>NC_137784.1:60245906-60932156 GCF_963455305.1 Plecotus auritus
ATGTGAGCCCTATGGAATAGAATAAGTGTTGAAACAACCTTCTTTCAAAAACGACAACTCATTCAGACTAAATTACAAATGTAACCAGTAGCCAACTCCTCAGTCCTTTCAACAAGATTTCCCAGAGACTAAACATTTTCCTTCAGATATTACGCTCTTTCAAGATGAATTCCTATTGAATGAAGCACATTCCTAAATATTTCCCGTCTTTCATTGTGAATTCTGAGTGATAGTTTCGCTATTATCCAGTGATACAAGCTCATTCATTGTGAATTGTAAGTGTTTATACAGCGTTTTTCCATATATACTAGCTCTTCCAATGTAAGTTATTACTACTTTAATCATCAGCGTAACTGTCATTGTAATTCCTAATAGTTTTAAATCCTTTCCTCATCTTATATCCTCTCTGTGAAAATGAATTAAATGTTTAACCCACTTTATTCCAGAAAACGCCACCTCTCTTAGCCTGAATTATAAATGTAACGAGTATCCAACTAAGTTCTCAGCGCTTTGAGCAAGATTTCCCAGTGATTACACAGTGTCTTTCACATATTAAGGTTCTATGAACATGTATTCCTAGTGTTTCAAGCACATTCCTATATATTTCCCTAGTCTATCATTGTGAATTCTCAGTTTGATTAACTCTTGTGTAGTGATTCAGCTCTTTAAACGTGAATTATTACTGTTTTTATCACTAGCCTATCATTTTGATTTCTAAAGTTTGGAATCTTTTCCACCTGTTATGTCTGCTCTATGAAAATGAATTAAATGTTTAACCCACATTTTTCCTAAAACGCCAAACATTTAGATTTAACTATAAATGTAACCAGTATCCATCTCAGTACTCAGCTCTTTGAAAACCATTTCCCGGTAACTAAACATTGTCTTCAGATACGAAGGCTCTACGAACATGTATTCCCAGTGTTTCAAGCACATTGCTAGATATTTCCTTATTCTATCACTGTGAATTCTCAATTTGATTAACGTTTTTACAACGAATCAAGCTCATTCATTATGAATTCCAAACGTTTATACACCATAACCATAACCTTCACCAAACACTAACCCTAACCCTAACCCTAATTTTAGCACTAACTCTAGCAGTCACCCTAACCCTAACGCTAACACTAACCCTGGCCCTAAACGTAGCCATAACCCTAACATTAACCCCAACCCTAACCCTAAGATTAGCCCTGACCCTAGACCTTGCCCTAATCTTAGCCCTAGCCCTAACCCTAACGCTAACCCTAACCCTAGCCCAAACCCTCACCTTAACCTTACCCCTAACTCTACCCCTAATCCTAGCCCTAACCCTAACCCTAACCCTAACCCTAATCCTAAATTTAACCTTAGCCCTAACACTAGCCCTAACCCTAGCCCTAGCCCTAACCATAAAGGTAACCCTAATCTTTGCTCTAGCCCTAACCCTAACCAGAACCACAATACTAGCCCTAACAGAAGCCCTAATCTTAGCCCTAACCCAGCTCTAATCCTAACACTAACCCTGTACCCAACCCTATTTCTAACCCTAAACCTAGCCCAAACCCTAACCCTAATCCCTAATTCTAAATTTTCATATCTGCTGTATGAAAATAACTTTTTAAGATATCTGAGCCGAATCAAAATGAATGTTTAAATGTTTCACCAAACTTCTTTCAAAAACGCCACCTCATTTAGACCCCCAAATTATAAATATAACCAGGTATCCAATCAGTTTTCGGGTCTTTCCACAAGATTTCCCTGAGTCTAAACAGTTCCCTTCCGATATTACGCTCTATCAAGATGAATTCCTATTGTATGAAGCACATTCCCAAATATTTCCCGTCTTTCATTGTGAATTCTGAGTGATAGTTTCACTATTATCCAGTGATACAAGCTCATTCGTTGTGAATTCTAAGTGTTTATACAGCGTTTTTCTATATATACGAGCTCTTCCAATGTAAGTTATTACTACTTTCATCATTAGCGTAACTATCATCGTAATTTCTAATAGTTTTAAACCCTTTCTTCCTTTTATATCCTCTCTATGAAAATGAATTAAATGTTTAACCCACTTTATTCCAAAAAAACGCCAACTCTTTTAGCTTGAATTATAAATGTAACGAGTATCCAACTCAGTTCTCAGCTCTTTGAACAAGACTTCCCAGTGATTACACAGTGTCTTTCACATTTTAAGGCTCTATGAACATGTATTCCTAGTGTTTCAAGCACGTTCCTCAATATTTCCCTAGTCTATCATGTGAATTCTCAGTTTGATTAAGTTTCTCCGGTGATCAAGCTTACGCATTGTGAATTCCAAATGTTTATATACCATAACCCTAACGTTAACTCAAACCCTAATCCTAACCCTAGCCTTAACCCTATCACTAATATTAGCCTTAACCCAAGGCCAAACCCTAGATTTAACCCTAAACCTAGCGTGAACCCTAGCCCTAACCCTAAACCTAACCCCAACCCTACCTCTAACCCTATCTCTAAACCTTGCCTTAACCCTAACCCTGACCCTAACCCTAGCCACAACCTTAGCCTTACTCCTCACCCTAACACTAGCCCTAACCCCAGCCCAAACCCGAACCCTATCCCTAACCCTAAATTGTCATATCTGCTGTATGAAAATAACTTTTTAAGATATCTGAGCCAAATGAAAATGAATGTTTAAATGTTTCACCATACTTCTTTCAAAAACGCCAACTCATTTAGACCAAGTTATAAATGTAAGCAGTATCCAATCAGTTCTCAGGTCTTTCAACATGATTTCCCAGTGACGAAACAGTTTCTTTCAGATATTAAGGCACTTTGAACAAGTATTCCTAGTGTATGAAGCACATTCCTAAATATTTTCCTCGTCTATTATTGTGAATTCGCATGTTGGACTTATTTTTTCCAGTCATTCAAGCTCCTTCATTGTCAGTTCCAAGTATTTCTACAGCGTTTTTCCATATATAGCAGCTCTTTGAATGTGGGTGATTCCCATGTTAAAGAGTATCCCACCTTTCACAGCTATTGGAACACAAACTCTCACTATTTCTACAGTACACTAGTAGTATTAAGAGTCTACAAACGTATTACAAGTGCTTCAGACACATTGCTAGACATTTCCCCTTGTCTGTCAATTCTAGTTTGAGAGTTTTTACGTTTTCAAACAGGTATGTGAGCCCTATGGAATAGAATAAGTGTTGAAACAACCTTCTTTCAAAAACGACAACTCATTCAGACTAAATTACAAATGTAACCAGTAGCCAACTCCTCAGTCCTTTCAACAAGATTTCCCAGAGACTAAACATTTTCCTTCAGATATTACGCTCTTTCAAGATGAATTCCTATTGAATGAAGCACATTCCTAAATATTTCCCGTCTTTCATTGTGAATTCTGAGTGATAGTTTCGCTATTATCCAGTGATACAAGCTCATTCATTGTGAATTGTAAGTGTTTATACAGCGTTTTTCCATATATACTAGCTCTTCCAATGTAAGTTATTACTACTTTAATCATCAGCGTAACTGTCATTGTAATTCCTAATAGTTTTAAATCCTTTCCTCATCTTATATCCTCTCTGTGAAAATGAATTAAATGTTTAACCCACTTTATTCCAGAAAACGCCACCTCTCTTAGCCTGAATTATAAATGTAACGAGTATCCAACTAAGTTCTCAGCGCTTTGAGCAAGATTTCCCAGTGATTACACAGTGTCTTTCACATATTAAGGTTCTATGAACATGTATTCCTAGTGTTTCAAGCACATTCCTATATATTTCCCTAGTCTATCATTGTGAATTCTCAGTTTGATTAACTCTTGTGTAGTGATTCAGCTCTTTAAACGTGAATTATTACTGTTTTTATCACTAGCCTATCATTTTGATTTCTAAAGTTTGGAATCTTTTCCACCTGTTATGTCTGCTCTATGAAAATGAATTAAATGTTTAACCCACATTTTTCCTAAAACGCCAAACATTTAGATTTAACTATAAATGTAACCAGTATCCATCTCAGTACTCAGCTCTTTGAAAACCATTTCCCGGTAACTAAACATTGTCTTCAGATACGAAGGCTCTACGAACATGTATTCCCAGTGTTTCAAGCACATTGCTAGATATTTCCTTATTCTATCACTGTGAATTCTCAATTTGATTAACGTTTTTACAACGAATCAAGCTCATTCATTATGAATTCCAAACGTTTATACACCATAACCATAACCTTCACCAAACACTAACCCTAACCCTAACCCTAATTTTAGCACTAACTCTAGCAGTCACCCTAACCCTAACGCTAACACTAACCCTGGCCCTAAACGTAGCCATAACCCTAACATTAACCCCAACCCTAACCCTAAGATTAGCCCTGACCCTAGACCTTGCCCTAATCTTAGCCCTAGCCCTAACCCTAACGCTAACCCTAACCCTAGCCCAAACCCTCACCTTAACCTTACCCCTAACTCTACCCCTAATCCTAGCCCTAACCCTAACCCTAACCCTAACCCTAATCCTAAATTTAACCTTAGCCCTAACACTAGCCCTAACCCTAGCCCTAGCCCTAACCATAAAGGTAACCCTAATCTTTGCTCTAGCCCTAACCCTAACCAGAACCACAATACTAGCCCTAACAGAAGCCCTAATCTTAGCCCTAACCCAGCTCTAATCCTAACACTAACCCTGTACCCAACCCTATTTCTAACCCTAAACCTAGCCCAAACCCTAACCCTAATCCCTAATTCTAAATTTTCATATCTGCTGTATGAAAATAACTTTTTAAGATATCTGAGCCGAATCAAAATGAATGTTTAAATGTTTCACCAAACTTCTTTCAAAAACGCCACCTCATTTAGACCCCCAAATTATAAATGTAACCAGGTATCCAATCAGTTTTCGGGTCTTTCCACAAGATTTCCCTGAGTCTAAACAGTTCCCTTCCGATATTACGCTCTATCAAGATGAATTCCTATTGTATGAAGCACATTCCCAAATATTTCCCGTCTTTCATTGTGAATTCTGAGTGATAGTTTCACTATTATCCAGTGATACAAGCTCATTCGTTGTGAATTCTAAGTGTTTATACAGCGTTTTTCTATATATACGAGCTCTTCCAATGTAAGTTATTACTACTTTCATCATTAGCGTAACTATCATCGTAATTTCTAATAGTTTTAAACCCTTTCTTCCTTTTATATCCTCTCTATGAAAATGAATTAAATGTTTAACCCACTTTATTCCAAAAAAACGCCAACTCTTTTAGCTTGAATTATAAATGTAACGAGTATCCAACTCAGTTCTCAGCTCTTTGAACAAGACTTCCCAGTGATTACACAGTGTCTTTCACATTTTAAGGCTCTATGAACATGTATTCCTAGTGTTTCAAGCACGTTCCTCAATATTTCCCTAGTCTATCATGTGAATTCTCAGTTTGATTAAGTTTCTCCGGTGATCAAGCTTACGCATTGTGAATTCCAAATGTTTATATACCATAACCCTAACGTTAACTCAAACCCTAATCCTAACCCTAGCCTTAACCCTATCACTAATATTAGCCTTAACCCAAGGCCAAACCCTAGATTTAACCCTAAACCTAGCGTGAACCCTAGCCCTAACCCTAAACCTAACCCCAACCCTACCTCTAACCCTATCTCTAAACCTTGCCTTAACCCTAACCCTGACCCTAACCCTAGCCACAACCTTAGCCTTACTCCTCACCCTAACACTAGCCCTAACCCCAGCCCAAACCCGAACCCTATCCCTAACCCTAAATTGTCATATCTGCTGTATGAAAATAACTTTTTAAGATATCTGAGCCAAATGAAAATGAATGTTTAAATGTTTCACCATACTTCTTTCAAAAACGCCAACTCATTTAGACCAAGTTATAAATGTAAGCAGTATCCAATCAGTTCTCAGGTCTTTCAACATGATTTCCCAGTGACGAAACAGTTTCTTTCAGATATTAAGGCACTTTGAACAAGTATTCCTAGTGTATGAAGCACATTCCTAAATATTTTCCTCGTCTATTATTGTGAATTCGCATGTTGGACTTATTTTTTCCAGTCATTCAAGCTCCTTCATTGTCAGTTCCAAGTATTTCTACAGCGTTTTTCCATATATAGCAGCTCTTTGAATGTGGGTGATTCCCATGTTAAAGAGTATCCCACCTTTCACAGCTATTGGAACACAAACTCTCACTATTTCTACAGTACACTAGTAGTATTAAGAGTCTACAAACGTATTACAAGTGCTTCAGACACATTGCTAGACATTTCCCCTTGTCTGTCAATTCTAGTTTGAGAGTTTTTACGTTTTCAAACAGGTATGTGAGCCCTATGGAATAGAATAAGTGTTGAAACAACCTTCTTTCAAAAACGACAACTCATTCAGACTAAATTACAAATGTAACCAGTAGCCAACTCCTCAGTCCTTTCAACAAGATTTCCCAGAGACTAAACATTTTCCTTCAGATATTACGCTCTTTCAAGATGAATTCCTATTGAATGAAGCACATTCCTAAATATTTCCCGTCTTTCATTGTGAATTCTGAGTGATAGTTTCGCTATTATCCAGTGATACAAGCTCATTCATTGTGAATTGTAAGTGTTTATACAGCGTTTTTCCATATATACTAGCTCTTCCAATGTAAGTTATTACTACTTTAATCATCAGCGTAACTGTCATTGTAATTCCTAATAGTTTTAAATCCTTTCCTCATCTTATATCCTCTCTGTGAAAATGAATTAAATGTTTAACCCACTTTATTCCAGAAAACGCCACCTCTCTTAGCCTGAATTATAAATGTAACGAGTATCCAACTAAGTTCTCAGCGCTTTGAGCAAGATTTCCCAGTGATTACACAGTGTCTTTCACATATTAAGGTTCTATGAACATGTATTCCTAGTGTTTCAAGCACATTCCTATATATTTCCCTAGTCTATCATTGTGAATTCTCAGTTTGATTAACTCTTGTGTAGTGATTCAGCTCTTTAAACGTGAATTATTACTGTTTTTATCACTAGCCTATCATTTTGATTTCTAAAGTTTGGAATCTTTTCCACCTGTTATGTCTGCTCTATGAAAATGAATTAAATGTTTAACCCACATTTTTCCTAAAACGCCAAACATTTAGATTTAACTATAAATGTAACCAGTATCCATCTCAGTACTCAGCTCTTTGAAAACCATTTCCCGGTAACTAAACATTGTCTTCAGATACGAAGGCTCTACGAACATGTATTCCCAGTGTTTCAAGCACATTGCTAGATATTTCCTTATTCTATCACTGTGAATTCTCAATTTGATTAACGTTTTTACAACGAATCAAGCTCATTCATTATGAATTCCAAACGTTTATACACCATAACCATAACCTTCACCAAACACTAACCCTAACCCTAACCCTAATTTTAGCACTAACTCTAGCAGTCACCCTAACCCTAACGCTAACACTAACCCTGGCCCTAAACGTAGCCATAACCCTAACATTAACCCCAACCCTAACCCTAAGATTAGCCCTGACCCTAGACCTTGCCCTAATCTTAGCCCTAGCCCTAACCCTAACGCTAACCCTAACCCTAGCCCAAACCCTCACCTTAACCTTACCCCTAACTCTACCCCTAATCCTAGCCCTAACCCTAACCCTAACCCTAACCCTAATCCTAAATTTAACCTTAGCCCTAACACTAGCCCTAACCCTAGCCCTAGCCCTAACCATAAAGGTAACCCTAATCTTTGCTCTAGCCCTAACCCTAACCAGAACCACAATACTAGCCCTAACAGAAGCCCTAATCTTAGCCCTAACCCAGCTCTAATCCTAACACTAACCCTGTACCCAACCCTATTTCTAACCCTAAACCTAGCCCAAACCCTAACCCTAATCCCTAATTCTAAATTTTCATATCTGCTGTATGAAAATAACTTTTTAAGATATCTGAGCCGAATCAAAATGAATGTTTAAATGTTTCACCAAACTTCTTTCAAAAACGCCACCTCATTTAGACCCCCAAATTATAAATGTAACCAGGTATCCAATCAGTTTTCGGGTCTTTCCACAAGATTTCCCTGAGTCTAAACAGTTCCCTTCCGATATTACGCTCTATCAAGATGAATTCCTATTGTATGAAGCACATTCCCAAATATTTCCCGTCTTTCATTGTGAATTCTGAGTGATAGTTTCACTATTATCCAGTGATACAAGCTCATTCGTTGTGAATTCTAAGTGTTTATACAGCGTTTTTCTATATATACGAGCTCTTCCAATGTAAGTTATTACTACTTTCATCATTAGCGTAACTATCATCGTAATTTCTAATAGTTTTAAACCCTTTCTTCCTTTTATATCCTCTCTATGAAAATGAATTAAATGTTTAACCCACTTTATTCCAAAAAAACGCCAACTCTTTTAGCTTGAATTATAAATGTAACGAGTATCCAACTCAGTTCTCAGCTCTTTGAACAAGACTTCCCAGTGATTACACAGTGTCTTTCACATTTTAAGGCTCTATGAACATGTATTCCTAGTGTTTCAAGCACGTTCCTCAATATTTCCCTAGTCTATCATGTGAATTCTCAGTTTGATTAAGTTTCTCCGGTGATCAAGCTTACGCATTGTGAATTCCAAATGTTTATATACCATAACCCTAACGTTAACTCAAACCCTAATCCTAACCCTAGCCTTAACCCTATCACTAATATTAGCCTTAACCCAAGGCCAAACCCTAGATTTAACCCTAAACCTAGCGTGAACCCTAGCCCTAACCCTAAACCTAACCCCAACCCTACCTCTAACCCTATCTCTAAACCTTGCCTTAACCCTAACCCTGACCCTAACCCTAGCCACAACCTTAGCCTTACTCCTCACCCTAACACTAGCCCTAACCCCAGCCCAAACCCGAACCCTATCCCTAACCCTAAATTGTCATATCTGCTGTATGAAAATAACTTTTTAAGATATCTGAGCCAAATGAAAATGAATGTTTAAATGTTTCACCATACTTCTTTCAAAAACGCCAACTCATTTAGACCAAGTTATAAATGTAAGCAGTATCCAATCAGTTCTCAGGTCTTTCAACATGATTTCCCAGTGACGAAACAGTTTCTTTCAGATATTAAGGCACTTTGAACAAGTATTCCTAGTGTATGAAGCACATTCCTAAATATTTTCCTCGTCTATTATTGTGAATTCGCATGTTGGACTTATTTTTTCCAGTCATTCAAGCTCCTTCATTGTCAGTTCCAAGTATTTCTACAGCGTTTTTCCATATATAGCAGCTCTTTGAATGTGGGTGATTCCCATGTTAAAGAGTATCCCACCTTTCACAGCTATTGGAACACAAACTCTCACTATTTCTACAGTACACTAGTAGTATTAAGAGTCTACAAACGTATTACAAGTGCTTCAGACACATTGCTAGACATTTCCCCTTGTCTGTCAATTCTAGTTTGAGAGTTTTTACGTTTTCAAACAGGTATGTGAGCCCTATGGAATAGAATAAGTGTTGAAACAACCTTCTTTCAAAAACGACAACTCATTCAGACTAAATTACAAATGTAACCAGTAGCCAACTCCTCAGTCCTTTCAACAAGATTTCCCAGAGACTAAACATTTTCCTTCAGATATTACGCTCTTTCAAGATGAATTCCTATTGAATGAAGCACATTCCTAAATATTTCCCGTCTTTCATTGTGAATTCTGAGTGATAGTTTCGCTATTATCCAGTGATACAAGCTCATTCATTGTGAATTGTAAGTGTTTATACAGCGTTTTTCCATATATACTAGCTCTTCCAATGTAAGTTATTACTACTTTAATCATCAGCGTAACTGTCATTGTAATTCCTAATAGTTTTAAATCCTTTCCTCATCTTATATCCTCTCTGTGAAAATGAATTAAATGTTTAACCCACTTTATTCCAGAAAACGCCACCTCTCTTAGCCTGAATTATAAATGTAACGAGTATCCAACTAAGTTCTCAGCGCTTTGAGCAAGATTTCCCAGTGATTACACAGTGTCTTTCACATATTAAGGTTCTATGAACATGTATTCCTAGTGTTTCAAGCACATTCCTATATATTTCCCTAGTCTATCATTGTGAATTCTCAGTTTGATTAACTCTTGTGTAGTGATTCAGCTCTTTAAACGTGAATTATTACTGTTTTTATCACTAGCCTATCATTTTGATTTCTAAAGTTTGGAATCTTTTCCACCTGTTATGTCTGCTCTATGAAAATGAATTAAATGTTTAACCCACATTTTTCCTAAAACGCCAAACATTTAGATTTAACTATAAATGTAACCAGTATCCATCTCAGTACTCAGCTCTTTGAAAACCATTTCCCGGTAACTAAACATTGTCTTCAGATACGAAGGCTCTACGAACATGTATTCCCAGTGTTTCAAGCACATTGCTAGATATTTCCTTATTCTATCACTGTGAATTCTCAATTTGATTAACGTTTTTACAACGAATCAAGCTCATTCATTATGAATTCCAAACGTTTATACACCATAACCATAACCTTCACCAAACACTAACCCTAACCCTAACCCTAATTTTAGCACTAACTCTAGCAGTCACCCTAACCCTAACGCTAACACTAACCCTGGCCCTAAACGTAGCCATAACCCTAACATTAACCCCAACCCTAACCCTAAGATTAGCCCTGACCCTAGACCTTGCCCTAATCTTAGCCCTAGCCCTAACCCTAACGCTAACCCTAACCCTAGCCCAAACCCTCACCTTAACCTTACCCCTAACTCTACCCCTAATCCTAGCCCTAACCCTAACCCTAACCCTAACCCTAATCCTAAATTTAACCTTAGCCCTAACACTAGCCCTAACCCTAGCCCTAGCCCTAACCATAAAGGTAACCCTAATCTTTGCTCTAGCCCTAACCCTAACCAGAACCACAATACTAGCCCTAACAGAAGCCCTAATCTTAGCCCTAACCCAGCTCTAATCCTAACACTAACCCTGTACCCAACCCTATTTCTAACCCTAAACCTAGCCCAAACCCTAACCCTAATCCCTAATTCTAAATTTTCATATCTGCTGTATGAAAATAACTTTTTAAGATATCTGAGCCGAATCAAAATGAATGTTTAAATGTTTCACCAAACTTCTTTCAAAAACGCCACCTCATTTAGACCCCCAAATTATAAATGTAACCAGGTATCCAATCAGTTTTCGGGTCTTTCCACAAGATTTCCCTGAGTCTAAACAGTTCCCTTCCGATATTACGCTCTATCAAGATGAATTCCTATTGTATGAAGCACATTCCCAAATATTTCCCGTCTTTCATTGTGAATTCTGAGTGATAGTTTCACTATTATCCAGTGATACAAGCTCATTCGTTGTGAATTCTAAGTGTTTATACAGCGTTTTTCTATATATACGAGCTCTTCCAATGTAAGTTATTACTACTTTCATCATTAGCGTAACTATCATCGTAATTTCTAATAGTTTTAAACCCTTTCTTCCTTTTATATCCTCTCTATGAAAATGAATTAAATGTTTAACCCACTTTATTCCAAAAAAACGCCAACTCTTTTAGCTTGAATTATAAATGTAACGAGTATCCAACTCAGTTCTCAGCTCTTTGAACAAGACTTCCCAGTGATTACACAGTGTCTTTCACATTTTAAGGCTCTATGAACATGTATTCCTAGTGTTTCAAGCACGTTCCTCAATATTTCCCTAGTCTATCATGTGAATTCTCAGTTTGATTAAGTTTCTCCGGTGATCAAGCTTACGCATTGTGAATTCCAAATGTTTATATACCATAACCCTAACGTTAACTCAAACCCTAATCCTAACCCTAGCCTTAACCCTATCACTAATATTAGCCTTAACCCAAGGCCAAACCCTAGATTTAACCCTAAACCTAGCGTGAACCCTAGCCCTAACCCTAAACCTAACCCCAACCCTACCTCTAACCCTATCTCTAAACCTTGCCTTAACCCTAACCCTGACCCTAACCCTAGCCACAACCTTAGCCTTACTCCTCACCCTAACACTAGCCCTAACCCCAGCCCAAACCCGAACCCTATCCCTAACCCTAAATTGTCATATCTGCTGTATGAAAATAACTTTTTAAGATATCTGAGCCAAATGAAAATGAATGTTTAAATGTTTCACCATACTTCTTTCAAAAACGCCAACTCATTTAGACCAAGTTATAAATGTAAGCAGTATCCAATCAGTTCTCAGGTCTTTCAACATGATTTCCCAGTGACGAAACAGTTTCTTTCAGATATTAAGGCACTTTGAACAAGTATTCCTAGTGTATGAAGCACATTCCTAAATATTTTCCTCGTCTATTATTGTGAATTCGCATGTTGGACTTATTTTTTCCAGTCATTCAAGCTCCTTCATTGTCAGTTCCAAGTATTTCTACAGCGTTTTTCCATATATAGCAGCTCTTTGAATGTGGGTGATTCCCATGTTAAAGAGTATCCCACCTTTCACAGCTATTGGAACACAAACTCTCACTATTTCTACAGTACACTAGTAGTATTAAGAGTCTACAAACGTATTACAAGTGCTTCAGACACATTGCTAGACATTTCCCCTTGTCTGTCAATTCTAGTTTGAGAGTTTTTACGTTTTCAAACAGGTATGTGAGCCCTATGGAATAGAATAAGTGTTGAAACAACCTTCTTTCAAAAACGACAACTCATTCAGACTAAATTACAAATGTAACCAGTAGCCAACTCCTCAGTCCTTTCAACAAGATTTCCCAGAGACTAAACATTTTCCTTCAGATATTACGCTCTTTCAAGATGAATTCCTATTGAATGAAGCACATTCCTAAATATTTCCCGTCTTTCATTGTGAATTCTGAGTGATAGTTTCGCTATTATCCAGTGATACAAGCTCATTCATTGTGAATTGTAAGTGTTTATACAGCGTTTTTCCATATATACTAGCTCTTCCAATGTAAGTTATTACTACTTTAATCATCAGCGTAACTGTCATTGTAATTCCTAATAGTTTTAAATCCTTTCCTCATCTTATATCCTCTCTGTGAAAATGAATTAAATGTTTAACCCACTTTATTCCAGAAAACGCCACCTCTCTTAGCCTGAATTATAAATGTAACGAGTATCCAACTAAGTTCTCAGCGCTTTGAGCAAGATTTCCCAGTGATTACACAGTGTCTTTCACATATTAAGGTTCTATGAACATGTATTCCTAGTGTTTCAAGCACATTCCTATATATTTCCCTAGTCTATCATTGTGAATTCTCAGTTTGATTAACTCTTGTGTAGTGATTCAGCTCTTTAAACGTGAATTATTACTGTTTTTATCACTAGCCTATCATTTTGATTTCTAAAGTTTGGAATCTTTTCCACCTGTTATGTCTGCTCTATGAAAATGAATTAAATGTTTAACCCACATTTTTCCTAAAACGCCAAACATTTAGATTTAACTATAAATGTAACCAGTATCCATCTCAGTACTCAGCTCTTTGAAAACCATTTCCCGGTAACTAAACATTGTCTTCAGATACGAAGGCTCTACGAACATGTATTCCCAGTGTTTCAAGCACATTGCTAGATATTTCCTTATTCTATCACTGTGAATTCTCAATTTGATTAACGTTTTTACAACGAATCAAGCTCATTCATTATGAATTCCAAACGTTTATACACCATAACCATAACCTTCACCAAACACTAACCCTAACCCTAACCCTAATTTTAGCACTAACTCTAGCAGTCACCCTAACCCTAACGCTAACACTAACCCTGGCCCTAAACGTAGCCATAACCCTAACATTAACCCCAACCCTAACCCTAAGATTAGCCCTGACCCTAGACCTTGCCCTAATCTTAGCCCTAGCCCTAACCCTAACGCTAACCCTAACCCTAGCCCAAACCCTCACCTTAACCTTACCCCTAACTCTACCCCTAATCCTAGCCCTAACCCTAACCCTAACCCTAACCCTAATCCTAAATTTAACCTTAGCCCTAACACTAGCCCTAACCCTAGCCCTAGCCCTAACCATAAAGGTAACCCTAATCTTTGCTCTAGCCCTAACCCTAACCAGAACCACAATACTAGCCCTAACAGAAGCCCTAATCTTAGCCCTAACCCAGCTCTAATCCTAACACTAACCCTGTACCCAACCCTAAACCTAGCCCAAACCCTAACCCTAATCCCTAATTCTAAATTTTCATATCTGCTGTATGAAAATAACTTTTTAAGATATCTGAGCCGAATCAAAATGAATGTTTAAATGTTTCACCAAACTTCTTTCAAAAACGCCACCTCATTTAGACCCCCAAATTATAAATGTAACCAGGTATCCAATCAGTTTTCGGGTCTTTCCACAAGATTTCCCTGAGTCTAAACAGTTCCCTTCCGATATTACGCTCTATCAAGATGAATTCCTATTGTATGAAGCACATTCCCAAATATTTCCCGTCTTTCATTGTGAATTCTGAGTGATAGTTTCACTATTATCCAGTGATACAAGCTCATTCGTTGTGAATTCTAAGTGTTTATACAGCGTTTTTCTATATATACGAGCTCTTCCAATGTAAGTTATTACTACTTTCATCATTAGCGTAACTATCATCGTAATTTCTAATAGTTTTAAACCCTTTCTTCCTTTTATATCCTCTCTATGAAAATGAATTAAATGTTTAACCCACTTTATTCCAAAAAAACGCCAACTCTTTTAGCTTGAATTATAAATGTAACGAGTATCCAACTCAGTTCTCAGCTCTTTGAACAAGACTTCCCAGTGATTACACAGTGTCTTTCACATTTTAAGGCTCTATGAACATGTATTCCTAGTGTTTCAAGCACGTTCCTCAATATTTCCCTAGTCTATCATGTGAATTCTCAGTTTGATTAAGTTTCTCCGGTGATCAAGCTTACGCATTGTGAATTCCAAATGTTTATATACCATAACCCTAACGTTAACTCAAACCCTAATCCTAACCCTAGCCTTAACCCTATCACTAATATTAGCCTTAACCCAAGGCCAAACCCTAGATTTAACCCTAAACCTAGCGTGAACCCTAGCCCTAACCCTAAACCTAACCCCAACCCTACCTCTAACCCTATCTCTAAACCTTGCCTTAACCCTAACCCTGACCCTAACCCTAGCCACAACCTTAGCCTTACTCCTCACCCTAACACTAGCCCTAACCCCAGCCCAAACCCGAACCCTATCCCTAACCCTAAATTGTCATATCTGCTGTATGAAAATAACTTTTTAAGATATCTGAGCCAAATGAAAATGAATGTTTAAATGTTTCACCATACTTCTTTCAAAAACGCCAACTCATTTAGACCAAGTTATAAATGTAAGCAGTATCCAATCAGTTCTCAGGTCTTTCAACATGATTTCCCAGTGACGAAACAGTTTCTTTCAGATATTAAGGCACTTTGAACAAGTATTCCTAGTGTATGAAGCACATTCCTAAATATTTTCCTCGTCTATTATTGTGAATTCGCATGTTGGACTTATTTTTTCCAGTCATTCAAGCTCCTTCATTGTCAGTTCCAAGTATTTCTACAGCGTTTTTCCATATATAGCAGCTCTTTGAATGTGGGTGATTCCCATGTTAAAGAGTATCCCACCTTTCACAGCTATTGGAACACAAACTCTCACTATTTCTACAGTACACTAGTAGTATTAAGAGTCTACAAACGTATTACAAGTGCTTCAGACACATTGCTAGACATTTCCCCTTGTCTGTCAATTCTAGTTTGAGAGTTTTTACGTTTTCAAACAGGTATGTGAGCCCTATGGAATAGAATAAGTGTTGAAACAACCTTCTTTCAAAAACGACAACTCATTCAGACTAAATTACAAATGTAACCAGTAGCCAACTCCTCAGTCCTTTCAACAAGATTTCCCAGAGACTAAACATTTTCCTTCAGATATTACGCTCTTTCAAGATGAATTCCTATTGAATGAAGCACATTCCTAAATATTTCCCGTCTTTCATTGTGAATTCTGAGTGATAGTTTCGCTATTATCCAGTGATACAAGCTCATTCATTGTGAATTGTAAGTGTTTATACAGCGTTTTTCCATATATACTAGCTCTTCCAATGTAAGTTATTACTACTTTAATCATCAGCGTAACTGTCATTGTAATTCCTAATAGTTTTAAATCCTTTCCTCATCTTATATCCTCTCTGTGAAAATGAATTAAATGTTTAACCCACTTTATTCCAGAAAACGCCACCTCTCTTAGCCTGAATTATAAATGTAACGAGTATCCAACTAAGTTCTCAGCGCTTTGAGCAAGATTTCCCAGTGATTACACAGTGTCTTTCACATATTAAGGTTCTATGAACATGTATTCCTAGTGTTTCAAGCACATTCCTATATATTTCCCTAGTCTATCATTGTGAATTCTCAGTTTGATTAACTCTTGTGTAGTGATTCAGCTCTTTAAACGTGAATTATTACTGTTTTTATCACTAGCCTATCATTTTGATTTCTAAAGTTTGGAATCTTTTCCACCTGTTATGTCTGCTCTATGAAAATGAATTAAATGTTTAACCCACATTTTTCCTAAAACGCCAAACATTTAGATTTAACTATAAATGTAACCAGTATCCATCTCAGTACTCAGCTCTTTGAAAACCATTTCCCGGTAACTAAACATTGTCTTCAGATACGAAGGCTCTACGAACATGTATTCCCAGTGTTTCAAGCACATTGCTAGATATTTCCTTATTCTATCACTGTGAATTCTCAATTTGATTAACGTTTTTACAACGAATCAAGCTCATTCATTATGAATTCCAAACGTTTATACACCATAACCATAACCTTCACCAAACACTAACCCTAACCCTAACCCTAATTTTAGCACTAACTCTAGCAGTCACCCTAACCCTAACGCTAACACTAACCCTGGCCCTAAACGTAGCCATAACCCTAACATTAACCCCAACCCTAACCCTAAGATTAGCCCTGACCCTAGACCTTGCCCTAATCTTAGCCCTAGCCCTAACCCTAACGCTAACCCTAACCCTAGCCCAAACCCTCACTTTAACCTTACCCCTAACTCTACCCCTAATCCTAGCCCTAACCCTAACCCTAACCCTAACCCTAATCCTAAATTTAACCTTAGCCCTAACACTAGCCCTAACCCTAGCCCTAGCCCTAACCATAAAGGTAACCCTAATCTTTGCTCTAGCCCTAACCCTAACCAGAACCACAATACTAGCCCTAACAGAAGCCCTAATCTTAGCCCTAACCCAGCTCTAATCCTAACACTAACCCTGTACCCAACCCTATTTCTAACCCTAAACCTAGCCCAAACCCTAACCCTAATCCCTAATTCTAAATTTTCATATCTGCTGTATGAAAATAACTTTTTAAGATATCTGAGCCGAATCAAAATGAATGTTTAAATGTTTCACCAAACTTCTTTCAAAAACGCCACCTCATTTAGACCCCCAAATTATAAATGTAACCAGGTATCCAATCAGTTTTCGGGTCTTTCCACAAGATTTCCCTGAGTCTAAACAGTTCCCTTCCGATATTACGCTCTATCAAGATGAATTCCTATTGTATGAAGCACATTCCCAAATATTTCCCGTCTTTCATTGTGAATTCTGAGTGATAGTTTCACTATTATCCAGTGATACAAGCTCATTCGTTGTGAATTCTAAGTGTTTATACAGCGTTTTTCTATATATACGAGCTCTTCCAATGTAAGTTATTACTACTTTCATCATTAGCGTAACTATCATCGTAATTTCTAATAGTTTTAAACCCTTTCTTCCTTTTATATCCTCTCTATGAAAATGAATTAAATGTTTAACCCACTTTATTCCAAAAAAACGCCAACTCTTTTAGCTTGAATTATAAATGTAACGAGTATCCAACTCAGTTCTCAGCTCTTTGAACAAGACTTCCCAGTGATTACACAGTGTCTTTCACATTTTAAGGCTCTATGAACATGTATTCCTAGTGTTTCAAGCACGTTCCTCAATATTTCCCTAGTCTATCATGTGAATTCTCAGTTTGATTAAGTTTCTCCGGTGATCAAGCTTACGCATTGTGAATTCCAAATGTTTATATACCATAACCCTAACGTTAACTCAAACCCTAATCCTAACCCTAGCCTTAACCCTATCACTAATATTAGCCTTAACCCAAGGCCAAACCCTAGATTTAACCCTAAACCTAGCGTGAACCCTAGCCCTAACCCTAAACCTAACCCCAACCCTACCTCTAACCCTATCTCTAAACCTTGCCTTAACCCTAACCCTGACCCTAACCCTAGCCACAACCTTAGCCTTACTCCTCACCCTAACACTAGCCCTAACCCCAGCCCAAACCCGAACCCTATCCCTAACCCTAAATTGTCATATCTGCTGTATGAAAATAACTTTTTAAGATATCTGAGCCAAATGAAAATGAATGTTTAAATGTTTCACCATACTTCTTTCAAAAACGCCAACTCATTTAGACCAAGTTATAAATGTAAGCAGTATCCAATCAGTTCTCAGGTCTTTCAACATGATTTCCCAGTGACGAAACAGTTTCTTTCAGATATTAAGGCACTTTGAACAAGTATTCCTAGTGTATGAAGCACATTCCTAAATATTTTCCTCGTCTATTATTGTGAATTCGCATGTTGGACTTATTTTTTCCAGTCATTCAAGCTCCTTCATTGTCAGTTCCAAGTATTTCTACAGCGTTTTTCCATATATAGCAGCTCTTTGAATGTGGGTGATTCCCATGTTAAAGAGTATCCCACCTTTCACAGCTATTGGAACACAAACTCTCACTATTTCTACAGTACACTAGTAGTATTAAGATTCTACAAACGTATTACAAGTGCTTCAGACACATTGCTAGACATTTCCCCTTGTCTGTCAATTCTAGTTTGAGAGTTTTTACGTTTTCAAACAGGTATGTGAGCCCTATGGAATAGAATAAGTGTTGAAACAACCTTCTTTCAAAAACGACAACTCATTCAGACTAAATTACAAATGTAACCAGTAGCCAACTCCTCAGTCCTTTCAACAAGATTTCCCAGAGACTAAACATTTTCCTTCAGATATTACGCTCTTTCAAGATGAATTCCTATTGAATGAAGCACATTCCTAAATATTTCCCGTCTTTCATTGTGAATTCTGAGTGATAGTTTCGCTATTATCCAGTGATACAAGCTCATTCATTGTGAATTGTAAGTGTTTATACAGCGTTTTTCCATATATACTAGCTCTTCCAATGTAAGTTATTACTACTTTAATCATCAGCGTAACTGTCATTGTAATTCCTAATAGTTTTAAATCCTTTCCTCATCTTATATCCTCTCTGTGAAAATGAATTAAATGTTTAACCCACTTTATTCCAGAAAACGCCACCTCTCTTAGCCTGAATTATAAATGTAACGAGTATCCAACTAAGTTCTCAGCGCTTTGAGCAAGATTTCCCAGTGATTACACAGTGTCTTTCACATATTAAGGTTCTATGAACATGTATTCCTAGTGTTTCAAGCACATTCCTATATATTTCCCTAGTCTATCATTGTGAATTCTCAGTTTGATTAACTCTTGTGTAGTGATTCAGCTCTTTAAACGTGAATTATTACTGTTTTTATCACTAGCCTATCATTTTGATTTCTAAAGTTTGGAATCTTTTCCACCTGTTATGTCTGCTCTATGAAAATGAATTAAATGTTTAACCCACATTTTTCCTAAAACGCCAAACATTTAGATTTAACTATAAATGTAACCAGTATCCATCTCAGTACTCAGCTCTTTGAAAACCATTTCCCGGTAACTAAACATTGTCTTCAGATACGAAGGCTCTACGAACATGTATTCCCAGTGTTTCAAGCACATTGCTAGATATTTCCTTATTCTATCACTGTGAATTCTCAATTTGATTAACGTTTTTACAACGAATCAAGCTCATTCATTATGAATTCCAAACGTTTATACACCATAACCATAACCTTCACCAAACACTAACCCTAACCCTAACCCTAATTTTAGCACTAACTCTAGCAGTCACCCTAACCCTAACGCTAACACTAACCCTGGCCCTAAACGTAGCCATAACCCTAACATTAACCCCAACCCTAACCCTAAGATTAGCCCTGACCCTAGACCTTGCCCTAATCTTAGCCCTAGCCCTAACCCTAACGCTAACCCTAACCCTAGCCCAAACCCTCACCTTAACCTTACCCCTAACTCTACCCCTAATCCTAGCCCTAACCCTAACCCTAACCCTAACCCTAACCCTAATCCTAAATTTAACCTTAGCCCTAACACTAGCCCTAACCCTAGCCCTAGCCCTAACCATAAAGGTAACCCTAATCTTTGCTCTAGCCCTAACCCTAACCAGAACCACAATACTAGCCCTAACAGAAGCCCTAATCTTAGCCCTAACCCAGCTCTAATCCTAACACTAACCCTGTACCCAACCCTATTTCTAACCCTAAACCTAGCCCAAACCCTAACCCTAATCCCTAATTCTAAATTTTCATATCTGCTGTATGAAAATAACTTTTTAAGATATCTGAGCCGAATCAAAATGAATGTTTAAATGTTTCACCAAACTTCTTTCAAAAACGCCACCTCATTTAGACCCCCAAATTATAAATGTAACCAGGTATCCAATCAGTTTTCGGGTCTTTCCACAAGATTTCCCTGAGTCTAAACAGTTCCCTTCCGATATTACGCTCTATCAAGATGAATTCCTATTGTATGAAGCACATTCCCAAATATTTCCCGTCTTTCATTGTGAATTCTGAGTGATAGTTTCACTATTATCCAGTGATACAAGCTCATTCGTTGTGAATTCTAAGTGTTTATACAGCGTTTTTCTATATATACGAGCTCTTCCAATGTAAGTTATTACTACTTTCATCATTAGCGTAACTATCATCGTAATTTCTAATAGTTTTAAACCCTTTCTTCCTTTTATATCCTCTCTATGAAAATGAATTAAATGTTTAACCCACTTTATTCCAAAAAAACGCCAACTCTTTTAGCTTGAATTATAAATGTAACGAGTATCCAACTCAGTTCTCAGCTCTTTGAACAAGACTTCCCAGTGATTACACAGTGTCTTTCACATTTTAAGGCTCTATGAACATGTATTCCTAGTGTTTCAAGCACGTTCCTCAATATTTCCCTAGTCTATCATGTGAATTCTCAGTTTGATTAAGTTTCTCCGGTGATCAAGCTTACGCATTGTGAATTCCAAATGTTTATATACCATAACCCTAACGTTAACTCAAACCCTAATCCTAACCCTAGCCTTAACCCTATCACTAATATTAGCCTTAACCCAAGGCCAAACCCTAGATTTAACCCTAAACCTAGCGTGAACCCTAGCCCTAACCCTAAACCTAACCCCAACCCTACCTCTAACCCTATCTCTAAACCTTGCCTTAACCCTAACCCTGACCCTAACCCTAGCCACAACCTTAGCCTTACTCCTCACCCTAACACTAGCCCTAACCCCAGCCCAAACCCGAACCCTATCCCTAACCCTAAATTGTCATATCTGCTGTATGAAAATAACTTTTTAAGATATCTGAGCCAAATGAAAATGAATGTTTAAATGTTTCACCATACTTCTTTCAAAAACGCCAACTCATTTAGACCAAGTTATAAATGTAAGCAGTATCCAATCAGTTCTCAGGTCTTTCAACATGATTTCCCAGTGACGAAACAGTTTCTTTCAGATATTAAGGCACTTTGAACAAGTATTCCTAGTGTATGAAGCACATTCCTAAATATTTTCCTCGTCTATTATTGTGAATTCGCATGTTGGACTTATTTTTTCCAGTCATTCAAGCTCCTTCATTGTCAGTTCCAAGTATTTCTACAGCGTTTTTCCATATATAGCAGCTCTTTGAATGTGGGTGATTCCCATGTTAAAGAGTATCCCACCTTTCACAGCTATTGGAACACAAACTCTCACTATTTCTACAGTACACTAGTAGTATTAAGATTCTACAAACGTATTACAAGTGCTTCAGACACATTGCTAGACATTTCCCCTTGTCTGTCAATTCTAGTTTGAGAGTTTTTACATTTTCAAACAGGTATGTGAGCCCTATGGAATAGAATAAGTGTTGAAACAACCTTCTTTCAAAAACGACAACTCATTCAGACTAAATTACAAATGTAACCAGTAGCCAACTCCTCAGTCCTTTCAACAAGATTTCCCAGAGACTAAACATTTTCCTTCAGATATTACGCTCTTTCAAGATGAATTCCTATTGAATGAAGCACATTCCTAAATATTTCCCGTCTTTCATTGTGAATTCTGAGTGATAGTTTCGCTATTATCCAGTGATACAAGCTCATTCATTGTGAATTGTAAGTGTTTATACAGCGTTTTTCCATATATACTAGCTCTTCCAATGTAAGTTATTACTACTTTAATCATCAGCGTAACTGTCATTGTAATTCCTAATAGTTTTAAATCCTTTCCTCATCTTATATCCTCTCTGTGAAAATGAATTAAATGTTTAACCCACTTTATTCCAGAAAACGCCACCTCTCTTAGCCTGAATTATAAATGTAACGAGTATCCAACTAAGTTCTCAGCGCTTTGAGCAAGATTTCCCAGTGATTACACAGTGTCTTTCACATATTAAGGTTCTATGAACATGTATTCCTAGTGTTTCAAGCACATTCCTATATATTTCCCTAGTCTATCATTGTGAATTCTCAGTTTGATTAACTCTTGTGTAGTGATTCAGCTCTTTAAACGTGAATTATTACTGTTTTTATCACTAGCCTATCATTTTGATTTCTAAAGTTTGGAATCTTTTCCACCTGTTATGTCTGCTCTATGAAAATGAATTAAATGTTTAACCCACATTTTTCCTAAAACGCCAAACATTTAGATTTAACTATAAATGTAACCAGTATCCATCTCAGTACTCAGCTCTTTGAAAACCATTTCCCGGTAACTAAACATTGTCTTCAGATACGAAGGCTCTACGAACATGTATTCCCAGTGTTTCAAGCACATTGCTAGATATTTCCTTATTCTATCACTGTGAATTCTCAATTTGATTAACGTTTT
Organism: Plecotus auritus; assembly: GCF_963455305.1. Taxonomy (NCBI): domain Eukaryota; kingdom Metazoa; phylum Chordata; class Mammalia; order Chiroptera; family Vespertilionidae; genus Plecotus; species Plecotus auritus. Next base: position 60,268,927 of record NC_137784.1, read on the forward strand.
TACAACGAATCAAGCTCATTCATTATGAATTCCAAACGTTTATACACCATAACCATAACCTTCACCAAACACTAACCCTAACCCTAACCCTAATTTTAGCACTAACTCTAGCAGTCACCCTAACCCTAACGCTAACACTAACCCTGGCCCTAAACGTAGCCATAACCCTAACATTAACCCCAACCCTAACCCTAAGATTAGCCCTGACCCTAGACCTTGCCCTAATCTTAGCCCTAGCCCTAACCCTAACGCTAACCCTAACCCTAGCCCAAACCCTCACCTTAACCTTACCCCTAACTCTACCCCTAATCCTAGCCCTAACCCTAACCCTAACCCTAACCCTAACCCTAATCCTAAATTTAACCTTAGCCCTAACACTAGCCCTAACCCTAGCCCTAGCCCTAACCATAAAGGTAACCCTAATCTTTGCTCTAGCCCTAACCCTAACCAGAACCACAATACTAGCCCTAACAGAAGCCCTAATCTTAGCCCTAACCCAGCTCTAATCCTAACACTAACCCTGTACCCAACCCTATTTCTAACCCTAAACCTAGCCCAAACCCTAACCCTAATCCCTAATTCTAAATTTTCATATCTGCTGTATGAAAATAACTTTTTAAGATATCTGAGCCGAATCAAAATGAATGTTTAAATGTTTCACCAAACTTCTTTCAAAAACGCCACCTCATTTAGACCCCCAAATTATAAATGTAACCAGGTATCCAATCAGTTTTCGGGTCTTTCCACAAGATTTCCCTGAGTCTAAACAGTTCCCTTCCGATATTACGCTCTATCAAGATGAATTCCTATTGTATGAAGCACATTCCCAAATATTTCCCGTCTTTCATTGTGAATTCTGAGTGATAGTTTCACTATTATCCAGTGATACAAGCTCATTCGTTGTGAATTCTAAGTGTTTATACAGCGTTTTTCTATATATACGAGCTCTTCCAATGTAAGTTATTACTACTTTCATCATTAGCGTAACTATCATCGTAATTTCTAATAGTTTTAAACCCTTTCTTCCTTTTATATCCTCTCTATGAAAATGAATTAAATGTTTAACCCACTTTATTCCAAAAAAACGCCAACTCTTTTAGCTTGAATTATAAATGTAACGAGTATCCAACTCAGTTCTCAGCTCTTTGAACAAGACTTCCCAGTGATTACACAGTGTCTTTCACATTTTAAGGCTCTATGAACATGTATTCCTAGTGTTTCAAGCACGTTCCTCAATATTTCCCTAGTCTATCATGTGAATTCTCAGTTTGATTAAGTTTCTCCGGTGATCAAGCTTACGCATTGTGAATTCCAAATGTTTATATACCATAACCCTAACGTTAACTCAAACCCTAATCCTAACCCTAGCCTTAACCCTATCACTAATATTAGCCTTAACCCAAGGCCAAACCCTAGATTTAACCCTAAACCTAGCGTGAACCCTAGCCCTAACCCTAAACCTAACCCCAACCCTACCTCTAACCCTATCTCTAAACCTTGCCTTAACCCTAACCCTGACCCTAACCCTAGCCACAACCTTAGCCTTACTCCTCACCCTAACACTAGCCCTAACCCCAGCCCAAACCCGAACCCTATCCCTAACCCTAAATTGTCATATCTGCTGTATGAAAATAACTTTTTAAGATATCTGAGCCAAATGAAAATGAATGTTTAAATGTTTCACCATACTTCTTTCAAAAACGCCAACTCATTTAGACCAAGTTATAAATGTAAGCAGTATCCAATCAGTTCTCAGGTCTTTCAACATGATTTCCCAGTGACGAAACAGTTTCTTTCAGATATTAAGGCACTTTGAACAAGTATTCCTAGTGTATGAAGCACATTCCTAAATATTTTCCTCGTCTATTATTGTGAATTCGCATGTTGGACTTATTTTTTCCAGTCATTCAAGCTCCTTCATTGTCAGTTCCAAGTATTTCTACAGCGTTTTTCCATATATAGCAGCTCTTTGAATGTGGGTGATTCCCATGTTAAAGAGTATCCCACCTTTCACAGCTATTGGAACACAAACTCTCACTATTTCTACAGTACACTAGTAGTATTAAGATTCTACAAACGTATTACAAGTGCTTCAGACACATTGCTAGACATTTCCCCTTGTCTGTCAATTCTAGTTTGAGAGTTTTTACATTTTCAAACAGGTATGTGAGCCCTATGGAATAGAATAAGTGTTGAAACAACCTTCTTTCAAAAACGACAACTCATTCAGACTAAATTACAAATGTAACCAGTAGCCAACTCCTCAGTCCTTTCAACAAGATTTCCCAGAGACTAAACATTTTCCTTCAGATATTACGCTCTTTCAAGATGAATTCCTATTGAATGAAGCACATTCCTAAATATTTCCCGTCTTTCATTGTGAATTCTGAGTGATAGTTTCGCTATTATCCAGTGATACAAGCTCATTCATTGTGAATTGTAAGTGTTTATACAGCGTTTTTCCATATATACTAGCTCTTCCAATGTAAGTTATTACTACTTTAATCATCAGCGTAACTGTCATTGTAATTCCTAATAGTTTTAAATCCTTTCCTCATCTTATATCCTCTCTGTGAAAATGAATTAAATGTTTAACCCACTTTATTCCAGAAAACGCCACCTCTCTTAGCCTGAATTATAAATGTAACGAGTATCCAACTAAGTTCTCAGCGCTTTGAACAAGATTTCCCAGTGATTACACAGTGTCTTTCACATATTAAGGTTCTATGAACATGTATTCCTAGTGTTTCAAGCACATTCCTATATATTTCCCTAGTCTATCATTGTGAATTCTCAGTTTGATTAACTCTTGTGTAGTGATTCAGCTCTTTAAACGTGAATTATTACTGTTTTTATCACTAGCCTATCATTTTGATTTCTAAAGTTTGGAATCTTTTCCACCTGTTATGTCTGCTCTATGAAAATGAATTAAATGTTTAACCCACATTTTTCCTAAAACGCCAAACATTTAGATTTAACTATAAATGTAACCAGTATCCATCTCAGTACTCAGCTCTTTGAAAACCATTTCCCGGTAACTAAACATTGTCTTCAGATACGAAGGCTCTACGAACATGTATTCCCAGTGTTTCAAGCACATTGCTAGATATTTCCTTATTCTATCACTGTGAATTCTCAATTTGATTAACGTTTTTACAACGAATCAAGCTCATTCATTATGAATTCCAAACGTTTATACACCATAACCATAACCTTCACCAAACACTAACCCTAACCCTAACCCTAATTTTAGCACTAACTCTAGCAGTCACCCTAACCCTAACGCTAACACTAACCCTGGCCCTGAACGTAGCCATAACCCTAACATTAACCCCAACCCTAACCCTAAGATTAGCCCTGACCCTAGACCTTGCCCTAATCTTAGCCCTAGCCCTAACCCTAACGCTAACCCTAACCCTAGCCCAAACCCTCACCTTAACCTTACCCCTAACTCTACCCCTAATCCTAGCCCTAACCCTAACCCTAACCCTAACCCTAATCCTAAATTTAACCTTAGCCCTAACACTAGCCCTAACCCTAGCCCTAGCCCTAACCATAAAGGTAACCCTAATCTTTGCTCTAGCCCTAACCCTAACCAGAACCACAATACTAGCCCTAACAGAAGCCCTAATCTTAGCCCTAACCCAGCTCTAATCCTAACACTAACCCTGTACCCAACCCTATTTCTAACCCTAAACCTAGCCCAAACCCTAACCCTAATCCCTAATTCTAAATTTTCATATCTGCTGTATGAAAATAACTTTTTAAGATATCTGAGCCGAATCAAAATGAATGTTTAAATGTTTCACCAAACTTCTTTCAAAAACGCCACCTCATTTAGACCCCCAAATTATAAATGTAACCAGGTATCCAATCAGTTTTCGGGTCTTTCCACAAGATTTCCCTGAGTCTAAACAGTTCCCTTCCGATATTACGCTCTATCAAGATGAATTCCTATTGTATGAAGCACATTCCCAAATATTTCCCGTCTTTCATTGTGAATTCTGAGTGATAGTTTCACTATTATCCAGTGATACAAGCTCATTCGTTGTGAATTCTAAGTGTTTATACAGCGTTTTTCTATATATACGAGCTCTTCCAATGTAAGTTATTACTACTTTCATCATTAGCGTAACTATCATCGTAATTTCTAATAGTTTTAAACCCTTTCTTCCTTTTATATCCTCTCTATGAAAATGAATTAAATGTTTAACCCACTTTATTCCAAAAAAACGCCAACTCTTTTAGCTTGAATTATAAATGTAACGAGTATCCAACTCAGTTCTCAGCTCTTTGAACAAGACTTCCCAGTGATTACACAGTGTCTTTCACATTTTAAGGCTCTATGAACATGTATTCCTAGTGTTTCAAGCACGTTCCTCAATATTTCCCTAGTCTATCATGTGAATTCTCAGTTTGATTAAGTTTCTCCGGTGATCAAGCTTACGCATTGTGAATTCCAAATGTTTATATACCATAACCCTAACGTTAACTCAAACCCTAATCCTAACCCTAGCCTTAACCCTATCACTAATATTAGCCTTAACCCAAGGCCAAACCCTAGATTTAACCCTAAACCTAGCGTGAACCCTAGCCCTAACCCTAAACCTAACCCCAACCCTACCTCTAACCCTATCTCTAAACCTTGCCTTAACCCTAACCCTGACCCTAACCCTAGCCACAACCTTAGCCTTACTCCTCACCCTAACACTAGCCCTAACCCCAGCCCAAACCCGAACCCTATCCCTAACCCTAAATTGTCATATCTGCTGTATGAAAATAACTTTTTAAGATATCTGAGCCAAATGAAAATGAATGTTTAAATGTTTCACCATACTTCTTTCAAAAACGCCAACTCATTTAGACCAAGTTATAAATGTAAGCAGTATCCAATCAGTTCTCAGGTCTTTCAACATGATTTCCCAGTGACGAAACAGTTTCTTTCAGATATTAAGGCACTTTGAACAAGTATTCCTAGTGTATGAAGCACATTCCTAAATATTTTCCTCGTCTATTATTGTGAATTCGCATGTTGGACTTATTTTTTCCAGTCATTCAAGCTCCTTCATTGTCAGTTCCAAGTATTTCTACAGCGTTTTTCCATATATAGCAGCTCTTTGAATGTGGGTGATTCCCATGTTAAAGAGTATCCCACCTTTCACAGCTATTGGAACACAAACTCTCACTATTTCTACAGTACACTAGTAGTATTAAGAGTCTACAAACGTATTACAAGTGCTTCAGACACATTGCTAGACATTTCCCCTTGTCTGTCAATTCTAGTTTGAGAGTTTTTACATTTTCAAACAGGTATGTGAGCCCTATGGAATAGAATAAGTGTTGAAACAACCTTCTTTCAAAAACGACAACTCATTCAGACTAAATTACAAATGTAACCAGTAGCCAACTCCTCAGTCCTTTCAACAAGATTTCCCAGAGACTAAACATTTTCCTTCAGATATTACGCTCTTTCAAGATGAATTCCTATTGAATGAAGCACATTCCTAAATATTTCCCGTCTTTCATTGTGAATTCTGAGTGATAGTTTCGCTATTATCCAGTGATACAAGCTCATTCATTGTGAATTGTAAGTGTTTATACAGCGTTTTTCCATATATACTAGCTCTTCCAATGTAAGTTATTACTACTTTAATCATCAGCGTAACTGTCATTGTAATTCCTAATAGTTTTAAATCCTTTCCTCATCTTATATCCTCTCTGTGAAAATGAATTAAATGTTTAACCCACTTTATTCCAGAAAACGCCACCTCTCTTAGCCTGAATTATAAATGTAACGAGTATCCAACTAAGTTCTCAGCGCTTTGAACAAGATTTCCCAGTGATTACACAGTGTCTTTCACATATTAAGGTTCTATGAACATGTATTCCTAGTGTTTCAAGCACATTCCTATATATTTCCCTAGTCTATCATTGTGAATTCTCAGTTTGATTAACTCTTGTGTAGTGATTCAGCTCTTTAAACGTGAATTATTACTGTTTTTATCACTAGCCTATCATTTTGATTTCTAAAGTTTGGAATCTTTTCCACCTGTTATGTCTGCTCTATGAAAATGAATTAAATGTTTAACCCACATTTTTCCTAAAACGCCAAACATTTAGATTTAACTATAAATGTAACCAGTATCCATCTCAGTACTCAGCTCTTTGAAAACCATTTCCCGGTAACTAAACATTGTCTTCAGATACGAAGGCTCTACGAACATGTATTCCCAGTGTTTCAAGCACATTGCTAGATATTTCCTTATTCTATCACTGTGAATTCTCAATTTGATTAACGTTTTTACAACGAATCAAGCTCATTCATTATGAATTCCAAACGTTTATACACCATAACCATAACCTTCACCAAACACTAACCCTAACCCTAACCCTAATTTTAGCACTAACTCTAGCAGTCACCCTAACCCTAACGCTAACACTAACCCTGGCCCTAAACGTAGCCATAACCCTAACATTAACCCCAACCCTAACCCTAAGATTAGCCCTGACCCTAGACCTTGCCCTAATCTTAGCCCTAGCCCTAACCCTAACGCTAACCCTAACCCTAGCCCAAACCCTCACCTTAACCTTACCCCTAACTCTACCCCTAATCCTAGCCCTAACCCTAACCCTAACCCTAACCCTAATCCTAAATTTAACCTTAGCCCTAACACTAGCCCTAACCCTAGCCCTAGCCCTAACCATAAAGGTAACCCTAATCTTTGCTCTAGCCCTAACCCTAACCAGAACCACAATACTAGCCCTAACAGAAGCCCTAATCTTAGCCCTAACCCAGCTCTAATCCTAACACTAACCCTGTACCCAACCCTATTTCTAACCCTAAACCTAGCCCAAACCCTAACCCTAATCCCTAATTCTAAATTTTCATATCTGCTGTATGAAAATAACTTTTTAAGATATCTGAGCCGAATCAAAATGAATGTTTAAATGTTTCACCAAACTTCTTTCAAAAACGCCACCTCATTTAGACCCCCAAATTATAAATGTAACCAGGTATCCAATCAGTTTTCGGGTCTTTCCACAAGATTTCCCTGAGTCTAAACAGTTCCCTTCCGATATTACGCTCTATCAAGATGAATTCCTATTGTATGAAGCACATTCCCAAATATTTCCCGTCTTTCATTGTGAATTCTGAGTGATAGTTTCACTATTATCCAGTGATACAAGCTCATTCGTTGTGAATTCTAAGTGTTTATACAGCGTTTTTCTATATATACGAGCTCTTCCAATGTAAGTTATTACTACTTTCATCATTAGCGTAACTATCATCGTAATTTCTAATAGTTTTAAACCCTTTCTTCCTTTTATATCCTCTCTATGAAAATGAATTAAATGTTTAACCCACTTTATTCCAAAAAAACGCCAACTCTTTTAGCTTGAATTATAAATGTAACGAGTATCCAACTCAGTTCTCAGCTCTTTGAACAAGACTTCCCAGTGATTACACAGTGTCTTTCACATTTTAAGGCTCTATGAACATGTATTCCTAGTGTTTCAAGCACGTTCCTCAATATTTCCCTAGTCTATCATGTGAATTCTCAGTTTGATTAAGTTTCTCCGGTGATCAAGCTTACGCATTGTGAATTCCAAATGTTTATATACCATAACCCTAACGTTAACTCAAACCCTAATCCTAACCCTAGCCTTAACCCTATCACTAATATTAGCCTTAACCCAAGGCCAAACCCTAGATTTAACCCTAAACCTAGCGTGAACCCTAGCCCTAACCCTAAACCTAACCCCAACCCTACCTCTAACCCTATCTCTAAACCTTGCCTTAACCCTAACCCTGACCCTAACCCTAGCCACAACCTTAGCCTTACTCCTCACCCTAACACTAGCCCTAACCCCAGCCCAAACCCGAACCCTATCCCTAACCCTAAATTGTCATATCTGCTGTATGAAAATAACTTTTTAAGATATCTGAGCCAAATGAAAATGAATGTTTAAATGTTTCACCATACTTCTTTCAAAAACGCCAACTCATTTAGACCAAGTTATAAATGTAAGCAGTATCCAATCAGTTCTCAGGTCTTTCAACATGATTTCCCAGTGACGAAACAGTTTCTTTCAGATATTAAGGCACTTTGAACAAGTATTCCTAGTGTATGAAGCACATTCCTAAATATTTTCCTCGTCTATTATTGTGAATTCGCATGTTGGACTTATTTTTTCCAGTCATTCAAGCTCCTTCATTGTCAGTTCCAAGTATTTCTACAGCGTTTTTCCATATATAGCAGCTCTTTGAATGTGGGTGATTCCCATGTTAAAGAGTATCCCACCTTTCACAGCTATTGGAACACAAACTCTCACTATTTCTACAGTACACTAGTAGTATTAAGATTCTACAAACGTATTACAAGTGCTTCAGACACATTGCTAGACATTTCCCCTTGTCTGTCAATTCTAGTTTGAGAGTTTTTACATTTTCAAACAGGTATGTGAGCCCTATGGAATAGAATAAGTGTTGAAACAACCTTCTTTCAAAAACGACAACTCATTCAGACTAAATTACAAATGTAACCAGTAGCCAACTCCTCAGTCCTTTCAACAAGATTTCCCAGAGACTAAACATTTTCCTTCAGATATTACGCTCTTTCAAGATGAATTCCTATTGAATGAAGCACATTCCTAAATATTTCCCGTCTTTCATTGTGAATTCTGAGTGATAGTTTCGCTATTATCCAGTGATACAAGCTCATTCATTGTGAATTGTAAGTGTTTATACAGCGTTTTTCCATATATACTAGCTCTTCCAATGTAAGTTATTACTACTTTAATCATCAGCGTAACTGTCATTGTAATTCCTAATAGTTTTAAATCCTTTCCTCATCTTATATCCTCTCTGTGAAAATGAATTAAATGTTTAACCCACTTTATTCCAGAAAACGCCACCTCTCTTAGCCTGAATTATAAATGTAACGAGTATCCAACTAAGTTCTCAGCGCTTTGAACAAGATTTCCCAGTGATTACACAGTGTCTTTCACATATTAAGGTTCTATGAACATGTATTCCTAGTGTTTCAAGCACATTCCTATATATTTCCCTAGTCTATCATTGTGAATTCTCAGTTTGATTAACTCTTGTGTAGTGATTCAGCTCTTTAAACGTGAATTATTACTGTTTTTATCACTAGCCTATCATTTTGATTTCTAAAGTTTGGAATCTTTTCCACCTGTTATGTCTGCTCTATGAAAATGAATTAAATGTTTAACCCACATTTTTCCTAAAACGCCAAACATTTAGATTTAACTATAAATGTAACCAGTATCCATCTCAGTACTCAGCTCTTTGAAAACCATTTCCCGGTAACTAAACATTGTCTTCAGATACGAAGGCTCTACGAACATGTATTCCCAGTGTTTCAAGCACATTGCTAGATATTTCCTTATTCTATCACTGTGAATTCTCAATTTGATTAACGTTTTTACAACGAATCAAGCTCATTCATTATGAATTCCAAACGTTTATACACCATAACCATAACCTTCACCAAACACTAACCCTAACCCTAACCCTAATTTTAGCACTAACTCTAGCAGTCACCCTAACCCTAACGCTAACACTAACCCTGGCCCTAAACGTAGCCATAACCCTAACATTAACCCCAACCCTAACCCTAAGATTAGCCCTGACCCTAGACCTTGCCCTAATCTTAGCCCTAGCCCTAACCCTAACGCTAACCCTAACCCTAGCCCAAACCCTCACCTTAACCTTACCCCTAACTCTACCCCTAATCCTAGCCCTAACCCTAACCCTAACCCTAACCCTAATCCTAAATTTAACCTTAGCCCTAACACTAGCCCTAACCCTAGCCCTAGCCCTAACCATAAAGGTAACCCTAATCTTTGCTCTAGCCCTAACCCTAACCAGAACCACAATACTAGCCCTAACAGAAGCCCTAATCTTAGCCCTAACCCAGCTCTAATCCTAACACTAACCCTGTACCCAACCCTATTTCTAACCCTAAACCTAGCCCAAACCCTAACCCTAATCCCTAATTCTAAATTTTCATATCTGCTGTATGAAAATAACTTTTTAAGATATCTGAGCCGAATCAAAATGAATGTTTAAATGTTTCACCAAACTTCTTTCAAAAACGCCACCTCATTTAGACCCCCAAATTATAAATGTAACCAGGTATCCAATCAGTTTTCGGGTCTTTCCACAAGATTTCCCTGAGTCTAAACAGTTCCCTTCCGATATTACGCTCTATCAAGATGAATTCCTATTGTATGAAGCACATTCCCAAATATTTCCCGTCTTTCATTGTGAATTCTGAGTGATAGTTTCACTATTATCCAGTGATACAAGCTCATTCGTTGTGAATTCTAAGTGTTTATACAGCGTTTTTCTATATATACGAGCTCTTCCAATGTAAGTTATTACTACTTTCATCATTAGCGTAACTATCATCGTAATTTCTAATAGTTTTAAACCCTTTCTTCCTTTTATATCCTCTCTATGAAAATGAATTAAATGTTTAACCCACTTTATTCCAAAAAAACGCCAACTCTTTTAGCTTGAATTATAAATGTAACGAGTATCCAACTCAGTTCTCAGCTCTTTGAACAAGACTTCCCAGTGATTACACAGTGTCTTTCACATTTTAAGGCTCTATGAACATGTATTCCTAGTGTTTCAAGCACGTTCCTCAATATTTCCCTAGTCTATCATGTGAATTCTCAGTTTGATTAAGTTTCTCCGGTGATCAAGCTTACGCATTGTGAATTCCAAATGTTTATATACCATAACCCTAACGTTAACTCAAACCCTAATCCTAACCCTAGCCTTAACCCTATCACTAATATTAGCCTTAACCCAAGGCCAAACCCTAGATTTAACCCTAAACCTAGCGTGAACCCTAGCCCTAACCCTAAACCTAACCCCAACCCTACCTCTAACCCTATCTCTAAACCTTGCCTTAACCCTAACCCTGACCCTAACCCTAGCCACAACCTTAGCCTTACTCCTCACCCTAACACTAGCCCTAACCCCAGCCCAAACCCGAACCCTATCCCTAACCCTAAATTGTCATATCTGCTGTATGAAAATAACTTTTTAAGATATCTGAGCCAAATGAAAATGAATGTTTAAATGTTTCACCATACTTCTTTCAAAAACGCCAACTCATTTAGACCAAGTTATAAATGTAAGCAGTATCCAATCAGTTCTCAGGTCTTTCAACATGATTTCCCAGTGACGAAACAGTTTCTTTCAGATATTAAGGCACTTTGAACAAGTATTCCTAGTGTATGAAGCACATTCCTAAATATTTTCCTCGTCTATTATTGTGAATTCGCATGTTGGACTTATTTTTTCCAGTCATTCAAGCTCCTTCATTGTCAGTTCCAAGTATTTCTACAGCGTTTTTCCATATATAGCAGCTCTTTGAATGTGGGTGATTCCCATGTTAAAGAGTATCCCACCTTTCACAGCTATTGGAACACAAACTCTCACTATTTCTACAGTACACTAGTAGTATTAAGATTCTACAAACGTATTACAAGTGCTTCAGACACATTGCTAGACATTTCCCCTTGTCTGTCAATTCTAGTTTGAGAGTTTTTACATTTTCAAACAGGTATGTGAGCCCTATGGAATAGAATAAGTGTTGAAACAACCTTCTTTCAAAAACGACAACTCATTCAGACTAAATTACAAATGTAACCAGTAGCCAACTCCTCAGTCCTTTCAACAAGATTTCCCAGAGACTAAACATTTTCCTTCAGATATTACGCTCTTTCAAGATGAATTCCTATTGAATGAAGCACATTCCTAAATATTTCCCGTCTTTCATTGTGAATTCTGAGTGATAGTTTCGCTATTATCCAGTGATACAAGCTCATTCATTGTGAATTGTAAGTGTTTATACAGCGTTTTTCCATATATACTAGCTCTTCCAATGTAAGTTATTACTACTTTAATCATCAGCGTAACTGTCATTGTAATTCCTAATAGTTTTAAATCCTTTCCTCATCTTATATCCTCTCTGTGAAAATGAATTAAATGTTTAACCCACTTTATTCCAGAAAACGCCACCTCTCTTAGCCTGAATTATAAATGTAACGAGTATCCAACTAAGTTCTCAGCGCTTTGAACAAGATTTCCCAGTGATTACACAGTGTCTTTCACATATTAAGGTTCTATGAACATGTATTCCTAGTGTTTCAAGCACATTCCTATATATTTCCCTAGTCTATCATTGTGAATTCTCAGTTTGATTAACTCTTGTGTAGTGATTCAGCTCTTTAAACGTGAATTATTACTGTTTTTATCACTAGCCTATCATTTTGATTTCTAAAGTTTGGAATCTTTTCCACCTGTTATGTCTGCTCTATGAAAATGAATTAAATGTTTAACCCACATTTTTCCTAAAACGCCAAACATTTAGATTTAACTATAAATGTAACCAGTATCCATCTCAGTACTCAGCTCTTTGAAAACCATTTCCCGGTAACTAAACATTGTCTTCAGATACGAAGGCTCTACGAACATGTATTCCCAGTGTTTCAAGCACATTGCTAGATATTTCCTTATTCTATCACTGTGAATTCTCAATTTGATTAACGTTTTTACAACGAATCAAGCTCATTCATTATGAATTCCAAACGTTTATACACCATAACCATAACCTTCACCAAACACTAACCCTAACCCTAACCCTAATTTTAGCACTAACTCTAGCAGTCACCCTAACCCTAACGCTAACACTAACCCTGGCCCTAAACGTAGCCATAACCCTAACATTAACCCCAACCCTAACCCTAAGATTAGCCCTGACCCTAGACCTTGCCCTAATCTTAGCCCTAGCCCTAACCCTAACGCTAACCCTAACCCTAGCCCAAACCCTCACCTTAACCTTACCCCTAACTCTACCCCTAATCCTAGCCCTAACCCTAACCCTAACCCTAACCCTAATCCTAAATTTAACCTTAGCCCTAACACTAGCCCTAACCCTAGCCCTAGCCCTAACCATAAAGGTAACCCTAATCTTTGCTCTAGCCCTAACCCTAACCAGAACCACAATACTAGCCCTAACAGAAGCCCTAATCTTAGCCCTAACCCAGCTCTAATCCTAACACTAACCCTGTACCCAACCCTATTTCTAACCCTAAACCTAGCCCAAACCCTAACCCTAATCCCTAATTCTAAATTTTCATATCTGCTGTATGAAAATAACTTTTTAAGATATCTGAGCCGAATCAAAATGAATGTTTAAATGTTTCACCAAACTTCTTTCAAAAACGCCACCTCATTTAGACCCCCAAATTATAAATGTAACCAGGTATCCAATCAGTTTTCGGGTCTTTCCACAAGATTTCCCTGAGTCTAAACAGTTCCCTTCCGATATTACGCTCTATCAAGATGAATTCCTATTGTATGAAGCACATTCCCAAATATTTCCCGTCTTTCATTGTGAATTCTGAGTGATAGTTTCACTATTATCCAGTGATACAAGCTCATTCGTTGTGAATTCTAAGTGTTTACACAGCGTTTTTCTATATATACGAGCTCTTCCAATGTAAGTTATTACTACTTTCATCATTAGCGTAACTATCATCGTAATTTCTAATAGTTTTAAACCCTTTCTTCCTTTTATATCCTCTCTATGAAAATGAATTAAATGTTTAACCCACTTTATTCCAAAAAAACGCCAACTCTTTTAGCTTGAATTATAAATGTAACGAGTATCCAACTCAGTTCTCAGCTCTTTGAACAAGACTTCCCAGTGATTACACAGTGTCTTTCACATTTTAAGGCTCTATGAACATGTATTCCTAGTGTTTCAAGCACGTTCCTCAATATTTCCCTAGTCTATCATGTGAATTCTCAGTTTGATTAAGTTTCTCCGGTGATCAAGCTTACGCATTGTGAATTCCAAATGTTTATATACCATAACCCTAACGTTAACTCAAACCCTAATCCTAACCCTAGCCTTAACCCTATCACTAATATTAGCCTTAACCCAAGGCCAAACCCTAGATTTAACCCTAAACCTAGCGTGAACCCTAGCCCTAACCCTAAACCTAACCCCAACCCTACCTCTAACCCTATCTCTAAACCTTGCCTTAACCCTAACCCTGACCCTAACCCTAGCCACAACCTTAGCCTTACTCCTCACCCTAACACTAGCCCTAACCCCAGCCCAAACCCGAACCCTATCCCTAACCCTAAATTGTCATATCTGCTGTATGAAAATAACTTTTTAAGATATCTGAGCCAAATGAAAATGAATGTTTAAATGTTTCACCATACTTCTTTCAAAAACGCCAACTCATTTAGACCAAGTTATAAATGTAAGCAGTATCCAATCAGTTCTCAGGTCTTTCAACATGATTTCCCAGTGACGAAACAGTTTCTTTCAGATATTAAGGCACTTTGAACAAGTATTCCTAGTGTATGAAGCACATTCCTAAATATTTTCCTCGTCTATTATTGTGAATTCGCATGTTGGACTTATTTTTTCCAGTCATTCAAGCTCCTTCATTGTCAGTTCCAAGTATTTCTACAGCGTTTTTCCATATATAGCAGCTCTTTGAATGTGGGTGATTCCCATGTTAAAGAGTATCCCACCTTTCACAGCTATTGGAACACAAACTCTCACTATTTCTACAGTACACTAGTAGTATTAAGAGTCTACAAACGTATTACAAGTGCTTCAGACACATTGCTAGACATTTCCCCTTGTCTGTCAATTCTAGTTTGAGAGTTTTTACATTTTCAAACAGGTATGTGAGCCCTATGGAATAGAATAAGTGTTGAAACAACCTTCTTTCAAAAACGACAACTCATTCAGACTAAATTACAAATGTAACCAGTAGCCAACTCCTCAGTCCTTTCAACAAGATTTCCCAGAGACTAAACATTTTCCTTCAGATATTACGCTCTTTCAAGATGAATTCCTATTGAATGAAGCACATTCCTAAATATTTCCCGTCTTTCATTGTGAATTCTGAGTGATAGTTTCGCTATTATCCAGTGATACAAGCTCATTCATTGTGAATTGTAAGTGTTTATACAGCGTTTTTCCATATATACTAGCTCTTCCAATGTAAGTTATTACTACTTTAATCATCAGCGTAACTGTCATTGTAATTCCTAATAGTTTTAAATCCTTTCCTCATCTTATATCCTCTCTGTGAAAATGAATTAAATGTTTAACCCACTTTATTCCAGAAAACGCCACCTCTCTTAGCCTGAATTATAAATGTAACGAGTATCCAACTAAGTTCTCAGCGCTTTGAGCAAGATTTCCCAGTGATTACACAGTGTCTTTCACATATTAAGGTTCTATGAACATGTATTCCTAGTGTTTCAAGCACATTCCTATATATTTCCCTAGTCTATCATTGTGAATTCTCAGTTTGATTAACTCTTGTGTAGTGATTCAGCTCTTTAAACGTGAATTATTACTGTTTTTATCACTAGCCTATCATTTTGATTTCTAAAGTTTGGAATCTTTTCCACCTGTTATGTCTGCTCTATGAAAATGAATTAAATGTTTAACCCACATTTTTCCTAAAACGCCAAACATTTAGATTTAACTATAAATGTAACCAGTATCCATCTCAGTACTCAGCTCTTTGAAAACCATTTCCCGGTAACTAAACATTGTCTTCAGATACGAAGGCTCTACGAACATGTATTCCCAGTGTTTCAAGCACATTGCTAGATATTTCCTTATTCTATCACTGTGAATTCTCAATTTGATTAACGTTTTTACAACGAATCAAGCTCATTCATTATGAATTCCAAACGTTTATACACCATAACCATAACCTTCACCAAACACTAACCCTAACCCTAACCCTAATTTTAGCACTAACTCTAGCAGTCACCCTAACCCTAACGCTAACACTAACCCTGGCCCTAAACGTAGCCATAACCCTAACATTAACCCCAACCCTAACCCTAAGATTAGCCCTGACCCTAGACCTTGCCCTAATCTTAGCCCTAGCCCTAACCCTAACGCTAACCCTAACCCTAGCCCAAACCCTCACCTTAACCTTACCCCTAACTCTACCCCTAATCCTAGCCCTAACCCTAACCCTAACCCTAACCCTAATCCTAAATTTAACCTTAGCCCTAACACTAGCCCTAACCCTAGCCCTAGCCCTAACCATAAAGGTAACCCTAATCTTTGCTCTAGCCCTAACCCTAACCAGAACCACAATACTAGCCCTAACAGAAGCCCTAATCTTAGCCCTAACCCAGCTCTAATCCTAACACTAACCCTGTACCCAACCCTATTTCTAACCCTAAACCTAGCCCAAACCCTAACCCTAATCCCTAATTCTAAATTTTCATATCTGCTGTATGAAAATAACTTTTTAAGATATCTGAGCCGAATCAAAATGAATGTTTAAATGTTTCACCAAACTTCTTTCAAAAACGCCACCTCATTTAGACCCCCAAATTATAAATGTAACCAGGTATCCAATCAGTTTTCGGGTCTTTCCACAAGATTTCCCTGAGTCTAAACAGTTCCCTTCCGATATTACGCTCTATCAAGATGAATTCCTATTGTATGAAGCACATTCCCAAATATTTCCCGTCTTTCATTGTGAATTCTGAGTGATAGTTTCACTATTATCCAGTGATACAAGCTCATTCGTTGTGAATTCTAAGTGTTTATACAGCGTTTTTCTATATATACGAGCTCTTCCAATGTAAGTTATTACTACTTTCATCATTAGCGTAACTATCATCGTAATTTCTAATAGTTTTAAACCCTTTCTTCCTTTTATATCCTCTCTATGAAAATGAATTAAATGTTTAACCCACTTTATTCCAAAAAAACGCCAACTCTTTTAGCTTGAATTATAAATGTAACGAGTATCCAACTCAGTTCTCAGCTCTTTGAACAAGACTTCCCAGTGATTACACAGTGTCTTTCACATTTTAAGGCTCTATGAACATGTATTCCTAGTGTTTCAAGCACGTTCCTCAATATTTCCCTAGTCTATCATGTGAATTCTCAGTTTGATTAAGTTTCTCCGGTGATCAAGCTTACGCATTGTGAATTCCAAATGTTTATATACCATAACCCTAACGTTAACTCAAACCCTAATCCTAACCCTAGCCTTAACCCTATCACTAATATTAGCCTTAACCCAAGGCCAAACCCTAGATTTAACCCTAAACCTAGCGTGAACCCTAGCCCTAACCCTAAACCTAACCCCAACCCTACCTCTAACCCTATCTCTAAACCTTGCCTTAACCCTAACCCTGACCCTAACCCTAGCCACAACCTTAGCCTTACTCCTCACCCTAACACTAGCCCTAACCCCAGCCCAAACCCGAACCCTATCCCTAACCCTAAATTGTCATATCTGCTGTATGAAAATAACTTTTTAAGATATCTGAGCCAAATGAAAATGAATGTTTAAATGTTTCACCATACTTCTTTCAAAAACGCCAACTCATTTAGACCAAGTTATAAATGTAAGCAGTATCCAATCAGTTCTCAGGTCTTTCAACATGATTTCCCAGTGACGAAACAGTTTCTTTCAGATATTAAGGCACTTTGAACAAGTATTCCTAGTGTATGAAGCACATTCCTAAATATTTTCCTCGTCTATTATTGTGAATTCGCATGTTGGACTTATTTTTTCCAGTCATTCAAGCTCCTTCATTGTCAGTTCCAAGTATTTCTACAGCGTTTTTCCATATATAGCAGCTCTTTGAATGTGGGTGATTCCCATGTTAAAGAGTATCCCACCTTTCACAGCTATTGGAACACAAACTCTCACTATTTCTACAGTACACTAGTAGTATTAAGAGTCTACAAACGTATTACAAGTGCTTCAGACACATTGCTAGACATTTCCCCTTGTCTGTCAATTCTAGTTTGAGAGTTTTTACATTTTCAAACAGGTATGTGAGCCCTATGGAATAGAATAAGTGTTGAAACAACCTTCTTTCAAAAACGACAACTCATTCAGACTAAATTACAAATGTAACCAGTAGCCAACTCCTCAGTCCTTTCAACAAGATTTCCCAGAGACTAAACATTTTCCTTCAGATATTACGCTCTTTCAAGATGAATTCCTATTGAATGAAGCACATTCCTAAATATTTCCCGTCTTTCATTGTGAATTCTGAGTGATAGTTTCGCTATTATCCAGTGATACAAGCTCATTCATTGTGAATTGTAAGTGTTTATACAGCGTTTTTCCATATATACTAGCTCTTCCAATGTAAGTTATTACTACTTTAATCATCAGCGTAACTGTCATTGTAATTCCTAATAGTTTTAAATCCTTTCCTCATCTTATATCCTCTCTGTGAAAATGAATTAAATGTTTAACCCACTTTATTCCAGAAAACGCCACCTCTCTTAGCCTGAATTATAAATGTAACGAGTATCCAACTAAGTTCTCAGCGCTTTGAGCAAGATTTCCCAGTGATTACACAGTGTCTTTCACATATTAAGGTTCTATGAACATGTATTCCTAGTGTTTCAAGCACATTCCTATATATTTCCCTAGTCTATCATTGTGAATTCTCAGTTTGATTAACTCTTGTGTAGTGATTCAGCTCTTTAAACGTGAATTATTACTGTTTTTATCACTAGCCTATCATTTTGATTTCTAAAGTTTGGAATCTTTTCCACCTGTTATGTCTGCTCTATGAAAATGAATTAAATGTTTAACCCACATTTTTCCTAAAACGCCAAACATTTAGATTTAACTATAAATGTAACCAGTATCCATCTCAGTACTCAGCTCTTTGAAAACCATTTCCCGGTAACTAAACATTGTCTTCAGATACGAAGGCTCTACGAACATGTATTCCCAGTGTTTCAAGCACATTGCTAGATATTTCCTTATTCTATCACTGTGAATTCTCAATTTGATTAACGTTTTTACAACGAATCAAGCTCATTCATTATGAATTCCAAACGTTTATACACCATAACCATAACCTTCACCAAACACTAACCCTAACCCTAACCCTAATTTTAGCACTAACTCTAGCAGTCACCCTAACCCTAACGCTAACACTAACCCTGGCCCTGAACGTAGCCATAACCCTAACATTAACCCCAACCCTAACCCTAAGATTAGCCCTGACCCTAGACCTTGCCCTAATCTTAGCCCTAGCCCTAACCCTAACGCTAACCCTAACCCTAGCCCAAACCCTCACCTTAACCTTACCCCTAACTCTACCCCTAATCCTAGCCCTAACCCTAACCCTAACCCTAACCCTAATCCTAAATTTAACCTTAGCCCTAACACTAGCCCTAACCCTAGCCCTAGCCCTAACCATAAAGGTAACCCTAATCTTTGCTCTAGCCCTAACCCTAACCAGAACCACAATACTAGCCCTAACAGAAGCCCTAATCTTAGCCCTAACCCAGCTCTAATCCTAACACTAACCCTGTACCCAACCCTATTTCTAACCCTAAACCTAGCCCAAACCCTAACCCTAATCCCTAATTCTAAATTTTCATATCTGCTGTATGAAAATAACTTTTTAAGATATCTGAGCCGAATCAAAATGAATGTTTAAATGTTTCACCAAACTTCTTTCAAAAACGCCACCTCATTTAGACCCCCAAATTATAAATGTAACCAGGTATCCAATCAGTTTTCGGGTCTTTCCACAAGATTTCCCTGAGTCTAAACAGTTCCCTTCCGATATTACGCTCTATCAAGATGAATTCCTATTGTATGAAGCACATTCCCAAATATTTCCCGTCTTTCATTGTGAATTCTGAGTGATAGTTTCACTATTATCCAGTGATACAAGCTCATTCGTTGTGAATTCTAAGTGTTTATACAGCGTTTTTCTATATATACGAGCTCTTCCAATGTAAGTTATTACTACTTTCATCATTAGCGTAACTATCATCGTAATTTCTAATAGTTTTAAACCCTTTCTTCCTTTTATATCCTCTCTATGAAAATGAATTAAATGTTTAACCCACTTTATTCCAAAAAAACGCCAACTCTTTTAGCTTGAATTATAAATGTAACGAGTATCCAACTCAGTTCTCAGCTCTTTGAACAAGACTTCCCAGTGATTACACAGTGTCTTTCACATTTTAAGGCTCTATGAACATGTATTCCTAGTGTTTCAAGCACGTTCCTCAATATTTCCCTAGTCTATCATGTGAATTCTCAGTTTGATTAAGTTTCTCCGGTGATCAAGCTTACGCATTGTGAATTCCAAATGTTTATATACCATAACCCTAACGTTAACTCAAACCCTAATCCTAACCCTAGCCTTAACCCTATCACTAATATTAGCCTTAACCCAAGGCCAAACCCTAGATTTAACCCTAAACCTAGCGTGAACCCTAGCCCTAACCCTAAACCTAACCCCAACCCTACCTCTAACCCTATCTCTAAACCTTGCCTTAACCCTAACCCTGACCCTAACCCTAGCCACAACCTTAGCCTTACTCCTCACCCTAACACTAGCCCTAACCCCAGCCCAAACCCGAACCCTATCCCTAACCCTAAATTGTCATATCTGCTGTATGAAAATAACTTTTTAAGATATCTGAGCCAAATGAAAATGAATGTTTAAATGTTTCACCATACTTCTTTCAAAAACGCCAACTCATTTAGACCAAGTTATAAATGTAAGCAGTATCCAATCAGTTCTCAGGTCTTTCAACATGATTTCCCAGTGACGAAACAGTTTCTTTCAGATATTAAGGCACTTTGAACAAGTATTCCTAGTGTATGAAGCACATTCCTAAATATTTTCCTCGTCTATTATTGTGAATTCGCATGTTGGACTTATTTTTTCCAGTCATTCAAGCTCCTTCATTGTCAGTTCCAAGTATTTCTACAGCGTTTTTCCATATATAGCAGCTCTTTGAATGTGGGTGATTCCCATGTTAAAGAGTATCCCACCTTTCACAGCTATTGGAACACAAACTCTCACTATTTCTACAGTACACTAGTAGTATTAAGAGTCTACAAACGTATTACAAGTGCTTCAGACACATTGCTAGACATTTCCCCTTGTCTGTCAATTCTAGTTTGAGAGTTTTTACATTTTCAAACAGGTATGTGAGCCCTATGGAATAGAATAAGTGTTGAAACAACCTTCTTTCAAAAACGACAACTCATTCAGACTAAATTACAAATGTAACCAGTAGCCAACTCCTCAGTCCTTTCAACAAGATTTCCCAGAGACTAAACATTTTCCTTCAGATATTACGCTCTTTCAAGATGAATTCCTATTGAATGAAGCACATTCCTAAATATTTCCCGTCTTTCATTGTGAATTCTGAGTGATAGTTTCGCTATTATCCAGTGATACAAGCTCATTCATTGTGAATTGTAAGTGTTTATACAGCGTTTTTCCATATATACTAGCTCTTCCAATGTAAGTTATTACTACTTTAATCATCAGCGTAACTGTCATTGTAATTCCTAATAGTTTTAAATCCTTTCCTCATCTTATATCCTCTCTGTGAAAATGAATTAAATGTTTAACCCACTTTATTCCAGAAAACGCCACCTCTCTTAGCCTGAATTATAAATGTAACGAGTATCCAACTAAGTTCTCAGCGCTTTGAGCAAGATTTCCCAGTGATTACACAGTGTCTTTCACATATTAAGGTTCTATGAACATGTATTCCTAGTGTTTCAAGCACATTCCTATATATTTCCCTAGTCTATCATTGTGAATTCTCAGTTTGATTAACTCTTGTGTAGTGATTCAGCTCTTTAAACGTGAATTATTACTGTTTTTATCACTAGCCTATCATTTTGATTTCTAAAGTTTGGAATCTTTTCCACCTGTTATGTCTGCTCTATGAAAATGAATTAAATGTTTAACCCACATTTTTCCTAAAACGCCAAACATTTAGATTTAACTATAAATGTAACCAGTATCCATCTCAGTACTCAGCTCTTTGAAAACCATTTCCCGGTAACTAAACATTGTCTTCAGATACGAAGGCTCTACGAACATGTATTCCCAGTGTTTCAAGCACATTGCTAGATATTTCCTTATTCTATCACTGTGAATTCTCAATTTGATTAACGTTTTTACAACGAATCAAGCTCATTCATTATGAATTCCAAACGTTTATACACCATAACCATAACCTTCACCAAACACTAACCCTAACCCTAACCCTAATTTTAGCACTAACTCTAGCAGTCACCCTAACCCTAACGCTAACACTAACCCTGGCCCTGAACGTAGCCATAACCCTAACATTAACCCCAACCCTAACCCTAAGATTAGCCCTGACCCTAGACCTTGCCCTAATCTTAGCCCTAGCCCTAACCCTAACGCTAACCCTAACCCTAGCCCAAACCCTCACCTTAACCTTACCCCTAACTCTACCCCTAATCCTAGCCCTAACCCTAACCCTAACCCTAACCCTAATCCTAAATTTAACCTTAGCCCTAACACTAGCCCTAACCCTAGCCCTAGCCCTAACCATAAAGGTAACCCTAATCTTTGCTCTAGCCCTAACCCTAACCAGAACCACAATACTAGCCCTAACAGAAGCCCTAATCTTAGCCCTAACCCAGCTCTAATCCTAACACTAACCCTGTACCCAACCCTATTTCTAACCCTAAACCTAGCCCAAACCCTAACCCTAATCCCTAATTCTAAATTTTCATATCTGCTGTATGAAAATAACTTTTTAAGATATCTGAGCCGAATCAAAATGAATGTTTAAATGTTTCACCAAACTTCTTTCAAAAACGCCACCTCATTTAGACCCCCAAATTATAAATGTAACCAGGTATCCAATCAGTTTTCGGGTCTTTCCACAAGATTTCCCTGAGTCTAAACAGTTCCCTTCCGATATTACGCTCTATCAAGATGAATTCCTATTGTATGAAGCACATTCCCAAATATTTCCCGTCTTTCATTGTGAATTCTGAGTGATAGTTTCACTATTATCCAGTGATACAAGCTCATTCGTTGTGAATTCTAAGTGTTTATACAGCGTTTTTCTATATATACGAGCTCTTCCAATGTAAGTTATTACTACTTTCATCATTAGCGTAACTATCATCGTAATTTCTAATAGTTTTAAACCCTTTCTTCCTTTTATATCCTCTCTATGAAAATGAATTAAATGTTTAACCCACTTTATTCCAAAAAAACGCCAACTCTTTTAGCTTGAATTATAAATGTAACGAGTATCCAACTCAGTTCTCAGCTCTTTGAACAAGACTTCCCAGTGATTACACAGTGTCTTTCACATTTTAAGGCTCTATGAACATGTATTCCTAGTGTTTCAAGCACGTTCCTCAATATTTCCCTAGTCTATCATGTGAATTCTCAGTTTGATTAAGTTTCTCCGGTGATCAAGCTTACGCATTGTGAATTCCAAATGTTTATATACCATAACCCTAACGTTAACTCAAACCCTAATCCTAACCCTAGCCTTAACCCTATCACTAATATTAGCCTTAACCCAAGGCCAAACCCTAGATTTAACCCTAAACCTAGCGTGAACCCTAGCCCTAACCCTAAACCTAACCCCAACCCTACCTCTAACCCTATCTCTAAACCTTGCCTTAACCCTAACCCTGACCCTAACCCTAGCCACAACCTTAGCCTTACTCCTCACCCTAACACTAGCCCTAACCCCAGCCCAAACCCGAACCCTATCCCTAACCCTAAATTGTCATATCTGCTGTATGAAAATAACTTTTTAAGATATCTGAGCCAAATGAAAATGAATGTTTAAATGTTTCACCATACTTCTTTCAAAAACGCCAACTCATTTAGACCAAGTTATAAATGTAAGCAGTATCCAATCAGTTCTCAGGTCTTTCAACATGATTTCCCAGTGACGAAACAGTTTCTTTCAGATATTAAGGCACTTTGAACAAGTATTCCTAGTGTATGAAGCACATTCCTAAATATTTTCCTCGTCTATTATTGTGAATTCGCATGTTGGACTTATTTTTTCCAGTCATTCAAGCTCCTTCATTGTCAGTTCCAAGTATTTCTACAGCGTTTTTCCATATATAGCAGCTCTTTGAATGTGGGTGATTCCCATGTTAAAGAGTATCCCACCTTTCACAGCTATTGGAACACAAACTCTCACTATTTCTACAGTACACTAGTAGTATTAAGAGTCTACAAACGTATTACAAGTGCTTCAGACACATTGCTAGACATTTCCCCTTGTCTGTCAATTCTAGTTTGAGAGTTTTTACATTTTCAAACAGGTATGTGAGCCCTATGGAATAGAATAAGTGTTGAAACAACCTTCTTTCAAAAACGACAACTCATTCAGACTAAATTACAAATGTAACCAGTAGCCAACTCCTCAGTCCTTTCAACAAGATTTCCCAGAGACTAAACATTTTCCTTCAGATATTACGCTCTTTCAAGATGAATTCCTATTGAATGAAGCACATTCCTAAATATTTCCCGTCTTTCATTGTGAATTCTGAGTGATAGTTTCGCTATTATCCAGTGATACAAGCTCATTCATTGTGAATTGTAAGTGTTTATACAGCGTTTTTCCATATATACTAGCTCTTCCAATGTAAGTTATTACTACTTTAATCATCAGCGTAACTGTCATTGTAATTCCTAATAGTTTTAAATCCTTTCCTCATCTTATATCCTCTCTGTGAAAATGAATTAAATGTTTAACCCACTTTATTCCAGAAAACGCCACCTCTCTTAGCCTGAATTATAAATGTAACGAGTATCCAACTAAGTTCTCAGCGCTTTGAACAAGATTTCCCAGTGATTACACAGTGTCTTTCACATATTAAGGTTCTATGAACATGTATTCCTAGTGTTTCAAGCACATTCCTATATATTTCCCTAGTCTATCATTGTGAATTCTCAGTTTGATTAACTCTTGTGTAGTGATTCAGCTCTTTAAACGTGAATTATTACTGTTTTTATCACTAGCCTATCATTTTGATTTCTAAAGTTTGGAATCTTTTCCACCTGTTATGTCTGCTCTATGAAAATGAATTAAATGTTTAACCCACATTTTTCCTAAAACGCCAAACATTTAGATTTAACTATAAATGTAACCAGTATCCATCTCAGTACTCAGCTCTTTGAAAACCATTTCCCGGTAACTAAACATTGTCTTCAGATACGAAGGCTCTACGAACATGTATTCCCAGTGTTTCAAGCACATTGCTAGATATTTCCTTATTCTATCACTGTGAATTCTCAATTTGATTAACGTTTTTACAACGAATCAAGCTCATTCATTATGAATTCCAAACGTTTATACACCATAACCATAACCTTCACCAAACACTAACCCTAACCCTAACCCTAATTTTAGCACTAACTCTAGCAGTCACCCTAACCCTAACGCTAACACTAACCCTGGCCCTGAACGTAGCCATAACCCTAACATTAACCCCAACCCTAACCCTAAGATTAGCCCTGACCCTAGACCTTGCCCTAATCTTAGCCCTAGCCCTAACCCTAACGCTAACCCTAACCCTAGCCCAAACCCTCACCTTAACCTTACCCCTAACTCTACCCCTAATCCTAGCCCTAACCCTAACCCTAACCCTAACCCTAATCCTAAATTTAACCTTAGCCCTAACACTAGCCCTAACCCTAGCCCTAGCCCTAACCATAAAGGTAACCCTAATCTTTGCTCTAGCCCTAACCCTAACCAGAACCACAATACTAGCCCTAACAGAAGCCCTAATCTTAGCCCTAACCCAGCTCTAATCCTAACACTAACCCTGTACCCAACCCTATTTCTAACCCTAAACCTAGCCCAAACCCTAACCCTAATCCCTAATTCTAAATTTTCATATCTGCTGTATGAAAATAACTTTTTAAGATATCTGAGCCGAATCAAAATGAATGTTTAAATGTTTCACCAAACTTCTTTCAAAAACGCCACCTCATTTAGACCCCCAAATTATAAATGTAACCAGGTATCCAATCAGTTTTCGGGTCTTTCCACAAGATTTCCCTGAGTCTAAACAGTTCCCTTCCGATATTACGCTCTATCAAGATGAATTCCTATTGTATGAAGCACATTCCCAAATATTTCCCGTCTTTCATTGTGAATTCTGAGTGATAGTTTCACTATTATCCAGTGATACAAGCTCATTCGTTGTGAATTCTAAGTGTTTATACAGCGTTTTTCTATATATACGAGCTCTTCCAATGTAAGTTATTACTACTTTCATCATTAGCGTAACTATCATCGTAATTTCTAATAGTTTTAAACCCTTTCTTCCTTTTATATCCTCTCTATGAAAATGAATTAAATGTTTAACCCACTTTATTCCAAAAAAACGCCAACTCTTTTAGCTTGAATTATAAATGTAACGAGTATCCAACTCAGTTCTCAGCTCTTTGAACAAGACTTCCCAGTGATTACACAGTGTCTTTCACATTTTAAGGCTCTATGAACATGTATTCCTAGTGTTTCAAGCACGTTCCTCAATATTTCCCTAGTCTATCATGTGAATTCTCAGTTTGATTAAGTTTCTCCGGTGATCAAGCTTACGCATTGTGAATTCCAAATGTTTATATACCATAACCCTAACGTTAACTCAAACCCTAATCCTAACCCTAGCCTTAACCCTATCACTAATATTAGCCTTAACCCAAGGCCAAACCCTAGATTTAACCCTAAACCTAGCGTGAACCCTAGCCCTAACCCTAAACCTAACCCCAACCCTACCTCTAACCCTATCTCTAAACCTTGCCTTAACCCTAACCCTGACCCTAACCCTAGCCACAACCTTAGCCTTACTCCTCACCCTAACACTAGCCCTAACCCCAGCCCAAACCCGAACCCTATCCCTAACCCTAAATTGTCATATCTGCTGTATGAAAATAACTTTTTAAGATATCTGAGCCAAATGAAAATGAATGTTTAAATGTTTCACCATACTTCTTTCAAAAACGCCAACTCATTTAGACCAAGTTATAAATGTAAGCAGTATCCAATCAGTTCTCAGGTCTTTCAACATGATTTCCCAGTGACGAAACAGTTTCTTTCAGATATTAAGGCACTTTGAACAAGTATTCCTAGTGTATGAAGCACATTCCTAAATATTTTCCTCGTCTATTATTGTGAATTCGCATGTTGGACTTATTTTTTCCAGTCATTCAAGCTCCTTCATTGTCAGTTCCAAGTATTTCTACAGCGTTTTTCCATATATAGCAGCTCTTTGAATGTGGGTGATTCCCATGTTAAAGAGTATCCCACCTTTCACAGCTATTGGAACACAAACTCTCACTATTTCTACAGTACACTAGTAGTATTAAGATTCTACAAACGTATTACAAGTGCTTCAGACACATTGCTAGACATTTCCCCTTGTCTGTCAATTCTAGTTTGAGAGTTTTTACATTTTCAAACAGGTATGTGAGCCCTATGGAATAGAATAAGTGTTGAAACAACCTTCTTTCAAAAACGACAACTCATTCAGACTAAATTACAAATGTAACCAGTAGCCAACTCCTCAGTCCTTTCAACAAGATTTCCCAGAGACTAAACATTTTCCTTCAGATATTACGCTCTTTCAAGATGAATTCCTATTGAATGAAGCACATTCCTAAATATTTCCCGTCTTTCATTGTGAATTCTGAGTGATAGTTTCGCTATTATCCAGTGATACAAGCTCATTCATTGTGAATTGTAAGTGTTTATACAGCGTTTTTCCATATATACTAGCTCTTCCAATGTAAGTTATTACTACTTTAATCATCAGCGTAACTGTCATTGTAATTCCTAATAGTTTTAAATCCTTTCCTCATCTTATATCCTCTCTGTGAAAATGAATTAAATGTTTAACCCACTTTATTCCAGAAAACGCCACCTCTCTTAGCCTGAATTATAAATGTAACGAGTATCCAACTAAGTTCTCAGCGCTTTGAACAAGATTTCCCAGTGATTACACAGTGTCTTTCACATATTAAGGTTCTATGAACATGTATTCCTAGTGTTTCAAGCACATTCCTATATATTTCCCTAGTCTATCATTGTGAATTCTCAGTTTGATTAACTCTTGTGTAGTGATTCAGCTCTTTAAACGTGAATTATTACTGTTTTTATCACTAGCCTATCATTTTGATTTCTAAAGTTTGGAATCTTTTCCACCTGTTATGTCTGCTCTATGAAAATGAATTAAATGTTTAACCCACATTTTTCCTAAAACGCCAAACATTTAGATTTAACTATAAATGTAACCAGTATCCATCTCAGTACTCAGCTCTTTGAAAACCATTTCCCGGTAACTAAACATTGTCTTCAGATACGAAGGCTCTACGAACATGTATTCCCAGTGTTTCAAGCACATTGCTAGATATTTCCTTATTCTATCACTGTGAATTCTCAATTTGATTAACGTTTTTACAACGAATCAAGCTCATTCATTATGAATTCCAAACGTTTATACACCATAACCATAACCTTCACCAAACACTAACCCTAACCCTAACCCTAATTTTAGCACTAACTCTAGCAGTCACCCTAACCCTAACGCTAACACTAACCCTGGCCCTAAACGTAGCCATAACCCTAACATTAACCCCAACCCTAACCCTAAGATTAGCCCTGACCCTAGACCTTGCCCTAATCTTAGCCCTAGCCCTAACCCTAACGCTAACCCTAACCCTAGCCCAAACCCTCACCTTAACCTTACCCCTAACTCTACCCCTAATCCTAGCCCTAACCTTAACCCTAACCCTAACCCTAATCCTAAATTTAACCTTAGCCCTAACACTAGCCCTAACCCTAGCCCTAGCCCTAACCATAAAGGTAACCCTAATCTTTGCTCTAGCCCTAACCCTAACCAGAACCACAATACTAGCCCTAACAGAAGCCCTAATCTTAGCCCTAACCCAGCTCTAATCCTAACACTAACCCTGTACCCAACCCTATTTCTAACCCTAAACCTAGCCCAAACCCTAACCCTAATCCCTAATTCTAAATTTTCATATCTGCTGTATGAAAATAACTTTTTAAGATATCTGAGCCGAATCAAAATGAATGTTTAAATGTTTCACCAAACTTCTTTCAAAAACGCCACCTCATTTAGACCCCCAAATTATAAATGTAACCAGGTATCCAATCAGTTTTCGGGTCTTTCCACAAGATTTCCCTGAGTCTAAACAGTTCCCTTCCGATATTACGCTCTATCAAGATGAATTCCTATTGTATGAAGCACATTCCCAAATATTTCCCGTCTTTCATTGTGAATTCTGAGTGATAGTTTCACTATTATCCAGTGATACAAGCTCATTCGTTGTGAATTCTAAGTGTTTACACAGCGTTTTTCTATATATACGAGCTCTTCCAATGTAAGTTATTACTACTTTCATCATTAGCGTAACTATCATCGTAATTTCTAATAGTTTTAAACCCTTTCTTCCTTTTATATCCTCTCTATGAAAATGAATTAAATGTTTAACCCACTTTATTCCAAAAAAACGCCAACTCTTTTAGCTTGAATTATAAATGTAACGAGTATCCAACTCAGTTCTCAGCTCTTTGAACAAGACTTCCCAGTGATTACACAGTGTCTTTCACATTTTAAGGCTCTATGAACATGTATTCCTAGTGTTTCAAGCACGTTCCTCAATATTTCCCTAGTCTATCATGTGAATTCTCAGTTTGATTAAGTTTCTCCGGTGATCAAGCTTACGCATTGTGAATTCCAAATGTTTATATACCATAACCCTAACGTTAACTCAAACCCTAATCCTAACCCTAGCCTTAACCCTATCACTAATATTAGCCTTAACCCAAGGCCAAACCCTAGATTTAACCCTAAACCTAGCGTGAACCCTAGCCCTAACCCTAAACCTAACCCCAACCCTACCTCTAACCCTATCTCTAAACCTTGCCTTAACCCTAACCCTGACCCTAACCCTAGCCACAACCTTAGCCTTACTCCTCACCCTAACACTAGCCCTAACCCCAGCCCAAACCCGAACCCTATCCCTAACCCTAAATTGTCATATCTGCTGTATGAAAATAACTTTTTAAGATATCTGAGCCAAATGAAAATGAATGTTTAAATGTTTCACCATACTTCTTTCAAAAACGCCAACTCATTTAGACCAAGTTATAAATGTAAGCAGTATCCAATCAGTTCTCAGGTCTTTCAACATGATTTCCCAGTGACGAAACAGTTTCTTTCAGATATTAAGGCACTTTGAACAAGTATTCCTAGTGTATGAAGCACATTCCTAAATATTTTCCTCGTCTATTATTGTGAATTCGCATGTTGGACTTATTTTTTCCAGTCATTCAAGCTCCTTCATTGTCAGTTCCAAGTATTTCTACAGCGTTTTTCCATATATAGCAGCTCTTTGAATGTGGGTGATTCCCATGTTAAAGAGTATCCCACCTTTCACAGCTATTGGAACACAAACTCTCACTATTTCTACAGTACACTAGTAGTATTAAGAGTCTACAAACGTATTACAAGTGCTTCAGACACATTGCTAGACATTTCCCCTTGTCTGTCAATTCTAGTTTGAGAGTTTTTACATTTTCAAACAGGTATGTGAGCCCTATGGAATAGAATAAGTGTTGAAACAACCTTCTTTCAAAAACGACAACTCATTCAGACTAAATTACAAATGTAACCAGTAGCCAACTCCTCAGTCCTTTCAACAAGATTTCCCAGAGACTAAACATTTTCCTTCAGATATTACGCTCTTTCAAGATGAATTCCTATTGAATGAAGCACATTCCTAAATATTTCCCGTCTTTCATTGTGAATTCTGAGTGATAGTTTCGCTATTATCCAGTGATACAAGCTCATTCATTGTGAATTGTAAGTGTTTATACAGCGTTTTTCCATATATACTAGCTCTTCCAATGTAAGTTATTACTACTTTAATCATCAGCGTAACTGTCATTGTAATTCCTAATAGTTTTAAATCCTTTCCTCATCTTATATCCTCTCTGTGAAAATGAATTAAATGTTTAACCCACTTTATTCCAGAAAACGCCACCTCTCTTAGCCTGAATTATAAATGTAACGAGTATCCAACTAAGTTCTCAGCGCTTTGAACAAGATTTCCCAGTGATTACACAGTGTCTTTCACATATTAAGGTTCTATGAACATGTATTCCTAGTGTTTCAAGCACATTCCTATATATTTCCCTAGTCTATCATTGTGAATTCTCAGTTTGATTAACTCTTGTGTAGTGATTCAGCTCTTTAAACGTGAATTATTACTGTTTTTATCACTAGCCTATCATTTTGATTTCTAAAGTTTGGAATCTTTTCCACCTGTTATGTCTGCTCTATGAAAATGAATTAAATGTTTAACCCACATTTTTCCTAAAACGCCAAACATTTAGATTTAACTATAAATGTAACCAGTATCCATCTCAGTACTCAGCTCTTTGAAAACCATTTCCCGGTAACTAAACATTGTCTTCAGATACGAAGGCTCTACGAACATGTATTCCCAGTGTTTCAAGCACATTGCTAGATATTTCCTTATTCTATCACTGTGAATTCTCAATTTGATTAACGTTTTTACAACGAATCAAGCTCATTCATTATGAATTCCAAACGTTTATACACCATAACCATAACCTTCACCAAACACTAACCCTAACCCTAACCCTAATTTTAGCACTAACTCTAGCAGTCACCCTAACCCTAACGCTAACACTAACCCTGGCCCTAAACGTAGCCATAACCCTAACATTAACCCCAACCCTAACCCTAAGATTAGCCCTGACCCTAGACCTTGCCCTAATCTTAGCCCTAGCCCTAACCCTAACGCTAACCCTAACCCTAGCCCAAACCCTCACCTTAACCTTACCCCTAACTCTACCCCTAATCCTAGCCCTAACCCTAACCCTAACCCTAACCCTAATCCTAAATTTAACCTTAGCCCTAACACTAGCCCTAACCCTAGCCCTAGCCCTAACCATAAAGGTAACCCTAATCTTTGCTCTAGCCCTAACCCTAACCAGAACCACAATACTAGCCCTAACAGAAGCCCTAATCTTAGCCCTAACCCAGCTCTAATCCTAACACTAACCCTGTACCCAACCCTATTTCTAACCCTAAACCTAGCCCAAACCCTAACCCTAATCCCTAATTCTAAATTTTCATATCTGCTGTATGAAAATAACTTTTTAAGATATCTGAGCCGAATCAAAATGAATGTTTAAATGTTTCACCAAACTTCTTTCAAAAACGCCACCTCATTTAGACCCCCAAATTATAAATGTAACCAGGTATCCAATCAGTTTTCGGGTCTTTCCACAAGATTTCCCTGAGTCTAAACAGTTCCCTTCCGATATTACGCTCTATCAAGATGAATTCCTATTGTATGAAGCACATTCCCAAATATTTCCCGTCTTTCATTGTGAATTCTGAGTGATAGTTTCACTATTATCCAGTGATACAAGCTCATTCGTTGTGAATTCTAAGTGTTTATACAGCGTTTTTCTATATATACGAGCTCTTCCAATGTAAGTTATTACTACTTTCATCATTAGCGTAACTATCATCGTAATTTCTAATAGTTTTAAACCCTTTCTTCCTTTTATATCCTCTCTATGAAAATGAATTAAATGTTTAACCCACTTTATTCCAAAAAAACGCCAACTCTTTTAGCTTGAATTATAAATGTAACGAGTATCCAACTCAGTTCTCAGCTCTTTGAACAAGACTTCCCAGTGATTACACAGTGTCTTTCACATTTTAAGGCTCTATGAACATGTATTCCTAGTGTTTCAAGCACGTTCCTCAATATTTCCCTAGTCTATCATGTGAATTCTCAGTTTGATTAAGTTTCTCCGGTGATCAAGCTTACGCATTGTGAATTCCAAATGTTTATATACCATAACCCTAACGTTAACTCAAACCCTAATCCTAACCCTAGCCTTAACCCTATCACTAATATTAGCCTTAACCCAAGGCCAAACCCTAGATTTAACCCTAAACCTAGCGTGAACCCTAGCCCTAACCCTAAACCTAACCCCAACCCTACCTCTAACCCTATCTCTAAACCTTGCCTTAACCCTAACCCTGACCCTAACCCTAGCCACAACCTTAGCCTTACTCCTCACCCTAACACTAGCCCTAACCCCAGCCCAAACCCGAACCCTATCCCTAACCCTAAATTGTCATATCTGCTGTATGAAAATAACTTTTTAAGATATCTGAGCCAAATGAAAATGAATGTTTAAATGTTTCACCATACTTCTTTCAAAAACGCCAACTCATTTAGACCAAGTTATAAATGTAAGCAGTATCCAATCAGTTCTCAGGTCTTTCAACATGATTTCCCAGTGACGAAACAGTTTCTTTCAGATATTAAGGCACTTTGAACAAGTATTCCTAGTGTATGAAGCACATTCCTAAATATTTTCCTCGTCTATTATTGTGAATTCGCATGTTGGACTTATTTTTTCCAGTCATTCAAGCTCCTTCATTGTCAGTTCCAAGTATTTCTACAGCGTTTTTCCATATATAGCAGCTCTTTGAATGTGGGTGATTCCCATGTTAAAGAGTATCCCACCTTTCACAGCTATTGGAACACAAACTCTCACTATTTCTACAGTACACTAGTAGTATTAAGATTCTACAAACGTATTACAAGTGCTTCAGACACATTGCTAGACATTTCCCCTTGTCTGTCAATTCTAGTTTGAGAGTTTTTACATTTTCAAACAGGTATGTGAGCCCTATGGAATAGAATAAGTGTTGAAACAACCTTCTTTCAAAAACGACAACTCATTCAGACTAAATTACAAATGTAACCAGTAGCCAACTCCTCAGTCCTTTCAACAAGATTTCCCAGAGACTAAACATTTTCCTTCAGATATTACGCTCTTTCAAGATGAATTCCTATTGAATGAAGCACATTCCTAAATATTTCCCGTCTTTCATTGTGAATTCTGAGTGATAGTTTCGCTATTATCCAGTGATACAAGCTCATTCATTGTGAATTGTAAGTGTTTATACAGCGTTTTTCCATATATACTAGCTCTTCCAATGTAAGTTATTACTACTTTAATCATCAGCGTAACTGTCATTGTAATTCCTAATAGTTTTAAATCCTTTCCTCATCTTATATCCTCTCTGTGAAAATGAATTAAATGTTTAACCCACTTTATTCCAGAAAACGCCACCTCTCTTAGCCTGAATTATAAATGTAACGAGTATCCAACTAAGTTCTCAGCGCTTTGAGCAAGATTTCCCAGTGATTACACAGTGTCTTTCACATATTAAGGTTCTATGAACATGTATTCCTAGTGTTTCAAGCACATTCCTATATATTTCCCTAGTCTATCATTGTGAATTCTCAGTTTGATTAACTCTTGTGTAGTGATTCAGCTCTTTAAACGTGAATTATTACTGTTTTTATCACTAGCCTATCATTTTGATTTCTAAAGTTTGGAATCTTTTCCACCTGTTATGTCTGCTCTATGAAAATGAATTAAATGTTTAACCCACATTTTTCCTAAAACGCCAAACATTTAGATTTAACTATAAATGTAACCAGTATCCATCTCAGTACTCAGCTCTTTGAAAACCATTTCCCGGTAACTAAACATTGTCTTCAGATACGAAGGCTCTACGAACATGTATTCCCAGTGTTTCAAGCACATTGCTAGATATTTCCTTATTCTATCACTGTGAATTCTCAATTTGATTAACGTTTTTACAACGAATCAAGCTCATTCATTATGAATTCCAAACGTTTATACACCATAACCATAACCTTCACCAAACACTAACCCTAACCCTAACCCTAATTTTAGCACTAACTCTAGCAGTCACCCTAACCCTAACGCTAACACTAACCCTGGCCCTGAACGTAGCCATAACCCTAACATTAACCCCAACCCTAACCCTAAGATTAGCCCTGACCCTAGACCTTGCCCTAATCTTAGCCCTAGCCCTAACCCTAACGCTAACCCTAACCCTAGCCCAAACCCTCACCTTAACCTTACCCCTAACTCTACCCCTAATCCTAGCCCTAACCCTAACCCTAACCCTAACCCTAATCCTAAATTTAACCTTAGCCCTAACACTAGCCCTAACCCTAGCCCTAGCCCTAACCATAAAGGTAACCCTAATCTTTGCTCTAGCCCTAACCCTAACCAGAACCACAATACTAGCCCTAACAGAAGCCCTAATCTTAGCCCTAACCCAGCTCTAATCCTAACACTAACCCTGTACCCAACCCTATTTCTAACCCTAAACCTAGCCCAAACCCTAACCCTAATCCCTAATTCTAAATTTTCATATCTGCTGTATGAAAATAACTTTTTAAGATATCTGAGCCGAATCAAAATGAATGTTTAAATGTTTCACCAAACTTCTTTCAAAAACGCCACCTCATTTAGACCCCCAAATTATAAATGTAACCAGGTATCCAATCAGTTTTCGGGTCTTTCCACAAGATTTCCCTGAGTCTAAACAGTTCCCTTCCGATATTACGCTCTATCAAGATGAATTCCTATTGTATGAAGCACATTCCCAAATATTTCCCGTCTTTCATTGTGAATTCTGAGTGATAGTTTCACTATTATCCAGTGATACAAGCTCATTCGTTGTGAATTCTAAGTGTTTATACAGCGTTTTTCTATATATACGAGCTCTTCCAATGTAAGTTATTACTACTTTCATCATTAGCGTAACTATCATCGTAATTTCTAATAGTTTTAAACCCTTTCTTCCTTTTATATCCTCTCTATGAAAATGAATTAAATGTTTAACCCACTTTATTCCAAAAAAACGCCAACTCTTTTAGCTTGAATTATAAATGTAACGAGTATCCAACTCAGTTCTCAGCTCTTTGAACAAGACTTCCCAGTGATTACACAGTGTCTTTCACATTTTAAGGCTCTATGAACATGTATTCCTAGTGTTTCAAGCACGTTCCTCAATATTTCCCTAGTCTATCATGTGAATTCTCAGTTTGATTAAGTTTCTCCGGTGATCAAGCTTACGCATTGTGAATTCCAAATGTTTATATACCATAACCCTAACGTTAACTCAAACCCTAATCCTAACCCTAGCCTTAACCCTATCACTAATATTAGCCTTAACCCAAGGCCAAACCCTAGATTTAACCCTAAACCTAGCGTGAACCCTAGCCCTAACCCTAAACCTAACCCCAACCCTACCTCTAACCCTATCTCTAAACCTTGCCTTAACCCTAACCCTGACCCTAACCCTAGCCACAACCTTAGCCTTACTCCTCACCCTAACACTAGCCCTAACCCCAGCCCAAACCCGAACCCTATCCCTAACCCTAAATTGTCATATCTGCTGTATGAAAATAACTTTTTAAGATATCTGAGCCAAATGAAAATGAATGTTTAAATGTTTCACCATACTTCTTTCAAAAACGCCAACTCATTTAGACCAAGTTATAAATGTAAGCAGTATCCAATCAGTTCTCAGGTCTTTCAACATGATTTCCCAGTGACGAAACAGTTTCTTTCAGATATTAAGGCACTTTGAACAAGTATTCCTAGTGTATGAAGCACATTCCTAAATATTTTCCTCGTCTATTATTGTGAATTCGCATGTTGGACTTATTTTTTCCAGTCATTCAAGCTCCTTCATTGTCAGTTCCAAGTATTTCTACAGCGTTTTTCCATATATAGCAGCTCTTTGAATGTGGGTGATTCCCATGTTAAAGAGTATCCCACCTTTCACAGCTATTGGAACACAAACTCTCACTATTTCTACAGTACACTAGTAGTATTAAGATTCTACAAACGTATTACAAGTGCTTCAGACACATTGCTAGACATTTCCCCTTGTCTGTCAATTCTAGTTTGAGAGTTTTTACATTTTCAAACAGGTATGTGAGCCCTATGGAATAGAATAAGTGTTGAAACAACCTTCTTTCAAAAACGACAACTCATTCAGACTAAATTACAAATGTAACCAGTAGCCAACTCCTCAGTCCTTTCAACAAGATTTCCCAGAGACTAAACATTTTCCTTCAGATATTACGCTCTTTCAAGATGAATTCCTATTGAATGAAGCACATTCCTAAATATTTCCCGTCTTTCATTGTGAATTCTGAGTGATAGTTTCGCTATTATCCAGTGATACAAGCTCATTCATTGTGAATTGTAAGTGTTTATACAGCGTTTTTCCATATATACTAGCTCTTCCAATGTAAGTTATTACTACTTTAATCATCAGCGTAACTGTCATTGTAATTCCTAATAGTTTTAAATCCTTTCCTCATCTTATATCCTCTCTGTGAAAATGAATTAAATGTTTAACCCACTTTATTCCAGAAAACGCCACCTCTCTTAGCCTGAATTATAAATGTAACGAGTATCCAACTAAGTTCTCAGCGCTTTGAGCAAGATTTCCCAGTGATTACACAGTGTCTTTCACATATTAAGGTTCTATGAACATGTATTCCTAGTGTTTCAAGCACATTCCTATATATTTCCCTAGTCTATCATTGTGAATTCTCAGTTTGATTAACTCTTGTGTAGTGATTCAGCTCTTTAAACGTGAATTATTACTGTTTTTATCACTAGCCTATCATTTTGATTTCTAAAGTTTGGAATCTTTTCCACCTGTTATGTCTGCTCTATGAAAATGAATTAAATGTTTAACCCACATTTTTCCTAAAACGCCAAACATTTAGATTTAACTATAAATGTAACCAGTATCCATCTCAGTACTCAGCTCTTTGAAAACCATTTCCCGGTAACTAAACATTGTCTTCAGATACGAAGGCTCTACGAACATGTATTCCCAGTGTTTCAAGCACATTGCTAGATATTTCCTTATTCTATCACTGTGAATTCTCAATTTGATTAACGTTTTTACAACGAATCAAGCTCATTCATTATGAATTCCAAACGTTTATACACCATAACCATAACCTTCACCAAACACTAACCCTAACCCTAACCCTAATTTTAGCACTAACTCTAGCAGTCACCCTAACCCTAACGCTAACACTAACCCTGGCCCTAAACGTAGCCATAACCCTAACATTAACCCCAACCCTAACCCTAAGATTAGCCCTGACCCTAGACCTTGCCCTAATCTTAGCCCTAGCCCTAACCCTAACGCTAACCCTAACCCTAGCCCAAACCCTCACCTTAACCTTACCCCTAACTCTACCCCTAATCCTAGCCCTAACCCTAACCCTAACCCTAACCCTAATCCTAAATTTAACCTTAGCCCTAACACTAGCCCTAACCCTAGCCCTAGCCCTAACCATAAAGGTAACCCTAATCTTTGCTCTAGCCCTAACCCTAACCAGAACCACAATACTAGCCCTAACAGAAGCCCTAATCTTAGCCCTAACCCAGCTCTAATCCTAACACTAACCCTGTACCCAACCCTATTTCTAACCCTAAACCTAGCCCAAACCCTAACCCTAATCCCTAATTCTAAATTTTCATATCTGCTGTATGAAAATAACTTTTTAAGATATCTGAGCCGAATCAAAATGAATGTTTAAATGTTTCACCAAACTTCTTTCAAAAACGCCACCTCATTTAGACCCCCAAATTATAAATGTAACCAGGTATCCAATCAGTTTTCGGGTCTTTCCACAAGATTTCCCTGAGTCTAAACAGTTCCCTTCCGATATTACGCTCTATCAAGATGAATTCCTATTGTATGAAGCACATTCCCAAATATTTCCCGTCTTTCATTGTGAATTCTGAGTGATAGTTTCACTATTATCCAGTGATACAAGCTCATTCGTTGTGAATTCTAAGTGTTTATACAGCGTTTTTCTATATATACGAGCTCTTCCAATGTAAGTTATTACTACTTTCATCATTAGCGTAACTATCATCGTAATTTCTAATAGTTTTAAACCCTTTCTTCCTTTTATATCCTCTCTATGAAAATGAATTAAATGTTTAACCCACTTTATTCCAAAAAAACGCCAACTCTTTTAGCTTGAATTATAAATGTAACGAGTATCCAACTCAGTTCTCAGCTCTTTGAACAAGACTTCCCAGTGATTACACAGTGTCTTTCACATTTTAAGGCTCTATGAACATGTATTCCTAGTGTTTCAAGCACGTTCCTCAATATTTCCCTAGTCTATCATGTGAATTCTCAGTTTGATTAAGTTTCTCCGGTGATCAAGCTTACGCATTGTGAATTCCAAATGTTTATATACCATAACCCTAACGTTAACTCAAACCCTAATCCTAACCCTAGCCTTAACCCTATCACTAATATTAGCCTTAACCCAAGGCCAAACCCTAGATTTAACCCTAAACCTAGCGTGAACCCTAGCCCTAACCCTAAACCTAACCCCAACCCTACCTCTAACCCTATCTCTAAACCTTGCCTTAACCCTAACCCTGACCCTAACCCTAGCCACAACCTTAGCCTTACTCCTCACCCTAACACTAGCCCTAACCCCAGCCCAAACCCGAACCCTATCCCTAACCCTAAATTGTCATATCTGCTGTATGAAAATAACTTTTTAAGATATCTGAGCCAAATGAAAATGAATGTTTAAATGTTTCACCATACTTCTTTCAAAAACGCCAACTCATTTAGACCAAGTTATAAATGTAAGCAGTATCCAATCAGTTCTCAGGTCTTTCAACATGATTTCCCAGTGACGAAACAGTTTCTTTCAGATATTAAGGCACTTTGAACAAGTATTCCTAGTGTATGAAGCACATTCCTAAATATTTTCCTCGTCTATTATTGTGAATTCGCATGTTGGACTTATTTTTTCCAGTCATTCAAGCTCCTTCATTGTCAGTTCCAAGTATTTCTACAGCGTTTTTCCATATATAGCAGCTCTTTGAATGTGGGTGATTCCCATGTTAAAGAGTATCCCACCTTTCACAGCTATTGGAACACAAACTCTCACTATTTCTACAGTACACTAGTAGTATTAAGATTCTACAAACGTATTACAAGTGCTTCAGACACATTGCTAGACATTTCCCCTTGTCTGTCAATTCTAGTTTGAGAGTTTTTACATTTTCAAACAGGTATGTGAGCCCTATGGAATAGAATAAGTGTTGAAACAACCTTCTTTCAAAAACGACAACTCATTCAGACTAAATTACAAATGTAACCAGTAGCCAACTCCTCAGTCCTTTCAACAAGATTTCCCAGAGACTAAACATTTTCCTTCAGATATTACGCTCTTTCAAGATGAATTCCTATTGAATGAAGCACATTCCTAAATATTTCCCGTCTTTCATTGTGAATTCTGAGTGATAGTTTCGCTATTATCCAGTGATACAAGCTCATTCATTGTGAATTGTAAGTGTTTATACAGCGTTTTTCCATATATACTAGCTCTTCCAATGTAAGTTATTACTACTTTAATCATCAGCGTAACTGTCATTGTAATTCCTAATAGTTTTAAATCCTTTCCTCATCTTATATCCTCTCTGTGAAAATGAATTAAATGTTTAACCCACTTTATTCCAGAAAACGCCACCTCTCTTAGCCTGAATTATAAATGTAACGAGTATCCAACTAAGTTCTCAGCGCTTTGAGCAAGATTTCCCAGTGATTACACAGTGTCTTTCACATATTAAGGTTCTATGAACATGTATTCCTAGTGTTTCAAGCACATTCCTATATATTTCCCTAGTCTATCATTGTGAATTCTCAGTTTGATTAACTCTTGTGTAGTGATTCAGCTCTTTAAACGTGAATTATTACTGTTTTTATCACTAGCCTATCATTTTGATTTCTAAAGTTTGGAATCTTTTCCACCTGTTATGTCTGCTCTATGAAAATGAATTAAATGTTTAACCCACATTTTTCCTAAAACGCCAAACATTTAGATTTAACTATAAATGTAACCAGTATCCATCTCAGTACTCAGCTCTTTGAAAACCATTTCCCGGTAACTAAACATTGTCTTCAGATACGAAGGCTCTACGAACATGTATTCCCAGTGTTTCAAGCACATTGCTAGATATTTCCTTATTCTATCACTGTGAATTCTCAATTTGATTAACGTTTTTACAACGAATCAAGCTCATTCATTATGAATTCCAAACGTTTATACACCATAACCATAACCTTCACCAAACACTAACCCTAACCCTAACCCTAATTTTAGCACTAACTCTAGCAGTCACCCTAACCCTAACGCTAACACTAACCCTGGCCCTGAACGTAGCCATAACCCTAACATTAACCCCAACCCTAACCCTAAGATTAGCCCTGACCCTAGACCTTGCCCTAATCTTAGCCCTAGCCCTAACCCTAACGCTAACCCTAACCCTAGCCCAAACCCTCACCTTAACCTTACCCCTAACTCTACCCCTAATCCTAGCCCTAACCCTAACCCTAACCCTAACCCTAATCCTAAATTTAACCTTAGCCCTAACACTAGCCCTAACCCTAGCCCTAGCCCTAACCATAAAGGTAACCCTAATCTTTGCTCTAGCCCTAACCCTAACCAGAACCACAATACTAGCCCTAACAGAAGCCCTAATCTTAGCCCTAACCCAGCTCTAATCCTAACACTAACCCTGTACCCAACCCTATTTCTAACCCTAAACCTAGCCCAAACCCTAACCCTAATCCCTAATTCTAAATTTTCATATCTGCTGTATGAAAATAACTTTTTAAGATATCTGAGCCGAATCAAAATGAATGTTTAAATGTTTCACCAAACTTCTTTCAAAAACGCCACCTCATTTAGACCCCCAAATTATAAATGTAACCAGGTATCCAATCAGTTTTCGGGTCTTTCCACAAGATTTCCCTGAGTCTAAACAGTTCCCTTCCGATATTACGCTCTATCAAGATGAATTCC
Source organism: Plecotus auritus (assembly GCF_963455305.1). Classification (NCBI taxonomy): domain Eukaryota; kingdom Metazoa; phylum Chordata; class Mammalia; order Chiroptera; family Vespertilionidae; genus Plecotus; species Plecotus auritus. The sequence continues at coordinate 60,310,658 of NC_137784.1, forward strand.
TATTGTATGAAGCACATTCCCAAATATTTCCCGTCTTTCATTGTGAATTCTGAGTGATAGTTTCACTATTATCCAGTGATACAAGCTCATTCGTTGTGAATTCTAAGTGTTTATACAGCGTTTTTCTATATATACGAGCTCTTCCAATGTAAGTTATTACTACTTTCATCATTAGCGTAACTATCATCGTAATTTCTAATAGTTTTAAACCCTTTCTTCCTTTTATATCCTCTCTATGAAAATGAATTAAATGTTTAACCCACTTTATTCCAAAAAAACGCCAACTCTTTTAGCTTGAATTATAAATGTAACGAGTATCCAACTCAGTTCTCAGCTCTTTGAACAAGACTTCCCAGTGATTACACAGTGTCTTTCACATTTTAAGGCTCTATGAACATGTATTCCTAGTGTTTCAAGCACGTTCCTCAATATTTCCCTAGTCTATCATGTGAATTCTCAGTTTGATTAAGTTTCTCCGGTGATCAAGCTTACGCATTGTGAATTCCAAATGTTTATATACCATAACCCTAACGTTAACTCAAACCCTAATCCTAACCCTAGCCTTAACCCTATCACTAATATTAGCCTTAACCCAAGGCCAAACCCTAGATTTAACCCTAAACCTAGCGTGAACCCTAGCCCTAACCCTAAACCTAACCCCAACCCTACCTCTAACCCTATCTCTAAACCTTGCCTTAACCCTAACCCTGACCCTAACCCTAGCCACAACCTTAGCCTTACTCCTCACCCTAACACTAGCCCTAACCCCAGCCCAAACCCGAACCCTATCCCTAACCCTAAATTGTCATATCTGCTGTATGAAAATAACTTTTTAAGATATCTGAGCCAAATGAAAATGAATGTTTAAATGTTTCACCATACTTCTTTCAAAAACGCCAACTCATTTAGACCAAGTTATAAATGTAAGCAGTATCCAATCAGTTCTCAGGTCTTTCAACATGATTTCCCAGTGACGAAACAGTTTCTTTCAGATATTAAGGCACTTTGAACAAGTATTCCTAGTGTATGAAGCACATTCCTAAATATTTTCCTCGTCTATTATTGTGAATTCGCATGTTGGACTTATTTTTTCCAGTCATTCAAGCTCCTTCATTGTCAGTTCCAAGTATTTCTACAGCGTTTTTCCATATATAGCAGCTCTTTGAATGTGGGTGATTCCCATGTTAAAGAGTATCCCACCTTTCACAGCTATTGGAACACAAACTCTCACTATTTCTACAGTACACTAGTAGTATTAAGATTCTACAAACGTATTACAAGTGCTTCAGACACATTGCTAGACATTTCCCCTTGTCTGTCAATTCTAGTTTGAGAGTTTTTACATTTTCAAACAGGTATGTGAGCCCTATGGAATAGAATAAGTGTTGAAACAACCTTCTTTCAAAAACGACAACTCATTCAGACTAAATTACAAATGTAACCAGTAGCCAACTCCTCAGTCCTTTCAACAAGATTTCCCAGAGACTAAACATTTTCCTTCAGATATTACGCTCTTTCAAGATGAATTCCTATTGAATGAAGCACATTCCTAAATATTTCCCGTCTTTCATTGTGAATTCTGAGTGATAGTTTCGCTATTATCCAGTGATACAAGCTCATTCATTGTGAATTGTAAGTGTTTATACAGCGTTTTTCCATATATACTAGCTCTTCCAATGTAAGTTATTACTACTTTAATCATCAGCGTAACTGTCATTGTAATTCCTAATAGTTTTAAATCCTTTCCTCATCTTATATCCTCTCTGTGAAAATGAATTAAATGTTTAACCCACTTTATTCCAGAAAACGCCACCTCTCTTAGCCTGAATTATAAATGTAACGAGTATCCAACTAAGTTCTCAGCGCTTTGAGCAAGATTTCCCAGTGATTACACAGTGTCTTTCACATATTAAGGTTCTATGAACATGTATTCCTAGTGTTTCAAGCACATTCCTATATATTTCCCTAGTCTATCATTGTGAATTCTCAGTTTGATTAACTCTTGTGTAGTGATTCAGCTCTTTAAACGTGAATTATTACTGTTTTTATCACTAGCCTATCATTTTGATTTCTAAAGTTTGGAATCTTTTCCACCTGTTATGTCTGCTCTATGAAAATGAATTAAATGTTTAACCCACATTTTTCCTAAAACGCCAAACATTTAGATTTAACTATAAATGTAACCAGTATCCATCTCAGTACTCAGCTCTTTGAAAACCATTTCCCGGTAACTAAACATTGTCTTCAGATACGAAGGCTCTACGAACATGTATTCCCAGTGTTTCAAGCACATTGCTAGATATTTCCTTATTCTATCACTGTGAATTCTCAATTTGATTAACGTTTTTACAACGAATCAAGCTCATTCATTATGAATTCCAAACGTTTATACACCATAACCATAACCTTCACCAAACACTAACCCTAACCCTAACCCTAATTTTAGCACTAACTCTAGCAGTCACCCTAACCCTAACGCTAACACTAACCCTGGCCCTGAACGTAGCCATAACCCTAACATTAACCCCAACCCTAACCCTAAGATTAGCCCTGACCCTAGACCTTGCCCTAATCTTAGCCCTAGCCCTAACCCTAACGCTAACCCTAACCCTAGCCCAAACCCTCACCTTAACCTTACCCCTAACTCTACCCCTAATCCTAGCCCTAACCCTAACCCTAACCCTAACCCTAATCCTAAATTTAACCTTAGCCCTAACACTAGCCCTAACCCTAGCCCTAGCCCTAACCATAAAGGTAACCCTAATCTTTGCTCTAGCCCTAACCCTAACCAGAACCACAATACTAGCCCTAACAGAAGCCCTAATCTTAGCCCTAACCCAGCTCTAATCCTAACACTAACCCTGTACCCAACCCTATTTCTAACCCTAAACCTAGCCCAAACCCTAACCCTAATCCCTAATTCTAAATTTTCATATCTGCTGTATGAAAATAACTTTTTAAGATATCTGAGCCGAATCAAAATGAATGTTTAAATGTTTCACCAAACTTCTTTCAAAAACGCCACCTCATTTAGACCCCCAAATTATAAATGTAACCAGGTATCCAATCAGTTTTCGGGTCTTTCCACAAGATTTCCCTGAGTCTAAACAGTTCCCTTCCGATATTACGCTCTATCAAGATGAATTCCTATTGTATGAAGCACATTCCCAAATATTTCCCGTCTTTCATTGTGAATTCTGAGTGATAGTTTCACTATTATCCAGTGATACAAGCTCATTCGTTGTGAATTCTAAGTGTTTATACAGCGTTTTTCTATATATACGAGCTCTTCCAATGTAAGTTATTACTACTTTCATCATTAGCGTAACTATCATCGTAATTTCTAATAGTTTTAAACCCTTTCTTCCTTTTATATCCTCTCTATGAAAATGAATTAAATGTTTAACCCACTTTATTCCAAAAAAACGCCAACTCTTTTAGCTTGAATTATAAATGTAACGAGTATCCAACTCAGTTCTCAGCTCTTTGAACAAGACTTCCCAGTGATTACACAGTGTCTTTCACATTTTAAGGCTCTATGAACATGTATTCCTAGTGTTTCAAGCACGTTCCTCAATATTTCCCTAGTCTATCATGTGAATTCTCAGTTTGATTAAGTTTCTCCGGTGATCAAGCTTACGCATTGTGAATTCCAAATGTTTATATACCATAACCCTAACGTTAACTCAAACCCTAATCCTAACCCTAGCCTTAACCCTATCACTAATATTAGCCTTAACCCAAGGCCAAACCCTAGATTTAACCCTAAACCTAGCGTGAACCCTAGCCCTAACCCTAAACCTAACCCCAACCCTACCTCTAACCCTATCTCTAAACCTTGCCTTAACCCTAACCCTGACCCTAACCCTAGCCACAACCTTAGCCTTACTCCTCACCCTAACACTAGCCCTAACCCCAGCCCAAACCCGAACCCTATCCCTAACCCTAAATTGTCATATCTGCTGTATGAAAATAACTTTTTAAGATATCTGAGCCAAATGAAAATGAATGTTTAAATGTTTCACCATACTTCTTTCAAAAACGCCAACTCATTTAGACCAAGTTATAAATGTAAGCAGTATCCAATCAGTTCTCAGGTCTTTCAACATGATTTCCCAGTGACGAAACAGTTTCTTTCAGATATTAAGGCACTTTGAACAAGTATTCCTAGTGTATGAAGCACATTCCTAAATATTTTCCTCGTCTATTATTGTGAATTCGCATGTTGGACTTATTTTTTCCAGTCATTCAAGCTCCTTCATTGTCAGTTCCAAGTATTTCTACAGCGTTTTTCCATATATAGCAGCTCTTTGAATGTGGGTGATTCCCATGTTAAAGAGTATCCCACCTTTCACAGCTATTGGAACACAAACTCTCACTATTTCTACAGTACACTAGTAGTATTAAGAGTCTACAAACGTATTACAAGTGCTTCAGACACATTGCTAGACATTTCCCCTTGTCTGTCAATTCTAGTTTGAGAGTTTTTACATTTTCAAACAGGTATGTGAGCCCTATGGAATAGAATAAGTGTTGAAACAACCTTCTTTCAAAAACGACAACTCATTCAGACTAAATTACAAATGTAACCAGTAGCCAACTCCTCAGTCCTTTCAACAAGATTTCCCAGAGACTAAACATTTTCCTTCAGATATTACGCTCTTTCAAGATGAATTCCTATTGAATGAAGCACATTCCTAAATATTTCCCGTCTTTCATTGTGAATTCTGAGTGATAGTTTCGCTATTATCCAGTGATACAAGCTCATTCATTGTGAATTGTAAGTGTTTATACAGCGTTTTTCCATATATACTAGCTCTTCCAATGTAAGTTATTACTACTTTAATCATCAGCGTAACTGTCATTGTAATTCCTAATAGTTTTAAATCCTTTCCTCATCTTATATCCTCTCTGTGAAAATGAATTAAATGTTTAACCCACTTTATTCCAGAAAACGCCACCTCTCTTAGCCTGAATTATAAATGTAACGAGTATCCAACTAAGTTCTCAGCGCTTTGAGCAAGATTTCCCAGTGATTACACAGTGTCTTTCACATATTAAGGTTCTATGAACATGTATTCCTAGTGTTTCAAGCACATTCCTATATATTTCCCTAGTCTATCATTGTGAATTCTCAGTTTGATTAACTCTTGTGTAGTGATTCAGCTCTTTAAACGTGAATTATTACTGTTTTTATCACTAGCCTATCATTTTGATTTCTAAAGTTTGGAATCTTTTCCACCTGTTATGTCTGCTCTATGAAAATGAATTAAATGTTTAACCCACATTTTTCCTAAAACGCCAAACATTTAGATTTAACTATAAATGTAACCAGTATCCATCTCAGTACTCAGCTCTTTGAAAACCATTTCCCGGTAACTAAACATTGTCTTCAGATACGAAGGCTCTACGAACATGTATTCCCAGTGTTTCAAGCACATTGCTAGATATTTCCTTATTCTATCACTGTGAATTCTCAATTTGATTAACGTTTTTACAACGAATCAAGCTCATTCATTATGAATTCCAAACGTTTATACACCATAACCATAACCTTCACCAAACACTAACCCTAACCCTAACCCTAATTTTAGCACTAACTCTAGCAGTCACCCTAACCCTAACGCTAACACTAACCCTGGCCCTAAACGTAGCCATAACCCTAACATTAACCCCAACCCTAACCCTAAGATTAGCCCTGACCCTAGACCTTGCCCTAATCTTAGCCCTAGCCCTAACCCTAACGCTAACCCTAACCCTAGCCCAAACCCTCACCTTAACCTTACCCCTAACTCTACCCCTAATCCTAGCCCTAACCCTAACCCTAACCCTAACCCTAATCCTAAATTTAACCTTAGCCCTAACACTAGCCCTAACCCTAGCCCTAGCCCTAACCATAAAGGTAACCCTAATCTTTGCTCTAGCCCTAACCCTAACCAGAACCACAATACTAGCCCTAACAGAAGCCCTAATCTTAGCCCTAACCCAGCTCTAATCCTAACACTAACCCTGTACCCAACCCTATTTCTAACCCTAAACCTAGCCCAAACCCTAACCCTAATCCCTAATTCTAAATTTTCATATCTGCTGTATGAAAATAACTTTTTAAGATATCTGAGCCGAATCAAAATGAATGTTTAAATGTTTCACCAAACTTCTTTCAAAAACGCCACCTCATTTAGACCCCCAAATTATAAATGTAACCAGGTATCCAATCAGTTTTCGGGTCTTTCCACAAGATTTCCCTGAGTCTAAACAGTTCCCTTCCGATATTACGCTCTATCAAGATGAATTCCTATTGTATGAAGCACATTCCCAAATATTTCCCGTCTTTCATTGTGAATTCTGAGTGATAGTTTCACTATTATCCAGTGATACAAGCTCATTCGTTGTGAATTCTAAGTGTTTATACAGCGTTTTTCTATATATACGAGCTCTTCCAATGTAAGTTATTACTACTTTCATCATTAGCGTAACTATCATCGTAATTTCTAATAGTTTTAAACCCTTTCTTCCTTTTATATCCTCTCTATGAAAATGAATTAAATGTTTAACCCACTTTATTCCAAAAAAACGCCAACTCTTTTAGCTTGAATTATAAATGTAACGAGTATCCAACTCAGTTCTCAGCTCTTTGAACAAGACTTCCCAGTGATTACACAGTGTCTTTCACATTTTAAGGCTCTATGAACATGTATTCCTAGTGTTTCAAGCACGTTCCTCAATATTTCCCTAGTCTATCATGTGAATTCTCAGTTTGATTAAGTTTCTCCGGTGATCAAGCTTACGCATTGTGAATTCCAAATGTTTATATACCATAACCCTAACGTTAACTCAAACCCTAATCCTAACCCTAGCCTTAACCCTATCACTAATATTAGCCTTAACCCAAGGCCAAACCCTAGATTTAACCCTAAACCTAGCGTGAACCCTAGCCCTAACCCTAAACCTAACCCCAACCCTACCTCTAACCCTATCTCTAAACCTTGCCTTAACCCTAACCCTGACCCTAACCCTAGCCACAACCTTAGCCTTACTCCTCACCCTAACACTAGCCCTAACCCCAGCCCAAACCCGAACCCTATCCCTAACCCTAAATTGTCATATCTGCTGTATGAAAATAACTTTTTAAGATATCTGAGCCAAATGAAAATGAATGTTTAAATGTTTCACCATACTTCTTTCAAAAACGCCAACTCATTTAGACCAAGTTATAAATGTAAGCAGTATCCAATCAGTTCTCAGGTCTTTCAACATGATTTCCCAGTGACGAAACAGTTTCTTTCAGATATTAAGGCACTTTGAACAAGTATTCCTAGTGTATGAAGCACATTCCTAAATATTTTCCTCGTCTATTATTGTGAATTCGCATGTTGGACTTATTTTTTCCAGTCATTCAAGCTCCTTCATTGTCAGTTCCAAGTATTTCTACAGCGTTTTTCCATATATAGCAGCTCTTTGAATGTGGGTGATTCCCATGTTAAAGAGTATCCCACCTTTCACAGCTATTGGAACACAAACTCTCACTATTTCTACAGTACACTAGTAGTATTAAGATTCTACAAACGTATTACAAGTGCTTCAGACACATTGCTAGACATTTCCCCTTGTCTGTCAATTCTAGTTTGAGAGTTTTTACATTTTCAAACAGGTATGTGAGCCCTATGGAATAGAATAAGTGTTGAAACAACCTTCTTTCAAAAACGACAACTCATTCAGACTAAATTACAAATGTAACCAGTAGCCAACTCCTCAGTCCTTTCAACAAGATTTCCCAGAGACTAAACATTTTCCTTCAGATATTACGCTCTTTCAAGATGAATTCCTATTGAATGAAGCACATTCCTAAATATTTCCCGTCTTTCATTGTGAATTCTGAGTGATAGTTTCGCTATTATCCAGTGATACAAGCTCATTCATTGTGAATTGTAAGTGTTTATACAGCGTTTTTCCATATATACTAGCTCTTCCAATGTAAGTTATTACTACTTTAATCATCAGCGTAACTGTCATTGTAATTCCTAATAGTTTTAAATCCTTTCCTCATCTTATATCCTCTCTGTGAAAATGAATTAAATGTTTAACCCACTTTATTCCAGAAAACGCCACCTCTCTTAGCCTGAATTATAAATGTAACGAGTATCCAACTAAGTTCTCAGCGCTTTGAGCAAGATTTCCCAGTGATTACACAGTGTCTTTCACATATTAAGGTTCTATGAACATGTATTCCTAGTGTTTCAAGCACATTCCTATATATTTCCCTAGTCTATCATTGTGAATTCTCAGTTTGATTAACTCTTGTGTAGTGATTCAGCTCTTTAAACGTGAATTATTACTGTTTTTATCACTAGCCTATCATTTTGATTTCTAAAGTTTGGAATCTTTTCCACCTGTTATGTCTGCTCTATGAAAATGAATTAAATGTTTAACCCACATTTTTCCTAAAACGCCAAACATTTAGATTTAACTATAAATGTAACCAGTATCCATCTCAGTACTCAGCTCTTTGAAAACCATTTCCCGGTAACTAAACATTGTCTTCAGATACGAAGGCTCTACGAACATGTATTCCCAGTGTTTCAAGCACATTGCTAGATATTTCCTTATTCTATCACTGTGAATTCTCAATTTGATTAACGTTTTTACAACGAATCAAGCTCATTCATTATGAATTCCAAACGTTTATACACCATAACCATAACCTTCACCAAACACTAACCCTAACCCTAACCCTAATTTTAGCACTAACTCTAGCAGTCACCCTAACCCTAACGCTAACACTAACCCTGGCCCTGAACGTAGCCATAACCCTAACATTAACCCCAACCCTAACCCTAAGATTAGCCCTGACCCTAGACCTTGCCCTAATCTTAGCCCTAGCCCTAACCCTAACGCTAACCCTAACCCTAGCCCAAACCCTCACCTTAACCTTACCCCTAACTCTACCCCTAATCCTAGCCCTAACCCTAACCCTAACCCTAACCCTAATCCTAAATTTAACCTTAGCCCTAACACTAGCCCTAACCCTAGCCCTAGCCCTAACCATAAAGGTAACCCTAATCTTTGCTCTAGCCCTAACCCTAACCAGAACCACAATACTAGCCCTAACAGAAGCCCTAATCTTAGCCCTAACCCAGCTCTAATCCTAACACTAACCCTGTACCCAACCCTATTTCTAACCCTAAACCTAGCCCAAACCCTAACCCTAATCCCTAATTCTAAATTTTCATATCTGCTGTATGAAAATAACTTTTTAAGATATCTGAGCCGAATCAAAATGAATGTTTAAATGTTTCACCAAACTTCTTTCAAAAACGCCACCTCATTTAGACCCCCAAATTATAAATGTAACCAGGTATCCAATCAGTTTTCGGGTCTTTCCACAAGATTTCCCTGAGTCTAAACAGTTCCCTTCCGATATTACGCTCTATCAAGATGAATTCCTATTGTATGAAGCACATTCCCAAATATTTCCCGTCTTTCATTGTGAATTCTGAGTGATAGTTTCACTATTATCCAGTGATACAAGCTCATTCGTTGTGAATTCTAAGTGTTTATACAGCGTTTTTCTATATATACGAGCTCTTCCAATGTAAGTTATTACTACTTTCATCATTAGCGTAACTATCATCGTAATTTCTAATAGTTTTAAACCCTTTCTTCCTTTTATATCCTCTCTATGAAAATGAATTAAATGTTTAACCCACTTTATTCCAAAAAAACGCCAACTCTTTTAGCTTGAATTATAAATGTAACGAGTATCCAACTCAGTTCTCAGCTCTTTGAACAAGACTTCCCAGTGATTACACAGTGTCTTTCACATTTTAAGGCTCTATGAACATGTATTCCTAGTGTTTCAAGCACGTTCCTCAATATTTCCCTAGTCTATCATGTGAATTCTCAGTTTGATTAAGTTTCTCCGGTGATCAAGCTTACGCATTGTGAATTCCAAATGTTTATATACCATAACCCTAACGTTAACTCAAACCCTAATCCTAACCCTAGCCTTAACCCTATCACTAATATTAGCCTTAACCCAAGGCCAAACCCTAGATTTAACCCTAAACCTAGCGTGAACCCTAGCCCTAACCCTAAACCTAACCCCAACCCTACCTCTAACCCTATCTCTAAACCTTGCCTTAACCCTAACCCTGACCCTAACCCTAGCCACAACCTTAGCCTTACTCCTCACCCTAACACTAGCCCTAACCCCAGCCCAAACCCGAACCCTATCCCTAACCCTAAATTGTCATATCTGCTGTATGAAAATAACTTTTTAAGATATCTGAGCCAAATGAAAATGAATGTTTAAATGTTTCACCATACTTCTTTCAAAAACGCCAACTCATTTAGACCAAGTTATAAATGTAAGCAGTATCCAATCAGTTCTCAGGTCTTTCAACATGATTTCCCAGTGACGAAACAGTTTCTTTCAGATATTAAGGCACTTTGAACAAGTATTCCTAGTGTATGAAGCACATTCCTAAATATTTTCCTCGTCTATTATTGTGAATTCGCATGTTGGACTTATTTTTTCCAGTCATTCAAGCTCCTTCATTGTCAGTTCCAAGTATTTCTACAGCGTTTTTCCATATATAGCAGCTCTTTGAATGTGGGTGATTCCCATGTTAAAGAGTATCCCACCTTTCACAGCTATTGGAACACAAACTCTCACTATTTCTACAGTACACTAGTAGTATTAAGAGTCTACAAACGTATTACAAGTGCTTCAGACACATTGCTAGACATTTCCCCTTGTCTGTCAATTCTAGTTTGAGAGTTTTTACATTTTCAAACAGGTATGTGAGCCCTATGGAATAGAATAAGTGTTGAAACAACCTTCTTTCAAAAACGACAACTCATTCAGACTAAATTACAAATGTAACCAGTAGCCAACTCCTCAGTCCTTTCAACAAGATTTCCCAGAGACTAAACATTTTCCTTCAGATATTACGCTCTTTCAAGATGAATTCCTATTGAATGAAGCACATTCCTAAATATTTCCCGTCTTTCATTGTGAATTCTGAGTGATAGTTTCGCTATTATCCAGTGATACAAGCTCATTCATTGTGAATTGTAAGTGTTTATACAGCGTTTTTCCATATATACTAGCTCTTCCAATGTAAGTTATTACTACTTTAATCATCAGCGTAACTGTCATTGTAATTCCTAATAGTTTTAAATCCTTTCCTCATCTTATATCCTCTCTGTGAAAATGAATTAAATGTTTAACCCACTTTATTCCAGAAAACGCCACCTCTCTTAGCCTGAATTATAAATGTAACGAGTATCCAACTAAGTTCTCAGCGCTTTGAGCAAGATTTCCCAGTGATTACACAGTGTCTTTCACATATTAAGGTTCTATGAACATGTATTCCTAGTGTTTCAAGCACATTCCTATATATTTCCCTAGTCTATCATTGTGAATTCTCAGTTTGATTAACTCTTGTGTAGTGATTCAGCTCTTTAAACGTGAATTATTACTGTTTTTATCACTAGCCTATCATTTTGATTTCTAAAGTTTGGAATCTTTTCCACCTGTTATGTCTGCTCTATGAAAATGAATTAAATGTTTAACCCACATTTTTCCTAAAACGCCAAACATTTAGATTTAACTATAAATGTAACCAGTATCCATCTCAGTACTCAGCTCTTTGAAAACCATTTCCCGGTAACTAAACATTGTCTTCAGATACGAAGGCTCTACGAACATGTATTCCCAGTGTTTCAAGCACATTGCTAGATATTTCCTTATTCTATCACTGTGAATTCTCAATTTGATTAACGTTTTTACAACGAATCAAGCTCATTCATTATGAATTCCAAACGTTTATACACCATAACCATAACCTTCACCAAACACTAACCCTAACCCTAACCCTAATTTTAGCACTAACTCTAGCAGTCACCCTAACCCTAACGCTAACACTAACCCTGGCCCTGAACGTAGCCATAACCCTAACATTAACCCCAACCCTAACCCTAAGATTAGCCCTGACCCTAGACCTTGCCCTAATCTTAGCCCTAGCCCTAACCCTAACGCTAACCCTAACCCTAGCCCAAACCCTCACCTTAACCTTACCCCTAACTCTACCCCTAATCCTAGCCCTAACCCTAACCCTAACCCTAACCCTAATCCTAAATTTAACCTTAGCCCTAACACTAGCCCTAACCCTAGCCCTAGCCCTAACCATAAAGGTAACCCTAATCTTTGCTCTAGCCCTAACCCTAACCAGAACCACAATACTAGCCCTAACAGAAGCCCTAATCTTAGCCCTAACCCAGCTCTAATCCTAACACTAACCCTGTACCCAACCCTATTTCTAACCCTAAACCTAGCCCAAACCCTAACCCTAATCCCTAATTCTAAATTTTCATATCTGCTGTATGAAAATAACTTTTTAAGATATCTGAGCCGAATCAAAATGAATGTTTAAATGTTTCACCAAACTTCTTTCAAAAACGCCACCTCATTTAGACCCCCAAATTATAAATGTAACCAGGTATCCAATCAGTTTTCGGGTCTTTCCACAAGATTTCCCTGAGTCTAAACAGTTCCCTTCCGATATTACGCTCTATCAAGATGAATTCCTATTGTATGAAGCACATTCCCAAATATTTCCCGTCTTTCATTGTGAATTCTGAGTGATAGTTTCACTATTATCCAGTGATACAAGCTCATTCGTTGTGAATTCTAAGTGTTTATACAGCGTTTTTCTATATATACGAGCTCTTCCAATGTAAGTTATTACTACTTTCATCATTAGCGTAACTATCATCGTAATTTCTAATAGTTTTAAACCCTTTCTTCCTTTTATATCCTCTCTATGAAAATGAATTAAATGTTTAACCCACTTTATTCCAAAAAAACGCCAACTCTTTTAGCTTGAATTATAAATGTAACGAGTATCCAACTCAGTTCTCAGCTCTTTGAACAAGACTTCCCAGTGATTACACAGTGTCTTTCACATTTTAAGGCTCTATGAACATGTATTCCTAGTGTTTCAAGCACGTTCCTCAATATTTCCCTAGTCTATCATGTGAATTCTCAGTTTGATTAAGTTTCTCCGGTGATCAAGCTTACGCATTGTGAATTCCAAATGTTTATATACCATAACCCTAACGTTAACTCAAACCCTAATCCTAACCCTAGCCTTAACCCTATCACTAATATTAGCCTTAACCCAAGGCCAAACCCTAGATTTAACCCTAAACCTAGCGTGAACCCTAGCCCTAACCCTAAACCTAACCCCAACCCTACCTCTAACCCTATCTCTAAACCTTGCCTTAACCCTAACCCTGACCCTAACCCTAGCCACAACCTTAGCCTTACTCCTCACCCTAACACTAGCCCTAACCCCAGCCCAAACCCGAACCCTATCCCTAACCCTAAATTGTCATATCTGCTGTATGAAAATAACTTTTTAAGATATCTGAGCCAAATGAAAATGAATGTTTAAATGTTTCACCATACTTCTTTCAAAAACGCCAACTCATTTAGACCAAGTTATAAATGTAAGCAGTATCCAATCAGTTCTCAGGTCTTTCAACATGATTTCCCAGTGACGAAACAGTTTCTTTCAGATATTAAGGCACTTTGAACAAGTATTCCTAGTGTATGAAGCACATTCCTAAATATTTTCCTCGTCTATTATTGTGAATTCGCATGTTGGACTTATTTTTTCCAGTCATTCAAGCTCCTTCATTGTCAGTTCCAAGTATTTCTACAGCGTTTTTCCATATATAGCAGCTCTTTGAATGTGGGTGATTCCCATGTTAAAGAGTATCCCACCTTTCACAGCTATTGGAACACAAACTCTCACTATTTCTACAGTACACTAGTAGTATTAAGATTCTACAAACGTATTACAAGTGCTTCAGACACATTGCTAGACATTTCCCCTTGTCTGTCAATTCTAGTTTGAGAGTTTTTACATTTTCAAACAGGTATGTGAGCCCTATGGAATAGAATAAGTGTTGAAACAACCTTCTTTCAAAAACGACAACTCATTCAGACTAAATTACAAATGTAACCAGTAGCCAACTCCTCAGTCCTTTCAACAAGATTTCCCAGAGACTAAACATTTTCCTTCAGATATTACGCTCTTTCAAGATGAATTCCTATTGAATGAAGCACATTCCTAAATATTTCCCGTCTTTCATTGTGAATTCTGAGTGATAGTTTCGCTATTATCCAGTGATACAAGCTCATTCATTGTGAATTGTAAGTGTTTATACAGCGTTTTTCCATATATACTAGCTCTTCCAATGTAAGTTATTACTACTTTAATCATCAGCGTAACTGTCATTGTAATTCCTAATAGTTTTAAATCCTTTCCTCATCTTATATCCTCTCTGTGAAAATGAATTAAATGTTTAACCCACTTTATTCCAGAAAACGCCACCTCTCTTAGCCTGAATTATAAATGTAACGAGTATCCAACTAAGTTCTCAGCGCTTTGAGCAAGATTTCCCAGTGATTACACAGTGTCTTTCACATATTAAGGTTCTATGAACATGTATTCCTAGTGTTTCAAGCACATTCCTATATATTTCCCTAGTCTATCATTGTGAATTCTCAGTTTGATTAACTCTTGTGTAGTGATTCAGCTCTTTAAACGTGAATTATTACTGTTTTTATCACTAGCCTATCATTTTGATTTCTAAAGTTTGGAATCTTTTCCACCTGTTATGTCTGCTCTATGAAAATGAATTAAATGTTTAACCCACATTTTTCCTAAAACGCCAAACATTTAGATTTAACTATAAATGTAACCAGTATCCATCTCAGTACTCAGCTCTTTGAAAACCATTTCCCGGTAACTAAACATTGTCTTCAGATACGAAGGCTCTACGAACATGTATTCCCAGTGTTTCAAGCACATTGCTAGATATTTCCTTATTCTATCACTGTGAATTCTCAATTTGATTAACGTTTTTACAACGAATCAAGCTCATTCATTATGAATTCCAAACGTTTATACACCATAACCATAACCTTCACCAAACACTAACCCTAACCCTAACCCTAATTTTAGCACTAACTCTAGCAGTCACCCTAACCCTAACGCTAACACTAACCCTGGCCCTGAACGTAGCCATAACCCTAACATTAACCCCAACCCTAACCCTAAGATTAGCCCTGACCCTAGACCTTGCCCTAATCTTAGCCCTAGCCCTAACCCTAACGCTAACCCTAACCCTAGCCCAAACCCTCACCTTAACCTTACCCCTAACTCTACCCCTAATCCTAGCCCTAACCCTAACCCTAACCCTAACCCTAATCCTAAATTTAACCTTAGCCCTAACACTAGCCCTAACCCTAGCCCTAGCCCTAACCATAAAGGTAACCCTAATCTTTGCTCTAGCCCTAACCCTAACCAGAACCACAATACTAGCCCTAACAGAAGCCCTAATCTTAGCCCTAACCCAGCTCTAATCCTAACACTAACCCTGTACCCAACCCTATTTCTAACCCTAAACCTAGCCCAAACCCTAACCCTAATCCCTAATTCTAAATTTTCATATCTGCTGTATGAAAATAACTTTTTAAGATATCTGAGCCGAATCAAAATGAATGTTTAAATGTTTCACCAAACTTCTTTCAAAAACGCCACCTCATTTAGACCCCCAAATTATAAATGTAACCAGGTATCCAATCAGTTTTCGGGTCTTTCCACAAGATTTCCCTGAGTCTAAACAGTTCCCTTCCGATATTACGCTCTATCAAGATGAATTCCTATTGTATGAAGCACATTCCCAAATATTTCCCGTCTTTCATTGTGAATTCTGAGTGATAGTTTCACTATTATCCAGTGATACAAGCTCATTCGTTGTGAATTCTAAGTGTTTACACAGCGTTTTTCTATATATACGAGCTCTTCCAATGTAAGTTATTACTACTTTCATCATTAGCGTAACTATCATCGTAATTTCTAATAGTTTTAAACCCTTTCTTCCTTTTATATCCTCTCTATGAAAATGAATTAAATGTTTAACCCACTTTATTCCAAAAAAACGCCAACTCTTTTAGCTTGAATTATAAATGTAACGAGTATCCAACTCAGTTCTCAGCTCTTTGAACAAGACTTCCCAGTGATTACACAGTGTCTTTCACATTTTAAGGCTCTATGAACATGTATTCCTAGTGTTTCAAGCACGTTCCTCAATATTTCCCTAGTCTATCATGTGAATTCTCAGTTTGATTAAGTTTCTCCGGTGATCAAGCTTACGCATTGTGAATTCCAAATGTTTATATACCATAACCCTAACGTTAACTCAAACCCTAATCCTAACCCTAGCCTTAACCCTATCACTAATATTAGCCTTAACCCAAGGCCAAACCCTAGATTTAACCCTAAACCTAGCGTGAACCCTAGCCCTAACCCTAAACCTAACCCCAACCCTACCTCTAACCCTATCTCTAAACCTTGCCTTAACCCTAACCCTGACCCTAACCCTAGCCACAACCTTAGCCTTACTCCTCACCCTAACACTAGCCCTAACCCCAGCCCAAACCCGAACCCTATCCCTAACCCTAAATTGTCATATCTGCTGTATGAAAATAACTTTTTAAGATATCTGAGCCAAATGAAAATGAATGTTTAAATGTTTCACCATACTTCTTTCAAAAACGCCAACTCATTTAGACCAAGTTATAAATGTAAGCAGTATCCAATCAGTTCTCAGGTCTTTCAACATGATTTCCCAGTGACGAAACAGTTTCTTTCAGATATTAAGGCACTTTGAACAAGTATTCCTAGTGTATGAAGCACATTCCTAAATATTTTCCTCGTCTATTATTGTGAATTCGCATGTTGGACTTATTTTTTCCAGTCATTCAAGCTCCTTCATTGTCAGTTCCAAGTATTTCTACAGCGTTTTTCCATATATAGCAGCTCTTTGAATGTGGGTGATTCCCATGTTAAAGAGTATCCCACCTTTCACAGCTATTGGAACACAAACTCTCACTATTTCTACAGTACACTAGTAGTATTAAGATTCTACAAACGTATTACAAGTGCTTCAGACACATTGCTAGACATTTCCCCTTGTCTGTCAATTCTAGTTTGAGAGTTTTTACATTTTCAAACAGGTATGTGAGCCCTATGGAATAGAATAAGTGTTGAAACAACCTTCTTTCAAAAACGACAACTCATTCAGACTAAATTACAAATGTAACCAGTAGCCAACTCCTCAGTCCTTTCAACAAGATTTCCCAGAGACTAAACATTTTCCTTCAGATATTACGCTCTTTCAAGATGAATTCCTATTGAATGAAGCACATTCCTAAATATTTCCCGTCTTTCATTGTGAATTCTGAGTGATAGTTTCGCTATTATCCAGTGATACAAGCTCATTCATTGTGAATTGTAAGTGTTTATACAGCGTTTTTCCATATATACTAGCTCTTCCAATGTAAGTTATTACTACTTTAATCATCAGCGTAACTGTCATTGTAATTCCTAATAGTTTTAAATCCTTTCCTCATCTTATATCCTCTCTGTGAAAATGAATTAAATGTTTAACCCACTTTATTCCAGAAAACGCCACCTCTCTTAGCCTGAATTATAAATGTAACGAGTATCCAACTAAGTTCTCAGCGCTTTGAGCAAGATTTCCCAGTGATTACACAGTGTCTTTCACATATTAAGGTTCTATGAACATGTATTCCTAGTGTTTCAAGCACATTCCTATATATTTCCCTAGTCTATCATTGTGAATTCTCAGTTTGATTAACTCTTGTGTAGTGATTCAGCTCTTTAAACGTGAATTATTACTGTTTTTATCACTAGCCTATCATTTTGATTTCTAAAGTTTGGAATCTTTTCCACCTGTTATGTCTGCTCTATGAAAATGAATTAAATGTTTAACCCACATTTTTCCTAAAACGCCAAACATTTAGATTTAACTATAAATGTAACCAGTATCCATCTCAGTACTCAGCTCTTTGAAAACCATTTCCCGGTAACTAAACATTGTCTTCAGATACGAAGGCTCTACGAACATGTATTCCCAGTGTTTCAAGCACATTGCTAGATATTTCCTTATTCTATCACTGTGAATTCTCAATTTGATTAACGTTTTTACAACGAATCAAGCTCATTCATTATGAATTCCAAACGTTTATACACCATAACCATAACCTTCACCAAACACTAACCCTAACCCTAACCCTAATTTTAGCACTAACTCTAGCAGTCACCCTAACCCTAACGCTAACACTAACCCTGGCCCTGAACGTAGCCATAACCCTAACATTAACCCCAACCCTAACCCTAAGATTAGCCCTGACCCTAGACCTTGCCCTAATCTTAGCCCTAGCCCTAACCCTAACGCTAACCCTAACCCTAGCCCAAACCCTCACCTTAACCTTACCCCTAACTCTACCCCTAATCCTAGCCCTAACCCTAACCCTAACCCTAACCCTAATCCTAAATTTAACCTTAGCCCTAACACTAGCCCTAACCCTAGCCCTAGCCCTAACCATAAAGGTAACCCTAATCTTTGCTCTAGCCCTAACCCTAACCAGAACCACAATACTAGCCCTAACAGAAGCCCTAATCTTAGCCCTAACCCAGCTCTAATCCTAACACTAACCCTGTACCCAACCCTATTTCTAACCCTAAACCTAGCCCAAACCCTAACCCTAATCCCTAATTCTAAATTTTCATATCTGCTGTATGAAAATAACTTTTTAAGATATCTGAGCCGAATCAAAATGAATGTTTAAATGTTTCACCAAACTTCTTTCAAAAACGCCACCTCATTTAGACCCCCAAATTATAAATGTAACCAGGTATCCAATCAGTTTTCGGGTCTTTCCACAAGATTTCCCTGAGTCTAAACAGTTCCCTTCCGATATTACGCTCTATCAAGATGAATTCCTATTGTATGAAGCACATTCCCAAATATTTCCCGTCTTTCATTGTGAATTCTGAGTGATAGTTTCACTATTATCCAGTGATACAAGCTCATTCGTTGTGAATTCTAAGTGTTTACACAGCGTTTTTCTATATATACGAGCTCTTCCAATGTAAGTTATTACTACTTTCATCATTAGCGTAACTATCATCGTAATTTCTAATAGTTTTAAACCCTTTCTTCCTTTTATATCCTCTCTATGAAAATGAATTAAATGTTTAACCCACTTTATTCCAAAAAAACGCCAACTCTTTTAGCTTGAATTATAAATGTAACGAGTATCCAACTCAGTTCTCAGCTCTTTGAACAAGACTTCCCAGTGATTACACAGTGTCTTTCACATTTTAAGGCTCTATGAACATGTATTCCTAGTGTTTCAAGCACGTTCCTCAATATTTCCCTAGTCTATCATGTGAATTCTCAGTTTGATTAAGTTTCTCCGGTGATCAAGCTTACGCATTGTGAATTCCAAATGTTTATATACCATAACCCTAACGTTAACTCAAACCCTAATCCTAACCCTAGCCTTAACCCTATCACTAATATTAGCCTTAACCCAAGGCCAAACCCTAGATTTAACCCTAAACCTAGCGTGAACCCTAGCCCTAACCCTAAACCTAACCCCAACCCTACCTCTAACCCTATCTCTAAACCTTGCCTTAACCCTAACCCTGACCCTAACCCTAGCTACAACCTTAGCCTTACTCCTCACCCTAACACTAGCCCTAACCCCAGCCCAAACCCGAACCCTATCCCTAACCCTAAATTGTCATATCTGCTGTATGAAAATAACTTTTTAAGATATCTGAGCCAAATGAAAATGAATGTTTAAATGTTTCACCATACTTCTTTCAAAAACGCCAACTCATTTAGACCAAGTTATAAATGTAAGCAGTATCCAATCAGTTCTCAGGTCTTTCAACATGATTTCCCAGTGACGAAACAGTTTCTTTCAGATATTAAGGCACTTTGAACAAGTATTCCTAGTGTATGAAGCACATTCCTAAATATTTTCCTCGTCTATTATTGTGAATTCGCATGTTGGACTTATTTTTTCCAGTCATTCAAGCTCCTTCATTGTCAGTTCCAAGTATTTCTACAGCGTTTTTCCATATATAGCAGCTCTTTGAATGTGGGTGATTCCCATGTTAAAGAGTATCCCACCTTTCACAGCTATTGGAACACAAACTCTCACTATTTCTACAGTACACTAGTAGTATTAAGATTCTACAAACGTATTACAAGTGCTTCAGACACATTGCTAGACATTTCCCCTTGTCTGTCAATTCTAGTTTGAGAGTTTTTACATTTTCAAACAGGTATGTGAGCCCTATGGAATAGAATAAGTGTTGAAACAACCTTCTTTCAAAAACGACAACTCATTCAGACTAAATTACAAATGTAACCAGTAGCCAACTCCTCAGTCCTTTCAACAAGATTTCCCAGAGACTAAACATTTTCCTTCAGATATTACGCTCTTTCAAGATGAATTCCTATTGAATGAAGCACATTCCTAAATATTTCCCGTCTTTCATTGTGAATTCTGAGTGATAGTTTCGCTATTATCCAGTGATACAAGCTCATTCATTGTGAATTGTAAGTGTTTATACAGCGTTTTTCCATATATACTAGCTCTTCCAATGTAAGTTATTACTACTTTAATCATCAGCGTAACTGTCATTGTAATTCCTAATAGTTTTAAATCCTTTCCTCATCTTATATCCTCTCTGTGAAAATGAATTAAATGTTTAACCCACTTTATTCCAGAAAACGCCACCTCTCTTAGCCTGAATTATAAATGTAACGAGTATCCAACTAAGTTCTCAGCGCTTTGAGCAAGATTTCCCAGTGATTACACAGTGTCTTTCACATATTAAGGTTCTATGAACATGTATTCCTAGTGTTTCAAGCACATTCCTATATATTTCCCTAGTCTATCATTGTGAATTCTCAGTTTGATTAACTCTTGTGTAGTGATTCAGCTCTTTAAACGTGAATTATTACTGTTTTTATCACTAGCCTATCATTTTGATTTCTAAAGTTTGGAATCTTTTCCACCTGTTATGTCTGCTCTATGAAAATGAATTAAATGTTTAACCCACATTTTTCCTAAAACGCCAAACATTTAGATTTAACTATAAATGTAACCAGTATCCATCTCAGTACTCAGCTCTTTGAAAACCATTTCCCGGTAACTAAACATTGTCTTCAGATACGAAGGCTCTACGAACATGTATTCCCAGTGTTTCAAGCACATTGCTAGATATTTCCTTATTCTATCACTGTGAATTCTCAATTTGATTAACGTTTTTACAACGAATCAAGCTCATTCATTATGAATTCCAAACGTTTATACACCATAACCATAACCTTCACCAAACACTAACCCTAACCCTAACCCTAATTTTAGCACTAACTCTAGCAGTCACCCTAACCCTAACGCTAACACTAACCCTGGCCCTGAACGTAGCCATAACCCTAACATTAACCCCAACCCTAACCCTAAGATTAGCCCTGACCCTAGACCTTGCCCTAATCTTAGCCCTAGCCCTAACCCTAACGCTAACCCTAACCCTAGCCCAAACCCTCACCTTAACCTTACCCCTAACTCTACCCCTAATCCTAGCCCTAACCCTAACCCTAACCCTAACCCTAATCCTAAATTTAACCTTAGCCCTAACACTAGCCCTAACCCTAGCCCTAGCCCTAACCATAAAGGTAACCCTAATCTTTGCTCTAGCCCTAACCCTAACCAGAACCACAATACTAGCCCTAACAGAAGCCCTAATCTTAGCCCTAACCCAGCTCTAATCCTAACACTAACCCTGTACCCAACCCTATTTCTAACCCTAAACCTAGCCCAAACCCTAACCCTAATCCCTAATTCTAAATTTTCATATCTGCTGTATGAAAATAACTTTTTAAGATATCTGAGCCGAATCAAAATGAATGTTTAAATGTTTCACCAAACTTCTTTCAAAAACGCCACCTCATTTAGACCCCCAAATTATAAATGTAACCAGGTATCCAATCAGTTTTCGGGTCTTTCCACAAGATTTCCCTGAGTCTAAACAGTTCCCTTCCGATATTACGCTCTATCAAGATGAATTCCTATTGTATGAAGCACATTCCCAAATATTTCCCGTCTTTCATTGTGAATTCTGAGTGATAGTTTCACTATTATCCAGTGATACAAGCTCATTCGTTGTGAATTCTAAGTGTTTATACAGCGTTTTTCTATATATACGAGCTCTTCCAATGTAAGTTATTACTACTTTCATCATTAGCGTAACTATCATCGTAATTTCTAATAGTTTTAAACCCTTTCTTCCTTTTATATCCTCTCTATGAAAATGAATTAAATGTTTAACCCACTTTATTCCAAAAAAACGCCAACTCTTTTAGCTTGAATTATAAATGTAACGAGTATCCAACTCAGTTCTCAGCTCTTTGAACAAGACTTCCCAGTGATTACACAGTGTCTTTCACATTTTAAGGCTCTATGAACATGTATTCCTAGTGTTTCAAGCACGTTCCTCAATATTTCCCTAGTCTATCATGTGAATTCTCAGTTTGATTAAGTTTCTCCGGTGATCAAGCTTACGCATTGTGAATTCCAAATGTTTATATACCATAACCCTAACGTTAACTCAAACCCTAATCCTAACCCTAGCCTTAACCCTATCACTAATATTAGCCTTAACCCAAGGCCAAACCCTAGATTTAACCCTAAACCTAGCGTGAACCCTAGCCCTAACCCTAAACCTAACCCCAACCCTACCTCTAACCCTATCTCTAAACCTTGCCTTAACCCTAACCCTGACCCTAACCCTAGCCACAACCTTAGCCTTACTCCTCACCCTAACACTAGCCCTAACCCCAGCCCAAACCCGAACCCTATCCCTAACCCTAAATTGTCATATCTGCTGTATGAAAATAACTTTTTAAGATATCTGAGCCAAATGAAAATGAATGTTTAAATGTTTCACCATACTTCTTTCAAAAACGCCAACTCATTTAGACCAAGTTATAAATGTAAGCAGTATCCAATCAGTTCTCAGGTCTTTCAACATGATTTCCCAGTGACGAAACAGTTTCTTTCAGATATTAAGGCACTTTGAACAAGTATTCCTAGTGTATGAAGCACATTCCTAAATATTTTCCTCGTCTATTATTGTGAATTCGCATGTTGGACTTATTTTTTCCAGTCATTCAAGCTCCTTCATTGTCAGTTCCAAGTATTTCTACAGCGTTTTTCCATATATAGCAGCTCTTTGAATGTGGGTGATTCCCATGTTAAAGAGTATCCCACCTTTCACAGCTATTGGAACACAAACTCTCACTATTTCTACAGTACACTAGTAGTATTAAGATTCTACAAACGTATTACAAGTGCTTCAGACACATTGCTAGACATTTCCCCTTGTCTGTCAATTCTAGTTTGAGAGTTTTTACATTTTCAAACAGGTATGTGAGCCCTATGGAATAGAATAAGTGTTGAAACAACCTTCTTTCAAAAACGACAACTCATTCAGACTAAATTACAAATGTAACCAGTAGCCAACTCCTCAGTCCTTTCAACAAGATTTCCCAGAGACTAAACATTTTCCTTCAGATATTACGCTCTTTCAAGATGAATTCCTATTGAATGAAGCACATTCCTAAATATTTCCCGTCTTTCATTGTGAATTCTGAGTGATAGTTTCGCTATTATCCAGTGATACAAGCTCATTCATTGTGAATTGTAAGTGTTTATACAGCGTTTTTCCATATATACTAGCTCTTCCAATGTAAGTTATTACTACTTTAATCATCAGCGTAACTGTCATTGTAATTCCTAATAGTTTTAAATCCTTTCCTCATCTTATATCCTCTCTGTGAAAATGAATTAAATGTTTAACCCACTTTATTCCAGAAAACGCCACCTCTCTTAGCCTGAATTATAAATGTAACGAGTATCCAACTAAGTTCTCAGCGCTTTGAGCAAGATTTCCCAGTGATTACACAGTGTCTTTCACATATTAAGGTTCTATGAACATGTATTCCTAGTGTTTCAAGCACATTCCTATATATTTCCCTAGTCTATCATTGTGAATTCTCAGTTTGATTAACTCTTGTGTAGTGATTCAGCTCTTTAAACGTGAATTATTACTGTTTTTATCACTAGCCTATCATTTTGATTTCTAAAGTTTGGAATCTTTTCCACCTGTTATGTCTGCTCTATGAAAATGAATTAAATGTTTAACCCACATTTTTCCTAAAACGCCAAACATTTAGATTTAACTATAAATGTAACCAGTATCCATCTCAGTACTCAGCTCTTTGAAAACCATTTCCCGGTAACTAAACATTGTCTTCAGATACGAAGGCTCTACGAACATGTATTCCCAGTGTTTCAAGCACATTGCTAGATATTTCCTTATTCTATCACTGTGAATTCTCAATTTGATTAACGTTTTTACAACGAATCAAGCTCATTCATTATGAATTCCAAACGTTTATACACCATAACCATAACCTTCACCAAACACTAACCCTAACCCTAACCCTAATTTTAGCACTAACTCTAGCAGTCACCCTAACCCTAACGCTAACACTAACCCTGGCCCTGAACGTAGCCATAACCCTAACATTAACCCCAACCCTAACCCTAAGATTAGCCCTGACCCTAGACCTTGCCCTAATCTTAGCCCTAGCCCTAACCCTAACGCTAACCCTAACCCTAGCCCAAACCCTCACCTTAACCTTACCCCTAACTCTACCCCTAATCCTAGCCCTAACCCTAACCCTAACCCTAACCCTAATCCTAAATTTAACCTTAGCCCTAACACTAGCCCTAACCCTAGCCCTAGCCCTAACCATAAAGGTAACCCTAATCTTTGCTCTAGCCCTAACCCTAACCAGAACCACAATACTAGCCCTAACAGAAGCCCTAATCTTAGCCCTAACCCAGCTCTAATCCTAACACTAACCCTGTACCCAACCCTATTTCTAACCCTAAACCTAGCCCAAACCCTAACCCTAATCCCTAATTCTAAATTTTCATATCTGCTGTATGAAAATAACTTTTTAAGATATCTGAGCCGAATCAAAATGAATGTTTAAATGTTTCACCAAACTTCTTTCAAAAACGCCACCTCATTTAGACCCCCAAATTATAAATGTAACCAGGTATCCAATCAGTTTTCGGGTCTTTCCACAAGATTTCCCTGAGTCTAAACAGTTCCCTTCCGATATTACGCTCTATCAAGATGAATTCCTATTGTATGAAGCACATTCCCAAATATTTCCCGTCTTTCATTGTGAATTCTGAGTGATAGTTTCACTATTATCCAGTGATACAAGCTCATTCGTTGTGAATTCTAAGTGTTTACACAGCGTTTTTCTATATATACGAGCTCTTCCAATGTAAGTTATTACTACTTTCATCATTAGCGTAACTATCATCGTAATTTCTAATAGTTTTAAACCCTTTCTTCCTTTTATATCCTCTCTATGAAAATGAATTAAATGTTTAACCCACTTTATTCCAAAAAAACGCCAACTCTTTTAGCTTGAATTATAAATGTAACGAGTATCCAACTCAGTTCTCAGCTCTTTGAACAAGACTTCCCAGTGATTACACAGTGTCTTTCACATTTTAAGGCTCTATGAACATGTATTCCTAGTGTTTCAAGCACGTTCCTCAATATTTCCCTAGTCTATCATGTGAATTCTCAGTTTGATTAAGTTTCTCCGGTGATCAAGCTTACGCATTGTGAATTCCAAATGTTTATATACCATAACCCTAACGTTAACTCAAACCCTAATCCTAACCCTAGCCTTAACCCTATCACTAATATTAGCCTTAACCCAAGGCCAAACCCTAGATTTAACCCTAAACCTAGCGTGAACCCTAGCCCTAACCCTAAACCTAACCCCAACCCTACCTCTAACCCTATCTCTAAACCTTGCCTTAACCCTAACCCTGACCCTAACCCTAGCCACAACCTTAGCCTTACTCCTCACCCTAACACTAGCCCTAACCCCAGCCCAAACCCGAACCCTATCCCTAACCCTAAATTGTCATATCTGCTGTATGAAAATAACTTTTTAAGATATCTGAGCCAAATGAAAATGAATGTTTAAATGTTTCACCATACTTCTTTCAAAAACGCCAACTCATTTAGACCAAGTTATAAATGTAAGCAGTATCCAATCAGTTCTCAGGTCTTTCAACATGATTTCCCAGTGACGAAACAGTTTCTTTCAGATATTAAGGCACTTTGAACAAGTATTCCTAGTGTATGAAGCACATTCCTAAATATTTTCCTCGTCTATTATTGTGAATTCGCATGTTGGACTTATTTTTTCCAGTCATTCAAGCTCCTTCATTGTCAGTTCCAAGTATTTCTACAGCGTTTTTCCATATATAGCAGCTCTTTGAATGTGGGTGATTCCCATGTTAAAGAGTATCCCACCTTTCACAGCTATTGGAACACAAACTCTCACTATTTCTACAGTACACTAGTAGTATTAAGATTCTACAAACGTATTACAAGTGCTTCAGACACATTGCTAGACATTTCCCCTTGTCTGTCAATTCTAGTTTGAGAGTTTTTACATTTTCAAACAGGTATGTGAGCCCTATGGAATAGAATAAGTGTTGAAACAACCTTCTTTCAAAAACGACAACTCATTCAGACTAAATTACAAATGTAACCAGTAGCCAACTCCTCAGTCCTTTCAACAAGATTTCCCAGAGACTAAACATTTTCCTTCAGATATTACGCTCTTTCAAGATGAATTCCTATTGAATGAAGCACATTCCTAAATATTTCCCGTCTTTCATTGTGAATTCTGAGTGATAGTTTCGCTATTATCCAGTGATACAAGCTCATTCATTGTGAATTGTAAGTGTTTATACAGCGTTTTTCCATATATACTAGCTCTTCCAATGTAAGTTATTACTACTTTAATCATCAGCGTAACTGTCATTGTAATTCCTAATAGTTTTAAATCCTTTCCTCATCTTATATCCTCTCTGTGAAAATGAATTAAATGTTTAACCCACTTTATTCCAGAAAACGCCACCTCTCTTAGCCTGAATTATAAATGTAACGAGTATCCAACTAAGTTCTCAGCGCTTTGAGCAAGATTTCCCAGTGATTACACAGTGTCTTTCACATATTAAGGTTCTATGAACATGTATTCCTAGTGTTTCAAGCACATTCCTATATATTTCCCTAGTCTATCATTGTGAATTCTCAGTTTGATTAACTCTTGTGTAGTGATTCAGCTCTTTAAACGTGAATTATTACTGTTTTTATCACTAGCCTATCATTTTGATTTCTAAAGTTTGGAATCTTTTCCACCTGTTATGTCTGCTCTATGAAAATGAATTAAATGTTTAACCCACATTTTTCCTAAAACGCCAAACATTTAGATTTAACTATAAATGTAACCAGTATCCATCTCAGTACTCAGCTCTTTGAAAACCATTTCCCGGTAACTAAACATTGTCTTCAGATACGAAGGCTCTACGAACATGTATTCCCAGTGTTTCAAGCACATTGCTAGATATTTCCTTATTCTATCACTGTGAATTCTCAATTTGATTAACGTTTTTACAACGAATCAAGCTCATTCATTATGAATTCCAAACGTTTATACACCATAACCATAACCTTCACCAAACACTAACCCTAACCCTAACCCTAATTTTAGCACTAACTCTAGCAGTCACCCTAACCCTAACGCTAACACTAACCCTGGCCCTGAACGTAGCCATAACCCTAACATTAACCCCAACCCTAACCCTAAGATTAGCCCTGACCCTAGACCTTGCCCTAATCTTAGCCCTAGCCCTAACCCTAACGCTAACCCTAACCCTAGCCCAAACCCTCACCTTAACCTTACCCCTAACTCTACCCCTAATCCTAGCCCTAACCCTAACCCTAACCCTAACCCTAATCCTAAATTTAACCTTAGCCCTAACACTAGCCCTAACCCTAGCCCTAGCCCTAACCATAAAGGTAACCCTAATCTTTGCTCTAGCCCTAACCCTAACCAGAACCACAATACTAGCCCTAACAGAAGCCCTAATCTTAGCCCTAACCCAGCTCTAATCCTAACACTAACCCTGTACCCAACCCTATTTCTAACCCTAAACCTAGCCCAAACCCTAACCCTAATCCCTAATTCTAAATTTTCATATCTGCTGTATGAAAATAACTTTTTAAGATATCTGAGCCGAATCAAAATGAATGTTTAAATGTTTCACCAAACTTCTTTCAAAAACGCCACCTCATTTAGACCCCCAAATTATAAATGTAACCAGGTATCCAATCAGTTTTCGGGTCTTTCCACAAGATTTCCCTGAGTCTAAACAGTTCCCTTCCGATATTACGCTCTATCAAGATGAATTCCTATTGTATGAAGCACATTCCCAAATATTTCCCGTCTTTCATTGTGAATTCTGAGTGATAGTTTCACTATTATCCAGTGATACAAGCTCATTCGTTGTGAATTCTAAGTGTTTACACAGCGTTTTTCTATATATACGAGCTCTTCCAATGTAAGTTATTACTACTTTCATCATTAGCGTAACTATCATCGTAATTTCTAATAGTTTTAAACCCTTTCTTCCTTTTATATCCTCTCTATGAAAATGAATTAAATGTTTAACCCACTTTATTCCAAAAAAACGCCAACTCTTTTAGCTTGAATTATAAATGTAACGAGTATCCAACTCAGTTCTCAGCTCTTTGAACAAGACTTCCCAGTGATTACACAGTGTCTTTCACATTTTAAGGCTCTATGAACATGTATTCCTAGTGTTTCAAGCACGTTCCTCAATATTTCCCTAGTCTATCATGTGAATTCTCAGTTTGATTAAGTTTCTCCGGTGATCAAGCTTACGCATTGTGAATTCCAAATGTTTATATACCATAACCCTAACGTTAACTCAAACCCTAATCCTAACCCTAGCCTTAACCCTATCACTAATATTAGCCTTAACCCAAGGCCAAACCCTAGATTTAACCCTAAACCTAGCGTGAACCCTAGCCCTAACCCTAAACCTAACCCCAACCCTACCTCTAACCCTATCTCTAAACCTTGCCTTAACCCTAACCCTGACCCTAACCCTAGCCACAACCTTAGCCTTACTCCTCACCCTAACACTAGCCCTAACCCCAGCCCAAACCCGAACCCTATCCCTAACCCTAAATTGTCATATCTGCTGTATGAAAATAACTTTTTAAGATATCTGAGCCAAATGAAAATGAATGTTTAAATGTTTCACCATACTTCTTTCAAAAACGCCAACTCATTTAGACCAAGTTATAAATGTAAGCAGTATCCAATCAGTTCTCAGGTCTTTCAACATGATTTCCCAGTGACGAAACAGTTTCTTTCAGATATTAAGGCACTTTGAACAAGTATTCCTAGTGTATGAAGCACATTCCTAAATATTTTCCTCGTCTATTATTGTGAATTCGCATGTTGGACTTATTTTTTCCAGTCATTCAAGCTCCTTCATTGTCAGTTCCAAGTATTTCTACAGCGTTTTTCCATATATAGCAGCTCTTTGAATGTGGGTGATTCCCATGTTAAAGAGTATCCCACCTTTCACAGCTATTGGAACACAAACTCTCACTATTTCTACAGTACACTAGTAGTATTAAGATTCTACAAACGTATTACAAGTGCTTCAGACACATTGCTAGACATTTCCCCTTGTCTGTCAATTCTAGTTTGAGAGTTTTTACATTTTCAAACAGGTATGTGAGCCCTATGGAATAGAATAAGTGTTGAAACAACCTTCTTTCAAAAACGACAACTCATTCAGACTAAATTACAAATGTAACCAGTAGCCAACTCCTCAGTCCTTTCAACAAGATTTCCCAGAGACTAAACATTTTCCTTCAGATATTACGCTCTTTCAAGATGAATTCCTATTGAATGAAGCACATTCCTAAATATTTCCCGTCTTTCATTGTGAATTCTGAGTGATAGTTTCGCTATTATCCAGTGATACAAGCTCATTCATTGTGAATTGTAAGTGTTTATACAGCGTTTTTCCATATATACTAGCTCTTCCAATGTAAGTTATTACTACTTTAATCATCAGCGTAACTGTCATTGTAATTCCTAATAGTTTTAAATCCTTTCCTCATCTTATATCCTCTCTGTGAAAATGAATTAAATGTTTAACCCACTTTATTCCAGAAAACGCCACCTCTCTTAGCCTGAATTATAAATGTAACGAGTATCCAACTAAGTTCTCAGCGCTTTGAGCAAGATTTCCCAGTGATTACACAGTGTCTTTCACATATTAAGGTTCTATGAACATGTATTCCTAGTGTTTCAAGCACATTCCTATATATTTCCCTAGTCTATCATTGTGAATTCTCAGTTTGATTAACTCTTGTGTAGTGATTCAGCTCTTTAAACGTGAATTATTACTGTTTTTATCACTAGCCTATCATTTTGATTTCTAAAGTTTGGAATCTTTTCCACCTGTTATGTCTGCTCTATGAAAATGAATTAAATGTTTAACCCACATTTTTCCTAAAACGCCAAACATTTAGATTTAACTATAAATGTAACCAGTATCCATCTCAGTACTCAGCTCTTTGAAAACCATTTCCCGGTAACTAAACATTGTCTTCAGATACGAAGGCTCTACGAACATGTATTCCCAGTGTTTCAAGCACATTGCTAGATATTTCCTTATTCTATCACTGTGAATTCTCAATTTGATTAACGTTTTTACAACGAATCAAGCTCATTCATTATGAATTCCAAACGTTTATACACCATAACCATAACCTTCACCAAACACTAACCCTAACCCTAACCCTAATTTTAGCACTAACTCTAGCAGTCACCCTAACCCTAACGCTAACACTAACCCTGGCCCTGAACGTAGCCATAACCCTAACATTAACCCCAACCCTAACCCTAAGATTAGCCCTGACCCTAGACCTTGCCCTAATCTTAGCCCTAGCCCTAACCCTAACGCTAACCCTAACCCTAGCCCAAACCCTCACCTTAACCTTACCCCTAACTCTACCCCTAATCCTAGCCCTAACCCTAACCCTAACCCTAACCCTAATCCTAAATTTAACCTTAGCCCTAACACTAGCCCTAACCCTAGCCCTAGCCCTAACCATAAAGGTAACCCTAATCTTTGCTCTAGCCCTAACCCTAACCAGAACCACAATACTAGCCCTAACAGAAGCCCTAATCTTAGCCCTAACCCAGCTCTAATCCTAACACTAACCCTGTACCCAACCCTATTTCTAACCCTAAACCTAGCCCAAACCCTAACCCTAATCCCTAATTCTAAATTTTCATATCTGCTGTATGAAAATAACTTTTTAAGATATCTGAGCCGAATCAAAATGAATGTTTAAATGTTTCACCAAACTTCTTTCAAAAACGCCACCTCATTTAGACCCCCAAATTATAAATGTAACCAGGTATCCAATCAGTTTTCGGGTCTTTCCACAAGATTTCCCTGAGTCTAAACAGTTCCCTTCCGATATTACGCTCTATCAAGATGAATTCCTATTGTATGAAGCACATTCCCAAATATTTCCCGTCTTTCATTGTGAATTCTGAGTGATAGTTTCACTATTATCCAGTGATACAAGCTCATTCGTTGTGAATTCTAAGTGTTTACACAGCGTTTTTCTATATATACGAGCTCTTCCAATGTAAGTTATTACTACTTTCATCATTAGCGTAACTATCATCGTAATTTCTAATAGTTTTAAACCCTTTCTTCCTTTTATATCCTCTCTATGAAAATGAATTAAATGTTTAACCCACTTTATTCCAAAAAAACGCCAACTCTTTTAGCTTGAATTATAAATGTAACGAGTATCCAACTCAGTTCTCAGCTCTTTGAACAAGACTTCCCAGTGATTACACAGTGTCTTTCACATTTTAAGGCTCTATGAACATGTATTCCTAGTGTTTCAAGCACGTTCCTCAATATTTCCCTAGTCTATCATGTGAATTCTCAGTTTGATTAAGTTTCTCCGGTGATCAAGCTTACGCATTGTGAATTCCAAATGTTTATATACCATAACCCTAACGTTAACTCAAACCCTAATCCTAACCCTAGCCTTAACCCTATCACTAATATTAGCCTTAACCCAAGGCCAAACCCTAGATTTAACCCTAAACCTAGCGTGAACCCTAGCCCTAACCCTAAACCTAACCCCAACCCTACCTCTAACCCTATCTCTAAACCTTGCCTTAACCCTAACCCTGACCCTAACCCTAGCCACAACCTTAGCCTTACTCCTCACCCTAACACTAGCCCTAACCCCAGCCCAAACCCGAACCCTATCCCTAACCCTAAATTGTCATATCTGCTGTATGAAAATAACTTTTTAAGATATCTGAGCCAAATGAAAATGAATGTTTAAATGTTTCACCATACTTCTTTCAAAAACGCCAACTCATTTAGACCAAGTTATAAATGTAAGCAGTATCCAATCAGTTCTCAGGTCTTTCAACATGATTTCCCAGTGACGAAACAGTTTCTTTCAGATATTAAGGCACTTTGAACAAGTATTCCTAGTGTATGAAGCACATTCCTAAATATTTTCCTCGTCTATTATTGTGAATTCGCATGTTGGACTTATTTTTTCCAGTCATTCAAGCTCCTTCATTGTCAGTTCCAAGTATTTCTACAGCGTTTTTCCATATATAGCAGCTCTTTGAATGTGGGTGATTCCCATGTTAAAGAGTATCCCACCTTTCACAGCTATTGGAACACAAACTCTCACTATTTCTACAGTACACTAGTAGTATTAAGATTCTACAAACGTATTACAAGTGCTTCAGACACATTGCTAGACATTTCCCCTTGTCTGTCAATTCTAGTTTGAGAGTTTTTACATTTTCAAACAGGTATGTGAGCCCTATGGAATAGAATAAGTGTTGAAACAACCTTCTTTCAAAAACGACAACTCATTCAGACTAAATTACAAATGTAACCAGTAGCCAACTCCTCAGTCCTTTCAACAAGATTTCCCAGAGACTAAACATTTTCCTTCAGATATTACGCTCTTTCAAGATGAATTCCTATTGAATGAAGCACATTCCTAAATATTTCCCGTCTTTCATTGTGAATTCTGAGTGATAGTTTCGCTATTATCCAGTGATACAAGCTCATTCATTGTGAATTGTAAGTGTTTATACAGCGTTTTTCCATATATACTAGCTCTTCCAATGTAAGTTATTACTACTTTCATCATCAGCGTAACTGTCATTGTAATTCCTAATAGTTTTAAATCCTTTCCTCATCTTATATCCTCTCTGTGAAAATGAATTAAATGTTTAACCCACTTTATTCCAGAAAACGCCACCTCTCTTAGCCTGAATTATAAATGTAACGAGTATCCAACTAAGTTCTCAGCGCTTTGAGCAAGATTTCCCAGTGATTACACAGTGTCTTTCACATATTAAGGTTCTATGAACATGTATTCCTAGTGTTTCAAGCACATTCCTATATATTTCCCTAGTCTATCATTGTGAATTCTCAGTTTGATTAACTCTTGTGTAGTGATTCAGCTCTTTAAACGTGAATTATTACTGTTTTTATCACTAGCCTATCATTTTGATTTCTAAAGTTTGGAATCTTTTCCACCTGTTATGTCTGCTCTATGAAAATGAATTAAATGTTTAACCCACATTTTTCCTAAAACGCCAAACATTTAGATTTAACTATAAATGTAACCAGTATCCATCTCAGTACTCAGCTCTTTGAAAACCATTTCCCGGTAACTAAACATTGTCTTCAGATACGAAGGCTCTACGAACATGTATTCCCAGTGTTTCAAGCACATTGCTAGATATTTCCTTATTCTATCACTGTGAATTCTCAATTTGATTAACGTTTTTACAACGAATCAAGCTCATTCATTATGAATTCCAAACGTTTATACACCATAACCATAACCTTCACCAAACACTAACCCTAACCCTAACCCTAATTTTAGCACTAACTCTAGCAGTCACCCTAACCCTAACGCTAACACTAACCCTGGCCCTGAACGTAGCCATAACCCTAACATTAACCCCAACCCTAACCCTAAGATTAGCCCTGACCCTAGACCTTGCCCTAATCTTAGCCCTAGCCCTAACCCTAACGCTAACCCTAACCCTAGCCCAAACCCTCACCTTAACCTTACCCCTAACTCTACCCCTAATCCTAGCCCTAACCCTAACCCTAACCCTAACCCTAATCCTAAATTTAACCTTAGCCCTAACACTAGCCCTAACCCTAGCCCTAGCCCTAACCATAAAGGTAACCCTAATCTTTGCTCTAGCCCTAACCCTAACCAGAACCACAATACTAGCCCTAACAGAAGCCCTAATCTTAGCCCTAACCCAGCTCTAATCCTAACACTAACCCTGTACCCAACCCTATTTCTAACCCTAAACCTAGCCCAAACCCTAACCCTAATCCCTAATTCTAAATTTTCATATCTGCTGTATGAAAATAACTTTTTAAGATATCTGAGCCGAATCAAAATGAATGTTTAAATGTTTCACCAAACTTCTTTCAAAAACGCCACCTCATTTAGACCCCCAAATTATAAATGTAACCAGGTATCCAATCAGTTTTCGGGTCTTTCCACAAGATTTCCCTGAGTCTAAACAGTTCCCTTCCGATATTACGCTCTATCAAGATGAATTCCTATTGTATGAAGCACATTCCCAAATATTTCCCGTCTTTCATTGTGAATTCTGAGTGATAGTTTCACTATTATCCAGTGATACAAGCTCATTCGTTGTGAATTCTAAGTGTTTACACAGCGTTTTTCTATATATACGAGCTCTTCCAATGTAAGTTATTACTACTTTCATCATTAGCGTAACTATCATCGTAATTTCTAATAGTTTTAAACCCTTTCTTCCTTTTATATCCTCTCTATGAAAATGAATTAAATGTTTAACCCACTTTATTCCAAAAAAACGCCAACTCTTTTAGCTTGAATTATAAATGTAACGAGTATCCAACTCAGTTCTCAGCTCTTTGAACAAGACTTCCCAGTGATTACACAGTGTCTTTCACATTTTAAGGCTCTATGAACATGTATTCCTAGTGTTTCAAGCACGTTCCTCAATATTTCCCTAGTCTATCATGTGAATTCTCAGTTTGATTAAGTTTCTCCGGTGATCAAGCTTACGCATTGTGAATTCCAAATGTTTATATACCATAACCCTAACGTTAACTCAAACCCTAATCCTAACCCTAGCCTTAACCCTATCACTAATATTAGCCTTAACCCAAGGCCAAACCCTAGATTTAACCCTAAACCTAGCGTGAACCCTAGCCCTAACCCTAAACCTAACCCCAACCCTACCTCTAACCCTATCTCTAAACCTTGCCTTAACCCTAACCCTGACCCTAACCCTAGCCACAACCTTAGCCTTACTCCTCACCCTAACACTAGCCCTAACCCCAGCCCAAACCCGAACCCTATCCCTAACCCTAAATTGTCATATCTGCTGTATGAAAATAACTTTTTAAGATATCTGAGCCAAATGAAAATGAATGTTTAAATGTTTCACCATACTTCTTTCAAAAACGCCAACTCATTTAGACCAAGTTATAAATGTAAGCAGTATCCAATCAGTTCTCAGGTCTTTCAACATGATTTCCCAGTGACGAAACAGTTTCTTTCAGATATTAAGGCACTTTGAACAAGTATTCCTAGTGTATGAAGCACATTCCTAAATATTTTCCTCGTCTATTATTGTGAATTCGCATGTTGGACTTATTTTTTCCAGTCATTCAAGCTCCTTCATTGTCAGTTCCAAGTATTTCTACAGCGTTTTTCCATATATAGCAGCTCTTTGAATGTGGGTGATTCCCATGTTAAAGAGTATCCCACCTTTCACAGCTATTGGAACACAAACTCTCACTATTTCTACAGTACACTAGTAGTATTAAGATTCTACAAACGTATTACAAGTGCTTCAGACACATTGCTAGACATTTCCCCTTGTCTGTCAATTCTAGTTTGAGAGTTTTTACATTTTCAAACAGGTATGTGAGCCCTATGGAATAGAATAAGTGTTGAAACAACCTTCTTTCAAAAACGACAACTCATTCAGACTAAATTACAAATGTAACCAGTAGCCAACTCCTCAGTCCTTTCAACAAGATTTCCCAGAGACTAAACATTTTCCTTCAGATATTACGCTCTTTCAAGATGAATTCCTATTGAATGAAGCACATTCCTAAATATTTCCCGTCTTTCATTGTGAATTCTGAGTGATAGTTTCGCTATTATCCAGTGATACAAGCTCATTCATTGTGAATTGTAAGTGTTTATACAGCGTTTTTCCATATATACTAGCTCTTCCAATGTAAGTTATTACTACTTTCATCATCAGCGTAACTGTCATTGTAATTCCTAATAGTTTTAAATCCTTTCCTCATCTTATATCCTCTCTGTGAAAATGAATTAAATGTTTAACCCACTTTATTCCAGAAAACGCCACCTCTCTTAGCCTGAATTATAAATGTAACGAGTATCCAACTAAGTTCTCAGCGCTTTGAGCAAGATTTCCCAGTGATTACACAGTGTCTTTCACATATTAAGGTTCTATGAACATGTATTCCTAGTGTTTCAAGCACATTCCTATATATTTCCCTAGTCTATCATTGTGAATTCTCAGTTTGATTAACTCTTGTGTAGTGATTCAGCTCTTTAAACGTGAATTATTACTGTTTTTATCACTAGCCTATCATTTTGATTTCTAAAGTTTGGAATCTTTTCCACCTGTTATGTCTGCTCTATGAAAATGAATTAAATGTTTAACCCACATTTTTCCTAAAACGCCAAACATTTAGATTTAACTATAAATGTAACCAGTATCCATCTCAGTACTCAGCTCTTTGAAAACCATTTCCCGGTAACTAAACATTGTCTTCAGATACGAAGGCTCTACGAACATGTATTCCCAGTGTTTCAAGCACATTGCTAGATATTTCCTTATTCTATCACTGTGAATTCTCAATTTGATTAACGTTTTTACAACGAATCAAGCTCATTCATTATGAATTCCAAACGTTTATACACCATAACCATAACCTTCACCAAACACTAACCCTAACCCTAACCCTAATTTTAGCACTAACTCTAGCAGTCACCCTAACCCTAACGCTAACACTAACCCTGGCCCTAAACGTAGCCATAACCCTAACATTAACCCCAACCCTAACCCTAAGATTAGCCCTGACCCTAGACCTTGCCCTAATCTTAGCCCTAGCCCTAACCCTAACGCTAACCCTAACCCTAGCCCAAACCCTCACCTTAACCTTACCCCTAACTCTACCCCTAATCCTAGCCCTAACCCTAACCCTAACCCTAACCCTAATCCTAAATTTAACCTTAGCCCTAACACTAGCCCTAACCCTAGCCCTAGCCCTAACCATAAAGGTAACCCTAATCTTTGCTCTAGCCCTAACCCTAACCAGAACCACAATACTAGCCCTAACAGAAGCCCTAATCTTAGCCCTAACCCAGCTCTAATCCTAACACTAACCCTGTACCCAACCCTATTTCTAACCCTAAACCTAGCCCAAACCCTAACCCTAATCCCTAATTCTAAATTTTCATATCTGCTGTATGAAAATAACTTTTTAAGATATCTGAGCCGAATCAAAATGAATGTTTAAATGTTTCACCAAACTTCTTTCAAAAACGCCACCTCATTTAGACCCCCAAATTATAAATGTAACCAGGTATCCAATCAGTTTTCGGGTCTTTCCACAAGATTTCCCTGAGTCTAAACAGTTCCCTTCCGATATTACGCTCTATCAAGATGAATTCCTATTGTATGAAGCACATTCCCAAATATTTCCCGTCTTTCATTGTGAATTCTGAGTGATAGTTTCACTATTATCCAGTGATACAAGCTCATTCGTTGTGAATTCTAAGTGTTTACACAGCTTTTTTCTATATATACGAGCTCTTCCAATGTAAGTTATTACTACTTTCATCATTAGCGTAACTATCATCGTAATTTCTAATAGTTTTAAACCCTTTCTTCCTTTTATATCCTCTCTATGAAAATGAATTAAATGTTTAACCCACTTTATTCCAAAAAAACGCCAACTCTTTTAGCTTGAATTATAAATGTAACGAGTATCCAACTCAGTTCTCAGCTCTTTGAACAAGACTTCCCAGTGATTACACAGTGTCTTTCACATTTTAAGGCTCTATGAACATGTATTCCTAGTGTTTCAAGCACGTTCCTCAATATTTCCCTAGTCTATCATGTGAATTCTCAGTTTGATTAAGTTTCTCCGGTGATCAAGCTTACGCATTGTGAATTCCAAATGTTTATATACCATAACCCTAACGTTAACTCAAACCCTAATCCTAACCCTAGCCTTAACCCTATCACTAATATTAGCCTTAACCCAAGGCCAAACCCTAGATTTAACCCTAAACCTAGCGTGAACCCTAGCCCTAACCCTAAACCTAACCCCAACCCTACCTCTAACCCTATCTCTAAACCTTGCCTTAACCCTAACCCTGACCCTAACCCTAGCCACAACCTTAGCCTTACTCCTCACCCTAACACTAGCCCTAACCCCAGCCCAAACCCGAACCCTATCCCTAACCCTAAATTGTCATATCTGCTGTATGAAAATAACTTTTTAAGATATCTGAGCCAAATGAAAATGAATGTTTAAATGTTTCACCATACTTCTTTCAAAAACGCCAACTCATTTAGACCAAGTTATAAATGTAAGCAGTATCCAATCAGTTCTCAGGTCTTTCAACATGATTTCCCAGTGACGAAACAGTTTCTTTCAGATATTAAGGCACTTTGAACAAGTATTCCTAGTGTATGAAGCACATTCCTAAATATTTTCCTCGTCTATTATTGTGAATTCGCATGTTGGACTTATTTTTTCCAGTCATTCAAGCTCCTTCATTGTCAGTTCCAAGTATTTCTACAGCGTTTTTCCATATATAGCAGCTCTTTGAATGTGGGTGATTCCCATGTTAAAGAGTATCCCACCTTTCACAGCTATTGGAACACAAACTCTCACTATTTCTACAGTACACTAGTAGTATTAAGATTCTACAAACGTATTACAAGTGCTTCAGACACATTGCTAGACATTTCCCCTTGTCTGTCAATTCTAGTTTGAGAGTTTTTACATTTTCAAACAGGTATGTGAGCCCTATGGAATAGAATAAGTGTTGAAACAACCTTCTTTCAAAAACGACAACTCATTCAGACTAAATTACAAATGTAACCAGTAGCCAACTCCTCAGTCCTTTCAACAAGATTTCCCAGAGACTAAACATTTTCCTTCAGATATTACGCTCTTTCAAGATGAATTCCTATTGAATGAAGCACATTCCTAAATATTTCCCGTCTTTCATTGTGAATTCTGAGTGATAGTTTCGCTATTATCCAGTGATACAAGCTCATTCATTGTGAATTGTAAGTGTTTATACAGCGTTTTTCCATATATACTAGCTCTTCCAATGTAAGTTATTACTACTTTCATCATCAGCGTAACTGTCATTGTAATTCCTAATAGTTTTAAATCCTTTCCTCATCTTATATCCTCTCTGTGAAAATGAATTAAATGTTTAACCCACTTTATTCCAGAAAACGCCACCTCTCTTAGCCTGAATTATAAATGTAACGAGTATCCAACTAAGTTCTCAGCGCTTTGAGCAAGATTTCCCAGTGATTACACAGTGTCTTTCACATATTAAGGTTCTATGAACATGTATTCCTAGTGTTTCAAGCACATTCCTATATATTTCCCTAGTCTATCATTGTGAATTCTCAGTTTGATTAACTCTTGTGTAGTGATTCAGCTCTTTAAACGTGAATTATTACTGTTTTTATCACTAGCCTATCATTTTGATTTCTAAAGTTTGGAATCTTTTCCACCTGTTATGTCTGCTCTATGAAAATGAATTAAATGTTTAACCCACATTTTTCCTAAAACGCCAAACATTTAGATTTAACTATAAATGTAACCAGTATCCATCTCAGTACTCAGCTCTTTGAAAACCATTTCCCGGTAACTAAACATTGTCTTCAGATACGAAGGCTCTACGAACATGTATTCCCAGTGTTTCAAGCACATTGCTAGATATTTCCTTATTCTATCACTGTGAATTCTCAATTTGATTAACGTTTTTACAACGAATCAAGCTCATTCATTATGAATTCCAAACGTTTATACACCATAACCATAACCTTCACCAAACACTAACCCTAACCCTAACCCTAATTTTAGCACTAACTCTAGCAGTCACCCTAACCCTAACGCTAACACTAACCCTGGCCCTAAACGTAGCCATAACCCTAACATTAACCCCAACCCTAACCCTAAGATTAGCCCTGACCCTAGACCTTGCCCTAATCTTAGCCCTAGCCCTAACCCTAACGCTAACCCTAACCCTAGCCCAAACCCTCACCTTAACCTTACCCCTAACTCTACCCCTAATCCTAGCCCTAACCCTAACCCTAACCCTAACCCTAATCCTAAATTTAACCTTAGCCCTAACACTAGCCCTAACCCTAGCCCTAGCCCTAACCATAAAGGTAACCCTAATCTTTGCTCTAGCCCTAACCCTAACCAGAACCACAATACTAGCCCTAACAGAAGCCCTAATCTTAGCCCTAACCCAGCTCTAATCCTAACACTAACCCTGTACCCAACCCTATTTCTAACCCTAAACCTAGCCCAAACCCTAACCCTAATCCCTAATTCTAAATTTTCATATCTGCTGTATGAAAATAACTTTTTAAGATATCTGAGCCGAATCAAAATGAATGTTTAAATGTTTCACCAAACTTCTTTCAAAAACGCCACCTCATTTAGACCCCCAAATTATAAATGTAACCAGGTATCCAATCAGTTTTCGGGTCTTTCCACAAGATTTCCCTGAGTCTAAACAGTTCCCTTCCGATATTACGCTCTATCAAGATGAATTCCTATTGTATGAAGCACATTCCCAAATATTTCCCGTCTTTCATTGTGAATTCTGAGTGATAGTTTCACTATTATCCAGTGATACAAGCTCATTCGTTGTGAATTCTAAGTGTTTATACAGCGTTTTTCTATATATACGAGCTCTTCCAATGTAAGTTATTACTACTTTCATCATTAGCGTAACTATCATCGTAATTTCTAATAGTTTTAAACCCGTTCTTCCTTTTATATCCTCTCTATGAAAATGAATTAAATGTTTAACCCACTTTATTCCAAAAAAACGCCAACTCTTTTAGCTTGAATTATAAATGTAACGAGTATCCAACTCAGTTCTCAGCTCTTTGAACAAGACTTCCCAGTGATTACACAGTGTCTTTCACATTTTAAGGCTCTATGAACATGTATTCCTAGTGTTTCAAGCACGTTCCTCAATATTTCCCTAGTCTATCATGTGAATTCTCAGTTTGATTAAGTTTCTCCGGTGATCAAGCTTACGCATTGTGAATTCCAAATGTTTATATACCATAACCCTAACGTTAACTCAAACCCTAATCCTAACCCTAGCCTTAACCCTATCACTAATATTAGCCTTAACCCAAGGCCAAACCCTAGATTTAACCCTAAACCTAGCGTGAACCCTAGCCCTAACCCTAAACCTAACCCCAACCCTACCTCTAACCCTATCTCTAAACCTTGCCTTAACCCTAACCCTGACCCTAACCCTAGCCACAACCTTAGCCTTACTCCTCACCCTAACACTAGCCCTAACCCCAGCCCAAACCCGAACCCTATCCCTAACCCTAAATTGTCATATCTGCTGTATGAAAATAACTTTTTAAGATATCTGAGCCAAATGAAAATGAATGTTTAAATGTTTCACCATACTTCTTTCAAAAACGCCAACTCATTTAGACCAAGTTATAAATGTAAGCAGTATCCAATCAGTTCTCAGGTCTTTCAACATGATTTCCCAGTGACGAAACAGTTTCTTTCAGATATTAAGGCACTTTGAACAAGTATTCCTAGTGTATGAAGCACATTCCTAAATATTTTCCTCGTCTATTATTGTGAATTCGCATGTTGGACTTATTTTTTCCAGTCATTCAAGCTCCTTCATTGTCAGTTCCAAGTATTTCTACAGCGTTTTTCCATATATAGCAGCTCTTTGAATGTGGGTGATTCCCATGTTAAAGAGTATCCCACCTTTCACAGCTATTGGAACACAAACTCTCACTATTTCTACAGTACACTAGTAGTATTAAGATTCTACAAACGTATTACAAGTGCTTCAGACACATTGCTAGACATTTCCCCTTGTCTGTCAATTCTAGTTTGAGAGTTTTTACATTTTCAAACAGGTATGTGAGCCCTATGGAATAGAATAAGTGTTGAAACAACCTTCTTTCAAAAACGACAACTCATTCAGACTAAATTACAAATGTAACCAGTAGCCAACTCCTCAGTCCTTTCAACAAGATTTCCCAGAGACTAAACATTTTCCTTCAGATATTACGCTCTTTCAAGATGAATTCCTATTGAATGAAGCACATTCCTAAATATTTCCCGTCTTTCATTGTGAATTCTGAGTGATAGTTTCGCTATTATCCAGTGATACAAGCTCATTCATTGTGAATTGTAAGTGTTTATACAGCGTTTTTCCATATATACTAGCTCTTCCAATGTAAGTTATTACTACTTTAATCATCAGCGTAACTGTCATTGTAATTCCTAATAGTTTTAAATCCTTTCCTCATCTTATATCCTCTCTGTGAAAATGAATTAAATGTTTAACCCACTTTATTCCAGAAAACGCCACCTCTCTTAGC
This sequence comes from Plecotus auritus, assembly GCF_963455305.1. Taxonomy (NCBI): domain Eukaryota; kingdom Metazoa; phylum Chordata; class Mammalia; order Chiroptera; family Vespertilionidae; genus Plecotus; species Plecotus auritus. The sequence continues at coordinate 60,353,405 of NC_137784.1, forward strand.
CTGAATTATAAATGTAACGAGTATCCAACTAAGTTCTCAGCGCTTTGAGCAAGATTTCCCAGTGATTACACAGTGTCTTTCACATATTAAGGTTCTATGAACATGTATTCCTAGTGTTTCAAGCACATTCCTATATATTTCCCTAGTCTATCATTGTGAATTCTCAGTTTGATTAACTCTTGTGTAGTGATTCAGCTCTTTAAACGTGAATTATTACTGTTTTTATCACTAGCCTATCATTTTGATTTCTAAAGTTTGGAATCTTTTCCACCTGTTATGTCTGCTCTATGAAAATGAATTAAATGTTTAACCCACATTTTTCCTAAAACGCCAAACATTTAGATTTAACTATAAATGTAACCAGTATCCATCTCAGTACTCAGCTCTTTGAAAACCATTTCCCGGTAACTAAACATTGTCTTCAGATACGAAGGCTCTACGAACATGTATTCCCAGTGTTTCAAGCACATTGCTAGATATTTCCTTATTCTATCACTGTGAATTCTCAATTTGATTAACGTTTTTACAACGAATCAAGCTCATTCATTATGAATTCCAAACGTTTATACACCATAACCATAACCTTCACCAAACACTAACCCTAACCCTAACCCTAATTTTAGCACTAACTCTAGCAGTCACCCTAACCCTAACGCTAACACTAACCCTGGCCCTGAACGTAGCCATAACCCTAACATTAACCCCAACCCTAACCCTAAGATTAGCCCTGACCCTAGACCTTGCCCTAATCTTAGCCCTAGCCCTAACCCTAACGCTAACCCTAACCCTAGCCCAAACCCTCACCTTAACCTTACCCCTAACTCTACCCCTAATCCTAGCCCTAACCCTAACCCTAACCCTAACCCTAATCCTAAATTTAACCTTAGCCCTAACACTAGCCCTAACCCTAGCCCTAGCCCTAACCATAAAGGTAACCCTAATCTTTGCTCTAGCCCTAACCCTAACCAGAACCACAATACTAGCCCTAACAGAAGCCCTAATCTTAGCCCTAACCCAGCTCTAATCCTAACACTAACCCTGTACCCAACCCTATTTCTAACCCTAAACCTAGCCCAAACCCTAACCCTAATCCCTAATTCTAAATTTTCATATCTGCTGTATGAAAATAACTTTTTAAGATATCTGAGCCGAATCAAAATGAATGTTTAAATGTTTCACCAAACTTCTTTCAAAAACGCCACCTCATTTAGACCCCCAAATTATAAATGTAACCAGGTATCCAATCAGTTTTCGGGTCTTTCCACAAGATTTCCCTGAGTCTAAACAGTTCCCTTCCGATATTACGCTCTATCAAGATGAATTCCTATTGTATGAAGCACATTCCCAAATATTTCCCGTCTTTCATTGTGAATTCTGAGTGATAGTTTCACTATTATCCAGTGATACAAGCTCATTCGTTGTGAATTCTAAGTGTTTATACAGCGTTTTTCTATATATACGAGCTCTTCCAATGTAAGTTATTACTACTTTCATCATTAGCGTAACTATCATCGTAATTTCTAATAGTTTTAAACCCTTTCTTCCTTTTATATCCTCTCTATGAAAATGAATTAAATGTTTAACCCACTTTATTCCAAAAAAACGCCAACTCTTTTAGCTTGAATTATAAATGTAACGAGTATCCAACTCAGTTCTCAGCTCTTTGAACAAGACTTCCCAGTGATTACACAGTGTCTTTCACATTTTAAGGCTCTATGAACATGTATTCCTAGTGTTTCAAGCACGTTCCTCAATATTTCCCTAGTCTATCATGTGAATTCTCAGTTTGATTAAGTTTCTCCGGTGATCAAGCTTACGCATTGTGAATTCCAAATGTTTATATACCATAACCCTAACGTTAACTCAAACCCTAATCCTAACCCTAGCCTTAACCCTATCACTAATATTAGCCTTAACCCAAGGCCAAACCCTAGATTTAACCCTAAACCTAGCGTGAACCCTAGCCCTAACCCTAAACCTAACCCCAACCCTACCTCTAACCCTATCTCTAAACCTTGCCTTAACCCTAACCCTGACCCTAACCCTAGCCACAACCTTAGCCTTACTCCTCACCCTAACACTAGCCCTAACCCCAGCCCAAACCCGAACCCTATCCCTAACCCTAAATTGTCATATCTGCTGTATGAAAATAACTTTTTAAGATATCTGAGCCAAATGAAAATGAATGTTTAAATGTTTCACCATACTTCTTTCAAAAACGCCAACTCATTTAGACCAAGTTATAAATGTAAGCAGTATCCAATCAGTTCTCAGGTCTTTCAACATGATTTCCCAGTGACGAAACAGTTTCTTTCAGATATTAAGGCACTTTGAACAAGTATTCCTAGTGTATGAAGCACATTCCTAAATATTTTCCTCGTCTATTATTGTGAATTCGCATGTTGGACTTATTTTTTCCAGTCATTCAAGCTCCTTCATTGTCAGTTCCAAGTATTTCTACAGCGTTTTTCCATATATAGCAGCTCTTTGAATGTGGGTGATTCCCATGTTAAAGAGTATCCCACCTTTCACAGCTATTGGAACACAAACTCTCACTATTTCTACAGTACACTAGTAGTATTAAGATTCTACAAACGTATTACAAGTGCTTCAGACACATTGCTAGACATTTCCCCTTGTCTGTCAATTCTAGTTTGAGAGTTTTTACATTTTCAAACAGGTATGTGAGCCCTATGGAATAGAATAAGTGTTGAAACAACCTTCTTTCAAAAACGACAACTCATTCAGACTAAATTACAAATGTAACCAGTAGCCAACTCCTCAGTCCTTTCAACAAGATTTCCCAGAGACTAAACATTTTCCTTCAGATATTACGCTCTTTCAAGATGAATTCCTATTGAATGAAGCACATTCCTAAATATTTCCCGTCTTTCATTGTGAATTCTGAGTGATAGTTTCGCTATTATCCAGTGATACAAGCTCATTCATTGTGAATTGTAAGTGTTTATACAGCGTTTTTCCACATATACTAGCTCTTCCAATGTAAGTTATTACTACTTTAATCATCAGCGTAACTGTCATTGTAATTCCTAATAGTTTTAAATCCTTTCCTCATCTTATATCCTCTCTGTGAAAATGAATTAAATGTTTAACCCACTTTATTCCAGAAAACGCCACCTCTCTTAGCCTGAATTATAAATGTAACGAGTATCCAACTAAGTTCTCAGCGCTTTGAGCAAGATTTCCCAGTGATTACACAGTGTCTTTCACATATTAAGGTTCTATGAACATGTATTCCTAGTGTTTCAAGCACATTCCTATATATTTCCCTAGTCTATCATTGTGAATTCTCAGTTTGATTAACTCTTGTGTAGTGATTCAGCTCTTTAAACGTGAATTATTACTGTTTTTATCACTAGCCTATCATTTTGATTTCTAAAGTTTGGAATCTTTTCCACCTGTTATGTCTGCTCTATGAAAATGAATTAAATGTTTAACCCACATTTTTCCTAAAACGCCAAACATTTAGATTTAACTATAAATGTAACCAGTATCCATCTCAGTACTCAGCTCTTTGAAAACCATTTCCCGGTAACTAAACATTGTCTTCAGATACGAAGGCTCTACGAACATGTATTCCCAGTGTTTCAAGCACATTGCTAGATATTTCCTTATTCTATCACTGTGAATTCTCAATTTGATTAACGTTTTTACAACGAATCAAGCTCATTCATTATGAATTCCAAACGTTTATACACCATAACCATAACCTTCACCAAACACTAACCCTAACCCTAACCCTAATTTTAGCACTAACTCTAGCAGTCACCCTAACCCTAACGCTAACACTAACCCTGGCCCTGAACGTAGCCATAACCCTAACATTAACCCCAACCCTAACCCTAAGATTAGCCCTGACCCTAGACCTTGCCCTAATCTTAGCCCTAGCCCTAACCCTAACGCTAACCCTAACCCTAGCCCAAACCCTCACCTTAACCTTACCCCTAACTCTACCCCTAATCCTAGCCCTAACCCTAACCCTAACCCTAACCCTAATCCTAAATTTAACCTTAGCCCTAACACTAGCCCTAACCCTAGCCCTAGCCCTAACCATAAAGGTAACCCTAATCTTTGCTCTAGCCCTAACCCTAACCAGAACCACAATACTAGCCCTAACAGAAGCCCTAATCTTAGCCCTAACCCAGCTCTAATCCTAACACTAACCCTGTACCCAACCCTATTTCTAACCCTAAACCTAGCCCAAACCCTAACCCTAATCCCTAATTCTAAATTTTCATATCTGCTGTATGAAAATAACTTTTTAAGATATCTGAGCCGAATCAAAATGAATGTTTAAATGTTTCACCAAACTTCTTTCAAAAACGCCACCTCATTTAGACCCCCAAATTATAAATGTAACCAGGTATCCAATCAGTTTTCGGGTCTTTCCACAAGATTTCCCTGAGTCTAAACAGTTCCCTTCCGATATTACGCTCTATCAAGATGAATTCCTATTGTATGAAGCACATTCCCAAATATTTCCCGTCTTTCATTGTGAATTCTGAGTGATAGTTTCACTATTATCCAGTGATACAAGCTCATTCGTTGTGAATTCTAAGTGTTTATACAGCGTTTTTCTATATATACGAGCTCTTCCAATGTAAGTTATTACTACTTTCATCATTAGCGTAACTATCATCGTAATTTCTAATAGTTTTAAACCCTTTCTTCCTTTTATATCCTCTCTATGAAAATGAATTAAATGTTTAACCCACTTTATTCCAAAAAAACGCCAACTCTTTTAGCTTGAATTATAAATGTAACGAGTATCCAACTCAGTTCTCAGCTCTTTGAACAAGACTTCCCAGTGATTACACAGTGTCTTTCACATTTTAAGGCTCTATGAACATGTATTCCTAGTGTTTCAAGCACGTTCCTCAATATTTCCCTAGTCTATCATGTGAATTCTCAGTTTGATTAAGTTTCTCCGGTGATCAAGCTTACGCATTGTGAATTCCAAATGTTTATATACCATAACCCTAACGTTAACTCAAACCCTAATCCTAACCCTAGCCTTAACCCTATCACTAATATTAGCCTTAACCCAAGGCCAAACCCTAGATTTAACCCTAAACCTAGCGTGAACCCTAGCCCTAACCCTAAACCTAACCCCAACCCTACCTCTAACCCTATCTCTAAACCTTGCCTTAACCCTAACCCTGACCCTAACCCTAGCCACAACCTTAGCCTTACTCCTCACCCTAACACTAGCCCTAACCCCAGCCCAAACCCGAACCCTATCCCTAACCCTAAATTGTCATATCTGCTGTATGAAAATAACTTTTTAAGATATCTGAGCCAAATGAAAATGAATGTTTAAATGTTTCACCATACTTCTTTCAAAAACGCCAACTCATTTAGACCAAGTTATAAATGTAAGCAGTATCCAATCAGTTCTCAGGTCTTTCAACATGATTTCCCAGTGACGAAACAGTTTCTTTCAGATATTAAGGCACTTTGAACAAGTATTCCTAGTGTATGAAGCACATTCCTAAATATTTTCCTCGTCTATTATTGTGAATTCGCATGTTGGACTTATTTTTTCCAGTCATTCAAGCTCCTTCATTGTCAGTTCCAAGTATTTCTACAGCGTTTTTCCATATATAGCAGCTCTTTGAATGTGGGTGATTCCCATGTTAAAGAGTATCCCACCTTTCACAGCTATTGGAACACAAACTCTCACTATTTCTACAGTACACTAGTAGTATTAAGATTCTACAAACGTATTACAAGTGCTTCAGACACATTGCTAGACATTTCCCCTTGTCTGTCAATTCTAGTTTGAGAGTTTTTACATTTTCAAACAGGTATGTGAGCCCTATGGAATAGAATAAGTGTTGAAACAACCTTCTTTCAAAAACGACAACTCATTCAGACTAAATTACAAATGTAACCAGTAGCCAACTCCTCAGTCCTTTCAACAAGATTTCCCAGAGACTAAACATTTTCCTTCAGATATTACGCTCTTTCAAGATGAATTCCTATTGAATGAAGCACATTCCTAAATATTTCCCGTCTTTCATTGTGAATTCTGAGTGATAGTTTCGCTATTATCCAGTGATACAAGCTCATTCATTGTGAATTGTAAGTGTTTATACAGCGTTTTTCCACATATACTAGCTCTTCCAATGTAAGTTATTACTACTTTAATCATCAGCGTAACTGTCATTGTAATTCCTAATAGTTTTAAATCCTTTCCTCATCTTATATCCTCTCTGTGAAAATGAATTAAATGTTTAACCCACTTTATTCCAGAAAACGCCACCTCTCTTAGCCTGAATTATAAATGTAACGAGTATCCAACTAAGTTCTCAGCGCTTTGAGCAAGATTTCCCAGTGATTACACAGTGTCTTTCACATATTAAGGTTCTATGAACATGTATTCCTAGTGTTTCAAGCACATTCCTATATATTTCCCTAGTCTATCATTGTGAATTCTCAGTTTGATTAACTCTTGTGTAGTGATTCAGCTCTTTAAACGTGAATTATTACTGTTTTTATCACTAGCCTATCATTTTGATTTCTAAAGTTTGGAATCTTTTCCACCTGTTATGTCTGCTCTATGAAAATGAATTAAATGTTTAACCCACATTTTTCCTAAAACGCCAAACATTTAGATTTAACTATAAATGTAACCAGTATCCATCTCAGTACTCAGCTCTTTGAAAACCATTTCCCGGTAACTAAACATTGTCTTCAGATACGAAGGCTCTACGAACATGTATTCCCAGTGTTTCAAGCACATTGCTAGATATTTCCTTATTCTATCACTGTGAATTCTCAATTTGATTAACGTTTTTACAACGAATCAAGCTCATTCATTATGAATTCCAAACGTTTATACACCATAACCATAACCTTCACCAAACACTAACCCTAACCCTAACCCTAATTTTAGCACTAACTCTAGCAGTCACCCTAACCCTAACGCTAACACTAACCCTGGCCCTGAACGTAGCCATAACCCTAACATTAACCCCAACCCTAACCCTAAGATTAGCCCTGACCCTAGACCTTGCCCTAATCTTAGCCCTAGCCCTAACCCTAACGCTAACCCTAACCCTAGCCCAAACCCTCACCTTAACCTTACCCCTAACTCTACCCCTAATCCTAGCCCTAGCCCTAACCCTAACCCTAACCCTAATCCTAAATTTAACCTTAGCCCTAACACTAGCCCTAACCCTAGCCCTAGCCCTAACCATAAAGGTAACCCTAATCTTTGCTCTAGCCCTAACCCTAACCAGAACCACAATACTAGCCCTAACAGAAGCCCTAATCTTAGCCCTAACCCAGCTCTAATCCTAACACTAACCCTGTACCCAACCCTATTTCTAACCCTAAACCTAGCCCAAACCCTAACCCTAATCCCTAATTCTAAATTTTCATATCTGCTGTATGAAAATAACTTTTTAAGATATCTGAGCCGAATCAAAATGAATGTTTAAATGTTTCACCAAACTTCTTTCAAAAACGCCACCTCATTTAGACCCCCAAATTATAAATGTAACCAGGTATCCAATCAGTTTTCGGGTCTTTCCACAAGATTTCCCTGAGTCTAAACAGTTCCCTTCCGATATTACGCTCTATCAAGATGAATTCCTATTGTATGAAGCACATTCCCAAATATTTCCCGTCTTTCATTGTGAATTCTGAGTGATAGTTTCACTATTATCCAGTGATACAAGCTCATTCGTTGTGAATTCTAAGTGTTTATACAGCGTTTTTCTATATATACGAGCTCTTCCAATGTAAGTTATTACTACTTTCATCATTAGCGTAACTATCATCGTAATTTCTAATAGTTTTAAACCCTTTCTTCCTTTTATATCCTCTCTATGAAAATGAATTAAATGTTTAACCCACTTTATTCCAAAAAAACGCCAACTCTTTTAGCTTGAATTATAAATGTAACGAGTATCCAACTCAGTTCTCAGCTCTTTGAACAAGACTTCCCAGTGATTACACAGTGTCTTTCACATTTTAAGGCTCTATGAACATGTATTCCTAGTGTTTCAAGCACGTTCCTCAATATTTCCCTAGTCTATCATGTGAATTCTCAGTTTGATTAAGTTTCTCCGGTGATCAAGCTTACGCATTGTGAATTCCAAATGTTTATATACCATAACCCTAACGTTAACTCAAACCCTAATCCTAACCCTAGCCTTAACCCTATCACTAATATTAGCCTTAACCCAAGGCCAAACCCTAGATTTAACCCTAAACCTAGCGTGAACCCTAGCCCTAACCCTAAACCTAACCCCAACCCTACCTCTAACCCTATCTCTAAACCTTGCCTTAACCCTAACCCTGACCCTAACCCTAGCCACAACCTTAGCCTTACTCCTCACCCTAACACTAGCCCTAACCCCAGCCCAAACCCGAACCCTATCCCTAACCCTAAATTGTCATATCTGCTGTATGAAAATAACTTTTTAAGATATCTGAGCCAAATGAAAATGAATGTTTAAATGTTTCACCATACTTCTTTCAAAAACGCCAACTCATTTAGACCAAGTTATAAATGTAAGCAGTATCCAATCAGTTCTCAGGTCTTTCAACATGATTTCCCAGTGACGAAACAGTTTCTTTCAGATATTAAGGCACTTTGAACAAGTATTCCTAGTGTATGAAGCACATTCCTAAATATTTTCCTCGTCTATTATTGTGAATTCGCATGTTGGACTTATTTTTTCCAGTCATTCAAGCTCCTTCATTGTCAGTTCCAAGTATTTCTACAGCGTTTTTCCATATATAGCAGCTCTTTGAATGTGGGTGATTCCCATGTTAAAGAGTATCCCACCTTTCACAGCTATTGGAACACAAACTCTCACTATTTCTACAGTACACTAGTAGTATTAAGATTCTACAAACGTATTACAAGTGCTTCAGACACATTGCTAGACATTTCCCCTTGTCTGTCAATTCTAGTTTGAGAGTTTTTACATTTTCAAACAGGTATGTGAGCCCTATGGAATAGAATAAGTGTTGAAACAACCTTCTTTCAAAAACGACAACTCATTCAGACTAAATTACAAATGTAACCAGTAGCCAACTCCTCAGTCCTTTCAACAAGATTTCCCAGAGACTAAACATTTTCCTTCAGATATTACGCTCTTTCAAGATGAATTCCTATTGAATGAAGCACATTCCTAAATATTTCCCGTCTTTCATTGTGAATTCTGAGTGATAGTTTCGCTATTATCCAGTGATACAAGCTCATTCATTGTGAATTGTAAGTGTTTATACAGCGTTTTTCCATATATACTAGCTCTTCCAATGTAAGTTATTACTACTTTAATCATCAGCGTAACTGTCATTGTAATTCCTAATAGTTTTAAATCCTTTCCTCATCTTATATCCTCTCTGTGAAAATGAATTAAATGTTTAACCCACTTTATTCCAGAAAACGCCACCTCTCTTAGCCTGAATTATAAATGTAACGAGTATCCAACTAAGTTCTCAGCGCTTTGAACAAGATTTCCCAGTGATTACACAGTGTCTTTCACATATTAAGGTTCTATGAACATGTATTCCTAGTGTTTCAAGCACATTCCTATATATTTCCCTAGTCTATCATTGTGAATTCTCAGTTTGATTAACTCTTGTGTAGTGATTCAGCTCTTTAAACGTGAATTATTACTGTTTTTATCACTAGCCTATCATTTTGATTTCTAAAGTTTGGAATCTTTTCCACCTGTTATGTCTGCTCTATGAAAATGAATTAAATGTTTAACCCACATTTTTCCTAAAACGCCAAACATTTAGATTTAACTATAAATGTAACCAGTATCCATCTCAGTACTCAGCTCTTTGAAAACCATTTCCCGGTAACTAAACATTGTCTTCAGATACGAAGGCTCTACGAACATGTATTCCCAGTGTTTCAAGCACATTGCTAGATATTTCCTTATTCTATCACTGTGAATTCTCAATTTGATTAACGTTTTTACAACGAATCAAGCTCATTCATTATGAATTCCAAACGTTTATACACCATAACCATAACCTTCACCAAACACTAACCCTAACCCTAACCCTAATTTTAGCACTAACTCTAGCAGTCACCCTAACCCTAACGCTAACACTAACCCTGGCCCTAAACGTAGCCATAACCCTAACATTAACCCCAACCCTAACCCTAAGATTAGCCCTGACCCTAGACCTTGCCCTAATCTTAGCCCTAGCCCTAACCCTAACGCTAACCCTAACCCTAGCCCAAACCCTCACCTTAACCTTACCCCTAACTCTACCCCTAATCCTAGCCCTAACCCTAACCCTAACCCTAACCCTAATCCTAAATTTAACCTTAGCCCTAACACTAGCCCTAACCCTAGCCCTAGCCCTAACCATAAAGGTAACCCTAATCTTTGCTCTAGCCCTAACCCTAACCAGAACCACAATACTAGCCCTAACAGAAGCCCTAATCTTAGCCCTAACCCAGCTCTAATCCTAACACTAACCCTGTACCCAACCCTATTTCTAACCCTAAACCTAGCCCAAACCCTAACCCTAATCCCTAATTCTAAATTTTCATATCTGCTGTATGAAAATAACTTTTTAAGATATCTGAGCCGAATCAAAATGAATGTTTAAATGTTTCACCAAACTTCTTTCAAAAACGCCACCTCATTTAGACCCCCAAATTATAAATGTAACCAGGTATCCAATCAGTTTTCGGGTCTTTCCACAAGATTTCCCTGAGTCTAAACAGTTCCCTTCCGATATTACGCTCTATCAAGATGAATTCCTATTGTATGAAGCACATTCCCAAATATTTCCCGTCTTTCATTGTGAATTCTGAGTGATAGTTTCACTATTATCCAGTGATACAAGCTCATTCGTTGTGAATTCTAAGTGTTTATACAGCGTTTTTCTATATATACGAGCTCTTCCAATGTAAGTTATTACTACTTTCATCATTAGCGTAACTATCATCGTAATTTCTAATAGTTTTAAACCCTTTCTTCCTTTTATATCCTCTCTATGAAAATGAATTAAATGTTTAACCCACTTTATTCCAAAAAAACGCCAACTCTTTTAGCTTGAATTATAAATGTAACGAGTATCCAACTCAGTTCTCAGCTCTTTGAACAAGACTTCCCAGTGATTACACAGTGTCTTTCACATTTTAAGGCTCTATGAACATGTATTCCTAGTGTTTCAAGCACGTTCCTCAATATTTCCCTAGTCTATCATGTGAATTCTGTTTGATTAAGTTTCTCCGGTGATCAAGCTTACGCATTGTGAATTCCAAATGTTTATATACCATAACCCTAACGTTAACTCAAACCCTAATCCTAACCCTAGCCTTAACCCTATCACTAATATTAGCCTTAACCCAAGGCCAAACCCTAGATTTAACCCTAAACCTAGCGTGAACCCTAGCCCTAACCCTAAACCTAACCCCAACCCTACCTCTAACCCTATCTCTAAACCTTGCCTTAACCCTAACCCTGACCCTAACCCTAGCCACAACCTTAGCCTTACTCCTCACCCTAACACTAGCCCTAACCCCAGCCCAAACCCGAACCCTATCCCTAACCCTAAATTGTCATATCTGCTGTATGAAAATAACTTTTTAAGATATCTGAGCCAAATGAAAATGAATGTTTAAATGTTTCACCATACTTCTTTCAAAAACGCCAACTCATTTAGACCAAGTTATAAATGTAAGCAGTATCCAATCAGTTCTCAGGTCTTTCAACATGATTTCCCAGTGACGAAACAGTTTCTTTCAGATATTAAGGCACTTTGAACAAGTATTCCTAGTGTATGAAGCACATTCCTAAATATTTTCCTCGTCTATTATTGTGAATTCGCATGTTGGACTTATTTTTTCCAGTCATTCAAGCTCCTTCATTGTCAGTTCCAAGTATTTCTACAGCGTTTTTCCATATATAGCAGCTCTTTGAATGTGGGTGATTCCCATGTTAAAGAGTATCCCACCTTTCACAGCTATTGGAACACAAACTCTCACTATTTCTACAGTACACTAGTAGTATTAAGATTCTACAAACGTATTACAAGTGCTTCAGACACATTGCTAGACATTTCCCCTTGTCTGTCAATTCTAGTTTGAGAGTTTTTACATTTTCAAACAGGTATGTGAGCCCTATGGAATAGAATAAGTGTTGAAACAACCTTCTTTCAAAAACGACAACTCATTCAGACTAAATTACAAATGTAACCAGGAGCCAACTCCTCAGTCCTTTCAACAAGATTTCCCAGAGACTAAACATTTTCCTTCAGATATTACGCTCTTTCAAGATGAATTCCTATTGAATGAAGCACATTCCTAAATATTTCCCGTCTTTCATTGTGAATTCTGAGTGATAGTTTCGCTATTATCCAGTGTTACAAGCTCATTCGTTGTGAATTCTAAGTGTTTATACAGCGTTTTTCTATATATACGAGCTCTTCCAATGTAAGTTATTACTACTTTCATCATTAGCGTAACTATCATCGTAATTTCTAATAGTTTTAAACCCTTTCTTCCTTTTATATCCTCTCTATGAAAATGAATTAAATGTTTAACCCACTTTATTCCAAAAAAACGCCAACTCTTTTAGCTTGAATTATAAATGTAACGAGTATCCAACTCAGTTCTCAGCTCTTTGAACAAGACTTCCCAGTGATTACACAGTGTCTTTCACATATTAAGGCTCTATGAACATGTATTCCTAGTGTTTCAAGCACGTTCCTCAATATTTCCCTAGTCTATCATGTGAATTCTCAGTTTGATTAAGTTTTTCCGGTGATCAAGCTTACGCATTGTGAATTCCAAATGTTTATATACCATAACCCTAACGTTAACTCAAACCCTAATCCTAACCCTAGCCTTAACCCTATCACTAATATTAGCCTTAACCCAAGGCCAAACCCTAGATTTAACCCTAAACCTAGCGTGAACCCTAGCCCTAACCCTAAACCTAACCCCAACCCTACCTCTAACCCTATCTCTAAACCTTGCCTTAACCCTAACCCTGACCCTAACCCTAGCCACAACCTTAGCCTTACTCCTCACCCTAACACTAGCCCTAACCCCAGCCCAAACCCGAACCCTATCCCTAACCCTAAATTGTCATATCTGCTGTATGAAAATAACTTTTTAAGATATCTGAGCCAAATGAAAATGAATGTTTAAATGTTTCACCATACTTCTTTCAAAAACGCCAACTCATTTAGACCAAGTTATAAATGTAAGCAGTATCCAATCAGTTCTCAGGTCTTTCAACATGATTTCCCAGTGACGAAACAGTTTCTTTCAGATATTAAGGCACTTTGAACAAGTATTCCTAGTGTATGAAGCACATTCCTAAATATTTTCCTCGTCTATTATTGTGAATTCGCATGTTGGACTTATTTTTTCCAGTCATTCAAGCTCCTTCATTGTCAGTTCCAAGTATTTCTACAGCGTTTTTCCATATATAGCAGCTCTTTGAATGTGGGTGATTCCCATGTTAAAGAGTATCCCACCTTTCACAGCTATTGGAACACAAACTCTCACTATTTCTACAGTACACTAGTAGTATTAAGATTCTACAAACGTATTACAAGTGCTTCAGACACATTGCTAGACATTTCCCCTTGTCTGTCAATTCTAGTTTGAGAGTTTTTACATTTTCAAACAGGTATGTGAGCCCTATGGAATAGAATAAGTGTTGAAACAACCTTCTTTCAAAAACGACAACTCATTCAGACTAAATTACAAATGTAACCAGTAGCCAACTCCTCAGTCCTTTCAACAAGATTTCCCAGAGACTAAACATTTTCTTTCAGATATTACGCTCTTTCAAGATGAATTCCTATTGAATGAAGCACATTCCTAAATATTTCCCGTCTTTCATTGTGAATTCTGAGTGATAGTTTCGCTATTATCCAGTGATACAAGCTCATTCATTGTGAATTGTAAGTGTTTATACAGCGTTTTTCCATATATACTAGCTCTTCCAATGTAAGTTATTACTACTTTAATCATCAGCGTAACTGTCATTGTAATTCCTAATAGTTTTAAATCCTTTCCTCATCTTATATCCTCTCTGTGAAAATGAATTAAATGTTTAACCCACTTTATTCCAGAAAACGCCACCTCTCTTAGCCTGAATTATAAATGTAACGAGTATCCAACTAAGTTCTCAGCGCTTTGAACAAGATTTCCCAGTGATTACACAGTGTCTTTCACATATTAAGGTTCTATGAACATGTATTCCTAGTGTTTCAAGCACATTCCTATATATTTCCCTAGTCTATCATTGTGAATTCTCAGTTTGATTAACTCTTGTGTAGTGATTCAGCTCTTTAAACGTGAATTATTACTGTTTTTATCACTAGCCTATCATTTTGATTTCTAAAGTTTGGAATCTTTTCCACCTGTTATGTCTGCTCTATGAAAATGAATTAAATGTTTAACCCACATTTTTCCTAAAACGCCAAACATTTAGATTTAACTATAAATGTAACCAGTATCCATCTCAGTACTCAGCTCTTTGAAAACCATTTCCCGGTAACTAAACATTGTCTTCAGATACGAAGGCTCTACGAACATGTATTCCCAGTGTTTCAAGCACATTGCTAGATATTTCCTTATTCTATCACTGTGAATTCTCAATTTGATTAACGTTTTTACAACGAATCAAGCTCATTCATTATGAATTCCAAACGTTTATACACCATAACCATAACCTTCACCAAACACTAACCCTAACCCTAACCCTAATTTTAGCACTAACTCTAGCAGTCACCCTAACCCTAACGCTAACACTAACCCTGGCCCTAAACGTAGCCATAACCCTAACATTAACCCCAACCCTAACCCTAAGATTAGCCCTGACCCTAGACCTTGCCCTAATCTTAGCCCTAGCCCTAACCCTAACGCTAACCCTAACCCTAGCCCAAACCCTCACCTTAACCTTACCCCTAACTCTACTCCTAATCCTAGCCCTAACCCTAACCCTAACCCTAACCCTAATCCTAAATTTAACCTTAGCCCTAACACTAGCCCTAACCCTAGCCCTAGCCCTAACCATAAAGGTAACCCTAATCTTTGCTCTAGCCCTAACCCTAACCAGAACCACAATACTAGCCCTAACAGAAGCCCTAATCTTAGCCCTAACCCAGCTCTAATCCTGTACCCAACCCTATTTCTAACCCTAAACCTAGCCCAAACCCTAACCCTATCCCTAATTCTAAATTTTCATATCTGCTGTATGAAAATAACTTTTTAAGATATCTGAGCCGAATCAAAATGAATGTTTAAATGTTTCACCAAACTTCTTTCAAAAACGCCACCTCATTTAGACCCCCAAATTATAAATGTAATCAGGTATCCAATCAGTTTTCGGGTCTTTCCACAAGATTTCCCTGAGTCTAAACAGTTCCCTTCCGATATTACGCTCTATCAAGATGAATTCCTATTGTATGAAGCACATTCCCAAATATTTCCCGTCTTTCATTGTGAATTCTGAGTATAGTTTCACTATTATCCAGTGTTACAAGCTCATTCGTTGTGAATTCTAAGTGTTTATACAGCGTTTTTCAATATATACGAGCTCTTCCAATGTAAGTTATTACTACTTTCATCATTAGCGTAACTATCATCGTAATTTCTAATAGTTTTAAACCCTTTCTTCCTTTTATATCCTCTCTATGAAAATGAATTAAATGTTTAACCCACTTTATTCCAAAAAAACGCCAACTCTTTTAGCTTGAATTATAAATGTAACGAGTATCCAACTCAGTTCTCAGCTCTTTGAACAAGACTTCCCAGTGATTACACAGTGTCTTTCACATATTAAGGCTCTATGAACATGTATTCCTAGTGTTTCAAGCACGTTCCTCAATATTTCCCTAGTCTATCATGTGAATTCTCAGTTTGATTAAGTTTTTCCGGTGATCAAGCTTACGCATTGTGAATTCCAAATGTTTATATACCATAACCCTAACGTTAACTCAAACCCTAATCCTAACCCTAGCCTTAACCCTATCACTAATATTAGCCTTAACCCAAGGCCAAACCCTAGATTTAACCCTAAACCTAGCGTGAACCCTAGCCCTAACCCTAAACCTAACCCCAACCCTACCTCTAACCCTATCTCTAAACCTTGCCTTAACCCTAACCCTGACCCTAACCCTAGCCACAACCTTAGCCTTACTCCTCACCCTAACACTAGCCCTAACCCCAGCCCAAACCCGAACCCTATCCCTAACCCTAAATTGTCATATCTGCTGTATGAAAATAACTTTTTAAGATATCTGAGCCAAATGAAAATGAATGTTTAAATGTTTCACCATACTTCTTTCAAAAACGCCAACTCATTTAGACCAAGTTATAAATGTAAGCAGTATCCAATCAGTTCTCAGGTCTTTCAACATGATTTCCCAGTGACGAAACAGTTTCTTTCAGATATTAAGGCACTTTGAACAAGTATTCCTAGTGTATGAAGCACATTCCTAAATATTTTCCTCGTCTATTATTGTGAATTCGCATGTTGGACTTATTTTTTCCAGTCATTCAAGCTCCTTCATTGTCAGTTCCAAGTATTTCTACAGCGTTTTTCCATATATAGCAGCTCTTTGAATGTGGGTGATTCCCATGTTAAAGAGTATCCCACCTTTCACAGCTATTGGAACACAAACTCTCACTATTTCTACAGTACACTAGTAGTATTAAGATTCTACAAACGTATAACAAGTGCTTCAGACACATTGCTAGACATTTCCCCTTGTCTGTCAATTCTAGTTTGAGAGTTTTTACATTTTCAAACAGGTATGTGAGCCCTATGGAATAGAATAAGTGTTGAAACAACCTTCTTTCAAAAACGACAACTCATTCAGACTAAATTACAAATGTAACCAGGAGCCAACTCCTCAGTCCTTTCAACAAGATTTCCCAGAGACTAAACATTTTCCTTCAGATATTACGCTCTTTCAAGATGAATTCCTATTGAATGAAGCACATTCCTAAATATTTCCCGTCTTTCATTGTGAATTCTGAGTGATAGTTTCGCTATTATCCAGTGATACAAGCTCATTCATTGTGAATTGTAAGTGTTTATACAGCGTTTTTCCATATATACTAGCTCTTCCAATGTAAGTTATTACTACTTTAATCATCAGCGTAACTGTCATTGTAATTCCTAATAGTTTTAAATCCTTTCCTCATTTTATATCCTCTCTGTGAAAATGAATTAAATGTTTAACCCACTTTATTCCAGAAAACGCCACCTCTCTTAGCCTGAATTATAAATGTAACGAGTATCCAACTAAGTTCTCAGCGCTTTGAGCAAGATTTCCCAGTGATTACACAGTGTCTTTCACATATTAAGGTTCTATGAACATGTATTCCTAGTGTTTCAAGCACATTCCTATATATTTCCCTAGTCTATCATTGTGAATTCTCAGTTTGATTAACTCTTGTGTAGTGATTCAGCTCTTTAAACGTGAATTATTACTGTTTTTATCACTAGCCTATCATTTTGATTTCTAAAGTTTGGAATCTTTTCCACCTGTTATGTCTGCTCTATGAAAATGAATTAAATGTTTAACCCACATTTTTCCTAAAACGCCAAACATTTAGATTTAACTATAAATGTAACCAGTATCCATCTCAGTACTCAGCTCTTTGAAAACCATTTCCCGGTAACTAAACATTGTCTTCAGATACGAAGGCTCTACGAACATGTATTCCCAGTGTTTCAAGCACATTGCTAGATATTTCCTTATTCTATCACTGTGAATTCTCAATTTGATTAACGTTTTTACAACGAATCAAGCTCATTCATTATGAATTCCAAACGTTTATACACCATAACCATAACCTTCACCAAACACTAACCCTAACCCTAACCCTAATTTTAGCACTAACTCTAGCAGTCACCCTAACCCTAACGCTAACACTAACCCTGGCCCTAAACGTAGCCATAACCCTAACATTAACCCCAACCCTAACCCTAAGATTAGCCCTGACCCTAGACCTTGCCCTAATCTTAGCCCTAGCCCTAACCCTAACGCTAACCCTAACCCTAGCCCAAACCCTCACCTTAACCTTACCCCTAACACTACCCCTAATCCTAGCCCTAACCCTAACCCTAACCCTAACCCTAATCCTAAATTTAACCTTAGCCCTAACACTAGCCCTAACCCTAGCCCTAGCCCTAACCATAAAGGTAACCCTAATCTTTGCTCTAGCCCTAACCCTAACCAGAACCACAATACTAGCCCTAACAGAAGCCCTAATCTTAGCCCTAACCCAGCTCTAATCCTAACACTAACCCTGTACCCAACCCTATTTCTAACCCTAAACCTAGCCCAAACCCTAACCCTAATCCCTAATTCTAAATTTTCATATCTGCTGTATGAAAATAACTTTTTAAGATATCTGAGCCGAATCAAAATGAATGTTTAAATGTTTCACCAAACTTCTTTCAAAAACGCCACCTCATTTAGACCCCCAAATTATAAATGTAACCAGGTATCCAATCAGTTTTCGGGTCTTTCCACAAGATTTCCCTGAGTCTAAACAGTTCCCTTCCGATATTACGCTCTATCAAGATGAATTCCTATTGTATGAAGCACATTCCCAAATATTTCCCGTCTTTCATTGTGAATTCTGAGTGATAGTTTCACTATTATCCAGTGTTACAAGCTCATTCGTTGTGAATTCTAAGTGTTTATACAGCGTTTTTCTATATATACGAGCTCTTCCAATGTAAGTTATTTCTACTTTCATCATTAGCGTAACTATCATCGTAATTTCTAATAGTTTTAAACCCTTTCTTCCTTTTATATCCTCTCTATGAAAATGAATTAAATGTTTAACCCACTTTATTCCAAAAAAACGCCAACTCTTTTAGCTTGAATTATAAATGTAACGAGTATCCAACTCAGTTCTCAGCTCTTTGAACAAGACTTCCCAGTGATTACACAGTGTCTTTCACATATTAAGGCTCTATGAACATGTATTCCTAGTGTTTCAAGCACGTTCCTCAATATTTCCCTAGTCTATCATGTGAATTCTCAGTTTGATTAAGTTTCTCCGGTGATCAAGCTTACGCATTGTGAATTCCAAATGTTTATATACCATAACCCTAACGTTAACTCAAACCTTAATCCTAACCCTAGCCTTAACCCTATCACTAATATTAGCCTTAACCCAAGGCCAAACCCTAGATTTAACCCTAAACCTAGCGTGAACCCTAGCCCTAACCCTAAACCTAACCCCAACCCTACCTCTAACCCTATCTCTAAACCTTGCCTTAACCCTAACCCTGACCCTAACCCTAGCCACAACCTTAGCCTTACTCCTCACCCTAACACTAGCCCTAACCCCAGCCCAAACCCGAACCCTATCCCTAACCCTAAATTGTCATATCTGCTGTATGAAAATAACTTTTTAAGATATCTGAGCCAAATGAAAATGAATGTTTAAATGTTTCACCATACTTCTTTCAAAAACGCCAACTCATTTAGACCAAGTTATAAATGTAAGCAGTATCCAATCAGTTCTCAGGTCTTTCAACATGATTTCCCAGTGACGAAACAGTTTCTTTCAGATATTAAGGCACTTTGAACAAGTATTCCTAGTGTATGAAGCACATTCCTAAATATTTTCCTCGTCTATTATTGTGAATTCGCATGTTGGACTTATTTTTTCCAGTCATTCAAGCTCCTTCATTGTCAGTTCCAAGTATTTCTACAGCGTTTTTCCATATATAGCAGCTCTTTGAATGTGGGTGATTCCCATGTTAAAGAGTATCCCACCTTTCACAGCTATTGGAACACAAACTCTCACTATTTCTACAGTACACTAGTAGTATTAAGATTCTACAAACGTATTACAAGTGCTTCAGACACATTGCTAGACATTTCCCCTTGTCTGTCAATTCTAGTTTGAGAGTTTTTACATTTTCAAACAGGTATGTGAGCCCTATGGAATAGAATAAGTGTTGAAACAACCTTCTTTCAAAAACGACAACTCATTCAGACTAAATTACAAATGTAACCACTAGCCAACTCCTCAGTCCTTTCAACAAGATTTCCCAGAGACTAAACATTTTCCTTCAGATATTACGCTCTTTCAAGAAGAATTCCTATTGAATGAAGCACATTCCTAAATATTTCCCGTCTTTCATTGTGAATTCTGAGTGATAGTTTCGCTATTATCCAGTGATACAAGCTCATTCATTGTGAATTGTAAGTGTTTATACAGCGTTTTTCCATATATACTAGCTCTTCCAATGTAAGTTATTACTACTTTAATCATCAGCGTAACTGTCATTGTAATTCCTATTAGTTTTAAATCCTTTCCTCATTTTATATCCTCTCTGTGAAAATGAATTAAATGTTTAACCCACTTTATTCCAGAAAACGCCACCTCTCTTAGCCTGAATTATAAATGTAACGAGTATCCAACTAAGTTCTCAGCGCTTTGAACAAGATTTCCCAGTGATTACACAGTGTCTTTCACATATTAAGGTTCTATGAACATGTATTCCTAGTGTTTCAAGCACATTCCTATATATTTCCCTAGTCTATCATTGTGAATTCTCAGTTTGATTAACTCTTGTGTAGTGATTCAGCTCTTTAAACGTGAATTATTACTGTTTTTATCACTAGCCTATCATTTTGATTTCTAAAGTTTGGAATCTTTTCCACCTGTTATGTCTGCTCTATGAAAATGAATTAAATGTTTAACCCACATTTTTCCTAAAACGCCAAACATTTAGATTTAACTATAAATGTAACCAGTATCCATCTCAGTACTCAGCTCTTTGAAAACCATTTCCCGGTAACTAAACATTGTCTTCAGATACGAAGGCTCTACGAACATGTATTCCCAGTGTTTCAAGCACATTGCTAGATATTTCCTTATTCTATCACTGTGAATTCTCAATTTGATTAACGTTTTTACAACGAATCAAGCTCATTCATTATGAATTCCAAACGTTTATACACCATAACCATAACCTTCACCAAACACTAACCCTAACCCTAACCCTAATTTTAGCACTAACTCTAGCAGTCACCCTAACCCTAACGCTAACACTAACCCTGGCCCTAAACGTAGCCATAACCCTAACATTAACCCCAACCCTAACCCTAAGATTAGCCCTGACCCTAGACCTTGCCCTAATCTTAGCCCTAGCCCTAACCCTAACGCTAACCCTAACCCTAGCCCAAACCCTCACCTTAACCTTACCCCTAACTCTACTCCTAATCCTAGCCCTAACCCTAACCCTAACCCTAACCCTAATCCTAAATTTAACCTTAGCCCTAACACTAGCCCTAACCCTAGCCCTAGCCCTAACCATAAAGGTAACCCTAATCTTTGCTCTAGCCCTAACCCTAACCAGAACCACAATACTAGCCCTAACAGAAGCCCTAATCTTAGCCCTAACCCAGCTCTAATCCTGTACCCAACCCTATTTCTAACCCTAAACCTAGCCCAAACCCTAACCCTATCCCTAATTCTAAATTTTCATATCTGCTGTATGAAAATAACTTTTTAAGATATCTGAGCCGAATCAAAATGAATGTTTAAATGTTTCACCAAACTTCTTTCAAAAACGCCACCTCATTTAGACCCCCAAATTATAAATGTAATCAGGTATCCAATCAGTTTTCGGGTCTTTCCACAAGATTTCCCTGAGTCTAAACAGTTCCCTTCCGATATTACGCTCTATCAAGATGAATTCCTATTGTATGAAGCACATTCCCAAATATTTCCCGTCTTTCATTGTGAATTCTGAGTATAGTTTCACTATTATCCAGTGTTACAAGCTCATTCGTTGTGAATTCTAAGTGTTTATACAGCGTTTTTCAATATATACGAGCTCTTCCAATGTAAGTTATTACTACTTTCATCATTAGCGTAACTATCATCGTAATTTCTAATAGTTTTAAACCCTTTCTTCCTTTTATATCCTCTCTATGAAAATGAATTAAATGTTTAACCCACTTTATTCCAAAAAAACGCCAACTCTTTTAGCTTGAATTATAAATGTAACGAGTATCCAACTCAGTTCTCAGCTCTTTGAACAAGACTTCCCAGTGATTACACAGTGTCTTTCACATATTAAGGCTCTATGAACATGTATTCCTAGTGTTTCAAGCACGTTCCTCAATATTTCCCTAGTCTATCATGTGAATTCTCAGTTTGATTAAGTTTTTCCGGTGATCAAGCTTACGCATTGTGAATTCCAAATGTTTATATACCATAACCCTAACGTTAACTCAAACCCTAATCCTAACCCTAGCCTTAACCCTATCACTAATATTAGCCTTAACCCAAGGCCAAACCCTAGATTTAACCCTAAACCTAGCGTGAACCCTAGCCCTAACCCTAAACCTAACCCCAACCCTACCTCTAACCCTATCTCTAAACCTTGCCTTAACCCTAACCCTGACCCTAACCCTAGCCACAACCTTAGCCTTACTCCTCACCCTAACACTAGCCCTAACCCCAGCCCAAACCCGAACCCTATCCCTAACCCTAAATTGTCATATCTGCTGTATGAAAATAACTTTTTAAGATATCTGAGCCAAATGAAAATGAATGTTTAAATGTTTCACCATACTTCTTTCAAAAACGCCAACTCATTTAGACCAAGTTATAAATGTAAGCAGTATCCAATCAGTTCTCAGGTCTTTCAACATGATTTCCCAGTGACGAAACAGTTTCTTTCAGATATTAAGGCACTTTGAACAAGTATTCCTAGTGTATGAAGCACATTCCTAAATATTTTCCTCGTCTATTATTGTGAATTCGCATGTTGGACTTATTTTTTCCAGTCATTCAAGCTCCTTCATTGTCAGTTCCAAGTATTTCTACAGCGTTTTTCCATATATAGCAGCTCTTTGAATGTGGGTGATTCCCATGTTAAAGAGTATCCCACCTTTCACAGCTATTGGAACACAAACTCTCACTATTTCTACAGTACACTAGTAGTATTAAGATTCTACAAACGTATTACAAGTGCTTCAGACACATTGCTAGACATTTCCCCTTGTCTGTCAATTCTAGTTTGAGAGTTTTTACATTTTCAAACAGGTATGTGAGCCCTATGGAATAGAATAAGTGTTGAAACAACCTTCTTTCAAAAACGACAACTCATTCAGACTAAATTACAAATGTAACCAGTAGCCAACTCCTCAGTCCTTTCAACAAGATTTCCCAGAGACTAAACATTTTCTTTCAGATATTACGCTCTTTCAAGATGAATTCCTATTGAATGAAGCACATTCCTAAATATTTCCCGTCTTTCATTGTGAATTCTGAGTGATAGTTTCGCTATTATCCAGTGATACAAGCTCATTCATTGTGAATTGTAAGTGTTTATACAGCGTTTTTCCATATATACTAGCTCTTCCAATGTAAGTTATTACTACTTTAATCATCAGCGTAACTGTCATTGTAATTCCTAATAGTTTTAAATCCTTTCCTCATCTTATATCCTCTCTGTGAAAATGAATTAAATGTTTAACCCACTTTATTCCAGAAAACGCCACCTCTCTTAGCCTGAATTATAAATGTAACGAGTATCCAACTAAGTTCTCAGCGCTTTGAACAAGATTTCCCAGTGATTACACAGTGTCTTTCACATATTAAGGTTCTATGAACATGTATTCCTAGTGTTTCAAGCACATTCCTATATATTTCCCTAGTCTATCATTGTGAATTCTCAGTTTGATTAACTCTTGTGTAGTGATTCAGCTCTTTAAACGTGAATTATTACTGTTTTTATCACTAGCCTATCATTTTGATTTCTAAAGTTTGGAATCTTTTCCACCTGTTATGTCTGCTCTATGAAAATGAATTAAATGTTTAACCCACATTTTTCCTAAAACGCCAAACATTTAGATTTAACTATAAATGTAACCAGTATCCATCTCAGTACTCAGCTCTTTGAAAACCATTTCCCGGTAACTAAACATTGTCTTCAGATACGAAGGCTCTACGAACATGTATTCCCAGTGTTTCAAGCACATTGCTAGATATTTCCTTATTCTATCACTGTGAATTCTCAATTTGATTAACGTTTTTACAACGAATCAAGCTCATTCATTATGAATTCCAAACGTTTATACACCATAACCATAACCTTCACCAAACACTAACCCTAACCCTAACCCTAATTTTAGCACTAACTCTAGCAGTCACCCTAACCCTAACGCTAACACTAACCCTGGCCCTAAACGTAGCCATAACCCTAACATTAACCCCAACCCTAACCCTAAGATTAGCCCTGACCCTAGACCTTGCCCTAATCTTAGCCCTAGCCCTAACCCTAACGCTAACCCTAACCCTAGCCCAAACCCTCACCTTAACCTTACCCCTAACTCTACTCCTAATCCTAGCACTAACCCTAACCCTAACCCTAACCCTAATCCTAAATTTAACCTTAGCCCTAACACTAGCCCTAACCCTAGCCCTAGCCCTAACCATAAAGGTAACCCTAATCTTTGCTCTAGCCCTAACCCTAACCAGAACCACAATACTAGCCCTAACAGAAGCCCTAATCTTAGCCCTAACCCAGCTCTAATCCTGTACCCAACCCTATTTCTAACCCTAAACCTAGCCCAAACCCTAACCCTATCCCTAATTCTAAATTTTCATATCTGCTGTATGAAAATAACTTTTTAAGATATCTGAGCCGAATCAAAATGAATGTTTAAATGTTTCACCAAACTTCTTTCAAAAACGCCACCTCATTTAGACCCCCAAATTATAAATGTAATCAGGTATCCAATCAGTTTTCGGGTCTTTCCACAAGATTTCCCTGAGTCTAAACAGTTCCCTTCCGATATTACGCTCTATCAAGATGAATTCCTATTGTATGAAGCACATTCCCAAATATTTCCCGTCTTTCATTGTGAATTCTGAGTATAGTTTCACTATTATCCAGTGTTACAAGCTCATTCGTTGTGAATTCTAAGTGTTTATACAGCGTTTTTCAATATATACGAGCTCTTCCAATGTAAGTTATTACTACTTTCATCATTAGCGTAACTATCATCGTAATTTCTAATAGTTTTAAACCCTTTCTTCCTTTTATATCCTCTCTATGAAAATGAATTAAATGTTTAACCCACTTTATTCCAAAAAAACGCCAACTCTTTTAGCTTGAATTATAAATGTAACGAGTATCCAACTCAGTTCTCAGCTCTTTGAACAAGACTTCCCAGTGATTACACAGTGTCTTTCACATATTAAGGCTCTATGAACATGTATTCCTAGTGTTTCAAGCACGTTCCTCAATATTTCCCTAGTCTATCATGTGAATTCTCAGTTTGATTAAGTTTTTCCGGTGATCAAGCTTACGCATTGTGAATTCCAAATGTTTATATACCATAACCCTAACGTTAACTCAAACCCTAATCCTAACCCTAGCCTTAACCCTATCACTAATATTAGCCTTAACCCAAGGCCAAACCCTAGATTTAACCCTAAACCTAGCGTGAACCCTAGCCCTAACCCTAAACCTAACCCCAACCCTACCTCTAACCCTATCTCTAAACCTTGCCTTAACCCTAACCCTGACCCTAACCCTAGCCACAACCTTAGCCTTACTCCTCACCCTAACACTAGCCCTAACCCCAGCCCAAACCCGAACCCTATCCCTAACCCTAAATTGTCATATCTGCTGTATGAAAATAACTTTTTAAGATATCTGAGCCAAATGAAAATGAATGTTTAAATGTTTCACCATACTTCTTTCAAAAACGCCAACTCATTTAGACCAAGTTATAAATGTAAGCAGTATCCAATCAGTTCTCAGGTCTTTCAACATGATTTCCCAGTGACGAAACAGTTTCTTTCAGATATTAAGGCACTTTGAACAAGTATTCCTAGTGTATGAAGCACATTCCTAAATATTTTCCTCGTCTATTATTGTGAATTCGCATGTTGGACTTATTTTTTCCAGTCATTCAAGCTCCTTCATTGTCAGTTCCAAGTATTTCTACAGCGTTTTTCCATATATAGCAGCTCTTTGAATGTGGGTGATTCCCATGTTAAAGAGTATCCCACCTTTCACAGCTATTGGAACACAAACTCTCACTATTTCTACAGTACACTAGTAGTATTAAGATTCTACAAACGTATTACAAGTGCTTCAGACACATTGCTAGACATTTCCCCTTGTCTGTCAATTCTAGTTTGAGAGTTTTTACATTTTCAAACAGGTATGTGAGCCCTATGGAATAGAATAAGTGTTGAAACAACCTTCTTTCAAAAACGACAACTCATTCAGACTAAATTACAAATGTAACCAGTAGCCAACTCCTCAGTCCTTTCAACAAGATTTCCCAGAGACTAAACATTTTCTTTCAGATATTACGCTCTTTCAAGATGAATTCCTATTGAATGAAGCACATTCCTAAATATTTCCCGTCTTTCATTGTGAATTCTGAGTGATAGTTTCGCTATTATCCAGTGATACAAGCTCATTCATTGTGAATTGTAAGTGTTTATACAGCGTTTTTCCATATATACTAGCTCTTCCAATGTAAGTTATTACTACTTTAATCATCAGCGTAACTGTCATTGTAATTCCTAATAGTTTTAAATCCTTTCCTCATCTTATATCCTCTCTGTGAAAATGAATTAAATGTTTAACCCACTTTATTCCAGAAAACGCCACCTCTCTTAGCCTGAATTATAAATGTAACGAGTATCCAACTAAGTTCTCAGCGCTTTGAACAAGATTTCCCAGTGATTACACAGTGTCTTTCACATATTAAGGTTCTATGAACATGTATTCCTAGTGTTTCAAGCACATTCCTATATATTTCCCTAGTCTATCATTGTGAATTCTCAGTTTGATTAACTCTTGTGTAGTGATTCAGCTCTTTAAACGTGAATTATTACTGTTTTTATCACTAGCCTATCATTTTGATTTCTAAAGTTTGGAATCTTTTCCACCTGTTATGTCTGCTCTATGAAAATGAATTAAATGTTTAACCCACATTTTTCCTAAAACGCCAAACATTTAGATTTAACTATAAATGTAACCAGTATCCATCTCAGTACTCAGCTCTTTGAAAACCATTTCCCGGTAACTAAACATTGTCTTCAGATACGAAGGCTCTACGAACATGTATTCCCAGTGTTTCAAGCACATTGCTAGATATTTCCTTATTCTATCACTGTGAATTCTCAATTTGATTAACGTTTTTACAACGAATCAAGCTCATTCATTATGAATTCCAAACGTTTATACACCATAACCATAACCTTCACCAAACACTAACCCTAACCCTAACCCTAATTTTAGCACTAACTCTAGCAGTCACCCTAACCCTAACGCTAACACTAACCCTGGCCCTAAACGTAGCCATAACCCTAACATTAACCCCAACCCTAACCCTAAGATTAGCCCTGACCCTAGACCTTGCCCTAATCTTAGCCCTAGCCCTAACCCTAACGCTAACCCTAACCCTAGCCCAAACCCTCACCTTAACCTTACCCCTAACTCTACCCCTAATCCTAGCCCTAACCCTAACCCTAACCCTAACCCTAATCCTAAATTTAACCTTAGCCCTAACACTAGCCCTAACCCTAGCCCTAGCCCTAACCATAAAGGTAACCCTAATCTTTGCTCTAGCCCTAACCCTAACCAGAACCACAATACTAGCCCTAACAGAAGCCCTAATCTTAGCCCTAACCCAGCTCTAATCCTAACACTAACCCTGTACCCAACCCTATTTCTAACCCTAAACCTAGCCCAAACCCTAACCCTAATCCCTAATTCTAAATTTTCATATCTGCTGTATGAAAATAACTTTTTAAGATATCTGAGCCGAATCAAAATGAATGTTTAAATGTTTCACCAAACTTCTTTCAAAAACGCCACCTCATTTAGACCCCCAAATTATAAATGTAACCAGGTATCCAATCAGTTTTCGGGTCTTTCCACAAGATTTCCCTGAGTCTAAACAGTTCCCTTCCGATATTACGCTCTATCAAGATGAATTCCTATTGTATGAAGCACATTCCCAAATATTTCCCGTCTTTCATTGTGAATTCTGAGTGATAGTTTCACTATTATCCAGTGATACAAGCTCATTCGTTGTGAATTCTAAGTGTTTATACAGCGTTTTTCTATATATACGAGCTCTTCCAATGTAAGTTATTACTACTTTCATCATTAGCGTAACTATCATCGTAATTTCTAATAGTTTTAAACCCTTTCTTCCTTTTATATCCTCTCTATGAAAATGAATTAAATGTTTAACCCACTTTATTCCAAAAAAACGCCAACTCTTTTAGCTTGAATTATAAATGTAACGAGTATCCAACTCAGTTCTCAGCTCTTTGAACAAGACTTCCCAGTGATTACACAGTGTCTTTCACATATTAAGGCTCTATGAACATGTATTCCTAGTGTTTCAAGCACGTTCCTCAATATTTCCCTAGTCTATCATGTGAATTCTCAGTTTGATTAAGTTTTTCCGGTGATCAAGCTTACGCATTGTGAATTCCAAATGTTTATATACCATAACCCTAACGTTAACTCAAACCCTAATCCTAACCCTAGCCTTAACCCTATCACTAATATTAGCCTTAACCCAAGGCCAAACCCTAGATTTAACCCTAAACCTAGCGTGAACCCTAGCCCTAACCCTAAACCTAACCCCAACCCTACCTCTAACCCTATCTCTAAACCTTGCCTTAACCCTAACCCTGACCCTAACCCTAGCCACAACCTTAGCCTTACTCCTCACCCTAACACTAGCCCTAACCCCAGCCCAAACCCGAACCCTATCCCTAACCCTAAATTGTCATATCTGCTGTATGAAAATAACTTTTTAAGATATCTGAGCCAAATGAAAATGAATGTTTAAATGTTTCACCATACTTCTTTCAAAAACGCCAACTCATTTAGACCAAGTTATAAATGTAAGCAGTATCCAATCAGTTCTCAGGTCTTTCAACATGATTTCCCAGTGACGAAACAGTTTCTTTCAGATATTAAGGCACTTTGAACAAGTATTCCTAGTGTATGAAGCACATTCCTAAATATTTTCCTCGTCTATTATTGTGAATTCGCATGTTGGACTTATTTTTTCCAGTCATTCAAGCTCCTTCATTGTCAGTTCCAAGTATTTCTACAGCGTTTTTCCATATATAGCAGCTCTTTGAATGTGGGTGATTCCCATGTTAAAGAGTATCCCACCTTTCACAGCTATTGGAACACAAACTCTCACTATTTCTACAGTACACTAGTAGTATTAAGATTCTACAAACGTATTACAAGTGCTTCAGACACATTGCTAGACATTTCCCCTTGTCTGTCAATTCTAGTTTGAGAGTTTTTACATTTTCAAACAGGTATGTGAGCCCTATGGAATAGAATAAGTGTTGAAACAACCTTCTTTCAAAAACGACAACTCATTCAGACTAAATTACAAATGTAACCAGTAGCCAACTCCTCAGTCCTTTCAACAAGATTTCCCAGAGACTAAACATTTTCTTTCAGATATTACGCTCTTTCAAGATGAATTCCTATTGAATGAAGCACATTCCTAAATATTTCCCGTCTTTCATTGTGAATTCTGAGTGATAGTTTCGCTATTATCCAGTGATACAAGCTCATTCATTGTGAATTGTAAGTGTTTATACAGCGTTTTTCCATATATACTAGCTCTTCCAATGTAAGTTATTACTACTTTAATCATCAGCGTAACTGTCATTGTAATTCCTAATAGTTTTAAATCCTTTCCTCATCTTATATCCTCTCTGTGAAAATGAATTAAATGTTTAACCCACTTTATTCCAGAAAACGCCACCTCTCTTAGCCTGAATTATAAATGTAACGAGTATCCAACTAAGTTCTCAGCGCTTTGAACAAGATTTCCCAGTGATTACACAGTGTCTTTCACATATTAAGGTTCTATGAACATGTATTCCTAGTGTTTCAAGCACATTCCTATATATTTCCCTAGTCTATCATTGTGAATTCTCAGTTTGATTAACTCTTGTGTAGTGATTCAGCTCTTTAAACGTGAATTATTACTGTTTTTATCACTAGCCTATCATTTTGATTTCTAAAGTTTGGAATCTTTTCCACCTGTTATGTCTGCTCTATGAAAATGAATTAAATGTTTAACCCACATTTTTCCTAAAACGCCAAACATTTAGATTTAACTATAAATGTAACCAGTATCCATCTCAGTACTCAGCTCTTTGAAAACCATTTCCCGGTAACTAAACATTGTCTTCAGATACGAAGGCTCTACGAACATGTATTCCCAGTGTTTCAAGCACATTGCTAGATATTTCCTTATTCTATCACTGTGAATTCTCAATTTGATTAACGTTTTTACAACGAATCAAGCTCATTCATTATGAATTCCAAACGTTTATACACCATAACCATAACCTTCACCAAACACTAACCCTAACCCTAACCCTAATTTTAGCACTAACTCTAGCAGTCACCCTAACCCTAACGCTAACACTAACCCTGGCCCTAAACGTAGCCATAACCCTAACATTAACCCCAACCCTAACCCTAAGATTAGCCCTGACCCTAGACCTTGCCCTAATCTTAGCCCTAGCCCTAACCCTAACGCTAACCCTAACCCTAGCCCAAACCCTCACCTTAACCTTACCCCTAACTCTACTCCTAATCCTAGCCCTAACCCTAACCCTAACCCTAACCCTAATCCTAAATTTAACCTTAGCCCTAACACTAGCCCTAACCCTAGCCCTAGCCCTAACCATAAAGGTAACCCTAATCTTTGCTCTAGCCCTAACCCTAACCAGAACCACAATACTAGCCCTAACAGAAGCCCTAATCTTAGCCCTAACCCAGCTCTAATCCTGTACCCAACCCTATTTCTAACCCTAAACCTAGCCCAAACCCTAACCCTATCCCTAATTCTAAATTTTCATATCTGCTGTATGAAAATAACTTTTTAAGATATCTGAGCCGAATCAAAATGAATGTTTAAATGTTTCACCAAACTTCTTTCAAAAACGCCACCTCATTTAGACCCCCAAATTATAAATGTAATCAGGTATCCAATCAGTTTTCGGGTCTTTCCACAAGATTTCCCTGAGTCTAAACAGTTCCCTTCCGATATTACGCTCTATCAAGATGAATTCCTATTGTATGAAGCACATTCCCAAATATTTCCCGTCTTTCATTGTGAATTCTGAGTATAGTTTCACTATTATCCAGTGTTACAAGCTCATTCGTTGTGAATTCTAAGTGTTTATACAGCGTTTTTCAATATATACGAGCTCTTCCAATGTAAGTTATTACTACTTTCATCATTAGCGTAACTATCATCGTAATTTCTAATAGTTTTAAACCCTTTCTTCCTTTTATATCCTCTCTATGAAAATGAATTAAATGTTTAACCCACTTTATTCCAAAAAAACGCCAACTCTTTTAGCTTGAATTATAAATGTAACGAGTATCCAACTCAGTTCTCAGCTCTTTGAACAAGACTTCCCAGTGATTACACAGTGTCTTTCACATATTAAGGCTCTATGAACATGTATTCCTAGTGTTTCAAGCACGTTCCTCAATATTTCCCTAGTCTATCATGTGAATTCTCAGTTTGATTAAGTTTTTCCGGTGATCAAGCTTACGCATTGTGAATTCCAAATGTTTATATACCATAACCCTAACGTTAACTCAAACCCTAATCCTAACCCTAGCCTTAACCCTATCACTAATATTAGCCTTAACCCAAGGCCAAACCCTAGATTTAACCCTAAACCTAGCGTGAACCCTAGCCCTAACCCTAAACCTAACCCCAACCCTACCTCTAACCCTATCTCTAAACCTTGCCTTAACCCTAACCCTGACCCTAACCCTAGCCACAACCTTAGCCTTACTCCTCACCCTAACACTAGCCCTAACCCCAGCCCAAACCCGAACCCTATCCCTAACCCTAAATTGTCATATCTGCTGTATGAAAATAACTTTTTAAGATATCTGAGCCAAATGAAAATGAATGTTTAAATGTTTCACCATACTTCTTTCAAAAACGCCAACTCATTTAGACCAAGTTATAAATGTAAGCAGTATCCAATCAGTTCTCAGGTCTTTCAACATGATTTCCCAGTGACGAAACAGTTTCTTTCAGATATTAAGGCACTTTGAACAAGTATTCCTAGTGTATGAAGCACATTCCTAAATATTTTCCTCGTCTATTATTGTGAATTCGCATGTTGGACTTATTTTTTCCAGTCATTCAAGCTCCTTCATTGTCAGTTCCAAGTATTTCTACAGCGTTTTTCCATATATAGCAGCTCTTTGAATGTGGGTGATTCCCATGTTAAAGAGTATCCCACCTTTCACAGCTATTGGAACACAAACTCTCACTATTTCTACAGTACACTAGTAGTATTAAGATTCTACAAACGTATTACAAGTGCTTCAGACACATTGCTAGACATTTCCCCTTGTCTGTCAATTCTAGTTTGAGAGTTTTTACATTTTCAAACAGGTATGTGAGCCCTATGGAATAGAATAAGTGTTGAAACAACCTTCTTTCAAAAACGACAACTCATTCAGACTAAATTACAAATGTAACCAGTAGCCAACTCCTCAGTCCTTTCAACAAGATTTCCCAGAGACTAAACATTTTCTTTCAGATATTACGCTCTTTCAAGATGAATTCCTATTGAATGAAGCACATTCCTAAATATTTCCCGTCTTTCATTGTGAATTCTGAGTGATAGTTTCGCTATTATCCAGTGATACAAGCTCATTCATTGTGAATTGTAAGTGTTTATACAGCGTTTTTCCATATATACTAGCTCTTCCAATGTAAGTTATTACTACTTTAATCATCAGCGTAACTGTCATTGTAATTCCTAATAGTTTTAAATCCTTTCCTCATCTTATATCCTCTCTGTGAAAATGAATTAAATGTTTAACCCACTTTATTCCAGAAAACGCCACCTCTCTTAGCCTGAATTATAAATGTAACGAGTATCCAACTAAGTTCTCAGCGCTTTGAACAAGATTTCCCAGTGATTACACAGTGTCTTTCACATATTAAGGTTCTATGAACATGTATTCCTAGTGTTTCAAGCACATTCCTATATATTTCCCTAGTCTATCATTGTGAATTCTCAGTTTGATTAACTCTTGTGTAGTGATTCAGCTCTTTAAACGTGAATTATTACTGTTTTTATCACTAGCCTATCATTTTGATTTCTAAAGTTTGGAATCTTTTCCACCTGTTATGTCTGCTCTATGAAAATGAATTAAATGTTTAACCCACATTTTTCCTAAAACGCCAAACATTTAGATTTAACTATAAATGTAACCAGTATCCATCTCAGTACTCAGCTCTTTGAAAACCATTTCCCGGTAACTAAACATTGTCTTCAGATACGAAGGCTCTACGAACATGTATTCCCAGTGTTTCAAGCACATTGCTAGATATTTCCTTATTCTATCACTGTGAATTCTCAATTTGATTAACGTTTTTACAACGAATCAAGCTCATTCATTATGAATTCCAAACGTTTATACACCATAACCATAACCTTCACCAAACACTAACCCTAACCCTAACCCTAATTTTAGCACTAACTCTAGCAGTCACCCTAACCCTAACGCTAACACTAACCCTGGCCCTAAACGTAGCCATAACCCTAACATTAACCCCAACCCTAACCCTAAGATTAGCCCTGACCCTAGACCTTGCCCTAATCTTAGCCCTAGCCCTAACCCTAACGCTAACCCTAACCCTAGCCCAAACCCTCACCTTAACCTTACCCCTAACTCTACCCCTAATCCTAGCCCTAACCCTAACCCTAACCCTAACCCTAATCCTAAATTTAACCTTAGCCCTAACACTAGCCCTAACCCTAGCCCTAGCCCTAACCATAAAGGTAACCCTAATCTTTGCTCTAGCCCTAACCCTAACCAGAACCACAATACTAGCCCTAACAGAAGCCCTAATCTTAGCCCTAACCCAGCTCTAATCCTAACACTAACCCTGTACCCAACCCTATTTCTAACCCTAAACCTAGCCCAAACCCTAACCCTATCCCTAATTCTAAATTTTCATATCTGCTGTATGAAAATAACTTTTTAAGATATCTGAGCCGAATCAAAATGAATGTTTAAATGTTTCACCAAACTTCTTTCAAAAACGCCACCTCATTTAGACCCCCAAATTATAAATGTAACCAGGTATCCAAT
The DNA here is from genome assembly GCF_963455305.1 of Plecotus auritus. Taxonomy (NCBI): domain Eukaryota; kingdom Metazoa; phylum Chordata; class Mammalia; order Chiroptera; family Vespertilionidae; genus Plecotus; species Plecotus auritus. Next base: position 60,387,601 of record NC_137784.1, read on the forward strand.
CAGTTTTCGGGTCTTTCCACAAGATTTCCCTGAGTCTAAACAGTTCCCTTCCGATATTACGCTCTATCAAGATGAATTCCTATTGTATGAAGCACATTCCCAAATATTTCCCGTCTTTCATTGTGAATTCTGAGTATAGTTTCACTATTATCCAGTGTTACAAGCTCATTCGTTGTGAATTCTAAGTGTTTATACAGCGTTTTTCTATATATACGAGCTCTTCCAATGTAAGTTATTACTACTTTCATCATTAGCGTAACTATCATCGTAATTTCTAATAGTTTTAAACCCTTTCTTCCTTTTATATCCTCTCTATGAAAATGAATTAAATGTTTAACCCACTTTATTCCAAAAAAACGCCAACTCTTTTAGCTTGAATTATAAATGTAACGAGTATCCAACTCAGTTCTCAGCTCTTTGAACAAGACTTCCCAGTGATTACACAGTGTCTTTCACATATTAAGGCTCTATGAACATGTATTCCTAGTGTTTCAAGCACGTTCCTCAATATTTCCCTAGTCTATCATGTGAATTCTCAGTTTGATTAAGTTTTTCCGGTGATCAAGCTTACGCATTGTGAATTCCAAATATTTATATACCATAACCCTAACGTTAACTCAAACCCTAATCCTAACCCTAGCCTTAACCCTATCACTAATATTAGCCTTAACCCAAGGCCAAACCCTAGATTTAACCCTAAACCTAGCGTGAACCCTAGCCCTAACCCTAAACCTAACCCCAACCCTACCTCTAACCCTATCTCTAAACCTTGCCTTAACCCTAACCCTGACCCTAACCCTAGCCACAACCTTAGCCTTACTCCTCACCCTAACACTAGCCCTAACCCCAGCCCAAACCCGAACCCTATCCCTAACCCTAAATTGTCATATCTGCTGTATGAAAATAACTTTTTAAGATATCTGAGCCAAATGAAAATGAATGTTTAAATGTTTCACCATACTTCTTTCAAAAACGCCAACTCATTTAGACCAAGTTATAAATGTAAGCAGTATCCAATCAGTTCTCAGGTCTTTCAACATGATTTCCCAGTGACGAAACAGTTTCTTTCAGATATTAAGGCACTTTGAACAAGTATTCCTAGTGTATGAAGCACATTCCTAAATATTTTCCTCGTCTATTATTGTGAATTCGCATGTTGGACTTATTTTTTCCAGTCATTCAAGCTCCTTCATTGTCAGTTCCAAGTATTTCTACAGCGTTTTTCCATATATAGCAGCTCTTTGAATGTGGGTGATTCCCATGTTAAAGAGTATCCCACCTTTCACAGCTATTGGAACACAAACTCTCACTATTTCTACAGTACACTAGTAGTATTAAGATTCTACAAACGTATTACAAGTGCTTCAGACACATTGCTAGACATTTCCCCTTGTCTGTCAATTCTAGTTTGAGAGTTTTTACATTTTCAAACAGGTATGTGAGCCCTATGGAATAGAATAAGTGTTGAAACAACCTTCTTTCAAAAACGACAACTCATTCAGACTAAATTACAAATGTAACCAGTAGCCAACTCCTCAGTCCTTTCAACAAGATTTCCCAGAGACTAAACATTTTCCTTCAGATATTACGCTCTTTCAAGATGAATTCCTATTGAATGAAGCACATTCCTAAATATTTCCCGTCTTTCATTGTGAATTCTGAGTGATAGTTTCGCTATTATCCAGTGATACAAGCTCATTCATTGTGAATTGTAAGTGTTTATACAGCGTTTTTCCATATATACTAGCTCTTCCAATGTAAGTTATTACTACTTTAATCATCAGCGTAACTGTCATTGTAATTCCTAATAGTTTTAAATCCTTTCCTCATCTTATATCCTCTCTGTGAAAATGAATTAAATGTTTAACCCACTTTATTCCAGAAAACGCCACCTCTCTTAGCCTGAATTATAAATGTAACGAGTATCCAACTAAGTTCTCAGCGCTTTGAACAAGATTTCCCAGTGATTACACAGTGTCTTTCACATATTAAGGTTCTATGAACATGTATTCCTAGTGTTTCAAGCACATTCCTATATATTTCCCTAGTCTATCATTGTGAATTCTCAGTTTGATTAACTCTTGTGTAGTGATTCAGCTCTTTAAACGTGAATTATTACTGTTTTTATCACTAGCCTATCATTTTGATTTCTAAAGTTTGGAATCTTTTCCACCTGTTATGTCTGCTCTATGAAAATGAATTAAATGTTTAACCCACATTTTTCCTAAAACGCCAAACATTTAGATTTAACTATAAATGTAACCAGTATCCATCTCAGTACTCAGCTCTTTGAAAACCATTTCCCGGTAACTAAACATTGTCTTCAGATACGAAGGCTCTACGAACATGTATTCCCAGTGTTTCAAGCACATTGCTAGATATTTCCTTATTCTATCACTGTGAATTCTCAATTTGATTAACGTTTTTACAACGAATCAAGCTCATTCATTATGAATTCCAAACGTTTATACACCATAACCATAACCTTCACCAAACACTAACCCTAACCCTAACCCTAATTTTAGCACTAACTCTAGCAGTCACCCTAACCCTAACGCTAACACTAACCCTGGCCCTAAACGTAGCCATAACCCTAACATTAACCCCAACCCTAACCCTAAGATTAGCCCTGACCCTAGACCTTGCCCTAATCTTAGCCCTAGCCCTAACCCTAACGCTAACCCTAACCCTAGCCCAAACCCTCACCTTAACCTTACCCCTAACTCTACCCCTAATCCTAGCCCTAACCCTAACCCTAACCCTAACCCTAATCCTAAATTTAACCTTAGCCCTAACACTAGCCCTAACCCTAGCCCTAGCCCTAACCATAAAGGTAACCCTAATCTTTGCTCTAGCCCTAACCCTAACCAGAACCACAATACTAGCCCTAACAGAAGCCCTAATCTTAGCCCTAACCCAGCTCTAATCCTAACACTAACCCTGTACCCAACCCTATTTCTAACCCTAAACCTAGCCCAAACCCTAACCCTATCCCTAATTCTAAATTTTCATATCTGCTGTATGAAAATAACTTTTTAAGATATCTGAGCCGAATCAAAATGAATGTTTAAATGTTTCACCAAACTTCTTTCAAAAACGCCACCTCATTTAGACCCCCAAATTATAAATGTAACCAGGTATCCAATCAGTTTTCGGGTCTTTCCACAAGATTTCCCTGAGTCTAAACAGTTCCCTTCCGATATTACGCTCTATCAAGATGAATTCCTATTGTATGAAGCACATTCCCAAATATTTCCCGTCTTTCATTGTGAATTCTGAGTATAGTTTCACTATTTTCCAGTGTTACAAGCTCATTCGTTGTGAATTCTAAGTGTTTATACAGCGTTTTTCTATATATACGAGCTCTTCCAATGTAAGTTATTACTACTTTCATCATTAGCGTAACTATCATCGTAATTTCTAATAGTTTTAAACCCTTTCTTCCTTTTATATCCTCTCTATGAAAATGAATTAAATGTTTAACCCACTTTATTCCAAAAAAACGCCAACTCTTTTAGCTTGAATTATAAATGTAACGAGTATCCAACTCAGTTCTCAGCTCTTTGAACAAGACTTCCCAGTGATTACACAGTGTCTTTCACATATTAAGGCTCTATGAACATGTATTCCTAGTGTTTCAAGCACGTTCCTCAATATTTCCCTAGTCTATCATGTGAATTCTCAGTTTGATTAAGTTTTTCCGGTGATCAAGCTTACGCATTGTGAATTCCAAATATTTATATACCATAACCCTAACGTTAACTCAAACCCTAATCCTAACCCTAGCCTTAACCCTATCACTAATATTAGCCTTAACCCAAGGCCAAACCCTAGATTTAACCCTAAACCTAGCGTGAACCCTAGCCCTAACCCTAAACCTAACCCCAACCCTACCTCTAACCCTATCTCTAAACCTTGCCTTAACCCTAACCCTGACCCTAACCCTAGCCACAACCTTAGCCTTACTCCTCACCCTAACACTAGCCCTAACCCCAGCCCAAACCCGAACCCTATCCCTAACCCTAAATTGTCATATCTGCTGTATGAAAATAACTTTTTAAGATATCTGAGCCAAATGAAAATGAATGTTTAAATGTTTCACCATACTTCTTTCAAAAACGCCAACTCATTTAGACCAAGTTATAAATGTAAGCAGTATCCAATCAGTTCTCAGGTCTTTCAACATGATTTCCCAGTGACGAAACAGTTTCTTTCAGATATTAAGGCACTTTGAACAAGTATTCCTAGTGTATGAAGCACATTCCTAAATATTTTCCTCGTCTATTATTGTGAATTCGCATGTTGGACTTATTTTTTCCAGTCATTCAAGCTCCTTCATTGTCAGTTCCAAGTATTTCTACAGCGTTTTTCCATATATAGCAGCTCTTTGAATGTGGGTGATTCCCATGTTAAAGAGTATCCCACCTTTCACAGCTATTGGAACACAAACTCTCACTATTTCTACAGTACACTAGTAGTATTAAGATTCTACAAACGTATTACAAGTGCTTCAGACACATTGCTAGACATTTCCCCTTGTCTGTCAATTCTAGTTTGAGAGTTTTTACATTTTCAAACAGGTATGTGAGCCCTATGGAATAGAATAAGTGTTGAAACAACCTTCTTTCAAAAACGACAACTCATTCAGACTAAATTACAAATGTAACCAGTAGCCAACTCCTCAGTCCTTTCAACAAGATTTCCCAGAGACTAAACATTTTCCTTCAGATATTACGCTCTTTCAAGATGAATTCCTATTGAATGAAGCACATTCCTAAATATTTCCCGTCTTTCATTGTGAATTCTGAGTGATAGTTTCGCTATTATCCAGTGATACAAGCTCATTCATTGTGAATTGTAAGTGTTTATACAGCGTTTTTCCATATATACTAGCTCTTCCAATGTAAGTTATTACTACTTTAATCATCAGCGTAACTGTCATTGTAATTCCTAATAGTTTTAAATCCTTTCCTCATCTTATATCCTCTCTGTGAAAATGAATTAAATGTTTAACCCACTTTATTCCAGAAAACGCCACCTCTCTTAGCCTGAATTATAAATGTAACGAGTATCCAACTAAGTTCTCAGCGCTTTGAACAAGATTTCCCAGTGATTACACAGTGTCTTTCACATATTAAGGTTCTATGAACATGTATTCCTAGTGTTTCAAGCACATTCCTATATATTTCCCTAGTCTATCATTGTGAATTCTCAGTTTGATTAACTCTTGTGTAGTGATTCAGCTCTTTAAACGTGAATTATTACTGTTTTTATCACTAGCCTATCATTTTGATTTCTAAAGTTTGGAATCTTTTCCACCTGTTATGTCTGCTCTATGAAAATGAATTAAATGTTTAACCCACATTTTTCCTAAAACGCCAAACATTTAGATTTAACTATAAATGTAACCAGTATCCATCTCAGTACTCAGCTCTTTGAAAACCATTTCCCGGTAACTAAACATTGTCTTCAGATACGAAGGCTCTACGAACATGTATTCCCAGTGTTTCAAGCACATTGCTAGATATTTCCTTATTCTATCACTGTGAATTCTCAATTTGATTAACGTTTTTACAACGAATCAAGCTCATTCATTATGAATTCCAAATGTTTATACACCATAACCATAACCTTCACCAAACACTAACCCTAACCCTAACCCTAATATTAGCACTAACTCTAGCAGTCACCCTAACCCTAACGCTAACACTAACCCTGGCCCTAAACGTAGCCATAACCCTAACATTAACCCCAACCCTAACCCTAAGATTAGCCCTGACCCTAGACCTTGCCCTAATCTTAGCCCTTGCCCTAACCCTAACGCTAACCCTAACCCTAGCCCAAACCCTCACCTTAACCTTACCCCTAACTCTACCCCTAATCCTAGCCCTAACCCTAACCCTAACCCTAACCCTAATCCTAAATTTAACCTTAGCCCTAACACTAGCCCTAACCCTAGCCCTAGCCCTAACCATAAAGGTAACCCTAATCTTTGCTCTAGCCCTAACCCTAACCAGAACCACAATACTAGCCCTAACAGAAGCCCTAATCTTAGCCCTAACCCAGCTCTAATCCTAACACTAACCCTGTACCCAACCCTATTTCTAACCCTAAACCTAGCCCAAACCCTAACCCTATCCCTAATTCTAAATTTTCATATCTGCTGTATGAAAATAACTTTTTAAGATATCTGAGCCGAATCAAAATGAATGTTTAAATGTTTCACCAAACTTCTTTCAAAAACGCCACCTCATTTAGACCCCCAAATTATAAATGTAACCAGGTATCCAATCAGTTTTCGCGTCTTTCCACAAGATTTCCCTGAGTCTAAACAGTTCCCTTCCGATATTACGCTCTATCAAGATGAATTCCTATTGTATGAAGCACATTCCCAAATATTTCCCGTCTTTCATTGTGAATTCTGAGTGATAGTTTCACTATTATCCAGTGATACAAGCTCATTCGTTGTGAATTCTAAGTGTTTATACAGCGTTTTTCTATATATACGAGCTCTTCCAATGTAAGTTATTACTACTTTCATCATTAGCGTAACTATCATCGTAATTTCTAATAGTTTTAAACCCTTTCTTCCTTTTATATCCTCTCTATGAAAATGAATTAAATGTTTAACCCACTTTATTCCAAAAAAACGCCAACTCTTTTAGCTTGAATTATAAATGTAACGAGTATCCAACTCAGTTCTCAGCTCTTTGAACAAGACTTCCCAGTGATTACACAGTGTCTTTCACATATTAAGGCTCTATGAACATGTATTCCTAGTGTTTCAAGCACGTTCCTCAATATTTCCCTAGTCTATCATGTGAATTCTCAGTTTGATTAAGTTTCTCCAGTGATCAAGCTTACGCATTGTGAATTCCAAATGTTTATATACCATAACCCTAACGTTAACTCAAACCCTAATCCTAACCCTAGCCTTAACCCTATCACTAATATTAGCCTTAACCCAAGGCCAAACCCTAGATTTAACCCTAAACCTAGCGTGAACCCTAGCCCTAACCCTAAACCTAACCCCAACCCTACCTCTAACCCTATCTCTAAACCTTGCCTTAACCCTAACCCTGACCCTAACCCTAGCCACAACCTTAGCCTTACTCCTCACCCTAACACTAGCCCTAACCCCAGCCCAAACCCGAACCCTATCCCTAACCCTAAATTGTCATATCTGTTGTATGAAAATAACTTTTTAAGATATCTGAGCCAAATGAAAATGAATGTTTAAATGTTTCACCATACTTCTTTCAAAAACGCCAACTCATTTAGACCAAGTTATAAATGTAAGCAGTATCCAATCAGTTCTCAGGTCTTGCAACATGATTTCCCAGTGACGAAACAGTTTCTTTCAGATATTAAGGCACTTTGAACAAGTATTCCTAGTGTATGAAGCACATTCCTAAATATTTTCCTCGTCTATTATTGTGAATTCGCATGTTGGACTTATTTTTTCCAGTCATTCAAGCTCCTTCATTGTCAGTTCCAAGTATTTCTACAGCGTTTTTCCATATATAGCAGCTCTTTGAATGTGGGTGATTCCCATGTTAAAGAGTATCCCACCTTTCACAGCTATTGGAACACAAACTCTCACTATTTCTACAGTACACTAGTAGTATTAAGATTCTACAAACGTATTACAAGTGCTTCAGACACATTGCTAGACATTTCCCCTTGTCTGTCAATTCTAGTTTGAGAGTTTTTACATTTTCAAACAGGTATGTGAGCCCTATGGAATAGAATAAGTGTTGAAACAACCTTCTTTCAAAAACGACAACTCATTCAGACTAAATTACAAATGTAACCAGTAGCCAACTCCTCAGTCCTTTCAACAAGATTTCCCAGAGACTAAACATTTTCCTTCAGATATTACGCTCTTTCAAGATGAATTCCTATTGAATGAAGCACATTCCTAAATATTTCCCGTCTTTCATTGTGAATTCTGAGTGATAGTTTCGCTATTATCCAGTGATACAAGCTCATTCATTGTGAATTGTAAGTGTTTATACAGCGTTTTTCCATATATACTAGCTCTTCCAATGTAAGTTATTACTACTTTAATCATCAGCGTAACTGTCATTGTAATTCCTAATAGTTTTAAATCCTTTCCTCATCTTATATCCTCTCTGTGAAAATGAATTAAATGTTTAACCCACTTTATTCCAGAAAACGCCACCTCTCTTAGCCTGAATTATAAATGTAACGAGTATCCAACTAAGTTCTCAGCGCTTTGAACAAGATTTCCCAGTGATTACACAGTGTCTTTCACATATTAAGGTTCTATGAACATGTATTCCTAGTGTTTCAAGCACATTCCTATATATTTCCCTAGTCTATCATTGTGAATTCTCAGTTTGATTAACTCTTGTGTAGTGATTCAGCTCTTTAAACGTGAATTATTACTGTTTTTATCACTAGCCTATCATTTTGATTTCTAAAGTTTGGAATCTTTTCCACCTGTTATGTCTGCTCTATGAAAATGAATTAAATGTTTAACCCACATTTTTCCTAAAACGCCAAACATTTAGATTTAACTATAAATGTAACCAGTATCCATCTCAGTACTCAGCTCTTTGAAAACCATTTCCCGGTAACTAAACATTGTCTTCAGATACGAAGGCTCTACGAACATGTATTCCCAGTGTTTCAAGCACATTGCTAGATATTTCCTTATTCTATCACTGTGAATTCTCAATTTGATTAACGTTTTTACAACGAATCAAGCTCATTCATTATGAATTCCAAATGTTTATACACCATAACCATAACCTTCACCAAACACTAACCCTAACCCTAACCCTAATATTAGCACTAACTCTAGCAGTCACCCTAACCCTAACGCTAACACTAACCCTGGCCCTAAACGTAGCCATAACCCTAACATTAACCCCAACCCTAACCCTAAGATTAGCCCTGACCCTAGACCTTGCCCTAATCTTAGCCCTTGCCCTAACCCTAACGCTAACCCTAACCCTAGCCCAAACCCTCACCTTAACCTTACCCCTAACTCTACCCCTAATCCTAGCCCTAACCCTAACCCTAACCCTAACCCTAATCCTAAATTTAACCTTAGCCCTAACACTAGCCCTAACCCTAGCCCTAGCCCTAACCATAAAGGTAACCCTAATCTTTGCTCTAGCCCTAACCCTAACCAGAACCACAATACTAGCCCTAACAGAAGCCCTAATCTTAGCCCTAACCCAGCTCTAATCCTAACACTAACCCTGTACCCAACCCTATTTCTAACCCTAAACCTAGCCCAAACCCTAACCCTATCCCTAATTCTAAATTTTCATATCTGCTGTATGAAAATAACTTTTTAAGATATCTGAGCCGAATCAAAATGAATGTTTAAATGTTTCACCAAACTTCTTTCAAAAACGCCACCTCATTTAGACCCCCAAATTATAAATGTAACCAGGTATCCAATCAGTTTTCGCGTCTTTCCACAAGATTTCCCTGAGTCTAAACAGTTCCCTTCCGATATTACGCTCTATCAAGATGAATTCCTATTGTATGAAGCACATTCCCAAATATTTCCCGTCTTTCATTGTGAATTCTGAGTGATAGTTTCACTATTATCCAGTGATACAAGCTCATTCGTTTTGAATTCTAAGTGTTTATACAGCGTTTTTCTATATATACGAGCTCTTCCAATGTAAGTTATTACTACTTTCATCATTAGCGTAACTATCATCGTAATTTCTAATAGTTTTAAACCCTTTCTTCCTTTTATATCCTCTCTATGAAAATGAATTAAATGTTTAACCCACTTTATTCCAAAAAAACGCCAACTCTTTTAGCTTGAATTATAAATGTAACGAGTATCCAACTCAGTTCTCAGCTCTTTGAACAAGACTTCCCAGTGATTACACAGTGTCTTTCACATATTAAGGCTCTATGAACATGTATTCCTAGTGTTTCAAGCACGTTCCTCAATATTTCCCTAGTCTATCATGTGAATTCTCAGTTTGATTAAGTTTCTCCGGTGATCAAGCTTACGCATTGTGAATTCCAAATGTTTATATACCATAACCCTAACGTTAACTCAAACCCTAATCCTAACCCTAGCCTTAACCCTATCACTAATATTAGCCTTAACCCAAGGCCAAACCCTAGATTTAACCCTAAACCTAGCGTGAACCCTAGCCCTAACCCTAAACCTAACCCCAACCCTACCTCTAACCCTATCTCTAAACCTTGCCTTAACCCTAACCCTGACCCTAACCCTAGCCACAACCTTAGCCTTACTCTTCACCCTAACACTAGCCCTAACCCCAGCCCAAACCCGAACCCTATCCCTAACCCTAAATTGTCATATCTGCTGTATGAAAATAACTTTTTAAGATATCTGAGCCAAATGAAAATGAATGTTTAAATGTTTCACCATACTTCTTTCAAAAACGCCAACTCATTTAGACCAAGTTATAAATGTAAGCAGTATCCAATCAGTTCTCAGGTCTTTCAACATGATTTCCCAGTGACGAAACAGTTTCTTTCAGATATTAAGGCACTTTGAACAAGTATTCCTAGTGTATGAAGCACATTCCTATATATTTTCCTCGTCTATTATTGTGAATTCGCATGTTGGACTTATTTTTTCCAGTCATTCAAGCTCCTTCATTGTCAGTTCCAAGTATTTCTACAGCGTTTTTCCATATATAGCAGCTCTTTGAATGTGGGTGATTCCCATGTTAAAGAGTATCCCACCTTTCACAGCTATTGGAACACAAACTCTCACTATTTCTACAGTACACTAGTAGTATTAAGATTCTACAAAGGTATTACAAGTGCTTCAGACACATTGCTAGACATTTCCCCTTGTCTGTCAATTCTAGTTTGAGAGTTTTTACATTTTCAAACAGGTATGTGAGCCCTATGGAATAGAATAAGTGTTGAAACAACCTTCTTTCAAAAACGACAACTCATTTAGACTAAATTACAAATGTAACCAGTAGCCAACTCCTCAGTCCTTTCAACAAGATTTCCCAGAGACTAAACATTTTCCTTCAGATATTACGCTCTTTCAAGATGAATTCCTATTGAATGAAGCACATTCCTAAATATTTCCCGTCTTTCATTGTGAATTCTGAGTGATAGTTTCGCTATTATCCAGTGATACAAGCTCATTCGTTGTGAATTCTAAGTGTTTATACAGCGTTTTTCTATATATATGAGCTCTTCCAATGTAAGTTATTACTACTTTCATCATTAGCGTAACTATCATCGTAATTTCTAATTGTTTTAAAACCTTTCTTCCTTTTATATCTTCTCTATGAAAATGAATTAAATGTTTAACCCACTTTATTCCAAAACAACGCCAACTGTTTTAGCCTGAATTATAAATGTAACGAGTATCCATCTCAGTTCTCAGCTCTTTGAACAAGATTTCCCAGTGATTACACAGTGTCATTCACATATTAAGGCTCTTATGAACATGTATTCCTAGTGTTTCCAGCACGTTCCTCATATTTCCCTAATCTATCAGTGAATTCTTAGTTTGATCAAGTTTCTCCAGTGATTCAAGCTTACGCATTGTGAATTTCAAATGTTTATATACCATAACCCTAACCTTAACTCAAACCCTAATCCTAACCCTAGCCTTAACCCTATCACTAATATTAGCCTTAACCCAAACCCTAACCCTAGACTTAACCCTAAACCTAGCGTGAACCCTAGCCCTAACCCTAAACCTTACCCCAACCCTACCTCTAAACCTATCTCTAAACCTTGCCTTAATCCTAATTCTAACCCTAACCTTAGCCATCACCTTTGCCTTACTCCTCACCCTAACACTAACTTTATCACTAACCCTAACCCCAGCCCTAACCCTAACCATAATACAAGCCCTACTCATATCCCTAATCCTAACCCTAATCCTAACCTTAAGCAGTCATATCTCCTGTATGAAAAAACTTTTAAGGTTTCTGAGCCCTATGAAAATGAATGTTTAAGAGTTTAACCAACCTTCTTTCAAAAACGTGAAATCATTTAGATAAAATTATAAGTGGAACCAGTATCCAACTCAGTTCTCAGTTCTTTCAACAAGATTTCCCAGAGACTAAACAGTTTCCTTCAGATATTACGCTCTTTCAAAATGAATTCCTATTGTATGAAGCAAATTCCTAAATATTTCCCTAGTCTTCATTGTGAATTCTGAGTGATAGTTCACTATTATCTAGTGATACAAGCTCAATCATTGTGAATTCTAAGTGTTTATACAGCGTTTTTTTATATATACTACCTCTTCCAATGTAAGTTATTACTACTTTAACCATTAGCGTAACTATCATTGTAATTTCTAATAGTTTTAAATCCTTTCCTACTTTTATATCCTCTCTATTAAAATGAATTAAATGTTTAACCCACTTTATTCCGAAAAACGCCAACTCTTTTAGCCTGAATTATAAATGTAACGAGTATCATACTCAGTTCTCAGCTCTTTGAACAAGATTTCCCAGTGATTACACAGTGTCTTTCACATATTAAGGCTCTATGAACATGTATTCTTAGTGTTTCAAGCACATTCCTAAATATTTCCTTAGTCTATCATTGTGAAGTGTGTTTGATTAATGTTTCTCCAGTGATTCAAGCTTACGCACTGTGAATTCCAAATGTTTATATACCATAACCCTAACCTTAACCCAAGCCCTAACCCTAACCCTAGCCTTAACCCTAACACTAATATTAGCCTTAACTAAAGCCCTAACCCTAGACTTAACGCTAAACCTAGCGTGAACCCTAGCCCTAACCCTAAATGTAACCCCAACCCTAGTTTTAAACCTATCTGTAAACCTTGCCTTAACCTTAACCCTAACCCTAGCCATAACCTTAGCCTTTCCCGTCACCCTAACACTAACCCTAATACTAGCCCTAACCCTAGCCCTAACCCTCACATAACCCTAGCCCTAACCCTAACCCTAATACAAGCCCTACTCATAGCCCTAACCTTAGCCCTAATCCTAACCCTAAGCAGTCATATCTGCTGTATTAAAATAACTTTTAATGTTTCTGAGCCCTATGAAAATGAATGCTTAATTGTTTAACCAACCTTCTTTCAAAAACGTCAAATCATTTAGATTAAATTAAAAATGAAAACAGTATCCAACTCAGTTCGCAGGTCTTTCAACCAGATTTCCCAGTGACTAAACCGTTTCCTTCAGATATTATGCTCTTTCAAGATGAAATCCTATTGTATGAAGCACATTTGTAAATATTTACCTCGTCTATCATTGTGAATTCTCAGTTTGATTAATATTTCTCCAATGATTCAAGCTCATTCATTGTGAATTCCAAATGTTTATACACCATAACCATAACCTTCACCCACTTACCTTAACCCTAACCCTCAAGCTAACCCTAATCCTACTCCTAAACTTAACCTTAACCCTAACCCTAACCCTAGACCTAACCCTAACCCTAACCCTAACCCTAACCCTAGCGCTGACCCTAACCCTAGCCCTAACCCTAGCCATAACCGAAGCCTTAACCATAACCCTAACCCTTACCTTAGCACTAACCCTATTCATATCCCTAGCCCAGCACTAACCCTAACCCTAACCCTAGCCCTTACCATAAACTTAACCCTAACCCAAGTCCATGCCCTAACCCTAATCCTAACCTTATTTCCAGCTATAACCCAAGCCCTAAACTTAGCCTTACCCCTAACTCTACCCCTAAGCTTAGCCCTAACCCTATCCCTAACCCTAAAAATAAATTTAACCTTAGCTCTAACCCTAGCCTTAACCCTATCCCTAGCCCTAACCATAAAGCCAACCCAAATCCTAGATCTAGCCCTAACCCTAACCCTAACCCTAACCTTAACCCTAACCCTAACCCTAATAATAGCCCTAACAGAAGCCCTAATCTTAGCCCTAACCCTAGCTCTAATCCTAACCCTAACCCTGTCCCTAACCCTAATACTAGCTTTAACCCTAGCCCTAATTCTAGCCCTAGCCTTAACCCTAGCCCAAACCCTAACCCTAGCCCAAACCCTAACCCTACCCCTAACCCTAAATTGTCATATCTGCTGTATGAAAATAACTTTTTAAGATATCTGAGCCAAATGAAAATGAATGTTTAAATGTTTCACCAAACTTCTTTCAAAAACGCCAACTTATTTAGACCAAATTATAAATGTAACCAGTATCCAATCTGTTCTCAGGTCTTTCAACATGATTTCCCAGTGACGAAACAGTTTCCTTCAGATATTAAAGCACTTTGAACATGTATTCCTAGTGTATGAAGCACATTCCTAAATATTTCCCTAGTCTATCATTGTGAATGCTCAGTTTAATTAATGTTTTTCCAGTGATTCAAGCTTACTCATTGTGAATTCCAAATGTTTATAGTCCAAAACCTTAACCTTAACCCAAACCCTAACCCTAACCCTAACCCAGCCATAACCCTAACAAAAATATTAGCCCTAACCCAAGCCCTAACCCTAGACTTAACCCTAAACCTAGCGTTATCCCTAGCCCTAACCCTAAACCTAACCCCAACCTTAGCCCTAACCCTATCTCTAAACCTAGCCTTAACCCTAACCCTAACCTTTGCCCTATCCCTAACCCAAATACTAGCCCTAACGCTAGCCATAACCCAAGCCTTAACCCTAACCCTAACCCTTACCCTATACCTAACCCTATCCATAGCCTTAGCCCAGCACTAACCCTAAGCTTAACCCTAACCCTAGCCCTTACCTTAAACCTAACATGTCGCATACCCGTAACCTTCACCCTAACCATAACCCTAACCCTAAACCTAGCCCAAACCCTAACCTTAATCTAAGGCCTAAACCTAGCCCTAACCTTAACCCTTACCTTAATCCTAGCTCTACCCTTAACCCTAATCCTAACCGTAACCCTAGCCCTAACCCTAAAACTAACCCTAACTATATTTCCAGCTATTACCCAAGCCCTAACTTTAGCCTTACCCTTAACTCTACCCCTCATCTTAGCCCTAACCCTAAACCTAAATTTAACCTTAGCCCTAACCCTAGTCCTAACCCTCACCTAACCCTAGCCCTAACCCTAACCCTAGGCAAACTCTACCCCTAACCTTAACTCTAACCCTAACGCTAACCCTAATACAAGCCCTAACCATAGCCCTAACCCTAGTCCTAATCCTAACCCTAAGCAGTCATATCTGCTGTATGAAAATAACTTTTTAAGTTTTCTGAGCCTTATGAAAATGAATGTTTAAATGTTTAACCAACCTTCTTTCAAAAACACCAAATCATTTAGAGTAAATTAAAAATGTAACCAGTATCCAACTCAGTTCTCAGTTCTTTCAACAAGATTTCCCAGAGACTAAAGAGTTTCCTTATGATATTATGCTCTTTCAAGATGAATTCCTATTGTATGAAGCACATTCCTAAATACTTCCCTAGTCTATCATTGTGAATTCTGAGTGTTAGTTTTACTATTATCCAGTGATTCAAGCTCATTCATTGTGAATTGCAAGTGTTTATACAGCGTTTTTCCATATATACCACCTCTATTCACTTTTTCCCAGTGTTTCAAGCTCCTTCATTGTGAATATCAAGTATTTATACAGCGTTTTTCTATATATACCAGCTCTTTTAACGTGATTCCTATTTTAAAGAGTATCCTACCTTTCACAGCTCTTGGAATACAAATTCTCACTATTTGTACAATGCCCTAGTAGTATTAAGGTTCTACAAATGTATTCCAGGTGTTTCAGACACATTCCTAGACATTTCCCTTGTCTATCATTTTGAGCTCTGAGAGTTTAAACATTTTCATACAGGTATGTTAGCCCAATGAATCTGAATGTTTAAGTGTTTAAGCTTCTGTCAAAAACACCAGCACATTGAGACTGAATTATGAATGCAAACAGTATCGCACTCACTTCACAGCTCTTTGATCAATATTTCCCAGTGATTACACAGTATCTTTCAGATATTAAGGCTCTTTGTACATGTATTGCTTGTGTTTCAAGCACATTCACAAATATTACCCTGTGTATCATTGTGAATTTTCAATGTTTGATTCACTTTTTCCCAGTGTTTCAAGCTCATTCATTCTGAATTCCATGAATTTAAACAGCGTTTTTACATATAAACCAGCTCTTTAAATGTGAATGTTTACTATTTTACAGACTGTCTTACCTTTCACAGCTCTTTGAATACAAATTCTCAGTATTTCAACATGCATTAGAGATGTTAAAGTTCTACAAACGTATTCCAAGTGTTTCCGATGCATTCCGAGACATTTCCCTGGTCTGTCATTTTGAGCTCTGAGAGTTTGAACATTTTCATACAGGTATCTGAGCCCTATGAAAATGAATGTTTAAATGTTTAATGAACCTTCTTTCAAAAATGCCAACTCATTTAAACTGAATTATAAATGTAACCAGTATCTAACACAGTTTTCTGCTCTTTGAACCTGATTTCCCAGTGAATAAACAGTGTCCTTCAGTTATTAAGGCTCTATGAACATGTTTTCTTAGTGTTTCAAGTACATTCCTAAATAGTTCCCTAGTCTATCATTGTTAATTCTCAGTGTTGTATTCACTGTTGTCCAGTGATTCAAGCTCATACATTGTTAAGTCCAAGTGTTTATACAGCGTTTTTCCATATATGCCAGCTCTTTAAATGTAAATATTACTACATTGTGATTTCTAAGAATTTAGAATACTTTCATACTGTTATATCAGCTTTATGAAAATGAATTTTTATTTTTATTTATTTATTTATTTTTTTAAATTTTTTAATTTATTTTATTTTTTTTACATTTTTTAATTGTTTGAAGTATTAAAAATAGTAGTACATATGTCTCTTTTTTCCCCCATTGACCTCCCCCCACCCTCCCCTTCCCCCCATTTCATGCCTTTACCTGCCCCCCCGTGTCTTTTATCCATTGGTTATGCTTATATGCATGCGTACAAGTCCTTCGGTTGATCTCTTACAACCCCCTCCCCCGAAAATGAATTTTTAAATGTTTAACCAACTTTCTTTCAAAAACGCCAAGTCATTTAGACTGTCTCAGTGTTAAGACACTGCCCCACAGATTTTAAAGTTCTAGCAACTTGCATTCCAATTGTTTCAAGCACATTCCAAGACATTTCCCTGGTCTTTCATAGTGAATTCTGATAGTTCTAAGCACTTTCACACATTTAACGGATTTCTTTGAACATGAATTCTTAGTATTTTTTAAAACTTTCTCAGAAAAATGTCAACTCATTGATACTGACTTATAAATGCACCTTTGAACATGAATTCTCAGTGCTTCAACACAGCCCCACAGATATAAAGGTCTAAAAACTTATATTCCAAGTGTTTCAAGCACATTCCAAAAGTTTCCCTCGTCTATCATAGTGAGTTCTGATAGTTCCAAGCTCTTTCACACAGTTAACTAACTTCTATGAACATTATTTGGTTTGTAAAAAACTTTCTTAGAAAAACATCAACTCATTGAGAATGACTTACAAATGTGCCTTTGAACACGAATTCTGTGCTTCAACACAGCCCCATAGATATTAAGGTTCTACAAACTTGTGTTTCAAGCACATTCCAAAATGTTTCCCTGGTCTATCATTGTGAATTCTGAGAGTTCTAGGCACTTTCATACAGTTAACTGTGTTCTGTGAACATGAATTCTTTGTTTTGTAAACAACTTGCCTCAAAAAACGCCAACTCATTGAGACTGACATATAAATTCATCTTTGAACATGAATTCTCAGTGTTTCAACACTGCCTCAGAGATATTAAGGTTCTACAAACATGTATTCTAACTGTTGAGTCTGAATTATAAATATTGTAAACACGATCCTAACCAGTTAACAGCTCTTTGAACACTGTCCCACAGATATTAAGGTTCTGTGACTTTCAATGTGCAGCATGACATCATTAAAGGCATTGCTAGCCTCAAAGTGTAGCCTAGAATCACAGCCTCTGAGCCAAATCTGCACACTTGGAGAGCCCAGCCTACCCCCACATAGATGAGCCTATCACCAAAGGGCCGAGCCTCGCTCAGGGAGAATACAGGCAAAGTCTTAAGCAATGGCAGACTGGGCCCTGGGCCTCTCTCTCAGCAAGTCTTAGGAGGCCCTTGGCACACTACTCCCTTGGTCTCTCTATCAGAGATTCCTAACAAGGCCCAGGGCCCTGGCAACCTTGGCCCTGGGCTTCTCTTAGAAACTTCTAAAGAGTCAGTAAGTTCTTAGAGGCCAAGCCCCATAGAGATCCAAGGTCCCTAGAGGACTGAAGGGGCAAAATTTCTGGCTGAGGTCCAGCTGTTATGTAACTGGTGGCTTCCATCCCCTTCTTAGGCCTAAGCAGCCCTAGCCTTAAGAGGCAGATAGTGAGGGTAAGGTGCTGTACTCACGCTGATGATGGCCTGTGACTTTTCTGAAAGAGTTATCTGGGTTTCAAAAAGGAAGTGCTTAACTATGGGCCACTAAGTTACCATGCAAACTGGCTGTCTGTGGTGACCTGGGTGAGATGTCACTCACGGAGTCCAAAAGAGGCCACACACAGGAAGACTACATGAATTGAAAATAGTACATACATGATGGGACCTTGGAGGATCAGAGCTGTTATATAAGAGGTGGCCCAATTGTCCTTGGGCCCTACTGCCCAACAACAATTCTTTCTTTCAGCCTAGATTTGTGGGCTCATGGAAGGCTCCCTATGACCTGCTGACAGAGGAAGGAAAGTTGTGGAGTGGCTTTGCATAATGTCAATATCCAACCAGAAACTGCACTGCTGCGATACAACAGGCTACTCTGGATATTTGTGAAGGACAGTGGTAATGAAACCATAGCAATGGGCAGAGCCTGGGGCCTCATTCTTTTTGTTTGGATGACAAATGACCAGATTTGCAATCAGATTCTGATTCATGGCTCCAGCCATGATCTTGCAATTGTAGTCAGAGACATGAAAGACACATTATTGGAAGATCATTTCCAATGACATTTGGGCAGAAGTTTCTTAGACAGTTCCCAAACAATGGGCATGAAATACAGATATTTGTGTCGCATATACTGTTTATAACAGTGAATTCTCACAGTTGAGGATTTCATTACTCAAGAATATAAAGTGGTCCTAGAAGGTTTGGCTCAGTGGGTAGAGCATCGGCCTGTGGACAGAAGGGTACTGGGTTCGATTCTGGTCAAGGGAATATGCCAAGGTTGCAGGTTCAATCCCCAGTAGGATGCATGCAGGAGGCAGCAAATCAATGATTCTCTCTCATCTTGATGTTTCTATCTCTGTCTCTCCCTCTCTCCCTTCCTCTCCGAAAGAAATAAAAAATATATCTATTTTTAAAATAAGATAAAGTGGCACATTCTATATATTCCCTCATATATGGAATGTAAAACCACAAACAAACAAGCAAGCAAAACCTCCCACATAGAGATGAAATCATGGTGGTTACAAGAGGGGAAAAACATGAAGGAGGAAAGGAGGTAAAGGGGTCAAATACAAGAGGACAGAGGAGGCTAGACTTTGGGAGGTGAGCACATAATGGATTATGCTATGTTGTACTATAGAGTCATAATATGACATTTATTTAATATTATTAAGCATATTACCTCCCACTCTTGTTCATGAAAAGGAGATATTTTTCTGTTTTTGGATAAACACATTTTTGTTTATCTACAAAAATTTGTTCAACCAGAATGAGGATAATCACCTGAGACTTGGTAATAGAACATGGGTGGCATGGTGTTAGCCATCAGATGGTTAGTGAGGAGTAGTGCTTAGAAAAATAAAAAAGATTCATAATGTTATCAAACCCAGTTCTGAATCCAGACTCCTGCCAAGCAAGGCAATTTCCAAGTACTGGGCTACAGCTTCAGTAGCTGGGGCGTGAAGAGCACTGGACAATCCAATGGGTTTCCTGCATTCTAGTTCCCATGTCTGTGGTGATAACATAGATTCTGAAAAATTTCCAAGTGGTCCCCTGCAGCAGACATGGATATGCTCTTGCTCATCACTTAATTTATATCCAGAATCAGATTGAAGAGATTCAGGACATGAACAGATTATTCTTTTTCAATGGCTCAACAAAATATGAGGAAAATTGGAAAGGTTCCTAGTACAGTTGTAACTGATAAGGAAGGAAACTAGAATAATTCATGATTTGTCATGGACAGGAAAAGTGTGCAAAAAAGAAGAAGCACTCAAGGGTAATAATGGCAGCGACATCTCCTGTGGCAGTTGCCAAGTTGAATAGATGCAACTCTCAGTAGGAAATTAAAGGTGAAGGATGAAATGTGACCCTTGAGGAAATGTGCTACTCTTTGGAAGAACAACACGAGTACAATAATTTACACAAGCAGAAAAGTATATAATATGTGTGGAAATAATTAATGTTGGGGAAAATGTTACAAGGTACATGAATTTGGATGAGAGGGAATGTATTAATTTTAGCTCACCAGACAGAAACTCTGCATTTAAAATTTCAGAGTGGGTGATTAGAAAAGGCTCTAAAAGCTTATAGGGATGATTGGCTGACAAATGCATTGAATCATGGCCCAATAAATGTGACATGGAAATGCCCACTGTCTCTTGTTTTAATAAAGAAACAGCAGCTCAAAATTTTATGGAGGGGAGAATGTTAGAGTGGATTGGTCATAAGAGTCCTATTCCAAACTCTGTGCATGTACCCCTGGCATAACTTTCACCAATACATTGCAAGATATATTTAAGAGTGGAAATGGCATGTTTGAAGAGCTGTGTGTTGATGCTTCTATGAAGGCTAGACATTGGAAATTGAAACCTCTCAATGGAAAAATCTAAATGTGATGGGGTCTATGGATACCCAGGTGATGCAGGGAATGCAACCACCAAACTCATGGTAGATCTGATCACACTGAAAGACTGAAAGTCAAAGCAGCATCAATGAGTCTGAACTCTCCAAAAGATAAACCAAACAATCCCATTTACCATTGCAACAACAAAAATTAAGATACTTAGCAATAAACTTAACCAAGGAGGTAAAAGACCTATCCTTGGAAAACTACAGGATGTTGAAAAAAGAGAGGAAGATATAAACAAGTAGAAGAATATACCATGTTCATGGATTGGTAGAATCAACATCATTAAAATGTCCATACTACCCAAGGCAATCTACAGATTCAATGCAATTCCTATTAAAATACCAACAGCATATTTCAAAAGTCTAGCACAAACAGTCCAAAAATTATATGGTACCAAAAAATACCCCAATGGCCATGGAAAATCTTGGGAAAGAAGAACAAAATTGGAGGAATCAAAATTTCAGATATCAAAATATACTACAAAGTCCCTGTACTCAAAACAGCCTGGTACTGGCACAAGAACAGGCATATAGATCAATGAAACAGAACAAAGACCCCCAAAAATCTACCAAAGCCATTACACTCAATTAATATTTGACAAAGGAGGCAAGAGCATACGATGTAGTAAAGACTGTGTCTTCAATATATGGATTGGGAAAACTGGACAGTTATATGCAAAAAATAAAAATAAAAGTAGACCACCAACTTACACCATACACAAGAATAAACTCAAAATGGATAAACGACCGAAATGTAAGTTGTGAGACCATAAAAATCTTAGAAGAAATGATAGGCAGCAAAATCTCAAGACATCTCTTGTAGCAATATGTTTACCGATACATCTCCTAGGGCAAAATAAACTAAGGAGAAAATAAACAAGTGGAACTATGTCAAAATAAAAAGCCTTTGCACAGTAAAAGTAACCATCAATGATATGAAAAGGGAGACCACTGCATTGGAGAACATATTTTCCAATGATAAATCTGATAAGGGGTTAATTAAAAAATATATAAGGAACTCATACAACTTAACAAAAGGAAGAGAACCCAATTAAAAATGGGCAAAGGACCTAAACAAAGGAGACATACAAAAGGCCAAGAGACATATGAAAAAGTGCTCAGTCACTAATCATCTAAGAGATGCAAATTAAAAATGACAATGAGCTGTCACCTCAAACCTGTCAGAATAGCTACCACCAACAAATCAACAAATGACAAGTGCTGGCAAAGATATGGAGAAAAGGGAACACTGCTGGTGGGAATGCATACTGGTGCAGCTACTGTGCAAAATAGTATGGAGTGTCCTCAGCAAATTAAATATGGAACTGCCATATGAGCCAGTGATCCCATGTCTAGGAATATATTCTAAGAAACCTGAAATACCAATCAGAAAGCATATACCTACACCCCTATGTTCATGGCAGCGCAATTTATAATAGCTAAGATTTGGAAACAGCCTATGTGCCTATGAGTGGATTAAAAATTGTGATACATCTACAGAATATATTATTACACAGCTCTAAAAAAGAAAGAACTCTTACCATTTGCAGCAGCATGGATGGACCTGGAGAGCATTATGCTGAGAGACATAAACCAGTCAGAGAAAAGTAAGCATCACATGATCTCACTCATATGTGGAATCTAATGAACCAAATAAACTGATGAACAAAAATAGATCTGGAGACAGAAGCATCAAACAGACAGTTAAAACTCAGAGGGAAGGCGGGGGAGGATGGGTGGGTGTGAAGAGAACAACCAAAGAACTTGTATGCATTATATTCCTAACCCATGGACACAGACAATAGGGTGATGAAGGCCTGGTGTGGGGGTTGGGGGCGGGCTGGAAGAGGCCAATGGGGGAAAAAGGGAACATATGTAATACTTTCAACAATAGTGATTTAAAAAACAAACAAACAAAGCTCATGTGGGGCGGGGGGGGGGGGGGGGAAATGGTGGTGGAATAGACAGACCTGTTCCAAGCCTTGTCCCGGATCAGAAAGAAAGAACAGCTGAGGGTCGCACGAGGAGTGTTTGTTGGCAAGTTAAGGGACAGCTAAACTCCAGGAGAAGGTGGTGGACTGCTAGACGGGGTTCCCCTGACCAGGCAGCCCCCACTGCAGCTGGGTCCCCTCCCGGAGCTGCGGGTTCGGATGCGGAGTCAGCGCCATCTTGAAAGGGAAAGTGGAGCTTATCGGAAGCTGAAAATCCACAACTGCGGCACCCACAGAACAGCTGCGAGCCCCAGAACACCGATCCCCAGTTGGCGAAAACACGCGGATTCAGTGGAGCTGTACACTCCACCATGGAAAGGTCAGATTTCGCCTGGGATAAGGTGAGGTCTCTGGTCCCGGCGGGAGAAAGGAACACGCGTTTTGCGGGAGCTGGAGGGCCAGGGAAGTCTGTGCCTAGAAAAATCCATGGCTGTTGGGGCTGGCATGATCCATGAATGTGGAAGGGGGTCCTCAGAGCTGCTAACAGAAGGGCTCTCTAAAAAGCAACCCATTTTGATCTGACGTGCAGGGACAGCCTAAGAATTTCAAAGGTGTGCCGGCTGCTTAGACTTGCGCGCAGACCCATTGTTCGCACACTTGGGCTTTTTCCTCTTCAAATCCTTGCTTCTGATTACTAAGCCCAATACATAGGATCACCCAGTTGGGGACACCATGGGAGACTGCAGGGGAAAGTGTTTCTCTGGAACCTGGGGATCAGAACAGGGAGTGACCATCGGAGAGCCAGCTCTGATGCAGCCCACTTCCACAAACCAGTATTGAGTGCCAGAGGGAAAGAAGATGTAAATACAGGCTAGAGAGGCCAAAGAGATCCGGAAGTCAATCCAGAAACACCATCACCCAAGGGCTGCATCACAAATTGACTCTTCTGTAATCAAAAATAAAGCAATAGGAGAAATTAAGACACACCGCCTGCTTAAAAATCAGGACTGGCTTACAACACTGAAGAGCAGTGGAACACAGGGAACTGCAATACTGTCTGGACTGAGAAACAGGCGTGCCAAACAGAACAATAGAGGAAGTGAATGACCTTCACTACTGCATATTTTATTTTTTTTATTTTCAATTTTTATTATTTTATTTTCATTTTTTGCATCTTTTACTCAAGAAACTATTTTTTTTCTTTTTTCCTCACTTGATTTTCCCTTTTTAATTATTACATTTTTATTTTCAATCAGTATCATTACTACTACTATTTTACCTTTTTAAAAAAGTATTTTATTTTCTCTTTATTTTACTTTGGGATTAGTGTTCTACATTCTAGTTTCATCTTTCCTTTAGCATCATTTTACTCTATCTCAACTCAACCTTTATGCCATCACTCTCTTCCTAACCTTTCCCCTTTTGGTGTCCTGTTTATCTTACCCCTTTCCTGCTTTAGATTTTCCCTATTCTTTCTATTTACCCCCTGATAAAATTTCACCCTACTTACATATCTAATCTACAATCCCCTGCTCCAAGTCCATACATACCTCTGTCTTCACTGTCTTAACTATCCAAAAATTGTCTTTCTTTCTGTCCTTTTGTTGTTGTTTGCTTGAATGATGATTATATAGAATTTTTATGCTTTTTTGTGAGATTGTTTTGCTTATTCTATTTTTTGTTTGTTTGCTTTGTTTTTTGCTTCTGTATTCCCTTGCCTCGCTTGATATTAGTTGGTGTTGTAGTTTGTATTAATCCCCAGGTACTTGTTGCTGGCATTTGCTGGGATTAGTGGTTGTTCTATTGGAGTTTTCTCCCCATATATATAGAGTTTGTTCCCCTTTCTCTCTTAGTCTCTTTCTTGTCTCTCTTACTTTTTTTTTCCTTTTCCCAATTTTATTTTGACACTCCTTTTTTTTCTTTCTTTCTTTTTCCTCTTCTTCTTTCTCGCCTATACCCTAATTTGCCTTACTCTGGTGGTCACCTTTATTGGAGGTTATTAATATTGTGAATACATTTCTGTGCAGTGCCTTGTGCGTTGTAACTGGTTGTGTTGTATTTTGTGCCTTTAAATCAACACAGGAGAGAGAGAACTACATAACCAGACACCCAGAGAAGAGAGACCATAGTGAGACAAAGAAACAGCCCACATGTGAAAGAAAAGCAGGCATCACCAAAAAAGGAAGTAAACAAAATGGAGGCAAGCAACCTTTCAGAGAAAGAATTCAGAGAAATGGTCATAAGGTGGCAGAAAATAATGGAAACAAATTCGACAATATGAGCAAGAACCAAGAGGAAATGAAGAAGAAATGAAAAAATGACATGGCTGCTGTAAAGAACTCAATAGAAAGCATCAAGAGTAGACTAGAAGAAGCAGAGGACCGCATCAGTGAGCTAGAAGACAAGGTAGGAAAAAATACCCAAGTAGAGCAGCTTCTGGAAAAAAAAAATTAAAAAGCAGGAGGAGAGCCTAAGGGAACTTTGGGATAGCACGAAACAAAACAACATCCGCATAATAGGAGTTCCCGAAGGAAAGGAAACTGAGCAAGGAATAGAAAACCTGTTTGAAGAAATAATGACAGAAAACTTCCCTGACATAGGGAAGAAAAAACCCACACAAATCCAAGAAGCTCACAGAGTCCCAAGCAAAATGAACCCCAAAAGACCGATGCCAAGGCACATTATAATTAAATTGGCAAACAACAATGACAAAGTAAGAATCTTAGAAGCGGCCAGAGAGAGACAGAAAGTTACATACAAAGGAACCTCCATCAGACTAGCAACTGATTTCTCAACAGAAACTCATCAGGCCAGAAGGGAATTGAATGAAATATACAAAGTCATGCAAAGGGAGGGTCTGAATCCAAGAATACTGTACCCAGCAAGGCTATCAATCAAAATTGAAGGTGAAATCAGGAGCTTCACAGTCAAAAAAGAACTAAGGGAATTTATTACCACCAAACCAGCAATGCAAGAAATGCTAAAGGGTCAGCTGTAAAAAAAAAAAAAAAAAAGAAATAGGAAGAGAAGAAGGAACACAGGGGTAAAGAATAAAAATGACCACAAATAAGTACCTATCAATAATAACTTTATTTTATTTTATTTTTATTTATTTTTTTTGCAGTTTAATTTTTTTTATTAAGGTATTATATGTGTACATATCTTACCATTGCCCCCCACACCACTCCCATACATGCCCTCCCCCCCAATGTTTTGCATCCGTTGGTTACTCTTATATACATGCATATAAGTCCTTCAGTTGATCTCTAATTTCCCCCACCACTCCCTAACCTTACTGCTGTAATTTGACAGTCTGTTTGATGCTTTACTGCCTCTGTATCTATCTTTTTGTTCATCACTTTATAATGTTTTTCATTATCCCCAAATGAGTGAGATCATGTGGTATTTTTCTTTCATTGACTGGCTTATTTCACTTAGCATAATGTTCTCTAATTCCATCCAGGTGCCTACAAATGGTAGTAATTCCTACTTTTTTATGGCAGCATAGTATTCCATTGTGTAGATGTACCATAGTTTTCTGATCCAGTCATCTGCTGATGGGCACTTAGGCTGTTTCCAAATCTTAGCTATTGTAAATTGTGCTGCTATGAACATAGGGGTGCATATATCCTTTCTGATTGGTGTTTCTAGATTCTTAGGATATATTCCCAGGAGTGGGATTACTGGGTCAAATGGGAGTTCCATTTTCAGTTTTTTGAGGAAACTCCATACTGTTCTCCACAGTGGCTGCACCAGTCTGCATTCCCACCAGCAGTGCACGAGAGTTCCTTTTTCTCTGCATCCTCGCCAACACTTGTTGTTTGTTGATGATAGCCATTCTGACAGGTGAGAGATGGTATCGCATTTTCGTTTTGACTTGCATCTCTCAGATAATTAGTGACTTTGAGCATGTTTTCATGTGTCTCTTGGCCTTCCTTCTGTCTTCTTTCGAAAAGATTCTATTTAGGTCTGTTGCCCCTTTTTTTATTGGATCATTTATCTTCCTTTTATTAAGTTGTATAAGCTCCCTGTAGATGTTGGAGATTAAACCTATATCAGTGATAACTTTTGCAAATATGTTCTCCCATACAGTGGGGTTTCTTGTTGTTTTGTTGATGGTTTCTATTGCTGTGCAAAAGCTTTTTATTTTGATGTAGTCCCATTTGTTATTTTCTCTTTGGCTTCCATTGCCCGAGGGGCTGTATCAGTGAAAAAGTTCTTTTGGCATATGTCTGAGATTTTGCTGCCTGTGGATTCCTCCAGTATTTTTATGGTTTCCCGTCTTATATTTAAGTCCTGTACCCATTTTGGGTTTATTTTTGTGTATGGTGTAAGTTGGTGGTCTAGTTTCATTTTTTTGCATGTATCTGTCCAATTTTCCCAACACCATTTATTAAAGAGACTGTCTTGACTCCATTGTATGCTCATACCTCCTTTGTCAAATATTAAATGCGCATATTGGTTTGGGTCGATATCTGCATTCTCTATTCTGTTCCATTGATCTATATGTCTGTTCTTGTGCCAGTACCAGGCTGTTTTGAGGACAGTGGCTTTGTAATACAGCTTGAAATCTGGTATTGAGATCCCTCCTACTTTATTCTTCTTTCTCAGGATTGCTGTGGCTATTAGGGGTCTTTTTTTATTCCAGATGAATTTTTGGAGAGTTCTTTCTAGGTCTGTGAAATACGCCGTTGGTATTTTAATGGAGAGTGCATTGAATCTATAGATTGCTTTGGGTAGTATGGACATTTTAATGATGTTGATTCTACCAATCCATGAACATGGTATGTTCTTCCATCTGTTTACATCTTCCTCTATCTCTTTTTTCAGTGTCCTGTAGTATTCCGCATATAGGTCTTTTACCTCCTTGGTTAGGTTTATTCCTAAGTATCTTAATTTTTTTGGTGTGATGGAAAATGGGATTGCTTTTTTAATCTCTCTTTCTGTAAGTTCACTGTTGGTGTATAGAAATGCCATAGATTTCTTGGTGTTAATTTTGTTTCCTGCTACATTGCCGAATTCATTTATTAAGTCTGTTAGTTTTTTGATGGAGTCTTTCGGGATTTTTATGTACAATATCATGTCATCTGCAAATAAAGACAGCTTTACTTCTTCTTTTTCAATTTGGATGCCTTTTATTTCTTCTTCTTGTCTAATTGCAGTGGCTAATACTTCCAGTACTATGTCAAACAGGAGTGGTGAGAGTGGGCTTCCCTGTCTTGTTCCTGTTCTTAGGGGAAATGGTTTTAGTTTTTGCCCATTGAGTATGATGTTAGCTGTGGGTTTATCATATATAGCTTTTATTATGTTGAGGTATGATCCTTCTATTCCCACCTTGTTGAGAGTTTTTATCAAGAAAGGGTGTTGGATTTTGTCAAATGCTTTTTCTGCATCAATTGATATGACTATGTGATTTTTATCTCTCAATTTGTTTATGTGATGTATCACATTTATTGATTTGCGGATATTGAACCATCCTTGCATTCCTGGGATAAACCCTACTTGGTCATGGTGTATGATCTTTCTGATGTACTGCTGGATCCTATTTGCTAGAATTTTGTTGAGGATTTTGGCATCTACATTCATGAGGGATATTGGCCTGTAATTCTCCTTCATTGTGTTGTCTTTATCTGGTTTTGGTATTAGGGTGATGCTGGCTTCATAGAAGGAGCTTGGAAGTGTTCCTTCCTCTTGAATTTTTTGGAATAGTCTGAGGAGGATAGGTTTTAGTTCTTCCTTGAATGTTTGGTAGAACTCTCCTGTGAAGCCGTCTGGCCCCGGGCTTTTGTTTGCCAGAAGCTCTTTGATGACTGCTTCAATTTCTTCCATAGTTACTGGCATGTTGAGCTGTTTAGATTCTTCCTGATTGAGTTTTGGAAGGTTATATTTTTCTAGGAATATTTCCATTTCCTCCAGGTTGTCCAGTTTGTTGGAATAGAGTTGTTTGTAGTATTTTTTAATAATCCTTTGTATTTCAGCGGGATCTGTTGTTATATCACCTCTTTCATTTCTGAAATCGTTTATTAGGGTCCTATCTCTTTGCTTCTTGGTGAGCCTGGCTAGAGGTTCATCAATCTTGTTTATCCTTTCAAAGAATCAGCTCTTGGTTTTATTGATCTTTTGTATTGTTTCTTTGGTCTCTATGTCGTTTATCTGTGCTCTGATCTTTATTATTTCCTTCCTTCTGCTTACACTGGGCTTTTCTTGTTGCTCTTTTTCTAACTCTTTTAGTTGTTGGTTTAGATAATTTATTACCCCTGTTTCTTGTTTTTTGCAGTAGGCTTGTAGAGCTATGAACTTCCCTCTCAAGACTGCTTTCGCTGTGTCCCATAGATTTTGGATTGTAGTGTTTTCATTGTCATTTGTTGCCATGATGTTTTTTATTTCTCCTTTGGTCTCTCTGGTAACCCAGTCATGGTTTAATAGCATGCTGTTTAGTCTCCATGTGTTTGATTTCTTTGGATTGTTTTTATTGTAGCTGATTTCCAGTTTTATGCCACTGTGGTCTGAGAAGATGTTTGATATGATTTCTATCTTCTTGAATTTGAAGAGACTTTATCTATGCCCCAACATATGGTCTATCTTTGAAAATGACCCATGTGCACTTGAGAAGAATGTATATTCTGTGGCTTTGGGCTGAAATGTTCTGAAGATGTCAATTAATTCCATCTGGTCTAGTGAGTCATTTAGGATTGATGTTTCTTTGCTGATTTTTTGTTTAGAGGATTTGTCCAACGGTGATAGTGGGGTATTAAAGTCTCCTACTATGATTGTATTGCTGTCAATATCTCCCTTGATATCCTCCAGGAGTTTTTTTTATGTATTTGGGTGCTCCTGTATTGGGTGCATATATGTTTACCAGAGTTATTTCTTCCTGTTGGATTGCTCCCTTTAGTATTATGAAGTGGCCTTCCTTATCTCTTGGTATGTCCTTCAGTTGGAGATCTAATTTGTCAAATATAAGTATTGCTACCGAAGCTTTTTTTTCAGTTCCATTCGCCTGGAAAACCTTTTTCTATCCCTTCACCCTCAGTCTGTGTGCCTCTTTTTTCCTGAGGTGGGTTTCTTGTAGACAGCAGATATATGGGTCGTGTTTTCTTATCCAATCCGTTACCCTATGTCTTTTGATTGGGGCATTTAATCCATTTACATTTAAAGTTTTTGTTGATAGGTACTTATTTGTCGCCATTCCTATTCTTTACACCTGTGTTACTTCTTCGCTTCCTCTTTCTTTCTTTCTTTCTTTCTTTCTTTCTTTCTTTCTTTCTTTTTTTTTTTTTTTTACAGCAGACCCTTTAGCATTTCTTGCATTGCTGGTTTGGTGGTAATAAATTCCCTTAGTCATTTTTTGTCAGTGAAGCTTCTGATTTCACCTTCAATTTTGATTGACAGCCTTGCTGGGTACAGTATTCTTGGATTCAGACCCTCCCTTTGCATGACTTTGTATATTTCATTCCATTCCCTTCTGGCCTGATGAGTTTCTGTTGAGAAATCAGTTGCTAGTCTGATGGAGGTTCCTTTGTATGTAACTTTCTGTCTCTCTCTTGCCGCTTTTAAGATTCTTATTTTGTCGTTGGTGTTTGCCAATTTAATTATAATGTGCCTTGGCGTCGGTCTTTTGGGGTTCATTTTGCTTGGGACTCTGTGAGCTTCTTGGATTTGTGTGGGTTTTTTCTTCCCTATGTAAGGGAAAATTTCCGTCATTATTTCTTCAAAGAGGTTTTCTATTCCTTGCTCAGTTTCCTTTCCTTCTGGAATCTCTATTATGCGGATGTTGTTTTGTTTCGTGTTGTCCCAAAGTTCCCTTAGGCTCTCCTTCTGCCTTTTAATTTTTTTTTTCCAGAAGTTGCTCTACCTGGGTATTATTTCCCATCTTGTCTTCTAGCTCACTGATGCGGTCCTCTGCTTCTTCTAGTCTACTCTTGATTCTTTCTATTGAGTTCTTTACAGCAGGGATGTCATTTTTCATTTCTTCTTGGTTCTTCTTCATTTCCTCTTTGTTCTTGCGCATATTGTCGAATTTGTTTCCATTCTTTTCAGCCACCTTATGACCATTTCTCTGAATTCATTTTCTGGAAGGTTGCTTGCCTCCATTTCGTTTACTTCCTTTTCTGGTGATGCCTGCTTTTCTTTCATATGCGGGCTGTTTCTTTGTCTCCCCATGGTCTCTTCTCTGGGTGTCTGGTTATGTAGTTCTCTCTCTCCTGCATTGACTTAAAGGCACAAAATACAGCACTACCAGGTACAACTCACAAGGCACTGCACAGAAATGTATTCACGATATTAATAACCTCCAATAAAGCTGACCACCAGAGAAAGGCATATTAGCTGATAGGAGAGAAAGAAGAAGAGGAAAAAGAAAGAAAGAAAGAAAGAAAGAAAAAGGGAGTGTCAAAATGAAATTGGGAAAAGGAAGAAAAAAAATAAAAAAAAGTAAGAGAGACAGGAAAGAAACTAAGAGAGAAAGGGAAACAGACTATATATAGTAGGTATAAAACTCCAATAGAACAATCACTAATCCCGGCAAATGCCAGCAACAAGTGCCTGGGGATTAGTACAAACTACAACACCAACTAATATGGAGTGAGGCAAGGGAAAGCTGAAGCACAAAACAAACAAAAAAATAAACAAAAGAGGAATAAGCAAAACAATCTCACTAAAAAGCATAAAAATTCGATATAATCTACATTCAAGCGAACAACAACAAAAGGACAGAGAGAAAAATAAGTTTTTGGATAGTTAAGACAGCGAAGAGAGAGGTGTGTATGGACTTGGAGCAGGGGATTGGAAATTAGATATGTAAGTAGGGTGAAATTTTAACAAGGGGTAAACAGAAAGAATAGGGAAAATCTAAAGCAGGAAAGGGGTAAGATAAACAGGACACCGAAAAGGGGCAGGTTAGGAAGAGAGTGATGGCATAAAGGTAGAGTTGAGATAGAGTAAAACGATGCTACAGGAAAGATAAAAACAGAATGTAGAACCTTAATCCCAAAATAAAATGAAGAGAAAATAAAATGACACTTAAAAAAAAAGATAAAATAGCAGTAGTAATACTACGGATTGAAAATAAAAATGTAATAATTAAAAAGGTATAATAAAGTGATGAAAAAAGAAAAAAAGTTAGTTTCTTGAGTAAAAGATGCAAAAAATGAAAAAAATAAAAAAATAAAAAAATAAAAATAAAATTTGGAGTAGTGAAGGTCTTTCACATCCTCTGTTGTTCTGTTTGGCACGCCTGTTTCTCAGTCCAGACAGTATTGCAGTTCCCTGCGTTCCACTGCTCTTCAGTGTTGTAAGCCAGTCCTGATTTTAAGCAGGTGGTGTGTCTTAATTTCTCGTATTGCTTTATTTTTGATTACACAAGAGTCAATTTGTGATTCAGCCCCTGGGTGGCAATGTTTCTGGATTGACTTCTGGGTCTATCTATGGCCTCTCTAGGCAGTGTTAGAGCCTTCTTTCCCTGTGGCACTCACTACCGGTTTGTGGGAGTGGGCTGCCTCAGAGCTGACTCTCCGATGGTCACTCCCCGCTCCGATCCCCAGGTTCCAGAAAAACAACTTTCCCCTGCAGTCTCCCAGGGTGTCCCCAACTCAGTGATGCTATGTATTGGGCTTAGTAATAAGAAGCAAGAATTTCAATAGGAAAAAGCCCAAGTGTGAGATCTCCGGGACTGCGCCTAAGCCTAGGCGCCCGGGGAACTCCGGGGCTGCGTGTAAGTCTGGACAGCCTGAAATTCTTAGGATGTCCCTTCACTTCAGATCAAAATGGGTTGCTTTTTAGAGAGCCCTTCTGTTAGCAGCTCTGAGGACCCCTTTCCACATTCACAGATCACGCAAGCCCCTACAGCCACGGATTTTTCTAGGCACAGACATCCCTGGTCCTCCAGCTCCCACAAAACGCACGTTCCTCTCTCCCTCCGGGACCAGAGACCTCACCTTATCTCAGGCGATTATCTGACCTTTCCGTGGTGGAGTGTAGAGCTCCTCTGAACCCGTGTGTTTGCGCCAATTGGGGAGCATTGTTCTGGGGCTCGCAGCTGTTCCGTGGGTGCCACAGTTGTGAATTCTTAGGCTTCCGATAAGCTCCACTTTCCGGATCAAGATGGCGCAGACTCCACGTCCAAGCCCGCAGCTCCAGGAGGGGACCCAGCCTCAGTTGGTGCTACCAGGTCAGGGAAACCCCGTCTAGCATTCCCCCACCTTCTTCAGGAATTCAGCTGTCTCCCAACTTGCCAACAAACACTCCTTGTGCGACCCTCAGCTGTTCTTTCTTTCTGCTCTGGGACAAGGTTCGGAACACGTCTGTCTATTCAGCCGCCATTATTCCCTCTCCCTCACTAATAACTTTAAATGTGAACGGATTAAATGCCCCAATCAAAAGACACAGGGTAACGGATTGGATAAGAAAACAAGACCCATATATCTGCTGTCTACAAGAAACCCACCTCAGAAACAAAGATGCACACAGACTGTGGGTGAAGGGATGGAAAAAGGTCTTCCAGGTGAATGGAAATGAAAAAAACGTTGGGGTAGCAATACTTATATCTGACAAATTAGATCTCCAACTGAAGGACATACCAAGAGATAAGGAAGGCCACTTCATAATACTAAAGGGAGCAATCCAACAAGAAGAAATAACTCTGGTAAACATATATGAATCCAATACAGGAGCACCCAAATACATAAAAAATCTCCTGGAGGATATCAAGGGAGAGTTTGACAGCAATACAATCATAGTAGGAGACTTTAATACCCCACTATCACCATTGGACAAATCCTCTAAACAAAAAATCAGCAAAGAAACATCAATCCTAAATGACTCACTAGACCAGATGGAATTAATTGACATCTTCAGAACATTTCAGCCCAAAGCCACAGAATATACATTCTTCTCAAGTGCACATGGGTCATTTTCAAAGATAGACCATATGTTGGGGCATAGATAAAGTCTCTTCAAATTCAAGTAGATAGAAATCATATCAAACATCTTCTCAGACCACAGTGGCATAAAACTGGAAATCAGCTACAATAAAAACAATCCAAAGAAATCAAACACATGGAGACTAAACAGCATGCTATTAAACAATGACTGGGTTACCAGAGAGATCAAAGAAGAAATAAAAAACATCATGGCAACAAATGACAATGAAAACAAAACCATCTAAAATCTATGGGACACAGTGAAAGCAGTCTTGAGAGGGAAGTTCATAGCTCTACAAGCATACTACAAAAAAACAAGAAACAATGGTAATAAATTACCTAACGCTAGAACTCAAAGAGTTAGAAAAACAGCAACAGGAAAAGCCCAGTGTAAGCAGAAGGAAAGAAATAATAAAGATCAGAGCAGAGATAAACGACATAGAGACCAAAGAAACAATACAAGAGATCAACAAAACCAAGAGCTGGTTCTTTGAAAGGATAAACAAGACTGATGAACCTCTAGCCAGGCTCACCAAGAAGCAAAAAGAGAGGACCCAAATAAACAAAATCAGAAATGAAAGAGGTGAAATAACAACAGATCCTGCCAAAATACAACGGATTATTAAAAAATACTACGAACAACTCTATTCCAACTAACTGGACAACCTGGAGGAAATGGACAGATTCCTAGAAAAATATAACCTTCCAAAACTCAATCAGGAAGAATCTAAACAGCTCAATATGCCAGGAACTATGGAAGAAATTGAAGCAGTCATCAAAGAGCTTCCGGCAAACAAAAGCCCGGGGCCAGATGGCTTCACAGGAGAGTTTTACCAAACATTCAAGGAAGAAATAAAACCTATCCTCCTCTGAATATTCTAAAAATATTCAAGAGGAAGGAACACTTCCAAGCTCCTTCTATGAAGCCAGCATCACCCTAATACCAAAACCAGATAAAGACAACACAATGAAGGAGAATTACAGGCCAATATCCCTCATGAACGTAGATGGCAAAATCCTCAATAAAATTTTAGGAAATCGGATCCAGCATTACATCAGAAATATCATACACCATGACCAAGTAGGATTTATCCCAGGAATGCAAGGATGGTACAATATCCAGAAATCAATAAACGTGATACATCACATAAATCAATTGAGAGATAAAAATCACATAGTCATATCAATTGATGCAGAAAAAGCATTTGAGAAAATTCAACACCTTTTCTTGATAAAAACTCTCAACAAGGTAGGAATAGAAGGATCATACCTCAACATAATAAAAGCTATATAAGATAAACCCACAGCCAACATCATGCTCAATGGGCAAAAACTAAAACCATTTCCCCTAAGAACAGGAACAAGACAGGGATGCCCACTCTCACCACCCCTGTTTGACATAGTACTGGAAGTATTAACCATTGCAATTAGACAAGAAGAAGAAATAAAAGGCATCCAAATTGTAAAAGAAGAAGTAAGTTGTCCTTATTTGCAGATGACATGATATTGTACATAAAAAACCCGAAAGACTCCATCAAAAAACTAACAGACTTAATAAATGAATTTGGCAGTGTAGCAGGATTCAAAATTTAAGCCAAGAAATCTATGGCATTTCTATACACCAATGGTGAACTTACAGAAAGAGAGACCAAAAAATCAATCCCATTTACCATCACACCAAAAAAATTAAGATACCTAGGAATAAACTTAACCAAGGAGGTAAAAGAAGGCCAAGAGACACATGAAAACATGCTCAAAGTCACTAATTATCCGAGAGATGCAAATCAAAATGACAATGCAATACCATCTCACTCCTGTCAGAATGGCTATCATCAACAAATCAAAAAACAACAAGTGCTGGCGAGGATGTGGAGAAAAAGGAACCCTCGTGCACTGCTGGTGGGAATGCAGACTGGTGCAGCCACTGTGGAGAACAGTATGGAGTTTCCTCAAAAAACTGAAAATGGAACTCCCATTTGACCCAGTAATCCCACTCCTGGGAATATATCCTAAGAAACTAGAAACACCAATCAGAAAGGATATATGCACCCCTATGTCCATAGCAGCACAATTTACAATAGCTACGATTTGGAAAGAGCCTAGGTGCTCGTCAGCAGATGACTGGATCAGAAAACTATGGTACATCTACACAATGGAATACTATGCTTCCATAAAAAGAAGGAATTATTACCATTTGTAGGCACCTGGATGGAATTGGAGTACATTATGCTAAGTGAAATAAGCCAGTCAATGAAAGAAAAGTACCACATGATCTCACTCATTTGTGGATAATAAAAAACATTATAAAGTGATGAACAAAAAGATAGATACAGAGGTAGTAAAGCATCAAACAGACTGTCAAATTACAGCAGGAAGGTTAGGGAGAGGTGGGGGAAATAAGAGATCAACCAAAGGACTTAAATGCATGCGTATAAGAGTAACCAATGGATGCAAAATATTGGGGGCTGAGGACATGTATGGAAGTGGGGTGGGGGGGCAATGGTAAGATATGTACACATATAATACCTTAATAAAAATATATATAAAAGAAAAACAAACAAACAAATAGTGGAGTTCAGCCTCTCTCTTTGAGAATATTAGTGAAGCTCAAAGGATTAGCATGCAAGTCCCTTGGACTCTCTCTTAGAGAGTCCAAGCAAGGCCCAAGACTGAGGCAGCCTTAGCCCTGGGCCTCTTTCTTACAGAGTTTGAGTAAAGCAAGAAGTAACCCTAGAAACTAAGCTCCATAGAGACCCTGGCTCCTCAAAGAACTGGGGGAGGCACCATTTCCAGTCTCTGATTGAGGTCCATCTGGGAATCACTGGTGGCTTCCATGCCCTCTTTAGACCAAAGCAGCACTAGCTAAGAGGATCTAATATTTATGGCACGGGGCTGTAATTGCCCTGAAGATAGGCTCCAATTGGTCTCAAAGAATTATCTCAGGTGCTTAACCATGGGCTTTCAAGTTACCATGCAACCTGAACTATGCATAATGACCTGGGTGTGATGTCTACCATGGGGGTCACAAAGAGGTCATCTACAAGAAGACAATATCAGCTTAAAGTAGCCCATGCAAGATCGGAACCTGGGGGGATCAAAGCAGTTATATAGAGGTGGTCCAAATTCCCACCAGCCCTACTGCCAACAATGAATCCTTCTC
Source organism: Plecotus auritus (assembly GCF_963455305.1). Taxonomy (NCBI): domain Eukaryota; kingdom Metazoa; phylum Chordata; class Mammalia; order Chiroptera; family Vespertilionidae; genus Plecotus; species Plecotus auritus. The sequence goes on from NC_137784.1 coordinate 60,424,403, forward strand.
TCAGCTTTGACCTGTGGAATCATGGAAGGCTCCATATGACCTTTTGGCAGAAGAAGGAATGTTGAGGCCTGGGTACCAATGAGTTTGCATGAATTTGATGACCCACCAGAAAGTGCGCTGCTGCCGCATCGCCGACCCTCTCTGGACATTCTTGAAGGATCGTGGGTAATGAAACCTTTACAATAGGCGGATTTGGGGGCTATTCATCTCCGCATTCACTTTGCAGGGGTGACAAATGACCAGATGTGTAAGGAGATACTGATTCATGGTGCTGGCCATTATTTTGCAAAAATAGGGACATGAAGGAAACATGATTGGAAGATCCTTCACAATGACATTGGGCATAAGTTTGTTGGACAGTTCTCACTTAATGGGCACAAATATACAAGGATATTTGTGTCTCATATACTATTCTTCACAGTAAATTCTCACAGTTGAGTATTTCATTAATCAAGAGGATAAAGTGGCACATTCTATATTTTTCCTCATCTATGGAATATAAAACCACACACAAAAGAAAGAAACAAACAAGTAAAATATCTTCTATTCAGCCCAAATCATGGTGGTTACAAGAAAAGGAAAAGCCTGAGAAAGGATAAGGACGGTCTTGAGGAAGACAGAGGAGACCACACTTTCCTGGTGAGCACATAACACGGTGTGCCATAAACTCGAACAACTGAAATTTATATAATGTTGTTAACCATGTTACCCCCCAATTGTAATAATGAAGTAATATTTAAAGCAACTCTCTTAGTCCCACATGTGCTTAAGAAAAGAGGAGATACTTTTTTCAGGTTTTGAATAATATAAATATATTTTTATTTACCTACCCTTTGTTCAAAAGGGTCAGGTAAGTCATCTGTTGAGACTGGGCAGTAGAAGGTGTGCTGTAGGGTGTCAGCCATCAGATAATTATGGTGGAATCGTGTCTAAGAAAAGAAAAAAGAACAAATATCTAAGGGTTACCAAACCCAGCTCTGATTCCAGACTCCTACCAAGCAAGGCAGTTTTTAAGCCTTGGGCTACAGCATCGGTAGGTGGGGAGTGCGGAGCACTATAGTTGCCCCTGGTTCTATGCATGACTGAAATAGCCAGGACATCAGAATGATATCCCATAATGATCTCCCATAATTACTGCTGTGGGCTACCATGAGAGAGTCTAATCAGAAGCCATTAGAACTGCCTGTACCTAGGTAAGTAGTAAACGAAAAGCTGTACCACATACCTGGATGAATAGAAGGGATTTTTGCCACCAGGAAAGTTTTCAAAGACGCAGGAAGTGCCGATTGCAACACACTCTCAGTAAGCTTTTGATTTGGCTTGTGCAAAAGGAGAAAGAAAAAAATGAGGAGAAGAAATAAGAGTGGGAAAAAGAGGGGAAGGAGAAAAATAAATAGAGGAAACAAGATAGAAAATGGTTGTTTATTCACCCACACTGTAACTACAGGTGACCTGAGCTGCTGCTGCTGGACCAATGTGGTTACAGTGCAGGCAATGCCTCCTCCTTGTGTTTCATGGTTCAATCTAAGTTGCCTTCCCTCCGTTGGCAAGGCCAGCATATACCTTCATTATCTCACTTCTGGGGTTAGTCAGCTCTACAGCTTTATGCCCTTTGCAGAGGTCTTGAATGTCTTTTCCATCCACAGGATGTACTTTCTGTTGGTCCATTACATAGATGACATTAAGCTCACTAGACCTAGTGAGTGGGAACCAACTCTAGACGTGCTAGACTTTTAGATAGAGAAGTTTAAGAAGAAATCTGACTAAAATTCAGAATTCCTCTCACTCAGTGAAATATTTTTGTGTCTAGTGATATTCAGCAGGAGAAGTAACTGTTTTGAGGTAGAAAATAATTGCTGCCGCCCGGCCAGCGTGGCTCCATGGTTGAACATTGACCTGCAAACCATTTCGATCCCTAGTCAGGGCACATGCCCAGGTTGTGGGCTGGATCTTCAGTGTGCAGCATACAGAAGGCAGCCAATCGATGATTCTCTCCCATCATTGATGCTTCTCTCTCTCCCTTTTTCTTTGAGATCAATGAAAATATATTAAGAAAAAATAATTGCTGTCATCCAGCCCCTGCAGAGACAATGATGGAGGCACAGTGCCCAGTACACCTCTGGATTATAGAGGCAGTAGATTCCTCAGTGGAGCATGTGACTCCAGCAAATTTGTGGAGAGATGATAAGGTCTGCTCCATTCCAGTTGGACCTGAAAAAACACAGGGCACGGAAACAGGTCCAGGCTGCTCTGCAAGCTGTTCTGTGACCGGGTCCATATACCCAGCAGACATGATGATCCTCGGAGTATCTCTGGCAGATAGCAATTCTGTCTGGGACCTTAGAAAGACCTGTGGGTGGAAAAAAAAGTGTAAATGCTCAAACTTTACAACCAAGGTCTTGAAATCATCAACAAATAACTATTGTTCTTTTGAGGAACCACTGTGCCCTCCTTTGTGTCAAATTAGGCAAATAAAGTTATTTCTTTTTTAAAAAATATATTTTTATTGATTTCAGAGAGGAAGGGAGGAGAGGGAGAAAGAAACATCAATGATGAGAGAGAATCATTGATTGGCTGCCTCCTGCATGCCCCCTGCTGGGGATCGAACATGTGCCCTTGACTGGAATTGAACCTGGGACCCTTCAGTCACAGGCTGATGCTCTATCCACTGAGCAAAACCAACTAAGGCTAAAGTTCTTTCTTAATAAGGAAGCCACATGCTTAGACCATCATTCATCATGCAAAAATCTTTTCCACCCAGTAAAACAGCATTTAAGAGTTCCCTTTTTTGTCACGTTAGTGTCCAGAATGAGAAAACTAAAGAAGACAACAACACAGGGCAGCAGAATCCCTCCATGATGTTCCCACCTCCTGAGCCCCAGAGAAACAGCAGGAAATGAGTCAGAAGCTGGCAAACCGGAGCCTCATCTTGCATTGTGCTGCACAGTGCTTGGGAGAAGTAACCCCAGATGCCATGGTCCTTCAGGGGCCTCTAAGTGTCAAGAGAAACATTCCCTTTCTCAGTTCCATGAGCACCACACAGATGGTTTCCAAACGCTCTTTAGCCCGAAGTCACCCTGGTATAAGGGGCAAAGAGGCAGGGGACAGGCCTGTTGCCCCTCAAAATGCACTGAGGTTTTGTCTCAAAGGGTTTCTTTGGCTTCAAAGAGGAAAAGTCTAACCATGGGCCTCCAAGTGACCAGGCAACCCAGCTGTCCATTATGACATGGGTGTGATAGAACCCATGGAGCCATAAGGTTGGTGACACACAGAATGACTACAACATCCATCTAAAGAGGTTCATACGTGATCTCACCTGGGAGGACTCAGGAAGCTCAGGGAAGTCATGTAAGTGCTGGCCCAATTGTCCTTGATCCCACTTGCAGCCTAGCTTTGGACTCATGAGAAACTCCTGATGACCTGTTGAAAAGGGGAGAAATGATGTGACCTGGCTTAGCAATAAGCTAGCGTGATCTTGATGACCAAGCAGAGAGCAAGCACCTGCAGCCCAACAGAACCCTGCAGACATTCCTGAAGGGCAGGGCCAGGTAACCCATCCCAGGGGCCAGAGTTTCCAGCAGGTCACTATCACTCACTCTGCTTGAACAACAAATTATCTGAGATGCAAGTACATGCTGATTCATGGCTCTGGCCAAAATGTCTACCATAGAGATAGGCAGAAAAGCATGGATGGGAAATTATTCGCATTGGAATATGGCAGAGGTGTGAGGACAGTTTTCACTCAGTGGGTACAATATAAGAGATTTTGGTGAACAACTGCAGAATGCATAGATCCAGCATGACAGAGCCCCTGTAAATGTCCTTGAACAACAGGGGCGAGGAAGCTATCACAGTGGGCAGCTTCCTGCAGGTCACCTCCTCACTCACTGTGCTTGAAGGTCCAATGATCTGACATGACAGCATATGCCGATTCATGGCTCTGCCACTATTTCCCATCAACAGCGAGGGACAGAGGTGTGAGGACAGCTTTCACTCAATGGGCAAAAATATAAAAAGCTATTTGTGCCTCTTATGATGCTTATCACAAAATATCCTTAGAGTGGAGGACTTAATTAATCCAGGGGGTATGTTGGCAAGTTCTGTATTTCCCCTCATCTATGGAATGTAAAAGCCAGAAGCAAAACAATGCTACAAATAAAATCACTGACATGTAAAAGCAATCATGCTGGTTTCCAGAGAGGGAAATCATGAGTGAAGATAAGGGGGCAAAGGGGTTCAAATTCAAGGAGACTGGACTTTGGGCTGTGAGCACATAAAGAGTATACGAGGTTGTACTGTTATGTAGTACAGGTGACATTTATATGTTACTAACAAGGCTATCCCTCAATAATAAATGATGAAATAATTCCACAAAGAAATTTTGTCATTCCCCCTCTTGTTTAAGGAAAGAAGAGACTTTTTAGTTTTGGAATAACATGAGTATATTTGTTTACTTTCCTTTTGGGAACCAAGGATCAGGTGAAGTCTCTGCTACAACTGGGTGGCAGCAGGTGTACTGCAGGGCGCTAACCATCAGATATTTAAAGAGGAACATTGTCTAAGAAAATCCTTCAGTATGAGTTAATACCAAGTTGAGATTCTAGAGTCAAGCCAAATAAAACAATTTCTAATATGTGGTCGCAGCATCACTAGATGGAGGAGTGAGGACCACTGTAGCAATCCTATGTGCTTTTTCGTTTCTAGTTTCCATGTCTGTGGTGATGACATCGATGTTCTGAAAATTTTCTGAGTGGTCTGCAACAGCAGACATGGATTGCTTATTTGCTTTACATCCAAGGTCCTAGGTTCAGCTTGAAGATCTTCAGGACATGAGCAGATACTTGTCTAAATGGTTCCAAAACAGATGTGATAGATAAATTGGAAAAATTCATGGTAGAAAGCTGGCAACTGATCTCATGATTCCCTGGGTTGGAGAGAGCTGGGCTAGAAGCAACCCTAGAGGCCAAGCTGCATAGGTGTCCTGGCTCCCAGACCTGTAGGGCAAAAATGATTGCAGTCTCACACGGATGTCCACCTGGGGATCACTGATGGCTTCTATCCCTTCTTTAGCCCAAAGTAGTCTTAGCCAGGAGGGGCAAATATTCAGGGCAATGAGCTGTCATCACACTGAAAATGGACTGAGATTTGTCCCAAAGTGTTTCCTTGGTTTGAAAGAAAAAGTGTTTAAAGATGGGTACCCAAGTTTCCATGCTACCTGAATTGTCCGTTATGACCTGGGTGTGGTGTCAAGCATGATCAAACCTGGGAGGACCAAAGCAGTAATATAACCTGTGACCCAATTTCCTTCAGTACCAACTTCTATACAATGAATCTATCTTTCAGCCTAGACATGTGGATTCCTGAGAAGTGACTTACGACCTGAATACAGAGGAAGTAAAGTTGTGGCCTGGATTACTAATGATTATGCATGGTATTGATGGCCAACCAGAAAGTGGACAGCTGCAGCACGACAGACCATCTCTGGACATCTGTGAAGGACAGTGGGTAACAAAACCTTCACAATGGGCAGAGGTTGGGGCAGTTCACCTTATCATTCACTCTGTCCAGCTGTGGAAGAAGATACTGATTCATGGCTCTGTTTAGTATTTTGCAACATTAGGCAGAGACATTGAAAAGGGCATAAGTAGAAGATCCTTCACAAACTTTTTGAACAGAAGTTTATTGGATGTTCTCACTCAGTGGTCAAAAATATTCAAAGATATTTGTGTCTCATATAATGCTCATCAGAGTGAAACCGCAAAGTGGAAGATTTCATTACTCAAAAGTATAAAGTGGCAGATTCCATATTTTCCCTCACCAATGGAATGTAGAAACACAAACAAAAGAAACAAAGTCTCCTACATACAAATGGAATCATGGTGGTTAAAAAAAGGAAAACATGAGGGAGGACCAGGTGAATAAAAGGGGTCAACGGCCTGGGGACAGAGGATACAGACATTGGGTGGTGAGCACATAGCTGAGTGTGCTCTGTTGCACTATAAAGTTGTACAAGTGAAGTTTTATAATGTGATTAACCTGGTTACCCCAAAAATGTAATAATGAAATAATTTTTTTTCATACACTTTACTGATTTTTTACAGAGAGGAAGGGAAAGGGAGAGAGAGTCAGAAACATCGATGAGAGAGAAACATCAATCACCGCCTCCTGCATAACCCCCACCAGGGATGTGCCCACAACCAAGGCACATGCCCCCGACCGGAACCGAACCCGGGACCCCCGAGTTCGCAGGCCCACGCCCCATCCACTGAGCCAAACCGGCCAGGGCAATAATGAAATAATTTTTAAAATAAACTTTGTTAGTCCCATGCTTGCTTAAAAAGTGAAGAGACATTTTTCTGTGTTTGAACTATAAACATATTTTTATTTACCTATCATTCATTCAATAAAAATCAGGTGAATAAGCTGTAGAAGCTGGGCAGTAGCAATTGTGCTGGAGAGCATTAACCTTCAGAGAATTAGTGAGGAACTGTGTGTTGGAAAAGGAAAGAAATCATGATTAATTGTTGCAAAACCCAGTTTAGATTCCAGGCTCATGCCAAGCAAGGCAATTTCTAGACACGGGGCTTACAGAATCACTAGATGGAGACGTGAGGACTGCTGTGGGAACCCAGCAGGTTTCCTACATCCAGTTCCTATGTCTCTGGTGATGACATGCAATCTGAAATAGTTCTGAGTGGTCCCCTCAGCACACATGGACACACTCCTTCTCATCATTTGAGATCGCTTGCTGAACTCACGTCCATGGCTCCAGATGCTGCTTGAGGAGCTTCAGGGCATGAATAGCTTATTTCTATGCTTCCAGCCAGATATGGAAAAACATTGTAAAGTTTCCTGGTAGACACACAAGGGGAATCATTGTGGTGACCTCTCCTGTGGCAACTGCCAGCTTGACTAGATGCCCATCAGAGCAGGACACTCAAGGTGAGAGACAAAGTGTGGCCCTTGAAAAAGTGTGCCACTCTTTGGAAGAACTATGTGAGTTTTCTAATACACAAAAGCAGAAAAATATGAAATAAGTGTGGAATTAATTAATGGTGGAGGGCAATGTTCATAGAAACATAAATTTGGATGAGGAATAGAGTTTATAACATAAAAAGAAAATCAATCATTTAGTGTTAAACAAACAAGTCTAATTCCACTCAAGACAATATCTAAATACTGGGCTACAGCATCACTACATGGATGAGTGAGGGCCGCAGTGAGAATCCAATGGGTTTTTTGGTTGTTTTTTCCATGTCTGTGGCGATGGCATAGACATTCTGAAAATTCCTGAGTAATCCACAACAGCAGACAAGGATGGTTTCCCTGGTTTATAGCCAGCACAGCTCATTCAGCTTGAAGAAATTCAGGACATGAATAAATCTGTTTTCACAATGGCTTCAAGGTAGATGTGAGAAAAAATGGGATGGATCATGGGAGTGTTGTAACCGATATGGGATAAAACTGGAATAATTCAGGATTTGTCAGAGACTGGAGAAATGTGCAAGAGGGAACATATAAGGGTAATAAAGGCAGTGACCTCTCCTGTGGCAGCTGCCACCTTGACTAGACTCATATCCCCACAAGAAACTGAAGGTGAGGGGAAAGCATGACCTCTGAAGTAGTGGAAGAACTCTATGGAAGAACTATGTGAGTACTGTAACTTACCCAGGAAGAAAAATACACAATATGTGTGGAAATAATTAATGGTTGAGGACATGTTGAAAGAAACACAAATTTGGATGAGAGGGAACCTATTCATTCAGGTCTACAAGAAAGAATCTGCATTTATATCAGCAGCATGGGTCATAACAAAGGCTCTACAAGTTGAGCCACATGGAGAAGCTAGGCCACAAAGGGATGGGTGTAGCTAGTGTGGAGGCCCAGGGAGGAGAGGTTCAAAAAGAAAGGTCACCAGGGTGGATGCCCAGAGGTGCCCTAGGGCTGAGAGGCAGGCAGATCAGTTGACAAGCCCCTTCAAAGATGCAGGGACAGGGGTGTGTGTGTGGACTTGGCATGAGAACAGTCAGCTAAGATGGGGCAGGCAGATTCCAGACCCACTCTCAGGTTCAAGGGACCTATCAAATGTGTGAAGTGGAGAGAGGAGGGATCAAGCCTGCACCACACACTTTTGGCTTCTGTGATTGACAGCTGGTGTCCTTGGATAAGTAGGGAGCTGAGAGGAGCCAGGGAGAGTGGAGGAAGCCTGCAGCCCAGGCAGTGGGCCTAAGGCAGCCAACCTCAGGCCTGAAGCTCAGGAGCAGGCGTCCTCAAACTACGGCCCGCGGGCCACATGCGGCCCGCCGAGGACATTTATCCAGCCCTCCGGGTGCCACTGCCTGTCCTGCTTAGCAGCCGACTCGTCCCGGGCCCGCAGTGTGCATAGGAATTTGTTCATAGGTGTTTTTTTTAAACTATAGTCCGGCCCTCCAACGGTCTGAGGGACAGTGAACTGACCCCCTGTTTAAAAAGTTTGAGTACCCCTGCTCAGGAGTGTCAGTGCTAGGGGAGCAGGTGTGTCAGCCTTGCAGAGGGGCCAGGGAGGGAGCTGTCTCCATGGTGGAACCCAGGAGTGACAGGAAGCTTTCAATGAGTGTTTGTGGAAGGAATGAGGGAGTGACTAAGGGACTGGCAAGTAAGTATGAGCCATGAAGAGCCGTCCCAGAGGGGAGAGAATCATGGGACAGAGGTTGAGAGCTCCAAGGGGTGACTGGCCAGTGTCAGACCCTCCAAACCAAAGGCACAGGGGAGGAGGCCTGCAGGGGCTACTGCTCAGTTTGGCTCCAGGCATTGGGGAGGGCAGCTCGCTGAGTGGGCGACTCCCACAGATGCAGGGCCTCGGGAAAGAATGGGAAAGGAGGCCAGAGGAGGAACCTTACAGAAGAGGTTTGGTGAGGAAGGAAGGAAGGAACATGCAGGTGGCAGCTGGACAGGCCACCATGAGATTAAGTCAGGTGGGGATCTTCACATGCCATCCTCCTCCCTCATCTGGCTCTTCCTAGTTGAGTAGCCTTGGAAAATCCAAAGGATCATTTTAAGCTGAGCTCCTGCTGTAATATAAATCCCATATCAAAATGGGATTCAACTTATGGGAATATAAAATACACACGTCTGGAAAAAGCTACTGCCTGGTAAACAGGAAACCTCGCTTCCCCATTCTCTGACCTCGTGGCCAAAGAAGGTCAGGATTCCAGGGGCCCGGGAGCCTGGGGGGCTGATGCGGGGAGCTTGGGGGCTGACGCAGGGAGCCCAGAGCCTGACAACTCTGCCAGTGACAAGCGGCGAGGAAAACTAGGACTCACTTCTACTCCATCTCATTTTATTACAAACCCATCCTTGTGTTCCAGAATCAATGGCTATTTAATACACACCTCAAAGTACTCAGAAAACAGACCATGTTAGCATACCCAATTCTTTCTCAGTACATTAACTCAAAAGGAAAACATATTTATAAAACCCAAATCACCAGGTTTAGTACATCCCAGGAAGAGCCCCTTAGTAAACAACAGGAAACAAAATGTTGTGTCAGGAACCCAGCCACATACACACAGCAGGTGAGACTCCCCAGGAGTAAGATTGCCAATTGATGTAAATATAGGGTGTCCCCGCAAAAAGGTACACACTTTAACAGCTGATAACTCACTTATTTTCACTCTTTTTCAGGTTTAACTGATTTGAAGAAATGGATGAAGACAGACTAAGCTTTGAATGAAGAAAATTTCTCCACGAGGCTTTTTATGGGGATACACAAAAGTTAAAAGTTTAGCGTACCCAACGCACAACAGTTGAGGAATTGAGGGAAGCTATTGAAAGTGATGCGCACAAATACCAACCAAAGGAAGGGTTCTTGGTGTTTGTGACTCCATGGCTCATGTGAGTTCTGGTCCAGGAGCTGCTGCTGCTGAAGCAATGGAATCACAAACATCGAGAATAGCTGCGTTCTGTGTTTCTGTGCACCCTCTGTCCATAGCGGCCCTGGATGCCTGGACTGTGGCCTGCTCTGCACCATGCACTTCATCCTGTATGTGTCCCCATAAGAAAGTCCAGAGAATACATCTTTGTTCAGCGCTTAGCCTGGCTTCACCCATTGCAACAATTCCATTAACCCTGAGAAGGAGTGAAAATTGAGTTATCAGCTGTTAAAAGTGTGTGTACATTTTAGGAGGACACCCTGTAGTACATATATTTTGGGGACACCTTGCAGCACATATATATATATATCACCTGTATGTATACCTGTATTTAATATATTAAATTTGGTTTCTACCCCAGGAAGTCACTCAGAAATACTACTACTTGCCTCTTCTATAGCAGAAGCTGGAGCAGGAACTGGCTGAGCAGTTTATCCCCCTTTAGCCCACAGCCTTGCCGACATGGGAACCTCCGTCGACTTAACTATTTTCTCCCTGCACTTAGCAGGTGTTTCATCAATTGTGGGTGGTATTAATTTTATTACCACTATTATTAATATAAAACCACCAGCCCTTTCTCAATATCAAACACCATTATTTGTCTGATGAGTTTTAATTACAATTGTTTTACTCCTCTCTCTCCCAGTCGTAGCTGCTGGAATTACTATACTAGTAACAGACTGGAACTTAAACACTACTGTTTTTTATCCTGCTGGAGGAGGAGACCCCATCTTATATGAATATTTATTCTGATTTTTTGGTCATCCAGAAGTTTATATCCTTATCCTCCCTGGATTTGGCATTATTTCACACATTGTCACATATTATTTAAGGGAAAAAAAGACCCTTTCAGGTATATGGGAATGGTATGAGCTATAATGTCCATTGGATTTTATTGTTTGAGCCCATCACATATTTATGGTAGGCATGGATGTTGATACATAAGCATAGTTTACATCAGCCACTATAATCATTGCTATCCCAACTGGAGTGAAAGTATTTAGCTGCTTAGCAACTCTTCTTGCCTTCTTGGAGGTAACATTAAATGATCTCCAGCTATACTCTGACCACTGGGCTTTACCTTTCTATTCACAGTAGGGGGTCTAATGAGCATCATACTCAACATACATAAAACTTAAAGTTTAGGGTACACAACGCACAACAGTTGAGGAATTGAGGGAAGCTATTGAAAGAGATGCACACAAATACCAACCAAAGGGAGGATTCTTGGTGTTTGTGATTCCATGGCTCATGTGAGTTCTTGTCCAGGTGTTGCTGATGAAGCAATGGAATCACAAACATCAAGAATAGCTGCGTTCTGTGTTTCTGTGCACCAGCGGTCCTGGATGCCTGGACTGTGGTCCGCTCTGCACCATACACTTACTTCATGTAGTAGCACATTTGCACTATGGCTTTCCTATGGAAGCTGTACTTGCTATTAAAGGTGGATTCATGCACTGATTTCCCTCATCTTCAGGTTATACATTAAACACAACTTGAGAGCAAAGATCCATTTCTTGATTACATTTGTAGTCCTTAACATAACCTTTTTCCCTCAACATTTCTTAGGCTTATCAAAAATACCATGATGCTACTCTGATTACTCAGACACTTATACAACTTGAAATACTGTATCATCTATAGGGTCGTTCATTTCACTAATTACTGTTATACTTAGTCTTCTTGATATGAGAAGCATTTGCGTCTAAACCAGAAGCCTTAATAGTAAAATTACCAACAACTAATCTTGCATGCCTACACAGATGTTCTCCACCTTAGCACACATTTGAAGAGCTTACAGACATAAATCCCAAGTAAGAAAGGAAGGAATCAAGCCCTCTTAAATTGATTTCAAGCCAATGTCATAGCCATACTCTTTCTCTATAATTGAGATATTAGTAAAATTTAAATAACTTTGTCAAAATTAAATTATAAGTGGAACCCCAATATATCTCTATGACATATCCATTTCACCTAGGCTTTCAAGACACAGCATCATCAATTATGGAAGAATTATCACACTTCCAGGATCAGACCTTAATAATTGTTTTCCTAATTAGCTCTCTTGTACTATACATTATTTCACTTATATTGCCTTTCCTGACTCATACAAATACTGTAGATGCACAAGAAGTAGAAACTGTTGGAACAATTCTACCAGCTACTATTCTAATTACAATTGCCCTACCTATGAATTTTTATATAATAAACAAAATTAACAACCCTTCTATAACTATTAAAACAATAGGCCCCCGATGGTACTGAAGCAATGAATATACAGATTATGAAGACCTTAATATTGACTCAAACATAATCCCCACATCTGACGTAAACCCAGAAAGCTCGGCCTTCTAAATTGATAACCAAGTAGTATTGCCTATAGAGATTATAATTTGAATATTAATCTCATCCAAAGATATACTACACTCATGAGCTATCCCTCCACTAGGATTAAAAGCAGATGCTATTCTGGGCCCTGCCCAAATCAAACAACACTACTATCCACCCAACACAGCTTATATTATGGGGAGAACTCTGAAATCTGTGGATCTATCATAGTTTTATGCCAATCATTCTTTAAATAGTCCCACTAAAATATTTCAAAAATGATCATCCTCCTTACTATAATTTCATTAAGAAGCTAATTAGCATTAACCTTTTAAGTTGGAGATTGGAAGTTTAAACCTTTTTCTCTCTTTTTTAAATATTTTTTTTAAAAATAAATCTTTATTCAGATTATTACAATTGTTTCTCCTTTTTCCCCCCATAGATCCCCTCCACCCGGTTCCCACCCCACCTTCTGCCTTTACCTCCCCCCACTGTCCTCATCCATAGGTGTATGATTTTTGTCCAGTCTCTTCCTGAACCCCCCAATACCTCTTTCCCCCTGAGAATTATCAGTCCACTCCCTTTCTATGCCCCTGATTCTATTATATTCACCAGATTATTCTGTTCCTCAGGTTTTTAATTCACTTGATTTTTAGGTTCACTTGTTGATAGATATGTATTTGTTGTTCATAATTTTTATCTTTACTTTTTTCTTCTTCCTCTTCTTTAAGAATACCTTTCAGTATTTTATTTAATACTGGTTTGGTGGTGATGAACTCCTTTAGCTTTTTCTTATCTGTGAAGCTCTTTATCTGACATTCCATTCTGAATAATAGCCTTGCTGGGTAGAGTAGTCTTGGTTGTAGGTTCTTGCTATTCATCACTTTGAATAATTCTTGCCACTCCCGCCTGGCCTGCATAGTTTCTGTTGAGAAATCAGCTGACAATCATATGGGTGCTCCCTTGTAGGTAATTAACTGTTTTTCTCTTGCTGCTTTTAAGATTATCTCTTTGTCTTCTGCTCTTGGCATTTTAATTATGATGTGCTTGGTGTGGTCCTCTTTGGATTCCTTTTGTTTGGGGTTCTGTGCGCTTCCTGGACTTGTAAGTCTATTTCTTTCACCAGGTCGGGGAAGTTTCTGTCATTATTTCTTCCAATAGGTTTTCAGTATCTTGCTCTCTCTCTTCTTCTGGCACCCCCATAATTCTGATGTTGGTACGCTTGAAGTTGTCCCAGAGGCTTCTTACACTATCTTCAACTTTTTGGATTCTTTTTGTTTTCTTGCTTTTCCAGTTTGCTTCTTTGTATTTCAAATCTTTGACTTGATTCTTGTGTTCCTCTAGTCTGCTGTTGGGTCTCTGTATAATATTTTTTATTTCAGTCAGTGTATGTTTAATTTCTAGTTGGTCCTTTTTCATACCTTTGAGGGTCTTGTTATATTTATCGGCCTTTTCTAGGCTATTCTGGAAAAGCCTTATAACTGTGGTTTTGAATTCTATATCCAGTCATTTGTTTTCCTCCATTTCTTTTGTTTGTGATCTATTTCTTCGTCTCCCCATTTTTCACTGCTTCCCTCAGTTGGTAGGGTAGCTTTGTGTGCTAGGTTTCCTATATGGCCCAGTGGGTCAGCCTCCCCAGTTAACCTGAGGTGGACACTCTTGGTGCACCCCTTTGTGGACTGTGTGTACAGCCTTGTTGTAGTTAAGTCTTGATTGTTGTTGGTATCACTGGGAGGAATTGACCTGCAGGCCAGTTGGCTGTGAGGATCAGCTGTGTCTATGCTGGGAGATTTTCGCTGCTGGAGACAGCCTTATAGGATTAGACTTGCCAGATTGCAAAGGCCTCTGTGCTCAGCTTGGAAGGTTGGAGTCTCAGGGCAGAGCAGACAGTCTTGGCTTCCCATAAGCCCTGCCCTTGTGCCGAGTCTCCAGACTTCTGCCTTCCACAGTTCCCGAGTTTCTGCCTTACAGTCCAGATTTCCCTCATAAGAGCGTGGGTCCCCAGAGGCTCGCCCGGAACTGCGATTCAGTGCAGTCGGAACTGGGGTTCAGTGAAGTCAGGAGCTTAAGACTCCTTTCCACTAGGGAATGCCTGCGGCAACCTCCGCAGTCAGTCTTTGTGCGCACTCACGCCTCCAGACCCCTGCCGCCATGGCTCCCCTGAGTCTCTGAGTCTCCGATGCTCCGGGTGTCTTTCTCTCTACCTGACAGTCCAAACTCCCCCTGTATGAGCCTGGGTCCACAGGGTTTTGCCCGGAACTGAGGTTGAGTGCAGTCAGAACTGGGGCTTACATCCCCCTCCTGCCAGAGAAAGCCAGCCAGGCACTCCGCTGCCCTTCCTCTCTGCGTGCGCGTGTCTCCATACCTCAGCTCTTTGCCGCTCCTTCTCCGTGAGCTTTCCTCTTTCCTTCTAGTTATAGAATTTCCACTCAGCCAGGTTTCCTGTGGTTCTGGATGGTGTCCGTTCTGTCTTTTAGTTGTAGTTTTGAAATTGTTGTGCAGGGCAGCAGTTTAGGTGCTTACCTATGCTGCCATATTGGTTTCTCCCTCTTTTTATTTTTAACCTCTTAATGATATGCCTCAATTAGATACATGAACTTATTTATCCCAATTTTATCAATAATTCTTAGATTATTTATAACTAGAGGCCCAGTGCATGAAATTTGTGCACTGGAGGGTGTGTCCCTCATCCCAGCCTGCACCTTCTCTAATATGGGATCCCTTGGGGGATGTCTGACTGCTGGATTAGGCCCAATCCCTCGGGCCTAAACCGACAGTTGGACATCCCTCTCACAATCTGAGACTGCTGGCTCCTAACTGCTTCTGCCTGCCAGCCTGATCAACCGCTAACAACTCCCTGCCAGCCTGATTAACACTTAACTGCTCCCCTGTTGGCCCAATTGCCCCCAACTGCCCTCCCCTGCCAGCTTGGTCGCCCCCAACTGCCCTCCCCTGCAGGCCTGGTCCCCAACAAATGTCCTCCCCTGCTGGCCTGATCACCCCCAACTGCCCTCTGCCGGCCTGATCTCACCCCCCCAACTGCCCTTCCCTGCCATACTGATTACCCCTAACTGCCTCTGCCTGCCTGATCACTCCTAACTGCCCTCCTTTGCCAGACAATTTGGTTCTGATTAGTCGGTTTC
Source organism: Plecotus auritus (assembly GCF_963455305.1). Classification (NCBI taxonomy): domain Eukaryota; kingdom Metazoa; phylum Chordata; class Mammalia; order Chiroptera; family Vespertilionidae; genus Plecotus; species Plecotus auritus. The sequence continues at coordinate 60,439,785 of NC_137784.1, forward strand.
TATGCCAGTCAGTGTCACAAACTCCACATCCTAGGCAGCCAGTGGCTCCTCGCAATTCACCCAGATTTGGTTCTGATTGGCGGTTTCTAAGCCAGTCAGTATCTCTGGGCCTATCTCCAGGCCTGATCATAGAAGCATGGCTGATTAGCTGCTGCCCCAGGCTGCTGGTGAGCAGCTGAACTGCTGACCTCTGAGAGAGAGAGAGAGTGAGGCTTGGCTGCTGGGGAGGGAGAGAGAAGCAGGGTCTGATCACTCTGCTTATCTATCTGGGCTTCGCTAGCAGCCGCTGCCACTGCTGATCAGCCCTGCCTCTCTCTCTCTGAGAGGTAAGCAGTTCAGCCCACTCACCTGCTGCGCGCACAGCCTGGTGAATGGTCAAGCCTCCCAGTTGTTGCGGATGTGACAGACCCAGGGTTTTTATATATTAGGATAATACAACTTAAAATTTCAAAACACTCTTACTATTCCAACCAAGGACCTCTAACAACTAAATCGCTAAAACATTCAACCCTTTGAGAAACTAAATGAACTTAAATCTATTTGCCTCTTTCATTACCCCTATGATAATAGGCTTACCCTATGTTATTTTAATTATATTTCCAAATATGCTCTTTCCGTCAACTACATAGCTTATATTAATAACCTCCTAGTCACAATTCAACAATGACTTATTCACTTAACAACAACACAAATATTAATTCATAGTAAAAAGGGTCACACTTGAAAGCTTATATTAATCTTACTAATTATATGTTTTGGTTTAACAAACTTATTAGATCTTTTACCCCATTCATTTACTCCTACTGCTCAACTCTCAGTGAATCTTGGAATAGCTTTCCCTCTACTAGTATGAGCACACAGTAATTTTTGGCTTTTCACATGAAACCAAAGCACACTTGCACACTTTTTACTACAAGGAGCCCCAATTCCCTTGATCTCCATATTAGTAATCCTCAAAAACAATCAGCCAATTCATGCAACCAATAGTACTAGCAGTACAACTGACAGCCAACATTACTGCAGATCACCTACTTATCCACTTAATGGGAGAGCAACCCCAGCTGCAATAAGAATTAGTATAACCAGCACCCTCATGACATTGATTGTTCTTATCCTATTAACTATTCTAGAATTTGAGAATAGCTCTAATTAAAGCTTATGTATTCACCTCACTGGTTAGTCTTCATCTTCATGACAATGGTTAGTGACCCACCAAATGCACACATACCACATAGTCAACTCTAGCCCCTTATGACTTACAGGAGCCCTATCAGCCCTCATCATAACAGCAGGCTTAGTTATATGATTTCACTTTAACTCATCATTATTATTAACTGTAGGCCTGGTTACTAATATATTAACCATTTACCAGTGATGATGAGATATTGTTTGAGAAAGCACATTTTAAGGCCATCATACACCAATTGTACAAGAAGGACTCCATTACAACATAATTTTTTTATTTATTGTCTCTGAAGTATTTTTCCTTTCAGGATATTTCTGAGCTTTCTATCATGCAAAGCTAGTCCATACTCCAGAACTAGGTGATTATTGATCCCTATCAGACATCAATCCTCTTAATCCCGGGGTCCTCAAACTACAGCCCGCGGGCCACATGCGGCCCACCGAGGACATTTAGCCGCCCCGACGGGTGCCGCTGCCTGTCCTGCTTAGCAGCCGACTCGTCCTGGGCCCGCAGTGTGCATAGGAATTTGTTCATAGTTTTTTTTTTTTAAAACTATACTCCAGCCCTCCAATGGTCTGAGGGACAGTGAACTGGCCCCCTGTTTAAAGAGTTTGAGAATCCCTTAGAAGTACCTCTTCTAAATACATCTGCTCTGGCATCTCTATCACTTCAGCTCATTATAGTTTAATATTAGGGAGTTGTAAGCACATGGTTCAAGCACGATTCATTATGATTTGTGTAGGCTTATACTTCACATTACTTCAAACCTCAGAATATCACGAAACATCATTTTCTATCTCAGACGGTGTCTACAGGTCAACGTCCTTTATAGCCACAGGCTTTATTGGCTCTACCTTCCTTATTGTATGCCTCCTACACCAACTAAAATTCCACTTCACATCTCATCATTTTAGATTTGAAGCTGCTGCCTGATAATGACACAATGTAGATGTCATATGACTACTCTTATATGTCCCTATTTATCGATGAGGATCCCATTCTTTTAGTATTAATTAGTACAACCTACTTCCAATTAGTTAGTTTTGGTAAAATCCAAAAAAGAATAATTAACCTTGTACTTACTTTATTTATCAATACTAGCATCTTTACTTGTAATAATCACGTTTTATCTTCCCCAAACAAATGTTTATGCCAAAAAAAAAATCAAGCCCTTATGAATGTGATTTTGACCCAAGAAATGCTAAAGGGGCTGTTGTAAAAAGAAGAAATAGAAAGAGAAGGAGGAACACAGGCTTAAAGAATAAAAATGGCAAAAACAAGTACCTATCAAGTACCTTAAATGTAAATGGATTAAATGCTCCAATCAAAAGACACAGGGTAGCTAAATGAATACAAAAACATGACCTATATATATTCTGTCTACAAGAAACCCACCTTAGAGAAAAAGACTCACACAAACAAAGTGGGGAGATGGGGAAAAATTTCAGGAAAATAGAAATGAAAAGAAAGCTGGGGTAGCAATACTCATATCTGACAAAATAGTGTTCAAAGTGAAGACCATAATAAGAGATAATGAAGGCCCCTTCATAACACTAAAGGGATTGATACAACAAGAAAATATAACTCTGGTAAACATGTGTGCACCCAATACAGAAGCACCCGAATACATAAAAATACTCCTGGATGAGATCAACAGTAATAGAATCATAGTAGGGGACTTTATCACCCCACTGACATCACAGGATAGATATTCTAGACAAAATAATCAGTAAGGAAATAGCGACCTTAAATGACACACTAGATCAGATGGAATTAATTGACATTTTCAGGACATTTCATTCTAAAGTTAAAGAATATACATTCTTCTCAAGTGCACATGGGACATTTGCAAAGATAGGCCACATGTTAGGACACAAGCTAAGTCTCTACAAATTCAAGAATATCAAAATCATATCAAGCATTTTCTCAGACCACAATGGCATGAAATTAAAAATCAGCTACAGAAAAAATAATGGTGGTGGAATAGACAGACGAGTTCCGAGCCTTGTCCCAGAGCAGAAAGAAAGAACAGCTGAGGGTCGCACGAGGAGTGTTTGTTGGCAAGTTAAGGGACAGCTAAACTTCAGGAGAAGGTGAGGGACTGCTAGATGGGGATCCCCTGACTGGGTAGCCCCCACTGCGGCTGGGTCCCCTCCCTGAGCTATGGGCTCAGACACGAAGACTGTGCCATCTTGAAAGGGAAAATGGAGCTTATCAGAAGCCTGAAAATCCACAACTGTGGCACCCACCAAACAGCTGCGAGCCCCAGAACACCGGTACACAATTGGTGCAAACATGCGGATTCAGAGGAGCTCTACACTCCACAATGGAAAGGACAGATTTGGCCTGGGATAAGGAGAGAGAGAACTACATAACCAGACATCCAGAGAAGAGAGACCATGGGGAGACAAAGAAACAGCCCACATATGAAAGAAAAGCAGGCATCACCAGAAAAGGAAGTAAACGAAATGGAGGCAAGCAACCTTCCAGAAAAAGAAGTCAGAGAAATGGTCATAAGGTGGCTGAAAAGAATGGAAGACAAATTCGACAATATGAGTAAGAACCAAGAGGAAATGAAGAAGAACCAAGAAGAAATGAAAAATGACATCGCTGCTGTAAAGAACTCAATAGAAAGCAACAAGAGTAGACTAGAAGAAGCAGAGGACCGCATCAGTGAGCTAGAAGACATGATCGAAAAAAATACCCAAGTAGAGCAACTTCTAGAAAAAAAAATTAGAAGGCAGGAGGAGAGCCTAAGGGAACTTTGGGACAACACAAAACAAAACAACATCCACATAATAGGGGTGCCAGAAGGAAACGAAGCTGAGCAAGGAATAGAAAATCTCTTTGAAGAAATAATGACAGAAAATTTCCCTGATATAGAGAAGAAAAAACCCACACAAATCCAAGAAGCTCACAGAGTCCCAAGCAAAATGAACCCCAAAAGACCGATGCCAAGGCACATTATAATTAAATTGGCAAACAACAATGACAAAGTAAGAATCTTAGAAGCGGCCAGAGAGAGACAGAAAGTTACATACAAAGGAACCCCCATCAGACTAGCAACTGATTTCTCAACAGAAACTCATCAGGCCAGAAGGGAATGGAATGAAATATACAAAGTCATGCAAAGGAAGGGTCTGAATCCAAGAATACTGTACCCAGCAAGGCTATCAATCAAAATTGAAGGTGAAATCAGGAGCTTCACAGACAAAAAAGGACTAAGGGAATTTATTACCACCAAACCAGCAATGCAAGAAATGCTAAAGGGTCTGCTGTAAAAAAAAAAAAAAGAAATAGGAAGCGAAGAAGGAACACAGGTGTAAAGAATAGGAATGGCAACAAATAAGTACCTATCAATAATAACTTTAAATGTAAATGGATTAAATGCCCCAATCAAAAGACATAAGGTAATGGATTGGATAAGAAAACATGACCCATATATCTGCTGTCTACAAGAAACCCACCTCAAAAAAAGACGCACACAGACAGAGGGTGAAGGGATGGAAAAAGGTTTTCCAGGCAAATGGAACTGAAAAAAAAGCTGGGGTAGCAATACTTACATCTGACAAATTAGATCTCCAACTGAAGGACACAACAAGAGATAAGGAAGGCCACTTCATAATACTAAAGGGAGCAATCCAACAAGAAGAAATAACTCTGGTAAACATATATGCACCCAATAAAGGAGCACCCAAATACATAAAAAAACTCCTGGAGGATATCAAGGGAGAGATTGACAGCAATACAATCATAGTTGGAGACTTTAATACCCCACTATCACCGTTGGACAAATCCTCTAAACAAAAAATCAGCAAAGAAACATCAATCCTAAATGACTCACTAGACCAGATGGAATTAATTGACATCTTCAGAACATTTCACCCTAAAGCCACAGAATATACATTCTTCTCAAGTGCACATGGGTCATTCTCAAAGATAGACCATATGTTGGGACATAGGCAAAGTCTCTTCAAATTCAAGAAGATAGAAATCATATCAAGCATCTTCTCAGACCACAGTGGCATAAAACTGGAAATCAACTACAATAAAAACAACCCAAAGAAATCAAATACATGGAGGCTAAACAGCATGCTATTAAACCATGACTGGGTTACCAGAGAGATCAAAGAAGAAATAAAAAACATCATGGCAACAAATGACAATGAAAACACTACAATCCAAAATCTATGGGACACAGCGAAAGCAGTCTTGAGAGGGAAGTTCATAGCTCTGCAAGCCTACTGCAAAAAACAAGAAACAATGGTAATAAATTACCTATCCCAGCAACTCAAAGAGTTAGAAAAAGAGCAACAAGAAAAGCCCAGTGTAAGCAGAAGGAAGGAAATAATAAAGATCAGAGCAGAGATAAACGACATAGAGACCAAAGAAACAATACAAAAGATCAACAAAACCAAGAGCTGGTTCTTTGAAAAGATAAACAAGATTGATGAACCTCTAGCCAGGCTCACCAAGAAGCAAAGAGAGAGGACCCAAATAAACAAAATCAGAAATGAAAGAGGTGAAATAACAATAGATCCTGCCGAAATACAAAGGATTGTTAAAAAATACTACGAACAACTCTATTCGAACAAACTGGACAATCTGGAAGAAATGGACAGATTCCTAGAAAAATATAACCTTCCAAAACTCAATCAGGAAGAATCTAATCAGCTCAATATGCCAGCAACTATGGAGAAATTGAAGCAGTCATCAAAGAGCTTCCGGCAAACAAAAGCCCAGGCCAGATGGCTTCACAGGAGAGTTTTACCAAACATTCAAGGAAGAACTAAAACCTATACTCCTCAGACTATTCCAAAAAATTCCAGAGGAAGGAACACTTCCAAGCTCTTTCTATGAAGCCAGCATCACCCTAATACCAAAACCAGATAAAGACAACACAATGAAGGAGAATTACAGGCCAATATCCCCCATGAATGTAGATGCCAAAATCCTCAACAAAATTCTAGCAATTTGGATCCAGCAGCATATCAGAAATATCATACACCATGACCAAGTAGGGTTTATTCCAGGAATGCAAGAATGGTACAATATCCGAAAATCAATAAATGTGATACATCACATAAACAAATTGAAAGATAAAAATCACATAGTCATATCAATTGATGCAGAAAAAGCATTTGACAAAATCCAACACCTTTTCTTGATAAAAACTCTCAACAAGGTGGAAATAGAGGGATCATACCTCAACATAATAAAAGCTATATATGATAAACCCACAGCTAACATCATACTCAATGGGCAAAAACTAAAACCATTTCCCCTAAGAACAGGAACAAGACAAGGATGCCCACTCTCACCACTCCTGTTTGACATAGTACTGGAAGTATTAGCCATTGCAATTAGACAAGAAGAAGAAATAAAAGGCAATCAAATTGGAAAAGAAGCAGTAAAGCTGTCCTTATTTGCAGATGACATGATATTGTACATGAAAACCCCGAAAGACTCCATCAAAAAACTAACAGACTTAATAAATGAATTCGGCAATGTAGCAGGATACAAAATTAACGCCAAGAAATCTATGGCATTTCTATACACCAACGGTGAACTTACAGAAAGAGAGACTAAAAAAGCAATCCCATTCTCCATCGCACCAAAAAAATTAAGATACTTAGGAATAAACCTAACCAAGGAGGTAAAAGACCTATATGCGGAAAACTACAGGACACTGAAAAAAGAGATAGAGGAAGACGTAAACAGATGGAAGAACATACCATGTTCATGGATTGGTAGAATCAACATCATCAAAAAGTCCATACTACCCAAAGCAATCTATAGATTCAATGCAATCCCCATTAAAATACCAACAGCATATTTCACAGTCCTAGAAAGAACTCTCCAAAAATTCATCTGGAATAAAAAAAGACCCCTAATAGCCACAGCAATCCTGAGAAAGAAGAATAAAGTAGGAGGGATCTCAATACCAGATTTCAAGCTGTATTACAAAGCCACTGTCCTCAACACAGCCTGGTACTGGCACAGGAACAGACATATAGATCAATGGAATAGAATAGAGAATCCAGATATCGACCCAAACCAATATGCGCAATTAATATTTGACAAAGGAGGCATGAGCATACAATGGAGTCAAGACAGTCTCTTCAATAAATGGTGTTGGGAAAATTGGACAGATACATGCAAAAAAATGAAACTAGATCACCAACTTACACCATACACAAAAATAAACTCAAAATGGATACAGGACTTAAATATAAGACGGGAAACCATAAAAATACTAGAGGAATCCACAGGCAGCAAAATCTCAGACATATGCCAAAAGAACTTTTTCACTGATACTGCGCCTGGGGCAATGGAAGCCAAAGAGAAAATAAACAAATGGGACTACATCAAAATAAAAAGCTTTTGCACAGCAAAAGAAACCATCAACAAAACAACAAGAAACCCCACTGTATGGGAGAACATATTTGCAAATGGCATCACTGATAAAGGTTTAATTTCCAACATCTACAGGCAGCTTATACAACTTAATAAAAGGAAGATAAATGATCCAATAAAAAAAGGGGCAACAGACCTAAATAGAATCTTTTCGAAAGAAGACAGAAGGAAGGCCAAGAGACACATGAAAACATGCTCAAAGTCACTAATTATCCGAGAGATGCAAATCAAAACAACAATGTGATACCATCTCACACCTGTCAGAATGGCTATCATCAACAAATCAACAAACGACAAGTGTTGGCGAGGATGCGGAGAAAAAGGAACCCTCGTGCACTGCTGGTGGGAATGCAGACTGGTGCAGCCACTGTGGAGAACAGTATGGAGTTTCCTCAAAAAACTGAAAATGGAAATCCCATTTGACCCAGTAATCCCACTCCTAGGAATATATCCTAAGAAACCATAAACACCAATCAGAAAGGATATATGCACCCCTATGTTCATAGCAGCACAATTTACAATAGCTAAGATTTGGAAACAGCCTAGGTGCCCATCAGCAGATGACTGGATCAGAAAACTATGGTACATCTACACAATGGAATACTATGCTGCCATAAAAATGAAGGAATTACTACCACTTGTAGGCACTTGGATGGAATTAGAGAACATTATGCTAAGTGAAATAAGCCAGTCAATGAAAGAAAAATACCACATCATCCCACGCATTTGGGGATAATGAAAAACATTATAAACTAATGAACAAAATATAGTTACAGAGGCAGTAAAGCATCAAACAGACTGTCAAATTACAGCGGTAAGTTTAGGGAGAGGTTGGGGAAATAAGAGATCAACTGAAGGACTTGTATGCATGCATATAAGAGTAACCAACAGATGCAAAACATTGGGGGGTGAGGACATGTATTGGAGTGGGGTGGGGGTGGGGGGCAATGGTAAGATATGTACACATATAATACCTTAATAAAAATTTGAAAAAAAAATAATCAATAAGGAAATAGCGACCTTAAATGACACACTAGATCAGATGGAATTAATTGACATTTTCAGGACATTTCATTCTAAAGCTAAAGAATATACATTCTTCTCAAGTGCACATGGGACATTTGCAAAGATAGGCCACATGTTAGGACACAAGCTAAGTCTCTACAAATTCAAGAATATCAAAATCATATCAAGCATCTTCTCAGACCACAATGGCATGAAATTAAAAATCAGCTACAGAAAAAATAATGGTGGTGGAATAGACAGACGAGTTCCGAGCCTTCTCCCAGAGCAGAAAGAAAGAACAGCTGAGGGTCGCACGAGGAGTGTTTGTTGGCAAGTTAAGGGACAGCTAAACTTCAGGAGAAGGTGAGGTACTGCTAGATGGGGTTCCCCTGACTGGGTAGCCCCCACTGCGGTTGGGTCCCATCCACGAGCTAGGGGCTCAGACACGAAGACTGTGCCATCTTGAAAGGGAAAATGGAGCTTATCAGAAGCCTGAAAATCCACAACTGTGGCACCCACCAAACAGCTGCGAGCCCCAGAACACCAGTACACAATTGGCGCAAACACGCGGATTCAGAGGAGCTCTACACTCCACAATGGAAAGGTCAGATTTGGCCTGGGATAAGGAGAGAGAGAACTACATAACCAGACATCCAGAGAAGAGAGACCATGGGGAGACAAAGAAACAGCCCACATATGAAAGAAAAGCAGGCATCACCAGAAAAAGAAGTAAACGAAATGGAGGCAAGCAACCTTCCAGAAAAAGAAGTCAGAGAAACGGTCATAAGGTGGCTGAAAAGAATGGAAGACAAATTCGACAATATGAGTAAGAACCAAGAGGAAATGAAAAATGACATCGCTGCTGTAAAGAACTCAATAGGAAGCATCAAGAGTAGACTAGAAGAAGCAGAGGACCGCATCAGTGAGCTAGAATACAAGGTAGGAATAAATACCCAAGTAGAGCACCTTATGGAAAAAAATGTTAAAAAGCAGGAGGAGAGCGTAAGGGAACTTTGGGACAACATGAAACAAAACAACATCCACATAATAGGCGTGCCAGAAAGAGAGGAAACTGAGCAAGGAATTGAAAACCTGTTTGAAGAAATAATGACAGAAAACTTCCCTGATATAGGGAAGAAAAAACACCACACAAACCCAAGAAGCTCACAGAGTTCCAACCAAAATGAACCCCAAAAGACTGACACCAAGGCACATTATAATTAAATTGGCAAACACCAACGACAAAATAAGAATCTTAAAAGCAGCAAGAGAGAGACAGAAAGTTACATACAATGGAACCCCCATCAGACTAGCAACTGATTTCTCAACAGAAACTCATCAGGCCAGAAGGGAATGAAATGCAATATTAAAAGTCATACAAAGGAAGGGTCTGAATCCAAGAATACTGTACCCAGCAAGGCTATCAATCAAAATTGAAGGTGAAATCAGGAGCTTCACAGTCAAAAAAGGACTAAGGGAAATTATTACCACCAAACCAGGAATGCAAGAAATGCTAAAGGATCTGCTGTAAAGAAAAACAAAAAAGAAAAAGAAATAGGAAGCGAAGACAGAACACAGGGGTAAAGAATAAAAATGGTGACAAATAAGTACCTATCAATAATAACTCTAAATGTAAATGGATTAAGTACCCCAATCAAAAGACATAGGGTAATGGATTGGATAAGAAAACAAGACCCATATATCTGCTGTCTACAAGAAACCCACATCAGAATAAAAGATGCACACAGACTGAGGGTGAAGGGATGGAAAAAGGTCTTCCAGGCGAATGGAAATGAAAAAAACGTTGGGGTAGCAATACTTATATCTGACAAATTAGATCTCCAAGTGAAGGACATAACAAGAGATAAGGATAGCCACTTCATAATACTAAAGGGAGCAATCCAACAGGAAGAAATAACTCTGGTAAACATATATGAACCCAATACAGGAGCACCCAAATACATAAAAAATCTCCTGGAGGATATCAAGGGAGAGATTGACAGCAATACAATCATAGTAGGAGACTTTAATACCCCAATATTTCCATTGGACGAATCCTCTAAACAAAAAAAAATCAGCAAAGAAACATCAATCCTAAATGACTCACTAGACCAGATGGAATTAATTGACATCTTCAGAACATTTCACCCTAAAGCCACAGAATATACATTCCTCTCAAGTGCACATGGGTCATTTCTAAAGATAGACCATATGTTGGGACATAGGCAAAGTCTCTTCAAATTAAAGAAAATAGAAATCATATCAAGCATCTTCTCAGACCACAATGACATAAAACTGGAAATCAGCTACAATAAAAACAATCCAAAGAAATCAAATACATGGAGACTAAACAGCATGCTATTAAACAATGACTGGGTTACCAGAGAGATCAAGGAAGAAATATAAAAGATCATGGCAACAAATGACAATGAAAACACAACAATCCAAAATCGATTGGACATGGCTAAAACAGTCTTGAGAGGGAAGTTCATAGCTCTACAACCATAATGAAAAAACAAGAAACAATGGTAATAAATTATCTAACGCTACAACTCAAAGAGTTAGAAAAAGAGCAACAAGAAAAGCCCAGTGTAAGCAGAAGGAAGGAAATAATAAAGATCAGAGCAGAGATAAATGACATAGAGAGCAAAGAAACAATATTAAGGATCAACAAATCCAAGAGCTGGTTCTTTGAAAGGATAAACAAGATTGATGAACCTCTAGCCAGGTTCACCAAGAAGCAAAGAGAGATGACCCAAATAAACGATATCAGAAATGAAAGAGGTGAAATAACAACAGATCCTGCCAAAATACAAAGAATTGTTAAAAAATACTACTAACAACTCTATTCCAACAAACTGGACAACCTGGAGGAAATGGACATATTCCTAGAAAAATATAACCTTCCAAAACTCAATCAGGAAGAATCTAAACAGCTCAATATGCCAGGAACTATGGAAGAAATTGAAGCACTCATCAAAAAGCTTCCGGCAAACAAAAGCCCATGGCTAGACAGCATCACAGGAGTTTTACCAAACATTCAAGGAAGAGCTAAAACTTATCCTCCTCAGACTATTCTAAAAAATTCAAGAGGAAGGAACACTGCCAAGCTCCCTCGATGAAACCAGCATCACCCTAATACCAAAACCAGATAAAGACAACACAATGAAAGAGATTTACAGGGCAATATCCCTCATGAACGTAGATGCCAAAATCCTCAACAAAATTCTAGCAAATTGGATCCAGAAGTACATCAGAAAGATCATACACCATGACCTGGTAGGATTTATCCCAGGAATGAAAGGATGGTACAATATCTGGAAAGCAATAAACGTGATACATCACATAAACAAATTGAAAGATAAAAATCACATAGTCATATCAATTGATGCAGAAAAAGCATTTGACAAAATCCAACACCCTTTCTTTTTTTTTTTATTTTTTTTATTTTTTTCAAATTTTTATTAAGGTATTATATGTGTACATATCTTACCATTGCCCCCCACCCCCACCCCACTCCCATACATGCCCTCACCCCCCAATGTTTTGCATCCGTTGGTTACTCTTATATACATGCATATAAGTCCTTCAGTTGATCTCTTATTTCCCCCACCTCTCCCTAACCTTACCACTGTAATTTGACAGTCTGTTTGATGCTTTACTGCCTCTGTAACTATCTTTTTGTTCATCAGTTTATAATGTTTTTCATTGTCCCCAAATGAGTGGGATCATGTGGTATTTTTCTTTCATTGACTGGCTTATTTCACTTAGCATAATGTTCTCTAATTCCATCCAAGTGCCTACAAATGGTAGTAATTCCTTCATTTTTATGGCAGCATAGTATTCCATTGTGTAGATGTACCATAGTTTTCTGATCCAGTCATCTGCTGATGGGCACCTAGGCTGTTTCCAAATCTTAGCTATTGTAAATTGTGCTGCTATGAACATAGGGGTGCATATATCCTTTCTGACTGGTGTTTCTGGTTTCTTAGGATATATTCCTAGGAGTGGGATTACTGGGTCAAATGGGAGTTCCATTTTCAGTTTTTTGAGGAAACTCCATACTGTTCTCCACAGTGGCTGCACCAGTCTGCATTCCCACCAGCAGTGCACGAGGGTTCCTTTTTCTCCGCATCCTCGCCAACACTTGTCGTTTGTTGATTTGTTGATGATAGCCATTCTGACAGGTGTGAGATGGTATCGCATTGTTGTTTTGATTTGCATCTCTCGGATAATTAGTGACTTTGAGCATGTTTTCATGTGTCTCTTGGCCTTCCTTCTGTCCTCTTTCGAAAAGCTTCTATTTAGGTCCGTTGCCCATTTTTTTATTGGATCATTTATCTTCCTTTTATTAAGTTGTATAAGCTGCCTGTAGATGTTGGAAATTAAACCTTTATCAGTGATACCATTTGCAAATATGTTCTCCCATACAGTGGGGTTTCTTGTTGTTTTGTTGATGGTTTCTTTTGCTGTGCAAAAGCTTTTTATTTTGATGTAGTCCCATTTGTTTATTTTCTGTTTGGCTTCCATTGCCCTAGGGGCAGTATCACTGAAAAAGTTCTTTTGGCATATGTCTGAGATTTTGCTGCCTGTGGATTCCTCTAGTATTTTTATGGTTTCCCGTCTTATATTTAAGTCCTGTACCCATTTTGAGTTTATTTTTGTGTATGGTGTAAGTTGGTGATCTAGTTTCATTTTTTTGCATGTATCTGTCCAATTTTCCCAACACCATTTATTAAAGAGACTGTCTTGACTCCATTGTATGCTCATGCCTCCTTTGTCAAATATTAAATGCGCATATTGGTTTGGGTCGATATCTGGATTCTCTGTTCTGTTCCATTGATCTATATGTCTGTTCTTGTGCCAGTACCAGGCTGTTTTGATGACAGTGGCTTTGTAATACAGCTTGAAATCTGGTATTGAGATCCCTCCTACTTTATTCTTCTTTCTCAGGATTGCTGTGGCTATTCGGGGTCTTTTTTTATTCCAGATGAATTTTTGGAGAGTTCTTTCTAGGTCTGTGAAATACGCCGTTGGTATTTTAATGGGGAGTGCATTGAATCTATAGATTGCTTTGGGTAGTATGGACATTTTAATGATGTTGATTCTACCAATCCATGAACATGGTATGTTCTTCCATCTGTTTACATCTTCCTCTATCTCTTTTTTCAGTGTCCTGTAGTTTTCCGCATATAGGTCTTTTACCTCCTTGGTTAGGTTTATTCCTAAGTATCTTAATTTTTTTGGTGCGATGGAAAATGGGATTGCTTTTTTAGTCTCTCTTTCTGTAAGTTCATTGTTGGTGTATAGAAATGCCATAGATTTCTTGGTGTTAATTTTGTATCCTGCTACATTGCCGAATTCATTTATTAAGTCTGTTAGTTTTTTGATGGAGTCTTTCGGGTTTTTTATGTACAATATCATGTCATCTGCAAATAAGGACAGCTTTACTTCTTCTTTTCCAATTTGGATGCCTTTTATTTCTTCTTCTTGTCTAATTGCAGTGGCTAATACTTCCAGTACTATGTCAAACAGGAGTGGTGAGAGTGGGCATCCCTGTCTTGTTCCTGTTCTTAGGGGAAATGGTTTTAGTTTTTGCCCATTGAGTATGATGTTAGCTGTGGGTTTATCATATATAGCTTTTATGATGTTGAGGTATGATCCTTCTATTCCCACCTTGTTGAGAGTTTTTATCAAGAAAGGGTGTTGGATTTTGTCAAATGCTTTTTCTGCATCAATTGATATGACTATGTGATTTTTATCTCTCAATTTGTTTATGTGATGTATCACATTTATTGATTTGCGGATATTGAACCATCCTTGCATTCCTGGGATAAACCCTACTTGGTCATGGTGTATGATCTTTCTGATGTACTGCTGGATCCTATTTGCTAGAATTTTGTTGAGGATTTTGGCATCTACATTCATGAGGGATATTGGCCTATAATTCTCTTTCATTGTGTTGTCTTTATCTGGTTTTGGTATTAGGGTGATGCTGGCTTCATAGAAGGAGCTTGGAAGTGTTCCTTCCTCTTGAATTTTTTGGAATAGTCTGAGGAGGATAGGTTTTAGTTCTTCCTTGAATGTTTGGTAGAACTCTCCTGTGAAGCCGTCTGGCCCCGGGCTTTTGTTTGCCGGAAGCTCTTTGATGACTGCTTCAATTTCTTCCATAGTTACTGGCATGTTGAGCTGTTTAGATTCTTCCTGATTGAGTTTTGGAAGGTTATATTTTTCTAGGAATATGTCCATTTCCTCCAGGTTGTCCAGTTTGTTGGAATAGAGTTGTTCGTAGTATTTTTTAACAATCCTTTGTATTTCGGCGGGATCTGTTGTTATTTCACCTCTTTCATTTCTGATCTTGTTTATTTGGGTCCTCTCCCTTTGCTTCTTGGTGAGCCTGGCTAGAGGTTCATCAATCTTGTTTATCCTTTCAAAGAACCAGCTCTTGGTTTTGTTGATCTTTTGTATTGTTTCTTTGGTCTCTATGTCGTTTATCTGTGCTCTGATCTTTATTATTTCCTTCCTTCTGCTTACACTGGGCTTTTCTTGTTGCTCTTTTTCTAACTCTTTGAGTTGTTGGGTTAGGTAATTTATTACCCCTGTTTCTTGTTTTTTGCAGTAGGCTTGTAGAGCTATGAACTTCCCTCTCAAGACTGCTTTCGCTGTGTCCCATAGACTTTGGATTGTAGTGTTTTCGTTGTCATTTGTTGTCATGATGTTTTTTATTTCTTCTTTGATCTCTCTGGTAACCCAGTCATGGTTTAATAGCATGCTGTTTAGTCTCCATGTGTTTGATTTCTTTGGGTTGTTTTTATTGTAGTTGATTTCCAGTTTTATGCCACTGTGGTCTGAGAAGATGCTTGATATGATTTCTATCTTCTTGAATTTGAAGAGACTTTGCCTATGTCCCAACATATGGTCTATCTTTGAAAATGACCCATGTGCGCTTGAGAAGAATGTATATTCTGTGGCTTTGGGGTGAAATGTTCTGAAGATGTCAATTAATTCCATCTGGTCTAGTGAGTCATTTAGGATTGATGTTTCTTTGCTGATGTTTTGTTTAGAGGATTTGTCCAATGGTGATAGTGGGGTATTAAAGTCTCCTACTATGATTGTATTGCTGTCAATGTCTCCCTTGATATCTTCCAGGAGTTTTTTTATGTATTTGGGTGCTCCTGTATTGGGTGCATATATGTTTACCAGAGTTATTTCTTCTTGTTGGATTGCTCCCTTTAGTATTATGAAATGGCCTTCCTTATCTCTTGTTATGTCCTTCAGTTTGAGATCTAATTTGTCAGAAATAAGTATTGCTACCCCAGCTTTTTTTTCAGTTCCATTTGCCTGGAAAACCTTTTTCCATCCCTTCACCCTCAGTCTGTGTGCGTCTTTTTTTCTGAGGTGGTTTTCTTGTAGACAGCAGATATATGGGTCGTGTTTTCTTATCCAATCTGTTACCCTATGTATTTTGATTGGGGCATTTAATCCATTTACATTTAAAGTTATTATTGATAGGTACTTATTTGTCGCCATTCCTATTCTTTACCCCTGTGTTACTTCTTTGCTTCCTGTTTCTTTCTTTCTTTCTTTCTTTTCTTTTTTTTTTTTACAGTAGACCCTTTAGCATTTCTTGCATTGCTGGTTTGGTGGTAATAAATTCCCTTAGTCCTTTTTTGTCTGTGAAGCTCCTGATTTCACCTTCAATTTTGATTGACAGCCTTGCTGGGTACAATATTCTTGGATTCAGCCCCTTCCTTTGCATGACTTTGTATATTTCATTCCATTCCCTTCTGGCCTGATGAGTTTCTGTTGAGAAATCAGTTGCTAGTCTGATGGGGGTTCCTTTGTATGTAACTTTCTGTCTCTCTCTTGCTGCTTTTAAGATTCTTACTTTGTCGTTGGTGTTTGCCAATTTAATTATAATGTGCCTTGGCGTCGGTCTTTTGGAGTTCATTTTGCTTGGGACTCTGTGAGCTTCTTGGATTTGTGTGGGTTTTTTCTTCCCTATATCTGGGAAATTTTCTGTCATTATTTCTTCAAAGAGGTTTTCTATTCCTTGCTCAGCTTCCTTTCCTTCTGGAACCCCTATTATGCGGATGTTGTTTTGTTTCGTGTTGTCCCAAAGTTCCCTTAGACTCTCCTCCTGCCTTTTAATTTTTTTTTCTAGAAGTTGCTTTTCTTGGGTATTTTTTTCCATCTTGTCTTCTAGCTCACTGATGCGGTCCTCTGTTTCTTCTAGTCTACTCTTGTTGCTTTCTATTGAGTTCTTTACAGCAGCGATGTCATTTTTCATTTCTTCTTGGTTCTTCTTCATTTCCTCTTGGTTCTTGCTCATATTGTCGAATTTGTCTTCCATTCTTTTCAGCCACCTTATGACCATTTCTCTGAATTCTTTTTCTGGAAGGTTGCTTGCCTCCATTTCGTTTACTTCCTTTTCTGGTGATGCCTGCTTTTCTTTCATATGCGGGCTGCTTCTTTGTCTCCCCATGGTCTCTCTTCTCTGGGTGTCTGGTTATGTAGTTCTCTCTCTCCTGGGTTGATTTAAAGGCACAAAATACAGCACTACCAGGTACAACTCACAAGGCACTGAACAGGAATGTATTCACGATATTAATAACCTCCAATAAAGGTGACCACCAGAGAAAGGCAAATTAGGTGATAGAAGAGAAAGAAGAAGAGGAAAAAAGAAAGAAAAAAAAAAAAGAAAAAAGGAGTGTGAAAATGAAATTGGGAAAAGGGAAAGTAAAGAGAAAAAAAAAGTAAGAGAGACAAGAAATTGACTAAGAGAGAAAGGGGAACAGACTATATATATTGGGGATAAAACTCCAATAGAACAATCACTAATCCCAGCAAATGCCAGCAACAAGTGCCTGGGGATTAGTACAAACTACAACACCAACTAATATGGAGTGAGGCAAGGGAAAGCTGAAGCACAAAACAAACAAAAAAATAAATAAAAGAAGAATAAGCAAAACAATCTCACAAAAAAAGCATAAAAATTGGATATAATCTACATTCAAGCAAACAACAACAAAAGGACAGAGATAAGGACAAGTTTATGGATAACTCAGACAGCGAAGGGAAAGGTGTATGTGGACTTGGAGCAGGGGATTGGAGATTAGATATGTAAGTAGGGTGAAATTTTAACAAGGGGTAAACAGAAAGAATAGGGAAAATCTAAAGCAGTAAAAGGGTAAGACAAACAGGACACTGAAAAGGGGGAGGTTAGGAAGAGAGTGATGGCCTAAAGGTAGAGTTGAGATAGAGTAAAACGATGCTAAAGGAAAGATAAAAAATAGAATGTAGAACCCTAATCCCAAAATAAAATGAAGAGAAAATAAAATGACACCTTAAAAAAAAAAAAAAAGATAAAATAGCAGTAGTAATAATACGGATTGAAAATAAAAATGTAATCATTAAAAAGGTAAAATCAAGTGATGAAAAAAGAAAAAAAAGTTTCTTGATTAAAAGATGCAAAAAATGAAAATTTAAAAAAAATAAAAAAATAAAAAAAATAAAAGGTAAAAATAAAATGTGGAGTAGTGAAGGTCACTCACTTCCTCTGTTTTTCTGTTTGGCACGCCTGTTTCTCAGTCCAGACAGTATTGCAGTTCCCTGCGATCCACTGCTCTTCGGTGTTGTAAGCCAGTCCTGATTTTAAGCAGGCGGTGTGTCTTAATTTCTTGTATTCCTTTATTTTTGATTACACAAGAGTCAATTTGTGATTCAGCCCCTGGGTGGCAGTGTTTCTGGATTGACTTCCGGGTCTATCTATGGCCTCTCTAGGCAGTGTTAGAGCCTTCTTTCCCTGTGGCACTCGCCACGGGCCTGTGGGAGTGGGCTGCCTCAGAGCTGGCTCTCTGATGGTCACTCCCCGCTCCGATCCCCAGGTTCCAGAAAAACAACCTTCCCCTGCAGTCTCCCAGGGTGTCCCCAACTGGGTGATCCTATGTATTGGGCTTAGTAATCAGATGCAAGGATTTGAAGAGGAAAAAGCCCAAGTGTGCGAATTCCGGGACTGCGAGTAAGCCCAGGCACCCAGGGAGCGCACGGGCTGCGCGTAAGTCTGGACTGCCTGAAATTCTTAGGGTGTCCCTGCACTTCAGATCAAAATGGGTTGCTTTTTAGAGTGCCCTTCTCTTAGCAGCTCTGAGGACCCCTTTCCACAGTCACAGATCACGCCAGCCCCTACAGCCACGGATTTTTCTAGGCACAGACTTCCCTGGTCCTCCAGCTCCCGCAAAACGCGCGTTCCTCTCTCCCGCTGGGACCAGAGACCTCACCTTATCCCAGGCGAAATCTGACCTTTCCGTGGTGGAGTGTAGAGCTTCTCTGAACCCGTGTGCTTGCGCCAGTTGGGGAGCGTTGTTCTGGGGCTCGCAGCTGTTCCTGGGGTGCCGCCGTTGTGGATTCTCAGGCTTCAGATAAGCTCCACTTTCCGGATCAAGATGGCGCAGACCCCAACACCCTTTCTTGATAAAACCTCTCAACAAGGTGGGAGTAGAAGGATCATACCTCAACATAATAAAAGCTATATATGATAAACCCACAGCTAACATCATACTCAATGGGCAAAAACTAAAACCATTTCCCCTAAGAACAGGAACAAGACAGGGATGCCCACTCTAACCACTTCTGTTTGACATAGTACTGGAAATATTACCCATTGCAATTAGACAAGAAAAAGAAATAAAAGGCATCCAAATTGGAAAAGAAGAAGTAAAGTTGTCTTTATTTGCAGATGACATGATATTGTACATAAAAAACCCAAAAGACTCCATCAAAAAACTAACAGACTTAATAAATGAATTTGGCAATGTAGCAGGATACAAAATTAACACCAAGAAATCTATTGCATTTCTATATACCAATAGTGAACTTACAGAAAGAGAGACTAAAAAAGCAATCCCATTTACCATCATATCAAAAAAATTAAGAAACCTAGGAATAAACTTAACCAAGGAGGTAAAAGACCTATACACAGAAAACTACAAGAAACTGAAAAAAGAGATAGAGGAAGACGTAAACAGATGGAATAGCATACCATGTTCATGGATTGGTAGAATCAACATCATTAAAATGTCCATACTACCCAAAGCAATTTTGAGATTCAATGCACTCCCTATTAAAATACCAACAGCATATTTCACAGACCTAGGAAGAACACTCCAAAAATTCATATTGAATAAAAAAAGACCTCGAATAGCCACAGCAATCCTGAGAAAGAAGAATAAAGTAGGAGGGATCTCAATACCAGATTTCAAGCTGTATTACAAAGCCACTCTTCTCAAAACATTGTACTGGCACAAGAACAGACATATAGACCAATGGAATAGAATAGAGAATGCAGATATTGACCCAAACCACTATACGCCATTAATATTTGACAAAGGAGGCATGAACATACAATGGAGTCAAGACAGTCTCTTCAATAAATGATGTTGGGAAAATTGGACAGATACATGCAAAAAAATGAAACTAGATCACCAACTTACACCATACACAAAAATAAACTCAAAATGGATACAGGACTTAAACATAAGACGGGAAACCATAAAAATACTAGAGGAATCCACAGGCAGCAAAATCTCAGACATATGCCGAAAGAACTTCTTCACTGATACTGCCCCTGGGGCAATGGAAGCCAAAGAGAAAATAAACAAATGGGACTACATCAAAATAAAAAGCTTTTGCACAGCAAAAGAAACCATCAACAAAACAACAAGAAACCCCACTGTATGGGAGAACATATTTGCAAATGTTACCACTGATAAAGGTTTAATTTTCAACATCTGCAGGCAGCTTATACAACTTAATAAAAGGAAGATAAAGGATACAATAAAAAATGGGCAACGGACCTAAATAGAATCTTCTCAAAAGTAGTCAGAAGGAAGGCCAAGAGACACATGAAAACATGCTCAAAGTCACTAATTACCTGAGAGATGCAAATCAAAACGACAATGCGATACCATCTCAAACCTGTCAGAATGGCTATCATCAACAAATCAACAAACGACAAGTATTGGCGAGGATGCAGAGAAAAAGGAACCCTCATGCACTGCTGGTGGGAATGCAGACTGGTGCAGCCACTGTGGAGAACAGTATGGAGTTTCCTCAAAAAACTGAAAATGGAACTCCCATTTGACCCAGTAATCCCACTCCTAGGAATATATCCTAAGAAACTAGAAACACCAATCAGAAATGATATATGCACCCCTATGTTCATAGCAGCACAATTTACAATAGCTAAGATTTGGAAACAGCCTAGGTGCCCGTCAGCAGATGACTGGATCACAAAACTATGGTACATCTACACAATGGAATACTATGCTGCCATAAAAAAGAAGGAATTCTTACCATTTGTAGGCACCTGGATGGAATTGGAGAACATTATGCTAAGTGAAATAAGCCAGTCAATGAAAGAAAAATACCACATGATCTCACTCATTTGTGGATAATAAAAAACATTATAAACTAATGAACAAAAAGATAGATACAGAGACAGTAAATCATCAAACAGACTCAAATTATAGTGGGAAGGTTAGGGAGAGGTGGGGGAAATAAGAGATCAACCGAAGGACTTATATGCATGCATATAAGAATAACCAACAGATGCAAAACATTGGGGGCTGAGGGCATGTATGGGAGTGGGGTGGGGGGGCAATGGTAAGATATGTACACATATTATACCTTAATAAAAAAAGAATAATCAGTGGATGCAAAACATTGGGAGGTGAGGGCTTGTATGGGAGTCCGGTGGGGTGGGGGGGCAATGGTAAGATATGTACACATATAATACCTTAATAAAAAAGAAGAAAATTGCATCAAAAAAATCAGCCACAATAAAAACACTCAAAGACATACACATGTAGACTAAATAGCATGCTATTAAATAATAAATGGGATACCAAAGATATCAAAGAAAAAATAAAACACATACTGAAAACAAATGAAAGTGAACACACAACAAACCCCAATCTATGGGACACAGCAAAAGCAGCCTTGAGAGGGAGGTTCATAGCACTATAGGCCAACTTCAAAAAAAGAAAAAGAAAAGAAAGACAGAAAGACTTGTAATCAGTTATATAACCCTAAAACTTAAAGAATTAGAAACTGAACAACAAGAAAATACCAGAGTAAGTAGAAGGAAGGAAATACTAAAGATCAGAGTAGAAATAAATGACATAGAGACTAAAACAAAACAAAACAAAACAAAACAAACAAAAGATCAATAAAACCAAGAGCTGGTTCTTTGAAAGGATAAACAAGATTGATGAACCTTTAGGCAGAATCATCAAGAAACAAAGAGAGAGAGCCCAAATAAATAAAATCAGAAATGAAAGAGGTGAATTAACCACTAACCCCAAATAAGTACAAAGAATCATAAAAAAAAATACTATGAATGCCTTTATTTTAAAGTAATGGACAACCTGGACAAAATGGACATATTCCTAGAAAAATTCCAATCTTCCAAAACTCAATCAGGAAGAATCAGAAAATTCTGATAGGCCAATAATGACTGATGAATTTGAAGCAATAATAATAAAAAAAAACTTCCAGAAAACAGAAGCCCTGGCCCAGATGGCTTCCCAGGGGAGTTTTAGCAAACATTCAAAGAACTAACACCTATACTCCTCAAATTATTGCAAAAAATTCAAGGAGGAACACTTCTAAGCTCATTCTATGAGACCAGCATTACCTTAATTCCAAAACCAGATATAGACACTACAGAGAAAGAGAACTACAGACCAATATCCCTGATGAACATAGATGCTAAAATCCTCAACAAAATATTAGCAAATTGGATCCAGCAATGCATTACAAAGATCATACAACATGACCAAGTGGGATTTTTCCACATGGGTATGCAAGGTGGTACAATATTCACAAAATAAATAAACGTGTTGCATCACATAAACAGATTGCAAGACAAAAATCACACGATCATATCAATTGATGCAGAAAAATCATTTAACAAAACGCAACACCCTTTCTTGATAAAAACTCTTGGCAAAGTGAGAATAGAGGGATCATATCTCAACATAATAAAAGCAATATATGACAAGCCTACATCATACTCAATGAAAAAAACTAAAACCATTTCTCCTAAGAACAGGAACAAGACATGGATGCCCTCTTTCACCACTCTTGTTCAACATAGTATTAGAAGCCCTAGCCTTAGCGATTAGAGAAGAAGAAGACATAAAAGGCATCTAAATTGGAAAGGAGAAAATAAACTGTCATTATTCATAGATGACATGATATTGTACATAGAAAACCCTAAAGACTCCATCAAAAAATGACTAGATTCAATACATAAATTCAGAAATATAGCAGGATACAAAATTAACACCCAGAAATTGATGGCATTTTTATACACCAATAATGAACTCTCAGAAAGAGAAAGCAAGAAAACAATCCCATTTACCAAAATATTTTTAACAAAAAATTAAGATAATTAGGAATAAATTTAACCAAGGAGGTAAAAGACCTGTACTAAGAAAACTATAGGACATTGAAAAAAGAGATAAGGAAGATATAAACAAGTGGAAGAATATACCATGTTCATGGATTGGTAGAATCAACATATTAAAATGTTCATACTACCCAAAGGAATCTATAGATTCAATGCAATTCCTATTAAAATACCAAATACCTATTAAAATAAAAGGAAAGTGAAAGAAAACAGCACCAGCCCTGGCCTAGTGGTTCCACCGCCCCCTCTGCCCTCCCACTGCAGGCAGGAGCAGCACCTCTCCAGTACTAATTACTTTTAAAACTCTTTTTGTAAAGAGAGAGATTAAATTTTGGAGGTATTTCAGGATCCATTGGAATAACTTAGTCATTTTTCAGTCAATTAAAAAGTTTCTTAAATTTTAAATTTTTTTCATTTTAAAAAAATAAATCTTTATTCAGATTATTACAATTGTTTCTCCTTCCCCCGCCCCCATAGCTCCCCTCCACCAGGTTCCCACCCCACCTTCTGCCTTTACCTCCCCCCGCACTGTCCTCATCCATAGGTGTATGATTTTTGTCCAGTCTCTTCCTGAACCCCCCCATACCCCTTTCCCCCTGAGAATTATCATTCCACTCCCTTTCTATGCCCCTGATTCTATTATATTCACCAGATTATTCTGTTCCTCAGGTTTTTAATTCACTTGATTTTTAGGTTCACTTGTTGATAGATATGTATTTGTTGTTCATAATTTTTATCTTTACTTTTTTCTTCTTCCTCTTCTTTAAGAATACCTTTCAGTATTTCATATAATACTGGTTTGGTGGTGATGAACTTCTTTAGCTTTTTCTTATCTGTGAAGCTCTTTATCTGCCCTTCAATTCTGAATAATAGCTTTGCTGGGTAGAGTAATCTTGGTTGTAGGTTCTTGCTATTCATCACTTTGAAAATTTCTTGCCACTCCCGTCTGGCCTGCATAGTTTCTGTTGAGAAATCAGCTGACAATAGTATGGGTGCTCCCTTGTAGGTAATTAACTGCTTTTCTCTTGCTGCTTTTAAGATTCTTTGTCTTTTGATCTTGGCATTTTAATTATGATGTGTCTTGGTGTGGTCCTCTTTGGATTCCTTTTGTTTGGGGTTCTGTATGCTTCCTGGACTTGTACGTCTATTTCTTTCACCAGGTGGGGGAAGTTTTCAGTCATTATTTCTTCAAATAGGTTTTCAGTATCTTGCTCTCTCTCTTCTTCTGGCACCCCCATAATTCTGATGTTGGTACGCTTGAAGTTGTCCCAGAGGCTTCTTACACTATCTTCAACTTTTTGGATTTTTTTTTTCTTTTTGCTTTTTCAGTTGAGTGTTTTTTGCTTCTTTGTATTTCAATTCTTTGACTTGATTCTTGTGTTCCTCTAGTCTGTTGTTGGGTATCTGTATAATATTTTTTATTTCAGTCAGTGTATGTTTAATTTCTAGTTCGTCCTTTTTCATATCTTTTGACGGTCTCGTTATATTTATCAGCCTTTCCTAAGATATTCTAGAAAAGCCTTATAACCGTGTCTTTGAATTCTATATCTAGTCATTTGTTTTTCTCCATTTCTTTTGTTTGTGATCTGTTTCTTTGTTGCTGCATTTTCACTGCTTCCCTGAGTTGGTAGGGTAGGTTTGTGTGCTAGGTTTCCTATGTGGCCCAGTGGGTCGGCCTCCCCAGTTAACCTGAGGTGGATACTCTTGGTGCACCCCTTTGTGGACTGTGTGTACAGCCTTGTTGTAGTTAAGTCTTGATTGTTGTTGGTATCACTGGGAGGAATTGACCTGCAGGCCAGTTGGTTGTGAGGGTCAGCTGTGTCTACGCTGGGAGAAGTTTGGTGCTGGAGACAGCCTTATAGGATTAGACTTGCCAGATTGCAAAAGCCTCTGTGCTCAGCTTGGATGGGGTGGAGTCTCAGGGCGGAGCAGACAGTCTTGGCTTCCAGTCAGCCTTGCCCTTGCGAACGTGCGCGCCTCCCGACCTCTGCCTTCCCAGGCTCCTGAGCCTCCGCCTGAGATTCCAGATTCCCCCCCGCAAGAGGGTGGGTCCCCAGGGACTAACCTGGAACTGGGGTTCAGTGCAGTCAGAACTGGGGTTCAGTGCAGTCAGGAGCTTCCAACTCCCTTTTGCTAGAGAAAGCCTGTGGCAACCTCCGCAGCCTTTGTGCACACTGGCACGGGCTCCTCCAGAACCCTGCCTGCCGGGGCTCCCCTGGGTCTCCCCCTGGTCTCTGAGTCTCCGGGTGCCTTTCTCTCTAGCTAACAGTCCAGACTCGCCCTGTATGAGCCTGGGTCCATGGGGTTTCACCCGGAACTGGGGTTCAGTGCAGTCGGAACTGGGGTTAAGTGACGTAGGGGGCTTCCTTCCCCCTCCCTCCAGAGAAAGTCAGCCAGGCTCTCAGCCGCCCTTCCTCTGTGCATGCACAAAGACCCTTTGCCGTACCTCCAATTCTCTGTGAGCTTGTCTCTTTCCCTCTAGTTGTAGAATTTCCACTCAGCCAGCTTTCCTGTGGTTCTGGATGGTGTCCATTCTGTCTTTTAGTTGTAGTTTTGAAATTGTTGTGTGAGGCAGCAGTTTAGGTGCTTACCTATGCCCCCATCTTGGTTTCTCTCCTTAAATTTTAAATTTGAAAAGGTTGTAAAACAAGATTCTATAACAACAAAAGTTTAATATGCTAATTAGATCAGACGTCCTTCCAGACAACCTTCCAGATGAACACAAGGCTGGAAGGGAAGCCTGGGTTCCAGGTGCCAGACGGAAGCCAGTGCCGACAGCTGGGGGAAGAAAGGCCTACTCTTGCATGAATTTTGTGCATGGGGCCTCTAGTAATTAAGCATTATGATATACATTTTGTAAAAACTGGGTAAGAAATCAATTAAACTTTAAAACTGTGTTAGTATTAAATATTTTATCCAGACTACAAGATTTTGTTTAATTTACATAAGTATTTAATTTTTTTAGGCCAGTAAATGATTATATCCTGTAATGCCATTTGGAGAGAGAAAATGCACAACACATAATACAAAGATGAATACATATCATAGAAATGTTACAGACCATATACATAATTCAAGAGTAATTCACCTTTTTTCCTTAAATATATATTTCCATATTTTTTTAATCCTCACCTGAGGAGCAAGGATATTTTTTTCCATTGATTCTTAGAGAATGGGAGAAGTGAGCGGGGGAGAGAGGGAAACATCAATGTGACAGAGACACATCTATTGGTTGCCTCCCACACATGCCCTGACTGAAAGTGGGATCAGACCTTCAGCCCAGGTACATGCCCTTGACTGGAAATCAAACCTGCAACCCTCTGATGCATAGGACAATGCTGTAACCACTGAGCACACCAGACATGGCTGTATTTTCATTTTTTTAATTAAAAGTAATTTAATGTATGAGAATTTTTAATGTTTGGGAACCTCAGTTTTCAATGATAGTGAAAAATTAAGCAACCAATATTTCCTACAACTTTTATTAACATATTTTATTATTTTAAATTTAGGCACCCAGAGACCACTGCAATATGGCCATTTTAAAATGAGATTTCTAGTGAAATCTTGCTATTTCTGTAAAGCAATTACCAGTAACAAGATTTCTATCAGAAGTATTAATTAGAGCTGGGCTCTGGAAGTTTCTGGCCTTGGAGGCACAATTCCCCATATTAATTGTAGTGGTTTCTTTTGTTTTGGACATTGGCAGTCTGAGTAAATTCTCTAGGGAGGTAATGTAGTGGGTCAAAATCTGCTGCTTATGAGTACCATGAGGCTCTTAGTCCTCCAGTGGCATTCAACCTTTTTACATGCCTTGGTTTCTCTCCCTGCCTGTCTCATACAGCTGTGAGTGATGATTCGGACCACTAGGTGACCAACCTTTATACAGGCATCCCTGGATGAGTCAATTTCTTAATTACAGTTGAGTTGGAGGTTCCCTATGGGGACCCTACACGTCGTGAGGAATGACCTCAGACACCTCCATAAAGATTCTTAGTCATCTAAGAGCATCTGAGATTCGGGCAGGAGGGAGGATGTGCCCCTTATATTCAGAGCTGAATGAGTTGGGCATTTGCTCAGATTCTCAGAAAGCAATTCCAATGGAAAAGGCAAATTTAAATACCAGCCAACCATTGTTCCTCCTGTCTCATCTTGTAGCCTGGGTTCTGTTAACCCTTAACCTTGTCAGGTTAGCATGTGGCCCATTTTCATCCAGATAGTGAAACAAAGGGAGGGATTAAAATAGAAGAAATAAGATCAAGGGGGTCTTGGAGACAGGTTCAAGGGGTTAGCCCAGGACAAGCTGCCGCTGCCCACAGATCCTCTGGTTGCAAGTCTCATACGGACCTTTAGAGCTCAGGAGAAACAAAGTAAAAGTAGGAAATAAGAGAAGGGAACACACAGGTGTAAGGAATAACACACACCTTTGTCTTAAGGGTTTTACCTGTTTCATTGTTTGATTTTTTAAATATGATTTTATTGATTTCAGAGAGAGAGGAAAAAAGAAAGAAACATCATCGATGTGAGAGATATATCAATCAGTTGCCTCTTGTTGAACCCACAACCTGAACATGTGTCTAAATCTGGAATTGAACAGGTGACCTTTTGATGCATGGGACAACATTCAGTGAAGGTAGTCACAATGGCCAGGACAAAGATTTTACCTGGTGTTTAACAGTGGCAATTTTAGAGGAGGCCTCAATGGAATATCTCAATAGATTATTCATCAACACTCCAGGTGTGTCATTTGATATGCTGATGTATTACAATGAATGTATACAGTGATGTGGGTCATTCTCTGATCAGTTTCACCTTAAAAATGTCACCGGAAAGGGATTTGAAGCAACATGGGTCTGCTGGGCATGGTCTGGAACATGTAACCCATTTGCTCCTAAGCATCCTAGGTTAGGGAAGATAAGTTCTTGTGATTTAGTAGTTGTGCCTATAAATTACTAGGCCCTGTTAGAGTCTCAGATTTCCCATTCCACTTGTCAAGGAGCTTTCCTAGCTTTTTAATTACATGCCTCAACTCTATAAACTTGGGGACGCTTGTCAGTATTGAACTCAACATAATGACCATCAGTTGACAGACACTAGACACCAGAGCCAAAATCAGTACTCCAAACGCACACCCTGGACTCCAGAAGCTGTACCCTACAGCAACCACAAACCAAAAGCTGGACCCCGGCCCTGGGACTCAAACTCGAAGTGATTCCCCTGACTCAAGCATACTATGCAGCACAAAAGCCAGAAACCAGATGTCAGAGACTGACAGCTAATTCTTAAGACCAGATTCCATACACCAGAATCTGAATGTATAGCTGCACTTGGACCCCACACAAGAACCCCGGACACAAAGTCATACCCAAAGAGACCCAAAACGCCAGACACACACCCAAATACATATTTGATCCGAAACCACAGACCCTGGACATATAACAGGGATCTATAACTAAGATGCCATAGCCACAATGTGGAGTTGGAGACAGACAACAGACCTCAGTTGCCAGATGCCAGATGCATGAACTGAACCAGATCCTCACGTTGTACACAAAGCCATGATTCAATAAAGAGAACCCATGTCACTCTTAGCCCAAGCAGCTAGTTTCACAAATACTTTCTGTATGCCAATGTGAATGTATAAGAGGAAAAAGTAACTTGCAGAACTTCAAAATTCTACCAAATCTTGCAGTACTACACACAAAAGGCTAACAGAATGAAAAAGTAATAATAATGCTTACCTTTGCTGGCAGGTATCCATGATCTCTTGGCTGTAGTGGTGTCAGAAGTTAACCATGTCACAGCGGATAATTTCACAAGGCCGGCTCTTATTTACCTATACCTTATAAATTCTAACAACTGGGCTAATAACCAAATTGACATGATCAAATTAACAAGAGATGTACAAGGCTTAATCCATGCACAAGAAAAATTAACATACAAATGGATACCAAAGACAATGAGGTAATATTAGGAACAGAAAATGTTGGAAAATGGGGAAACAGGGTCTTAGATTGTAGAGGTGAAATGGGTAATATTAAGGAAAAGTACAGGATATGTGGCATGTTAATTTTAGTTAGGTAATCCCCAAAAGTATATGATGAGGGGGGTAAGATAGGCATATCAAGAAACTCCTGGTAGCCTGGCTGGTGTGGCTCAGTGGTTGAGCATCAAGCCATGAATCAGGAGGTCATGGTTCGATTTCCTGTTAGTGCACATGCCCAGGTTGTGGGCTTGATCCCCAGTGTGGGGCGTGCAGGAGGCAGCTGATCTCTCATCATTGTTTCTGTCTCTCCCTCTCCCTTCTTCTCTGAAATCAATAAAAAAATATTTTTAAAGAAACTCCTGACCTCCCCCACACACAGACAGCACCTTCAGTCAGTGTGTGCTCCATCCTCAGGCTCCCCACAGAGCTGTCACACAGCACATGCCCTACCCCGAGCCCAGGTCAGAGCTGCTGGTGTGACCTGATATGCCCAGGCACAGGTCACAAGACCATGCTGCATGTGCAAGAGGGTCCTAGGGCGCCATCCTGCCTTGAGTGCTGGGGCTGCAGAGTGAGTTGCATGCCACAGGGCTCTGGGTCTTCATGGGGACTTGCACACCAGAGGAACTGTTCATGCACCCCCACCAACCCAAGAATCTGAAGTGGAGAACTGAAGGACCAGAATCATGGGAGAAGGGAGTACAACTCAGAGCAGACGATAAATGTGTGAAACTCAAGCACATCCAGCCTCTGGTCTAGTGAGTCCCAGATCATTGGACCACTAGGGGATTCAACCCCTTGGATCCCAAGCAGGGAGTCCAGAGCCAGGAAGAGGAGACAACAAAAAGGAGGAGACAAAGAAAAACCCCCAAAGGAAAGCAAAGGAGAAATCACCAGAAAAGGAACTAAATGAAACAGAGGCAAGCAATATATCAGCGAAATAATTCAGAGTGAGGGTCATGCAGTTCCTAAACCAACTGCATGAGAAAATTACCAACATATGTAAGAATCAAGAAAAAATGAAGAATGATATAGCTAAAATAAAAACCACAATGGAAGGTTTCACTAGTAGACTAGAAAAAACAAAGGACCGAATCAGTGAGTTAGAAGACAGGGTTTAAAACATACCCAATCAGAACAGCAATTGGAGAAAAACTTTTAGAAATCAGGAGAAGAGCCTAAGGGAGATTTGGGACAACATGAAATGAAGCAACATCTATATAATAGGGGTGCCAGAAGGAGAGGAATAGGCGTAAGAATTAGAAAACCTATTTGAAGAAAGAATGACAGAAAACTTCACTAACTTGGGGAAGAAAAAAGTCACACAAACAAAGAGAGTCTCAAACAAGATGAACCCAAAAAAACCCACACCAAGACACATCATAATTACAATGGCAATTGTTAGTGACAAAGAGAGAATCTTAAAGGCTGCAAGAGAGGAAGAGAGTTACCAACAAGGGATCTCCCATTAGACTATCAACTTACTTCCCAACAGAAACACATCTGGCCAGAAGGGAATGGAATGAGGTATACAAAGTGATACAAAGCAAGGGAATGACTTCAAGAATACTCTTTCCAGTGAGGCTATCATTTAAATTGAAAGGGAAATCAGGAGCTTCACAGACAAGAAAAGGCTAAGGAAATTTATTACTATCAAGCCAGCAATGCAAGAAATGCTAAAGGGACTGTCGTAAAAAGAAGAAATTGGAAGAGAAGAAGGAACACATGCATAAAAATTAAAATTGCTACAAACAAGTACTTATCAATAATAACCTTAAACATTAATGGATTAAATGCTCCAATCAAAAGACATCAAGTGGCTGAATGGAAAGAAAACATGACCCATACATATGCTGTCTACAAGAGACCCACCTCAGAACAAAAGAGTCACAATACTGAAAGTGAAGGAATGGAAGAATATTTTCAGGCACATGGAAATGAATTTTAAAAAGCTGGGGTGGCAATACTTATATATCACAAAATAGACCTCAAAGTGAAGGCCTTAACAAAAGATAAGGAAGGCTACTTCATAATACTAAAGGGTTTGGTACAACAAGAGACTATAACGCTGGTAAACATACATGCACCCAATGCAGGAGCATCCAAATACATTAAAAAATACTTCTGGAAGATATTAAGGGAGAAATCCACAGCAATACATTCATAGTAGTGAACTTTAATATCCAATTGACAACACTGGATAAATCTAGACAAAAAATCAACAAAGAAATAGCAATCTAAAGGACTCACTAGATCAGTTGGAATTGACATCTTCAGAACATTTCATCCCAAAGCCACAGAATATAGATTCTTCCCAAGTGCACATGGGACATTTTCATAGTCCACATATTAGGACATAGGCTAAGTCTCTACAAATTCAAGAAGATTGAAGTCATATCAAGAATCTTCTCTGATCACAATGGCATAAAATTAGAAATCAACTACAATAAAAACAATTTTATAAAAATCAAACACTTGGAGGCTAAATAGCATGTTATTAAACAATGATTGGGTTACCAAAGAGATCAAATCAGAAATAAAAACCATCCTGGAAACAAATGACAATGAAAACACAACAATCCAAAAAAGATGGGACACATTGAAAGCAGTTGGGAGAGGGAAGTTCATAGCACTACAGGTCTACCTCAGAAAACAAGAAAAACAGGTAATTATCTAACCCTACAACTTAAAGAATTACAAAGAGAGCAACAAGAAAAGCTCAGAGTAATCGGAAGGAAGGAGATAATAAACATCAGAGCAGAAATAAATGGCATAGAGAAAAAAAGATCAATAAAACCAAGAGCAATTTCTTTGCAAAGATACACAAGATTGTTGAATTTCTAGCGAGGACCACCTAGAAGTAAAGAGAGATGGCCAAAATAAACAAAATCAGAAATGAAAGAAGTGAAGTAATAACCAACCCCACAGAAATATAAAGGATTGTATAAAAATACTATGAACAACTCCATTACAACAAACTGGACAACCTAGAGGAAATGGACATGTTCCTAGAAAAGTACAATCTACCAAATCTCAATCAGGAAGAATAAAAAAATCTGAAACGGGCAATAACTATGGAGGAAATTGAAGCAGTCATCAAAAAAGTTCCAGCAAAAAAAAACCCTGAGCTAGACAGTTTCACAGGGAAGTTTTACCAAATATTAAAAGAACAAAAATTACCCTCCTTACACTATTCCAAAAAAATTAAAGAAGAAGGAACACTTCCAAGCTTTTTGTATGTAGTCAGCATTACCCTAATCACAAAAGCAGATAAAGACACCCAAAAGAAAGAGAATTACAGGCTAATATCCCTGATGAACATAGATGCTAATATACTCAACAAAATTCTAGCAAATTGGATCCAGCGTTACATTCAAAAGATCATACACCATGACCAAGTGGGATTTATTCTAGGGATGCAAGTCTAGTATAATATCCACAAATCAATCAACATGATACATCACATATACAAATTGAGAGACAAAAATCACTGAGTCATATCAATTGATGCAGAAAAAGCACTTGACAAAATCCAACAGCTTGTCTTGATAAAAACTCTCAGCGAAGTGGGAATAGAAGGATCATACCTCAACATAATAAGGGCCATATGCCAAACCTACAGCCAACAGCATACTCAATGGGCAAAAACTAAAACTGTTTCCCCTAAGAACAGGAACAAGACAGGGATTCTCACTCTCACCACTCCTCTTTCCCATAGAACTGAAAGTGCTAACCATAGCAATCATACAAAAAGAAAAAATAAAAGGCATCCGAGTTGTCAAAGAAGAAGTAAAACTCTCATTACTCACAGGTGCCATCATATTGTACATAGAAAACCCTAAACACTCCATCAAAAAACTACTAGGCTTAAATGAATTTGGCAATGTAGCAGGATACAAAATTAACACTCAGAAATGTATGGCTTTTTATACACCAATAATGAACTCACAGAAAGAGAATGTAAAAAAAAAAAATTCAATTTATCATTGCAAAAACAAACCAACAAAAACAAAAAATGAAGATACCTAGGAATAATCTTAACTAAGGAGGTAAAAGGCCTGTACTCAGGAAACTACAGGACATTGAAAAAACAGATAGGGGAAGATGTAAACAAATGTAAGAATATAACGTGTTCATGGATTGGTAGACTCAACATCATTAAAATGTCTATACCACCCAAAGCAATCTATAGATTCAATGCAATCCCCATTAAAATACCAATGGCATATGTCATGGACCTAGAACAAACTCTCCAAAAATTCATATGGAACTGAAAAAGACCCCAATAGCCACAGCAATCCTGAGAAAGAGGAACAAAGTTGGAGGAATCATAATACCAGATATCAAGATATACTACAAAGCCATTGTTCTCAAAACTGCCTGGTACTGGCACAAGAACAGACATATTGACCAATGGAACAAAACAGAGAACCCATCAATCAACCCAAGCAATTATGCTCAATTTATATTTGACAAAGGAGGCAATAGCATACAGTTTAGTGCACGGGTAGACCCAGGGCCTGCAGCTTCCAAAGGGCCTGGGTTGGGTTCCTCTCCAAGACCAGGGTGGCCTCCATGGAGCTCTGAGTTTTGCCCACTCATCTTGGGGGAGCCTTCAGCACATCCTGGAAGAGATGTGGCCACCAGACTGGTTTTGCAACTTTAAGAGCCACTCGTCACACTCTTGCTTCTTCTCCGCCAACTTGAGGAAGAAGTGAGAGCCACTTCATCATGGTGGAAATACTAGTAGAATCCCAGAGAGAGAAGAAAAGCCATGTGAGGACACAGTGAAGAAGCAGACATCTATATACCAGAAAAAGAGTCCTTATGGAAATTCAACCCTGACAGTGACACCTTGATATTGGCCTTCTAGTCTTCAGAACTGAGGAGCAGCAGTCCCACGAGCAGTGTGCCCCCATCCGAGGATCTGCAGCTGCATGCAACCTGCCCCTGTCCGAGGAGCAGCAGCTGTGTGATCTGCCCAACCCCATTCAATGAGCAGCATCCTTGCACAGCCCACTGTCATCCAAGGAGCAGCAGCTGCATGAGCTGCCCACCACCATCCAAGGAGCAGCAGCTTCGTAAGCAGCCTCCCCCTGTCCAAGGAGCAGCAGATAGAAGATCATCCCACCCCCACCAGCCAGAGGAGCCACCACTGCTGCGAGCAGCGGCACAAGCAGCACCCACTAGAGGAGCTTCTGCCAACTGAGGAGCAGCCACTGTCATGACTGCCTGAGGAGCAGCCACCACCCAAGGAGCCACTGCTGCCTGAGGCACAGCCCCCGCATGACTCGACACCTGGGTCCTTCAGTGAGAGCAAAAATGGGGAGACAAAGAAATCCCCAAAGGAAATAAAAGAAGGAATTGCCAGAAACTAAGTGAAACAGAGGTATGCATTATGTCAGAAAAAGAATTCAAAATAAGTGTTATATAGTTCATAAACCAGATAGATGAAAAAATCAACAACTTATGTAAAAACCAAGAAGAAATAAAGAGTGTGTAGCTTCAATAAAAAACACTATGGAAAGTTTCAACAGTAGACTAGGAGAAGCGGAAGACCAAATTAATGAATTAGAAGACAGGGAAGCAAAATGCAACCAAACTGAACTGCAATTGGGGAAAAAAATTAAGAGACAGTAGGTGAGCCTAAGGGAACTTTTGCACAACATTAAATGAAGCAGCATACAAATAAAATGGGTGCCACAATGACAGAAGAGGAACAAGGGTTAGAAAACATATTTGAAGTAATAACATCAGAAAACTTCCCTGATGTGAGGAAGAAAAAAGTCACACAAGCACAGAGAGTCCCAAACAAGATGAACCCAAAAAGACCCACACCAAGACACGTCATAATTACAATGGCAATTGTTAACAACAAAGAGAGAATATTTTTTTAAATTTCTTTATTGATTAAGGTATTACATATGTGTCCTTATTTTCCCATTACCCTCAACCCCCCATTCATGCCCTTACCCCCCTGTTGTCTGTGCCAATTGATTAGGCTTATATGCATGCATATTAGTCCTTTGGTTAATCTCTCCCCCTTACCCCCACCATCCCCTACCTTCCCTGAGGTTTGACATTCTGATTGATGTTTCTCTGTCTCTGGATCTGTTTTTGTTCATCAGTTTATGTTGTTCATTATAGTCCATAAATGAGTGAGATCATATGATATTTATCTTTCTCTGCCTGGCTTATTTCATTTAGTGTAATGATCTCCAGCTCCATCCATGTTGTTGCAAAAGGTAAGAACTCCTTCTTTTTTACCGCAGCATAGTATTCCATTGTGTAGATGTACCACAGTTTTTTAATCCAAACATCTGCTGATAGGCACTTAGGCTGTTTCCAAATCTTAGCTATGGTGAATTGTGCTGCTATGAACACAGGGGTGCATATATCCTTTCTGATTCATGTTTCTAGTTTACAAAGAAAGTATCTTAAAGGCTGCAAGAGAGAGACAGAAAGTTATGTACACGGGATCTCCCATTATATTATTAAATGATTTCTCAACAGAAATACATCAGGACAGAAAAGAATGGAAGGAAGTTTACAAAGTGATGCAAAGCAAGGAACTGAATACAAGAATATTACATTCAGCAAGGCTAGCATTCAAAATTGAAGGGGAAATAAGGAACTTCACAGATAAAATAAAAGGCTAAGGGAGTTTATCACCACCAAGCCCACAATGCAAGAAATGCTAAAAGGGAATGGTATAAAAATAAGAAATAGAAAGGGAAGGAGGAACACTGGCACAAAAAATTAAAACGGCTACAAACAACTACCTATCAATAATAACTTTAAACATAAACTGACTAAATGATCCAATTGAAAGACATTGAGTGGCTGAATGGATAAGAAAATATGACCCATACATTTTCTGTGTACAAGAGACCCACCTTAGAACAAGGGACTCACACAGACTGAAAGTGAAGGGATGGGAAAATATCTTCCAGGCAAATAGAAATTTTAAAAAAGCTAGCGTAACAATACTTATATATCACAAAATATACCTCAAAGTAAATGCCATAACAAGTGATAAAGAAGGCCACTACATAATACTAAAGGGATTGGTACTACAAGAGGATATAACCCTGATAAACATATATGCAACCAATACAGGAGAACCCAAATACATAAAAAAACCTCCTCGAAGATATCAAGGAAGAGATTGACAACAATACAATCATAGTAGGGGACTATAATACCCCATTGACATCACTGGATAAATCATCTAGACAAAAAATCAGTAAAGAAACAGCAATCCTAAATGACTCACTAGATCAGATGGACATAATTGACATCTGCAGAACATTTCATCCCAAAGTCAGTAAATATACATTCTTCTCAAGTGCAATGGGACATATTCAAAGATAGACCACATATTGGGTCACAGGCAAAGTCTCTTCCAATTCAAGAAGATTGAAATGATATCAAGCATCTTCTCAGACCACAATGGCATAATATTAGAAATAAACTACAATAAAAACAATTAAAAAATCCAACACTTGGAAGCTGAATAGCATGCTATTAAACAGTGATTGCGTTACCAAAGAGATCAAGGAAGAAATTAAAAACATCCTGGAAACAAATGATAATGAAAACACAACAATCCAAAATATATGGGACACAGTGAAAGCAGTCCTGAGAGGGAAGTTTATAGCTCTACAGGCCTACCTTAAAAAAAACAGAAAAAAATGATAATAAATCAACTAACACTACAACTTAAAGAATTAGAACAACAAGAAAAGCCCAGAGTGAGCAGAAGGAAGGAGATAATAAAGAGCAGAGCAGAAATAATCTCATAGAGACCCACAAAGAAAACAACACAAAAGATCAATGAAACCAAGAGCTCTTTCTTTGAAAGTATACACAAAATGGATTAACCTCCAGGCAGGCTCATCAAGAAGCAAAGAGAGAGGACCCAAATAAACAAAATCAGAAATGAAAGAGGTGAAATAACAACAGACCTCACGGAAATACAAAGTATCCTATATAATAAAGAGCTAATATGCAAATAGGCATCACACGGTCATGCCATCACACCATCACACTGGACCTGGGGGACCTGAGGCCAGGCCTGGGGGCCCTGAGGCCATTCCCCCTGCCCCAGTGCCGAGGCTAGGGGACTGGAGGACAGGTCGGGGGACCAGGGGCTGATCCAGGGGACCTGAGGCCATGCCCCCCACCCAGTGGGGCTTGATGGGGGACCTTAGGCTCTGCCCCCTGCCCGGTGCCGGGCCGGGGGACCTGAGGCTGCAACCCCAGCCAATGTGGGGTTTGATGGAGATGGGGCCAGCCGGGTCTGGGTCTCAAGTGACTTCAAGGCACACGTGGGTGGGTGGGGACTTGACTCTGGGTCTCATGGTGCACCCCAGATACTGACAGGAGGAAAATTTGAGATTTCCATATACATTTTAGTAATTTTCTTTCATCTCTGACACTTCTATTATAGAGAAAGGTCAAATAGCAGTATTAAAATATTTCCTCTACTTAATTCCCTTTTAATGTGCATGAATTTCATGCACCAGGCCACTAGTTGTAAAAAACAAATACTATGAACAACTCTATTCCAACAAACTAGACAACCTAGAGGAAACGGACATATTCCTAGAAAAATACAACATTCCAAAACTCAATCAGAAAGAATCTAAAGATCTCAATAGGCTGATAACTATGGAGGAAATTGAAGCAGTCATCAAAAAGCTCCCAGCAAACAAAAGCCCAGGTCCAGGCGGCTTCACAGGGGAGTTTTACCAAACATTCAAAGAAGAACTAAAACCTATCCTCCTCAGACTATTCCAAAAAATTAAAGAGGAATCAACACTTCCAAGCTCATTCTATGAAGCCGACATTACCATAATACCAAAACCAGATAAAGACACCACAAAGAAAGAGAATTATAGGCCAATATCCCTCATGAATATAGATGCCAAAATCCTCTACAAAATTGTAACAAATCAGATCCAGCATTACATCAGAAAAATTCATACATCATGACCAAGTAGGATTTATTCCATGGATGCAAGAATGGTACAATATGCACAAATCAATAAACATAATACATCACACAAACAAATTGAGAGATAAAAAAATCACATAGTCATATCAATTGATGCAG
Organism: Plecotus auritus; assembly: GCF_963455305.1. NCBI lineage: Eukaryota > Metazoa > Chordata > Mammalia > Chiroptera > Vespertilionidae > Plecotus > Plecotus auritus. The sequence continues at coordinate 60,477,970 of NC_137784.1, forward strand.
AAAAAGCTTTTGATAAAATCTAACACTCTTTCTTGATAAAAACCCTCAGCAAAGTGGTAATAGAGGGATCATACATCAACATAATAAAAGCCTTCCTTATACGACAAACCTCAGCCAACAGCATGCTCAATGGGCAAAAACTAAAACCATTCCCCCTAAGAACAGGAACAAGACAGGGATGTGCACTGTCACCACTCCTGTTCCACATAGTACCAGAAATGCTAGTCATAGCAATTAGACAAGAAGAAAGAAAAGATATCTAAATTGGAAAAGAATACATAAAACTGCCATTATTCACAGGTGACATGATGCTGTACGTAAAAAAAACCAAGCACTCCATAAAAAATTATTAGACTTAATAATTGAATTTGGCAATGTAGCAGGATACAAAATTAATGCCAAGAAATCTATGGAATTTTTATACACCAATAGTGAACTTACAGAAACAGCGGTTTTAAAAATCCCATTTACCATTGCACCAAAAACATTAAGATTCCTAGGAATAAACTTAACTGACAAGGTAAAAGACCTGTACTCAGAAAATGACAGGACACTGAAAAACGAGACAGAGGAAGACATAAACAGGTGGAAGAACATACCATAGAATCAACATCATTAAAATGTCCATACTACCCAAAGCAATCTATAGATTCAATGCACTCCCCATTAAAATGCCAACGGCATATTTCACAGTCCTAAAACGAACTCTCCAAAAATTCATCAGGGATTAAAAAAAAAAAGACTCCAAATAGCTGCAGCAATCCTGAGAAAGAAGAACAAAGTAGGAGGGATCTCAATACCAGATATCAAACTGTATTACAAACCCACTGCTTTCAAAATTCCCTGGTACTGGCACAAGAACAGACATATAGATCAATGGAACAGAACAGAGAACCCAGAAATTGACTCAAGCCATTATGTTCAATTAATATTTGATAAAGGAGGCAAGAGCATACAATGGAGTCAAAACAGTCTCTTCAAAAAATGGTGTTGGGGAAATTGGACAGATAAATGCAATAAAATGAAACTAAACCACCAACTTACATCATACACAAAAATAAACTCAAAATGGATAAAGGACTTAAATGTAAGATAGGAAACCATAAAAATCTTAGAGGAATCCACAGGTAGCAAAATCTCAGACATATGCCAAAGCAATATCTTCACCGATATAGCTCCTAGGGCAATGGAAACTAAAGAGAAAATGAACAAATGGGACGACATCAAAATAAAAAGCTTCTGCACAGCAAAAGAAATCATCAAGTAAACAAGAAAGCCCACTGCATGGAAGAACATATTTGCCAATGTTATCATCGATAAGAGTTTAATCTCCAACATTTACAGGGAACTCATACAACTTAACAAAAGGAAGACAAACAACCCAATCAAAAAATGGGCAACAGATCTAAATAGATATTTTTCATAAGAGGACAGAAGGAAAGCCAAGAGACATATGAAAACATGCTCAAAGTCACTAATCATCCGAGAGATGCAAATCAAATCGACAATGAGGTACCATCTCACACCTGTCAGAATGGCTATCATCAACAAATGACAAGTGTTAGAGAGGATGCGGAGAAAAAGGAACCCTCATGCACTGCTGGTGATAATGCAGACCGGTGCAGCCACTGTGGAGAACAGTATGGAGTTTCCTCAAAAATCGAAAAATGGAACTGCCATTTGAGCCAGTGATCCCACTTCTAGGACTATATTCCAAGAAACTAGAAACACCAATCAGAAAGAAATATGTACCCCTATGTTCATAGCAGAACAATTTACAATAGCTAAGATTTGAAAACAGCCTTAGTGCCCATCAGCGGATAAGTGGATTAAAAAAATGTGGTACATCTACACAATGGAATACTACACTGCTGTAAAAAGGAAGGAAGTCCTACCATTCACAACAGCATAGATGATCCTGGAGAGAAAGATAAATATCACATTATCTCACTCATTTGTGAAATATAATGAACAACATAAACTGATGAACAAAAATAGATCCAGAGACTTAGAAGCATCCAACAGACCATCCAACCTCAGAGGGAAGGCAGGGGAGGGTGGGGGGGTGAGGTAAGAGATCAACCAAAGGACTTGTATGTATGCATAGAAGCATAACCAATGGACACAGACAATAGAGAGTGAGGGAATGCACTGGGGGGGGGGGGGTGGGAGCAGCCAGAAAGAGGCCAATTGGGGAAATGGAGACATATATAATACTTTAAACAATAAAGAATTTTAAAAAATTAAAAGAAACTCCTGGTAAAGTTCTCTTCTTACACCAGTTTTTTCCCAACTAAATCTATTAGAAAGGAATGGGAGACAATTTTTATTTTTTAACAATGAGCTTAAAATCAGTACATCCAATGCAAAATTTTGGTACTCTTTGAAACTTTATTTATTTATTTATTTTCTCTTGATACACATGAATTTAGCTTTTGTGTTTTTTTGCCATTAATTGCTAAGGAATTTTAAGATAAAAATACAAAGTCATTAACATCAAGAGACACAAGGGCACTTTGGATTCCAAAATATCTTTATAATGGGGGAGTAAGGGGAACCTCATGTGTCACTTGCTTATTTTTTAAACTATTACTCTTTCAATTCTAATATTTGAATAAAATATTTTTTCTACAATGTAAAATGACTTTTTAGATAAAAATCAGCACAGTAACATTGTCTATTTTACAATAAATCTGAAAGGAAAACTTGGAAAAGAATATTCTTACACCATATAGCATAACTTGTTTTTTGAAATTTTTTTGTTAATTGTCTAATCTCCTAAATCAGTGAATAAGAATGCTCAGCTTCCACCCTTGGCAATCAATAAAAAATCATCTTTATGGTGCTTGCAGACAAAGGTAACACATCTCTTGATATTTTAGAATTATAACAGCATAATGTACAATTATCCCAAACAAACTTACAAACTAATTCTTTGAATGTCTGGCAGCAATTTAAAAAGGACATGAAAGGATTTAATCCCTTCCACTGTGTAAATGGCCCACTGGGAAGGCACCTGAGCATTCTATATTGGCACCTCTTGCCCTTTTGGCCAAGAGGGACCCTCTTCTCACAATCCAATTGCCCACAGCCGTTGCCTGAGCTTTCTGTTGATGCCGAGGTTGAAACCTCGTGTTGGCTGGTACCATGGATCTGTCTCTCGCCCAGTGGGGTGAGCTGGGCCCTCCCTGGAGAAGAAACCTGGGTTCCCCAAGATATGTGATCAGTGCTGGGGCCCCACCAGCAGGCGAGGGGATCCCAAGGCAGGTGCTGGGCGTAAAGGCCACGGGGGCATAGGCTACCAAGGAGTCAGAACTGAACCTCACATCACCCTGCTTGGCCCCAGAGGATGGCTGGTTAGCCAGAGATGGGTAAGATTCCTCAGAAAAGGAACAACCTAACACAGGCACAGTCGCAGTGGGGCCATCAGGAGAGAACTAGGGGTCAACAGAGGTGGGGCACAGACCCTCACCCACCCAACTTTGCAGGGGCCTGAACCCTCACCCCTTCTGAGGGAGGTCTCCTGCCCCCATGGCTGCTTCGCTTCCCATGCCCAGCTCAAATCGGGACCCAGGCAACAGACAGAGACTTGGCCGACAGCAGCTGCCCTCTCACTGCAACAAGACTTGTTTGAGTTGTCTTATACCCATGGTGTGGGGAAGTGGGTTTTTGTCCAACCTAGCACCAGGAATGCTCAGGGTCTACTCAAGAAGGCAAATAATCCTTTCCACTAATATTTACAGGGTAAAATAAGATTGCTGTTAGAGTATTAAATTTGACAGTAAAATAGTAGTTAAGTTCTCAGACTAATTTAAATTGGCTAATTGAAATAAGCAAATATTCTAGAAAAATTAATGGTACTGGACAAAAAGCTGTTCCTAAAGTGTTAACTAAAGTTTTTATTGGTAGTTCATCTCATGGTAAAATTGTGTAACATGTAATGAACCTAAAGCAGTCATATTTTAGTACAAAACATTAAAATTTAAAAGCTATCAAGACTACATTATAAAATTTCCAAAAGCCTCCTAATATTTAAATCAAAAAGGGGGGATAGTAGAAGAATATCATGTAAGGAAAAATATCCTGTAAGTAAATTACATCTAGAAAATTTTTACTTTAGAAAATTAACTTTCAGTTGAAATGCTAACAGCAAGACACCCATGAAAAACACACACGGTGTCAAAACAAGCCAAAGGAAAATCGTTTGGGCAAAAAATAAAAAAGGATCCCAAGTCAAATTTATAGAAAGGATTCCTTTATTAACTTTTGGTTGAGAATATGTTTGTATATTTTCAGAAAACAACTCCAAGACCATGTAGATCCTGCAACAGGGAGGAATTGACAGGACTGCTCCAGCCATGAAGACAGAAGAGAAATAGTCCAGAGATGGAAGACGCTGATGACGCCTTGCCATGCTAGCAGTCAGCAGCTGTGCATCGCTGCAGGTTGCCCAGGACCAAACCAGAGAGGGTCGGACCTGCATTACCACCATTTGTCCACCACCCAGAACTGAAATATCATTGCTGACATGTACACATAAGGAACTGTTTGACATTGAAATTGGGACTCAAAAGATCTGTTGGCCCAGAAAGAAACTCACTACAGACTGATTCATTTGCCTCTCAGCATAACCATTATTGCTTGTCTCATTTTCGGTTCTATAAGTGTATTTCTAGTATCACATGATCTCACTCCTCTAGGGGAAATAAGGAACAACATAAACTGATGAACAAAAACTGACTCGGAGACAGGGAAGCATTGATCAGACTGTCAAACCTCAGAGGGAAGGTAGGGGAGGGTGGGGGTAAAGGGGAGAGATCAACCAAAGGACTTGTATGCATGCATATAAGCCTAACCAGTGGTCACATACAACAGGGGGGTGGGGGCATGCGTGGGGAGGGGTTTGCGATGGGAATGGGGGGATGAGGACAAATATGTGATACCTTAATCAATAAAGAAATTTAAAAAAATGCTCAGCTTCCAATCCATGAATATAGTATACAATATAATTTATTCTACTATTTACTTCAGAGTCACAGAGATGACATCCATCCTATCTAATAAAAGAGTAATATGCAAATTGACCATACCTTTGCTACACCCACAAGCCACGCCCACCAGCCAATCAGGAGTGAGTATGCAAATTAACCCAACCAAAATGGCTGCGGCCACAGAGAGAGGCTTGGGTTTCCCCGTCAATGGAGGAAGCCAAGCTTTCCTGCACACCCTGGCCAGCCCCGGCCTCTGCTCAAGGCTACAAAGTTTCAATTATAAAGATAAATAAATCCCAGATACCAGGGCCTCTGCTTGGGTCGCCAGGGGGCATGATTGGCCTGCAAACCACCACAGGCCCTTCACCCAGGCTGCCCCATGCTCCAAGAGAATCCCCACCCTGATCCGGGACACTGTTCAGGGCAAACCAGGCAGCCCCCACCCGGGCACCTGGCCTCTATCCTATCTAATAAAAGAGTAATATGCAAATTGACCATCACTCCAACACACAAGATGGCTGCCCCCATGTGGCCAAAAATGGCTGCCCCCATGTGGACACAAAATGGCCACCATAAGATGGCCAGCAGGGGAGGGCAGTTGGGTGGGACCAGGCCTGCAAGGGAGGGCAGTTGGGGGTGATCAAGCCTGCATGGGAGGGCAGTTAGGGGTGACCAGGTTGGTAGAGGAGGGAAGTTGGGGGTGACGGGGTCGCCAGGGAAGGACAGTTGGGGGGACTCAGGTCTGCAGGGGAGGGCAGTTAGGGTTGACCAGGCCTGCAGGGGATGGCAGTTAGGTATCAATCAGGCTGGCAGAGGAGTGGTTAGGGGGTGATCAGGCTGGCAGGCAGAAGCGGTTAGGGGCAATCAGGAAGGCTGGCAGGTGAGCAGTTGGAAGCCAGCTGTCCTGGATTGTGAGAGGGATGTCTGACTGCCTGTTTAGGCCCGATCCTACCGGGATCAGGCCGAAACGGGTAGTCGGACATCCCTTGAGGTGTCCCAGATTGGAGAGGGTACAAGCTGGGCTGAGGGACACACACCCACATGCACGAATGTCATGCACCGGGCCTCCAGTATAATTATGAAGCCTACTCTACATTTTCAAGTTCTCAATCCAAATATATAGATTAGAACAGGTCACCTTATTGCTGACAACATTCATGGAAGGGCCAGATTCCTCATAAAAAGACAAAATAAGTTTGATTGGGAGCTGGCCATTGCCCTACTCACCCATCAAATGAATTATGGAAGTCAAGAGGCAATATTTTTTCCTTTTTAAAATAGCAAAGGAACAAAAGAAGATTGGCTGGCTGTTGAGTGGGCCCCACATTAGATTGCATAGCTCATCAGGATCGAGGCTGGCACCTATGAGCAGTTAACTTCCTAAGAGCACTCACTGGGCATTATGTCATCTGTACTACAGTTTTCACCCTGGAAGGTATTAGAAAATACTTTATGCTCAGAATATACACTAAGTGGCCAGATTATTATGATCTCTGAACGCATAATAATCTGGCCACTCAGTGTATATCCTATATTATAAAAAGCTAATATGCAAATTGTCCCCTTGACCAGCAGGCAGGCCGGCCAACCACCCATGTCCCCTACCCCTGGCCAGGCGACCCAAGCACAGGCCCTGGTATCTGGGATTTATTTATCTTTTATAATTGAAACTTTGTAGCCTTGAGCAGAGCCAAGCCTCTTGCTCGCTCTGTGGCCACCATCATTTTTGTTGGGATTTATTTATCTTCTATAATTGAAACTTTTTATCCTTGAGTGGTGGCCAAGGCAGGCCAAGGCTGCAGAAAGTTGGCTTCCTCTATGGCTGGGGAAACCCAAGCCTCCTGCTCTCTCCGTGGCCACAGCCATCTTGGTTGGGTTAATTTGCATGTTCGCTCCTGATTGGCTGGTGGGCGTGGCTTGTGGGTGTAGCAGAGGTACAGTCAATTTGCATATTACTCTTTTATTAGATAGGATATATATATATATATATACACTAAGTGGCCATATAATTATGCGTTCAGAGATCATAATAATCTGGCTACTCAGTGTATAGTATCCATTCCTTGTCCTTGAGGATCCATGTATCTATATTAATAAAAGCCTAGGTGGCCCTCTCACGTGATGTTGCCACAAGATGGCTGCCACAAGATGGTCAAATGCACAGAGGAGGCGGGGCCCAGCAGCCACTTCATGTGGTGAGGCCTGGGGGTCCCAGCATCTCCTCCGCCTCACGCAGAGGTGGCGGGTCCTGGCAGAGAAGGCAGGTTGCGGCAGGGGTGGGCAGTTGGGGGCAATCAGGCCAGCAGGGGAGTGGTTAGGGGGTGATCAGGCTGGCAGGAAGAAGCGGTTAGTGGCAATCAGGCAGGCAGGCAGGCAGGCAAGCAGTTACGAGCCAGCAGTCCTGGATTGTGAGAGGGATGTCCAACTTCCGGCATAGGCCCTATCCTGCACATCCCCCAAGGGGTCCCAGATTGGAGAGAGTGCAGTCCAGGCTGAGGGACACCTTCCCCCCACCCCTGTGCATGAATTTCGTGCACTGTGCCACTAGTAAATCTAAAATGATAATGGGCTTCTTCAGTCCAAGGGCAGGACTTCTTTGCAGTAGAGTGTCTCCAGTGTTTCACAAAAATAAATAAAAGCAGCAGCTAACATCTTTTCAGCTTATTGACCTCTCCACATTTCGTTGCTTCTTCCTCCCATCTCATTTCCTCTAAGTCCTCTTGCATACCATAAACTCTTTGCTTCTTCATATTTGTATTTTTTTTGGTCATAGCCAAAGAATGTGCTTAGATATTTCTTCCTGAGATTCTCCTTCATCTTTGATAAAATCTTCCATTTTGGAGTCATAGTTCTCATCTTCCTCCTCTTCATATTCTCACTGTCTTTTGTAACCACCAGGGAAGGGAAACCCTTGTGAACTTTGGGCAGATCTGTAGCCAGCTAAAGAAGGCTTCATTCCATTCATCTGTCCATTGGTGGGCCGGGTAATGATATTCTTAGAGGATATTGTTTCTGAGACAAAAGTGCATTTGGGCTCATGGGGGGATCTAAGCTATTAACTATTCACCCAGGTCCCAAGCTGCTCACTGGTCTTCTAGGGCCTGAACTGCTGACAGTCTGTCCAGCTGAAACTGTGCCACTTCCTGATCGTCCAGAGCCACTGACTGACCGCCTGGGGGTTACTGAGCCACTCATTGGTCGTCGGATATGTGGATTGTGCACAGGCCACCCACAGTCACCAGAACTGACCACTGACTTCCGACAACCACCTGGGCCACTGATGGGTCATCCAGAGCCACCTGTACTGCTGACTGTCCTTCCAGGAGGATTTAAGTCACTGGCTGGCCTCTTGGTCCCACTGATTGATCGCTCAGGTCCTGAGCTGGAGCTGCCATTCTGGTGCCTGGGAACGGAGCCAGAACTAACCATAGACTGAAGACTCCCTGTGATGGGCTGCCCAGGAGCTAGGCTGGAGCTGCTGCCTGACTGCCTGACACATGGACTCTTAGCCTTATGTGGGGAGACCACAGGTCCAGGTCTGAAATGGCTAGGATGGAGAGGAGATTTTTTGGCTGTGTGCTCAGTAACAGATTTCTGAGTCCCTTTAGCAGAAGTCTTTGGAACATTGGTGAAAAGGTGCTCAAGTGGGTCTTTCCAGCCCCATTGAAAACAGGCCTGTCATGGTTCTTCTAAAGTGAGGCTTGGGAATAGTTGCTAGATCCTACTTTGGTCCTCTCTCCTGGAATGGATTTGGATGAAAACAAACCTAAATGTGTCTTATTGTCTGTGCTGGGTCTGGATTTCTGCTCAGCATGAGGAAGGAGAGTACCTTTGGGAGAAGGATGCTTGTCCCTGGAAATTCTGCTAGGTTTTGTGCCCATACTTTCTGTATGAGAGGGCACCATTTTGGTCAGAGGTAGTCCTGCATCTGCTTCAGGCTTCTTTTTCATATGTCTCCATTCAAGAAGTTTTCACTCCCTAAGTTCTTGTGCAATCATAGGCCACTTTTCTGTGTGTTTTTTTTTCACTACCTTGATTTCCACTGGTTCATACTGTTGGAAGCTAGCCATTGTCTTCCCTATCAGAAAAGTGTAAACAAGGAATGCAGAAGGCTCATGAACCTTGAGCTCTGGCAAGGGCAAAAGCTATGCACTGATTGTTTAGTTGAGACAATGGTGGCTCAAGCAATTTCCTGACCAAATAGACTCAAAGTAAATCTTTACTAATATTTATTGACCTTTAAGATAGTCTTTCTGTTACCAGAATTGCCTGCCTGACTAAGGGCAACATGTGTATCTAAAATTGAATAAAAGGCTGGCAGGGCCTGGGCACCAGTGAAGTCCTTGCCTTTGCATTGGACTCCCTGCCTGGCCCCCCATTATTTTCAAATTATTATTTCTTGCCTTGTCTCATGATTTGACCACGGCCCTTCTCCAGATCCTGAACCCTGAGCCATGTGGGACGTGGACTCTCACATCTGGCACCTCGAATGATGGATATCTGGAGAAGAAGATTTTCCTGGAGCAGAAAAACAAAGTTTCACCAGCAAGGTGGGGAAAAAGAATTCACCAGATAGGTGGGGAAATTTGCCACGTGTAAAGCCCACAGCCAGCTGCAGAAGTCAAGATCTGTAAGTGCGGTGGGAACATCTTTTTTTAGCTAGGCTAATGGGGCACAATTTGTCCAAAGGGGAGAAGCTTTATTGTAGACTTTTGGTTTGCGTGCTTAAGGATAAAGGAATTAAAGTGTCAGAAGGCATTCTCTGACAGTTTTTGCATGTTATTATAGAACATAATCCCTGGTTTCCTGAAGAAGGTACATTAGATGTTGAATGTTGGGAAAGAGTTAGTCAGAACTTGAAAAAACCTCAGCAGCAGGGGAAAAGTTTGCCTCCAAATTGTTTCTCCTTGTGGAACATGGTATTGCATTTGCTAGAGCCTTTTAGAGAAACAAAAGAGGATAAACCCTCTCCCCTTGCACCTTCCTCTCCTAAAGAGGAACAAAAAGAAAAATTGGAGGAATGTCCTTCATGGCCCCCTCCACCTCCATGTCCTAATCCTGAAACATTTAACTCTCCATTAATAGAATCATCTATGCAAAGAGCTATCCAAGAAGGATTAAAGGACATGACGGTGGAGGACCAACTTGCTTTTCCTATTATACAAGTAGCTGACCCACAGCTCCTGAATCATATAATAAGATAGCATGAAAAATTTGACTTTAAAATGATAAAGGCCTTGCGTGAAAGCATAGTCCAGAATGGTCCTATAGCTCTTTTACCGGAGAAATTATGACTATTATTTCTGAAGCACTCTCAGCTCCTTGTGATTGGTATTCTCTGGCTCACGGAGGAGATTATTTACTGTGGAAGGGAGAATTTTTGGAGAAATGTCAGGAGCAAGCCCATGCAAACTGTGGGCTGAATGCTCAAATAACTTATGAAATGCTGACAGGACTGGGACAATATAATGACCTGCAAAATCAGCTAAATTATGTGCAACAGGCATATGAGCAAATTAGACTTTGTGGAAGAAGAGCTTGGTGGGCTTTACCATCAAAAGGGGACCCTGAGGGAGCTTTTAGTAAATGTATGCAGGGGCTTACAGAGTCATTTTCTGACTTTGTGGCTTGCCTCACTCAAGCAGTGAGATGACAGATTCAACATGAAACAGCAGGAGACATTTTAATTCAGCAATTAGCTTATGAAAATGCCAATGCTGATTGTAAGAAGTGCCTGACGCCTCTGAGAAAAAATAGTACCATTACAGAAATGATTTGAGCATGTCAGAATGTGGGGTCAGGCACTTTTCAAGCAAACTTACTCGCTGCCACTGTTAACAGTGGGGAATAAAAGGTGTTATAATTGTGGAAGAACAGGACATTTTAAAAAAGCATGTAAGCAACCAAGGAGGACACAAGGTGGCGATCTAGGGAAAGGCGTGAGCATTCTGCCTCCCAATTCAATCAACACAGATTAAACCTCTCTGTGTCCTAGAAGTCAGAAGGGAAACCAGTGGGTTGGTTAATGTAGATCAAAATTTCATAAAAATGGGCAGCCATTAGATCAAGACATAGGGAATGGCCAACCACAGGGAAACGGCCCCCCAGCCCCATCATCAATAGGGGAAATTTGCCCTGCATGGCCCAATTGGACACCCTCATCTGAGCCACTCCAGGGAGCGCAGGCCTAGTTCTTAACAGTACTATAGAGGTCACTTTGACCCCTGATATAGTTCGGCAAGCTGTTCCTACAGGAATCTGGGGACCTGTGCCACCAAGAACTTTAGGATTAATATTAGGGAGAAGTGGAAAAACTCTGAAAGGACTAACTGTTCTGCCTGGAGTCATAGATTCAGACTATAAGGGAGAAATTAAGGTAATATTAGAATGTAACCATATTATGCCAATTACTTCAGGACAAAGAATTGCTCAGATACTACTTCTACCTTTTATTCAGCAAGGTGAAGCTATAAATAGGAAAAGAGGAACACAAGGATTTGGAAGCTCAGATATCTATTGGATACATGAAATTAGCAAAACCCATCCTATGATTAATTTAAGAATAGAGAGAAAATGGTTTAAAGGTTTAATAGACACTGGAGCGGATGTCAGCATTTTCAGCAAAGAATTCTGGCCTCCAAGTTGGTCCATGGTAGAAGCTATAAGCTCTATCATGGGGGTCATAGTTCCTGATAATACACAACGCAGTGCTGCAGTGTTAAGGTGGCAAGATGAAGAAGGACAGACAAGATGGTTTCAGCCTTACATAGTCTCTGGGATTGCAGTCAACTTATGGGGCCGGGATGTTTTAGAAGGTTTACAAGCTTGTATTATTACCGGCAAAGGACAGCAGTTAATAACTCAGATGGGATATCAGACTGGTCAAAGCTTAGGAAAAAATAATCTGGGAATTAAAGAGCCCATCCAAGCCAAAGGAAACCCAGGAAGATGAGGATTAGGATATCAACCTTTTGAGGAGTGGTTACTGCTCAATCTCCTCACCCTCATGCAGATCCTATACAATGGAAAGATGATAGACCTATATGGGTGGATCAGTGGCCATTAACCAAGGAGAAATTAGGTCATATTCATGAATTAATACAGGAACAAATAGAGCATAGAGCCTTCCAATAGTCCTTGGAATACACCTATATTTACTAACCTACGAAGGCGGCAGGAAAATGGCAATTGTTACATGATCATAGAGTGGTTAACACTACTATGCATACCATGGAAGCTTTACAGCCTGGACTCCCAGCACCTTTGCAAATCCCTCTGGATTGGTCTCTTATAGTAGTAGATCTTAAGGACTGTTTCTTCACCATTCCCTTGGCACCTCAAGATAAACAGAGATTTGCATTTTCAGTGCCGGCTATTAATAATATAGAACTCATGAAAAGATATCAATGGAAAGTTTTGCCTCAAGAAATGGCCAATGGCCCCACCCAGTGTCAGAAATATGTAGCTCAAGCTGTTCAGCCTTTAAGGGACAAATATTCCCGATGTTACATTATTCATTACATGGATGACTTGCTCTTAGCAGGTCCATGGGAAGAGCAGAGTTTGGCAATGCAAAAATTGCTCCAGAAAAGGTACAGAAAGAAACGCCTTTCAAATATCTGGGAACCATAATTGAAAACCAACGTATTAGGCCTCAAAAGGTGGAAATAAGATTGCCTTAAAACTTTAACTGACTTTCAAAAAGTATTAGGGGACATTAACTGGTTAAGACCTTATCGGAAAATCTCTACAGGAGAAATGACAAATTTATTTAATATACTTAGGGGTGATTCTAATCTTTCCTCATCCTGAACATTAACAGATGAAGCTAGGAAGGAGTTGCTAAGAATTGAGCAAGAAATCTCCTCAGCCCAAGTAGCATGGGTAGAGCCTGAATTGCCTTTATTGGGACAGATTAACTCTACTGCAAATAGTCCCACTGGAGTCATCTTCCAAAAAACTCTCCTGCTATTATTGAATGGGTCCACCTAGGGCTGTGGTCAGCAAACTGTGGCTTGCGAGCCACATGCAGCTCTTTGGCCCCTTGAGTGTGGCTCTTCCCCAAAATACCACGGCCTGGGCGAGTCTATTTTGAAGAAGTGGCGTTAGAAGAAGTTTACATTTAAAAAATTTGGCTCTCAAAAGAAATTTCAATCATTGTACTGTTGATATTTGGCTCTGTTGACTAATGAGTTTGTCGACCACTGACCTAGGGCATCAATCCTCTAAAACTGTGGTTACATATATAGAACTTATGGCTCAGTTGATACCTCAACTTAGAAAGTGCTGCAGGCAGCTTAGAGGAGAAGAACCCCAATGCATTTACCTTCCCCTCACTGGGAAGCAATTAGAAATATTATTTCAAATTGATTTGAATTGGCAAATTGGACTAAGTGGATATTCAGGGGAACTTAGTTGTCACCTATTAAAAGACAAATTACTACAATTTTTATATTATATCCCTTTATTATACCAAAAAATACTAGGCAGGAACCTATTCCTGGAGCATTATCTGTTTTTACTGATGGATCATCGAATGGTAAAGCTGCCTATCATACAATGAATTCAGACCGAGTCATACTGACCAGTCATACTTCTGTACAAAGAATTGAATTAGAGGCTATTAAGGCTGCATTGCAGGATTTCCAAAAGCTTCTTAATATTATCTCTGGCTCTTCTTATGCTGTGGGCTTACTGAATAGAATAGAAACTGCTCAGTTAAAATGGCTCAGTGACCAAAGTTTATTTTTTACTATTTAAACAAGTTCAGCAGATTGTACACTCACATCAGGGCTCACAGTGTATTACTTGGCCGGCTAACAAAAGGAAATGCACATGCTGATCAATTGGTTGCTTTATTAAAACAGGCCTCAGACTCTCAGGTGCTTTTACATCAGCCTGCCTAAATGTTGTCCAAACAATTCTCAATCACTCCACAGCAGGCAAAACAGATTATCAGAGAATGTCCCACTTACATGTTACATCTGCCTCAAGGGCCTAATACAGGAATTAATCTTCGAGGATTGATAAGGGAACGTATCTGGCAAATGGATGTAACACATTATACTCCTTTTGGACACCTTGGGGCATTGCATGTCTCTGTATATACCTTTTCAAAGGGCCTATGGGCTACTGCATCTATAGGAGAAATGGCGAAACAGGTTATTAATCATTGCCTAGCTGCTTTTGCCATCATGGCAATTCCAAAAATCATTAAAACTGACAACGGACCAGCTTACACAACCTGTCATTTCCAGCAACTTTTTAAAAAGTGGAAAATTCAGCACATTACATGAATACCATATAATTCGCAGGGACAGGCAATTATAGAACGCCAGCATCATAGGCTAAAATCCCAACTTGAAAAACAGAAAAGGGGGAATATGGAGAAATTGCCTGTAGGTAGACTACACTAAGCCTTAATTACTTTAAATTTTTTCACTTGTGATGCCAATGGCAAGACAGCCATGGAAATAAACTGGTGTCAGTATAAGCCAAAGGAAAAAGGTTTGGTTAAATGGAAAGATCCCAAGTCTGGTTTATGGAAGGGCCCCAACCCCCTGTTAACATTTGGTCAAGGCTACGCTTGTATATTTCCAGAAAATTTCTCGAAGCCCATGTGGATTCCCACAAGAAATACTAAACTTCAACATGGATCTGAGGGAGGAACTGGCCAGGTTAATGAGGACCTTGCACCTGGAGCCACGCCTTACAGCTGCAGACAATCGACTATGCCAGCTGCAGATAGTAGCAACCCCAAGCAATCCACTGAAGACAAGGAGTCGGAGGAGGACGAGACAAATAGCCTAGAGGTCACCTGGGGGATGGTGAAGAAGATGGTCCAGAAAGCTGAGCGAATTTGTGAGGAGATCAGAACCCCAAGAACGCCTGAGAACATATTTCTTGCTCTGCTAACAGTCATCAACTGTGCAGTAATGCTACCGGGGAAAATGGGGAAGTATTTTGGACTTATGTTCCTGACCCTCCATAGGTAAGACCCCTTACATGGGCTGATCCCCAGCCTAATGTAGTCACCAATAACACCAAACACCTTGGTCACCCAGGAGGACCACGGGTGGGGCAAGGAAGTATATGGTCAAAGTATAATTACATGGGTATCACCACCTAGCTTCCGTTTTGTATGACACAGAACCAAACTACAGCTCCTTTGTGTGTAAAATTAAAAAGAGGCTCTGGCTAACATGGACACCAAAGGAGGGGGAAGCAAAAGCCCAAATACATCTACTATCACTACTTGCTCTGGGGAGAGGTGCAGAAAATGTAACTTTACTAAGACACCCCCCCCACTAAACCATTATGTAAAAAGTCTTATGAATGGCACCCCACCGAAGAAGAAATTAATTGGCAAGACTGTTATAGTGACCACCCCACCAGCAGCAAACTTAATAACAGTTTTTCCTTTGTGGATTGGAGCCCCTATGGGTTTGCATATAGTAACAATCACACCCTAAAATGGAAGGGGATCACATCCTATCTATATGTTGAAGCTAATCACTCCATTTCATGGCATGGAGGAGGATTTGTTGGATCTCAATTTCAACATGACAATTGACCCCTACAAAATACATAATGGAAATTAGCTGCTGTACTTGCACCTATTAAATAGTATGATTTTAACTATAGCTCAGATAATTCCTTTCGTACCTTATGGGGAACTCCCAATAGGACAGTATTTGCCACCGCCTGTGTATTTGATCCATTTGTACTCCTCTCAGGCCCCATCCAGATGCACCTTAATATTACAAGCCATCTTTATGAGGTGTCGTGCACAGGCTGCACACTATCCTATTGTATTAATTTTACATTCCAAAAGGATTCCCTCATGATTTTAAAACAACTGGCTTTCGCTTAGTTTCCTACTAACCTAACTGAGTCTTGGGAATCTCATCAAACCTACTAACTGTTACATGATCTGGTAAAAATCTTAAAAAGACAAAAAATATTTCCTGGAATGTTAATTGCAGGACTCTTTGCCCTTGTAACATTACTTACTTCTGTGGGCATTGCTGCTTCATCCATGGTACAAACTGTTCAAACTTCTCAGTTTGTACAACCCGTCTATACAAAAAAGAATTGATAACCAGTTTGAGATAGAATTATCAGCATTAAAGTCTACAGTCTTGTGGATGGTTGATAAAATCCACAGCTTAGAGCAAAGAATATCTTTGTAGTGTCATTATAATTTTTCTCGGATTTGTTTTACACGCCTCCCCCCACCCCCCGCCCCGTTCCCTATTGGGAATCAATAAAAAATCACGTTGGTGCTTGGAGTAAAGATAACAACCCTTGATATTTTAGAATTACAACAACATATTGTACAACTATCCCAGGCAAACTTACAAACTAATTCTTTAGATGCCTGGAAGCAATTTAAAAAAGACATGAAAGAATTTAATCTCTTCCACTGGATCTCCTTACATTTGCCTCTCAACATAACCACTATTGCTTGTCTCATTTTTATTCGTATGTTTATTTCTAGTCTGCAGATGTGGAATGAAGAGTCTTAAAAGGACTTGAACCCTTCAGTTGGCATTCACTTTTCAACATTTATTAAGAAAAAGTGAAGGGGGAGATGTTGGAAGCTACCCATTGCCTTCCCTATCAGAAAAGTGTAAACAAGGAATGCAGAAGGCTCGTGAACCTTGAGCTCTGGCAAGGGCCAAAGCTATGCACTGATTGTTTAGTTGAGACAATGGTGGCTCAAGCAATTTCCTGACCAAATAGTCTCAAAGTAAATCTTTACTAATATTTACTGACCTTTAAGATAGTCTGTTACCGGAATTGCCTGCCTAAGGGCAATATGTGTCTCTAAAATTGAATAAAAGGCTGGCAGGGCCTGGGCACCAGTGAAGTCCTTGCCCTTGCATTGGACTCTTCGCCTGGCCCCCCATTATTTCCAAATTATTATTTCTTGTCTTGTCTCATCATTTGCCCACAGCCCTTCTCCAGTTCCCAAACCCAGAACCACGTGCAGGACATGGACTCTCACATCATACTGCTTTTTCTCAGCCAGCCTGAGTAGGTCAGTGAAGTTCATGATGGTGGGGCACTTTTAAGGGGGACCTTTGGTTTACTTTCGACTTTGCGAGGAGGTTCTTGCTCTGATGCTGCTTGATTGTATTCTAAGAATTCTTCTATTTCATACTCTTGGTCTGTTGCCTGACTAGTGGCTTTCCATTGCCTGTCTTTTCTTTGAATTTTCCTCAACAGGAATCCCATTTAACCATGGAAATTGTCCTTTGTCCTCTTGGCCATAGCTCTTGCTTTCTTCTCATGTTTTAGCTCAATTCACTTTTCCACTAGTTCTTCTTTTCTCCTTTTGTCTCTAAGGCTCTTTGTCCGAGCTCCTCCACTTTTCTTCTGAGAAAAGCTTGTATGCTGCTGATTGGACACCCTTAACTTTGGGGTCTTTTTTGGGAGGACCCACTGCCAAACTATACCTTTTCAGTATGCTGTTGGTGCCTTGTCTTTTAGAAGCTATCATGAGAATTTCCCTGAAATCCATGTGGACCGAACTGGATAAAATGGGCCGGCTCTCAGAGAGGAAAGAAAGCACATCTTACCCAGTGGCCAGCTGCAGCCAAACGAACTGGCTGGCCGCCTCTTTCCTACCTCTACTCAGCACGACCAATTCTGGCGCTGTCCAAGGCGGTCTGCCTGCCTCCTTTCTCAAGCAGCCTATATCCTTACAAGTCCAATGCTGCGCTCCCACCTTTGAAACTTTAAATAAGAGTTTTACATCCACAAGATAAATTAGTAGATTGTTCCGCATTCATTGACATAATCATTCAGTTGAGAATAAGTTACTTTAGTTTAATTGTTAAATCTCAGTTCAGCCTGGCTGGTGTGGCTCAGTGGATTGAATATTCTCTCAGGCACCAAGAGGTTACTGGTTCGATTACTGGTCAGGGCACATGCCAGGGTTGTGGGTTCAATCCCCAGAAGGGGGCATGCAGGAGGCTGCCGATTGAAGTGATATCTCTATCTCATCAATGTTTCAGTCTCTCCCTCACTTTCCATTCCTCTTTCTCTGAAAATCAGTATTATCATATATTTTTAAAAATCTTTGTTCAGGAAATGGTGATAGACATATACTACCAAAATGTCTGAATACTTGCTTACATGGTGAAGAAACAAAAGTTCATACGAATTTTTTTACTAACAATCAATAACCTTACTCATTTAATATTTTTTAATTTATTTCAGAGAGAAAGAGAGAGATAACATGCATATAAATACATATCTTTTAAAACAGTACATGAAATATATAATCAAAGAAAATGTACAATGGCAACAAAACATAAGATGCCTTGGAATGATCTTAACAAAAATGTGCACAATCTGTATAAATAAAAATTTTAAATGGTACCCAATAACTGACACTTGAACAACTGGACAGTAACATCATATTCTTGGGTAAAAAAAAAAAAAAACCACAACAAACCATAATGATGTCAGTCTCCCAATGTTGATTATAAATTTATTATGATTTGATTAAAATATCAGCAAGATTTTTAAGACCAAAACAAGCTCATTTAAGTTCACATGTTAAAATGAAAAATGTAAAGAAAATTCTGGCCTGGCCAGCATGGCTCAGTGGTTTACCCATGAATAAGGAGGTTACAGTTTGATTCCTGGTCAGGTCACATGTCCTGATTGCAGGCTTGATCTCCCTAGTGGGGAGCGTGCAGGAGACAGCTGATGGATGATTCTCTCTCATCATTGATGTTTCTCTGTCTCCCTCTCTTTTCCTCTCTGAAATTAATAAAAATATATTTAAATAAAATTCTGAAAAAAATAAATGAATAAAAGCTACCCAAACAGATAGGATAATGTATCTACACTAATAAAAGAGTAAGATGCAAATTGACCATACCTTTGTGATGCCCACCAGCCAATCGGGAGTGAGTATGCAAATTAACCCAACAAAGATGGTGGGTTAATTTGCAGATGCAGAGCAGCCGGGGGTGGGGTGGGACACTTGCATCATTGCCATGGCGACGATGCAGGTGTTCTGCACTGCCCCAGCCACTCTGGGCCTCTGGGGAGCATGGCAAGGTGGAAAGGCGGTTGCAGGCCAAAGCGAAAAGGCGGCTCCAGAGTGAAGGCAGTGCTGGCAGCTAGGGTAAGGAAGGCCCATTCTTGCACGAATCTTCATGCATCAGGCCTCTAGTTGTGTTATAAAGCTACAGTAATTAAAAAACTTGGATAATGTCCTGTGAATAGATAAACTGATGGAACAGAAAACAAAGTCCAGTAATAGACTCAAATACATATGGAAATTTGGGAAAATAAAAATATCTCCTTAGATCAGTGGGAAAATATGCATTATATAATAAAGAGTGTTGAAACAATTGAATGGGGAAATATATTGAACCAAAAATTAACTCATTTTACTCATAACTAATATAAAAACTGAAAGCTACCGAAAACCTAAGGGTACAAAGTGAAAGAATGGAAAAAACTATATTAAGGAAACATAAACCAAATAAAAATTATATGATAACACGGGAGACTTGAAGGCAAAAAGCATTACTATAAATAAAGAGCACTTCATATCAATAATTTCATTTTACCAGGAATATCCAAATTCACAAGCACTTCATAACATGAAATCAAAGTACATAGAAGAGAGCTACAAGGGAAACTAGATAAATCTATAATCGTAATAAGTTTAACACACCTCTCTCATTCAGAGACAGAGCATACCTCTTTCAGAACCAATAGCCTCACACAAAGACTTCAGTAAGGATGTAAAACACTTCAACAACCTGAGCATCAAACTGCATTCAACAATCAGATAACCCACTGTACCCAACAACCTTTCCTGCTGAAAGGCACTAAGGTATTATTCCCAAGTTGCACATGCATACAAGTCCTTTGATTGATCTCTCCCCTTCCCCCCACCCTCACCTGCTTTCCCTCTGAGGTTGGACGGTCTGTTTGATGCTTCTAAGTCTCTGGATTTATTTTTGTTCATCAGTTTATTTTGTTCATTATATTCCACAAATAAGTGAGATCATGTGATATTTATGTTTCTCAGACTGGCTTATTTCTCTCAGCATAATGCTCTCCAGGTCCATCCATGCTATTGTGAATGGTAAGAGTTCTTTCTTGTAGCCCTAACCGGTTTGGCTCAGTGGATAAAGTGTCGGCCTGTGGACTCAAGGGTCCCAGGTTCGATTCCGGTCAAGGGCATGTGCCTTGGTTGCGGGCATATCCCCAGTGGGGGGTGTGCAGGAGGCAGCTGATCGATGTTTCTCTCTCATCGATGTTTCTCTCTCATCGATGTTTCTAACTCTCTGTCCCTCTCCCTTCCTCTCTGTAAAAAATCAATAAAATATATTAAAAAAAAGAGTTCTTTCTTGTAGGTAATTAACTGTTTTTATCTTGCTGCTTTTAATATTCTCTCTTTGTCTTTTGCTCTTGGCATTTTAATGATGATGTGTCTTGGTGTGGTCCTCTTTGGATTCCTTTTGTTTGGGGTTCTGTGCGCTTCCTGGACTTGTAAGTCTATTTCTTTCACCAGTTGGGGGAAGTTTTCAGTCATTATTTCTTCAAATAGGTTTTGAGCACCCATGCGATTGTCAGCTGATTTCTCAACAGAAACTATGCTGGCCAGACGGGAGCGGCAAGAAATATTCAAAGTGATGAATAGCAAGAACCTACAAACCAAGATTACTCTACACAGCAAAATTATCATTCAGAATGGAAGGTCAGATAAAGAGCTTCACAGATAAGAAAAAGCTAAAGGAGTTCATCACCACCAAACCAGTATTATATGAAATGCTGAAAGGTATTCTTTAAGAAGAGGAAGAAGAAAAAAGTAAAGATAAAAATTATGAACAACAAATACATATCTATCAACAAGTGAACCTAAAAATCAAATGAATTAAAAATCTGAGGAACAGAATAAACTGGTGAATATAATAGAATCAGGGGCATAGAAAGGGAGTGGACTGATAATTCTCAGGGGGAAAGGGGTATGGGGGGTGCAGGAAGAGACTGGACAAAAGTCGCACACCTATGGATGAGGACAGTGTGTGGGGAGGTAAGGGCAGAGGGTGGCGTGGGAACCGGGTGGAGGGGAGCTATGGGGGGGGAAAAGGAGAAACAATTGTAATAATCTGAACAATAAAGATTTGTTAAATTAAAAAAGAGTTCTTTTTTTTTACAGCTACATACTATTCCATTTTGTAAATGTACCATAGTTTTCTAATCCACTCATCTGTTGATGGGCTCTTAGGCTGTTTCCAAATCTTAGCTATTGTAAATTGTGCTGTTGTAAACATAGGGGTGCATATAATTTTTCTGATTGGTGTTTCTGATTTCTTGGGATATAGTCCTAGAAGTGGGATTACTGGGTCAAATGGGAGTTTCATATTTAAGTTTTTTAGGAAATTCCATACTGTTTTTCACAGTGGCTGCACCACTCTGCATTCCGACCAGCAGTGCATGAGGGTTCCTTTTTCTCCCCATCCTTGCCAGCACTTGTCGTTTGTTGATCAGTTGATGACAGGAAAGTTCTTAGTTTTAAAAGTTCTGAAATACACTCTTAAATAGCATTTCATTCAGCACTTAGAGATGCTCCACTATAGCCACCCCCTTGTCCTGCTGACCTGCACTGAGGTGCTACTCCCAAGATGCACACGAGATGGCAGTGGAGGAGCATTTCAATTATTTTTCAAGTGAACCTGCTGGACTATGAAGCAGGTTTCAACTAACTTCAAAGAATTGAAATTATATACAATGTTTCTTGTTGTCATTGTAGTTAATCCAGAAATCAGGATCTGAAGTACCTAGAAACTCCTTATATTTAAAAGTTGTCAAATACACTTCTAACCCCCAAAATACATCACAATTCAAGTTAGAAAATAAGTTGAACTAAATGATAATACCACATACCAAAACTTATGAAAAAATGTGCACTCACAAATGCACATACTAGGAATAAAAGTTGAAAATTTACATGTTTTGCATCCATATTAAGAACCTAAAATAGTAAATTATTTAGAGATAAAACAGAAGAAAGGAAATGTGTGCATGTAGAGATGTCTGAAGGGAGATATACTTAAAATGATAGTAGTTTTTTTTTTTAACTCTTGGGGTAGAATTTTGAATTAACTCTATATTTTATTGTTTAAGTAAACTGCACACAGAAAGCCATTTTCATTTTAGGAAAAATGTTCTAGAGAAAAACATGGGATAATCCCAGATAATAAAGAGGTAATATGCAAATTGACCGTCACACCCTCACACAAGATGGCCATCCCCATGTGGTCATAAGATGGTTGCCCCATGTGGTCATAAGTTGGCCACGCCCATGTCATCACAAGATGGCCATCTCCATGTGGTCACAAGATGGCCTCACCCATGTGGTCACAAGATGGCCACCCCATGTGGTCACAAGATGGCCACGCCCATGTCATCACAAGATGGCCACCACAAGATGGCCAGCAGGGGAGGGCAGTTGTGGGGGACCGGGCCTGGAGGGGAGGGCAGTTGTGGGCGACCTGGCTGGCAGGGGAGGGCAGTTGTGGGCGACCTGGCCGGCAGGGGAGAGTAGTGGGGGAGATCAGGCCAGCAGGGGCGGGCAATTGGGGGTGATCGGGCTGGCAGGGGAGCAGTTAGGCAATGATCAGGCTGGCATGGGAGTGATTAGGGGGTGATCAGGCTGGCAGGCAGAAGCAGTTAGGGGCAATCAGGCAAGTAGGCAGGTGAGCAGTTGGGAGTCAGCAGTCCCGGATTGTGAGAGGAATGTCCCAGCTTGGAGAGGGTGCAGGCTGGGCTGAGGGATACCCCAACCCCCAGTGCATGAATTTCATGTCCCGGCCCCCTAGTCCTATATTATAAAAGGCTAATATGAAAATCAACTGAATGGCAGAACGACTGGTCGCTATGATGTGCACTCACCACCAGGGGGCAGACGCTCAAAGCAAGAGCTGCCCCCTGGTGGTTCGTGTGCTCCCACCGTGGGAGAGCTGCTCAGCCAGTAGCTGGGCTCACCACTGGCCAGTGCAGCAGTGCTGGCAGGAGCCTCTCCTGCCTCCATAGCAGTGCTAAGGATGTCCAACTGACAGCTTAGGTCCCTCAGTCAGACATCCCCCAAGGGCTCTTGCACTGTGAGAGGGAGCATGCTGGGCTGAGGGAACCCCCCCATGCATGAATTTCATGCACTGGGCCTCTAGTTTATAAATAATAAGCTAGACTGTTGTGATGGCTACACAAGTTTTTCCTTTGCTCACCAAGCCTGGTCTCTTAGACTAAAGAGAATAAAAATTCTTCCTATTTTTTTAGCCCAAAGTGGCTCCTTTCATAATCTGCACCTCTTCCTGTGCAATCCCAGCAGTTCTGAGAAAGGGAAACCCTAAAGCTTGGGGTCCCTGGAATCTACCTGAGCCTGGTTCTAAGATTTACAAGCAATGTTCTTTTTAACACAGAACAGATTTCTCAGGGTTTTCATTTTGTAACTTGGAAAAAAAAAAACACCTTTTTTTGGTTAATCCTCAACCTGAGGATATTTTCTCCATTTATCTTTTAGAGAGTGGAAGGGAGGGAGGGAGCAGGAAAAAGAGAGAAAAATCAATGTGAGGGAGACACATCAATTGGTTGCCTCCTGTACTCATGGGGTATCAAACCTGCAACCCAGGTACATGCCCTTGACTGGGAATCAAACCTGCAACTCTTCCCAGTGCGGGCTGACCCTCTAACCACTGAGCAGCACCAGTCAGGCCAAATTCTCCTGTTTTATAGTGTCATCCATTCATTGCTGACAGTCCAAGCCTCAGCACCTTGGCTCTGCCTCCAGAGAGACTGTAAGATGGGACCACGTAGCTCAGGTAAGCAATGCACTCCAGAATTCTGGTGTTCAGCCTGGAGTATATGCTCATGAAAAGTGGTCCCACAGGAAATGCTCACTAATGTCCACTCCATCTCTCAAATCAGAAAAAATACTGCTGGTTGTCCTGTATCTGTGACCTGCTGTTTTCCCCATGTCCCAACACCACTTATTTTATAAGGCACATTTTCACAACTGATCTAAGGAGACATCTTTATCTTACAAAATTTAATGATGGATTTCGATAACTTACTAAACCTTCTATTCTGTTCAATTAATTCACATACAAATGAATGTGAAAAACAGTGAGGAAACATTTGGTATATAAAACGCTTTGGGACATGGTAGAGTGAAACATAATAGTAATTCCTCCTTAGGAAAATCTGCTATTTGAAATTCTCTGCTATTTTTAGATAGTCCCTTGCTCTGTAAGTCAACTCTGTCATTTTCAGATGGTCTCTTATTCTGTAAAATAACTTTGCTTTTTAGCTTAAATAATAGGAAAGATAAACTTAACTGCCTGAACTTCCAAGCTAGCCATCCAACATAAGGGGCTGATACACTGATACTGATATGTACTCCCATACCAGGTGTGTGTATAGATATGATATGTACTCAAGGTTACAAGTTGTCTGTATAGATATGACAGGTGTTTGTTAGATATGATATATACTCAAGGTTACAAGCTGTCTGCAAAAATAAAGACTTAGAATGATATAAAAAGGGAATACTCCTTACTGTGTTTGTTCAGAATTTGGCAGAGGTATTCTGCTCTGAACCTGTGAGAAATAAAGATGACTCCTAACTAACTGACCCATTACGGTGTCTTGTCTAGCTTGCTGATTTTTAATACAACATTTGGAGGCCCTAGTAAAGTAAGAGACAGGTGCCTACAGGCACCTGGCCTCAGATGCCTGGATGGACAGCCTCACCCGCCTGGCTGCCAGTCCATGAGGATCTCTAAGGGGAGGTACCACCTGATGAAGTCCCAGGACCCTGGAGACGCTTCTCGGTGGTCTTGACAGCCAGACAAGGAACACCTGACATGCTGCTACATCATTTATGAGTCATCAGAAAGAAAGCCGCCTGAGGTGAGTGAATTCTAATTCCATCTGTTGACCTGGCAGCAAGCCTTTGGCCACCTGAGCACTTCTAGCTGTTCACTGGGCCAAGCCCAACCACTGTGGTTCGTCACCACTCCTGGCTGACCAGGTGGCCCGACCCATTGATGACGTTGGCACTTGGGGCTGGTCCCCAGACCCCAAACCCTTGTCCACCAGAGCAGTTCAGGCTGTCATCCTGGACATCCCACTTGATGACGTCAGCACTTCTGGTCGGTCCCTGGAAACCAAGCACTTATCCACCTGAGGATTTCTGGCTGTCCACGTGGCCTCTCCCCCTTGATGATGTCAGCAATTCC
This sequence comes from Plecotus auritus, assembly GCF_963455305.1. Classification (NCBI taxonomy): domain Eukaryota; kingdom Metazoa; phylum Chordata; class Mammalia; order Chiroptera; family Vespertilionidae; genus Plecotus; species Plecotus auritus. Next base: position 60,503,240 of record NC_137784.1, read on the forward strand.
AGTAGCTCCCTGGTCCCCAAACCCTTAACCACCTCAGCACTTAAGGCTGTCCACGAGTCCCCTCCCCCTTGATAACGTCAGCACTTCCGGTCAGTCTTCGGTACCCAAGCCCTTGTCAACCAGAGCACTTCCGGATGTTCACTTGGGCCAGACCATATCCTTGGTCACCTCAGCACTGCCGGCTCTCCACCTGGCCCCTCCGCAATGATGATATGAACACTTTAATCCGGTCACCGGGCCCCAGCCCTTGTTCATGTGACAATTACCTGCTGTTCTGCAGGCCCTTGTTCGCCTGACCAATGAGACACACTGTCTGGCTAAGAAAAGGGGTGACTTTCCAATTTCTGGAAGTTGATTTAAGGGCATAACACCCAGAGCACGAGGGCACCTTATGCTCACGGAATGCCTAATCACCGGTGGAGAGGGTGGCAAGCAGCGGGCCGCCAGCACTTTTATAAGACAATCATAGGTGTACAAGAGCACAGGGACGCCCCTGCAACCCATTATAGGAGCATCTCATTCTGGACGGACCTGTGAAGCAGACAGCCCTGCCTCTGCACTTTGAAATCTGTGAAAAAGCAGGGTTGAGGGCCTGAAAACCCTTTCCATACTGGGAGCAAAGTCCAGATGCTCCAGGGTCACTTACAATTCCCCGCGCCCTGAGGGCCAGCTTTTTCCTTAATTCATGGGGAACGCCCTTCCCTGAGGGTAAGTATCTTCTCCATGCTTTCCAGAGTATGGACCTCAGAAATTTGGCACCTTTGCGACGTCCTGGGAACCTCCAATGCATTCACTTGGCTCTACTAGCCTTTACACTTGACCACTTCCACCTGTTGACCTGGCAGCAAGCCCTTGGCCACCTGAGCACTTCCAGCAGTTCACTGGGCCATGCCAAACCTCTAGGGTTCATCACCAATTCTGGCTATCCACGTGACCCATCCCATTGATGACATCAGCACTGTGGCCTGTCCCCTGTCCCAAACCCTTAACCACCTGACCACTTTGAGCTTTCCACGTGGCCTCTACCCCTTGATGATGTCAGCACTCCTTGCCGGTCCCCAAGCCCTTATCCACTAGAGCACTTCCGGCTGTTCACCTGGGCCAGACCATATCCTTGGTCACCTCAGCACTTCTGACTCTCTACCTGGTGCCTCCCCATTGATGATAGGAACACTTTAAAATGGTTACCAGGCCCCAACCCTTGTTCATATGACTATTTCCCGCTGTACCCCAGGCCCTTGTTCACCTCATCAATGAGCCACACTGGCTGGCTACTTAGCTCCTAAGAAGAGGGGTGACTTCTCAATCTCTGGAAGTTGCCTTAAAGGCCTAACACCCAGAACCCCAGGTCACCTTATGCTCACAGACTGCCTAATGCCCGGTGGAGAGGGTGGCAGGCAGGGGTCCGCCAGCACTCCTTTTAGACAATCATGGGCATACGTTAGCCCAGGGACGCCCCATGCTCCCCTTCATAGGAGCATCTCATTCTGGACTGACTTGCGAAGCAGACAGCACTGCCTCTGGACTTTGAAATCTGGGAAAAAGCAGTGTTGAGGCCCTCAAAACCCTTTCCATACTGGGAGCAAAGTCTTGAGGCTCCAGCGTCACTTAGAGATCCCCTCACCCTGAGGTCCAGTTTTTTGCTTGATTCAAGGGGAATTCCGCCCTTCCCTGAGGATAGGTACCTTCTCCCTGTCTTTCAGAGTATGGAATCCAGAAAGTTGGGTTGTTTGCACCCTCCTGGCATGCTCCAATGCATTCACTTGGCTCTACTAGCCTTTACACTTGACCACTTCCACCTGTTGACCTGGCAGCAAGCCCTTGGCCACCTGAGCACTTCCAGCAGTTCACTGGGCCATGCCAAAACACTGGGGTTCATCACCAATTCTGGCTGTCCACGTGACCCATCCCATTGATGACATCAGCACTGTGGCCTGTCCCCTGTCCCAAACCCTTAACCACCTGACCACTTCGAGCTGTCCATGTGGCCTCTACCCCTTGATGATGTCAGCACTCCTTGCCGGTCCCCAAGCCCTTATCCACTAGAGCACTTCCGGCTGTTCACCTGGGCCAGACCATATCCTTGGTCACCTCAGCACTTCTGACTCTCCACCTGGCTCCTCCCAATTTATGATTTGAACACTTTAAACTGGTTACCGGGCCCCAACCCTTGTTCACGTGACTATTTCCTGCTGTTCCCCAGGCCCTTGTTCGCCTGACCAATGAGCCATACTGGCCGGGTAAGAAATGGGTCGACTTTCCAATCTCTGGAAGTTGGCTTAAGGGCCTAACACCCAGAGCCCCAGGTCACCATGTGCTCACAGACTGCCTAATCCCCGAAGGAGTGGATGGCAAGCAGGGGGCCGCCAGCAATCCTTTAAGACAATCATGGGCATACATGATCACAGGGACACCCCAGGATCCCCATCATAGGAGCATCTCATTCTGGACTGACCTGTGAAGCAGACAAAATTGCCTCTGGTCTTTAAAATTCGGGAAAAAGCCATGTTGAGGCTCTCAAAACCCTTTCCATACTGGGAGAAAAGTCCTTAAGCTCCAGGGTCACTATCAGTTCCCCACGCCCTGAGAGCTAGCATTTTGCTTAATTCATGGGGAACGCCCTTCCCTGAAGATAGGTACCTTCTCCCTGCTTTCCAGAGTATGGACCTCAGAAAGTTGTGGCGTTTGCGCCCTCCTGGGACCCTCCAATGCATTCACCTGGCTCTACTAGCCTTTACACTTGACCACTTGCATCTGTTGACCTGGCAGCAAGCCCTTGGCCACCTGAGCACTTCTAGCAGTTCACTGGGCCAAGCCAAACCACTGGGGTTTGTCACCAATTCTGGCTGTCCACGTGGCCCCACCCACTGATGATGTCAGCACTTGTGGCCGGTCCCCTTTCCCAAACCTTTACCACCTGAGCACTTCGGGATGACCTCATGGCCCCTCCCCCTTGATGAGGTTAGCACTCCCTGCCGGTCCTGGGCCCCAAACCCTTAACCACCTGAGCACTTTGGACTGTCCCCATGGCCCCTCCCTTTTGATGACATCAGCACTTCTGGCCGGTCCCTGGTCCCCAAGCCCTTCCCCACCAGAGCACTTCTGGCTGTTCACCTGGGCCAGATCATATCCTTGGTCACCTCAGCACTTCCGACTCTCCACCTGGCCCCTCCCCATTGATGATATGAACCCTTTAAACTGGTTACCGGGCCCCAGCGCTTGTTCATGTGACTATTTCTGGCTGTTCCCCAGGCCTTGGTTCACCTGACCAATGAGCCATACTGGTCTGCTAAGAAAAGGGGTGACTTTCTGTCCCAATTATGCTCCAATTAATTGATTATCTGTCTACACTTAGTGGGACAAATGCAGGTGACCAGGAGTCAGCAATAACGGCCTATCCCCTGGTACTTCAATGTCTGGACAGCTGAGCTGAACCGGAACACATGACACCCAAGTCAGAATTGGTATGGAATCACACAGGGTTTATTTACCTATTCCTAGTGGGTCCTAGGCTCCAGCAAAGGCCACGCGGCGATGCACACTGAAGGACAGACAACGAAAACAGAGCCAGGCAGGCAGCCGCAGTTGGTTCAGCCTCACACAGCAGAGCAATCAGGGCCTTGCCTCTCGGAGCCCCGTGGAGTCCTCCTCTTATCGGGCAGGAGACCTCAACTGAAGACAGTCTCAGGGTTATATAAACCGTGGTAAACAACTTCTGTCCTTATCAGTGTGGGCCAGACGGTGTGCCTTATGCTGGGAGCAAGGCATTTACACTTTAAGGGCTCAGAGCTTTTGAAGCATCCATCTTATATAAATACTGCTGTTTGAAATTTTAACCCTGCTATTTGGCTCCTGTGAATTCTTGCTTGCTAAGACTACTCCCACTTCAGAGAGGCCATTAAACCTTCCCCAGACAAGGTTATCAGTGCTGGCGCCAGGCCAGGCCTCTAGTTGAGGTCTAAAGGCCCCAGCACATATGGGCTCTTTAAGAACTTGCAAAAGGGGCCGGAAACACCCCATATTTGAGAGACAATGAAGGTCAAAACATATAAATAGGGAAAATTCCTGCATGTTGGGGCCCAGAATTTGAGAGACATTTTCCTCTGGACCTGCACGTAATAAAAGTGACTCCATCTCTCTAAGTATTGCTTTGTTCTTCTTCGGTTTTCTGTAAAGTTATTGGTTCCCTGACCCGAGGAACAACTGTGCTTGGCCTTTTGGCCTCCGGTGAATGGGCCGGGTTTGGGGCCTGGGGAGCCGGATAGGCCTCTGAGAGGTGCCGCTCTGCTGATTTAGCAGAATTGAACCGGGGGACTCCGGGTGCTCCCGGACCTCATCCCAGGACCTGGCCGGCATCTGGAGAGAGTGGACGGACACTTCTGGACCTGTCGACAGAATCTGTAAGGTAGGGGCCCTGTCAGTTCAGCCTGCTCCAAGTGAGTGGAAGGGGGAGCTTGATCACCTCCCCGGAAGCCATACGGCTTCCTCAGGCAAATTAATCAGGAGTCAGGAATCAGGTGACTGTTTAAGCTCTGGGTAAATATCTGGTAGAAGTAAAAAACTTGGACTAGCTAGTATATAAATGTGGGACTCTGGAGGTGAATGAATTCAGATTCGATTAAGGAGTTATGAGTTCACTCTGCTGTTTGTTTGTGTGGGACTAGCCAATTTGCTACCGAGAAGGGGGACTAGACGCAGTCTTAACTCCTCCGGTAAGTTCTCACCAAGACGTTGGTTGAGAATTCTGTTCTGGGGCATGGGTGCCGGGAGTGCTCCCATACCCACCTGGGGAGTTGGGCATTGTTTCGTTTATCTGCTAAGCTCCAGTTTGGGCTAGTTTACTGAGAGAGTGTGAGTATGGATATTTGTCTGTCTTGGCATAATTATCTGCTCATTAACTGGTCTGTGTGAAGCGAAAGCTACTTTGATTTATTCTGCATTTCTGTTGATTCATCTGGCTAAAATGTTTTATTTATTAAAGGCTGAACCTGTAATGCTCTACAAACATCTTAAGCAGCGCTGCTGAGTTATTTTTCTCAGAGATGTTTGCTCTCTATCACAGTGAGAGGGAATCAGCCCACTTAGCTAATAAAAATTTGTCTCTAATTTTGTATAAGTAAGGGTTTCAGTTTGCTCTTATTTGTGAAATTGCAGTATTAAATTGAAATTTTAAAGTCCTAGGGTTAATTTAAAGGTATAAATTTATGACGTTTCAAAGAACAAAGAACTTTTATTTATGGCTTTCTTATCTCTTTTGGTGATCAGAGACTTCCAGGGGCAGGGCTTATAGCTCCGCAGGGCGGATAGATTTACAGGCCCTGTCCCTGCCTGTGACATCATAATCCAACGTGAGCCACCTGTGGTGGAACTAAGGTTGAAGTTATTATTAACTATCTATGGACCCCCGATTCTAATAGCATCTGTAACTGGATTAAAGATCTTTTCTTTCAGGAGGCCTTCCAGGCTTTCAGAGTTCATAAGAAATCTCCCTACACGCCCTTATCTTCCGCCTCCCTACCTTTCCAGGCTGACTCAGAGTCATTTTTCTCCACAGGTCGGACCTCAGCCTTCGAAAAGGAGGACTACTACAGCGGTAGTCTGTAGTTTTCTCTGAAACTCCCACTGTTTCTATTTCTCCCCTCTGTAGGAACTGTCTTCCTCTGACACAAAATCGGGAAGAGAGACAAGTAACTGGACTGGGGGACGGCACGGAGGAGGGGGGGTTGTTGGCAGTTAATTATGAAGCAGGGAGAGATAGGTTTTTGTTGATTTTACTGGCTGCAGACCGTTCTGCTGGCGTAGGGGTATGGTCCAGGTGTCTTATCAGAACTTCACTAGATTCAAGGTCTCAAGTTTTCTTCAAGCATAATTAATCTAGCTGCTCTGGTGATTTAAAACTGGTTGCTAGGCAGACTCACCCCCAAGAGCCAGATGAAAGAAGGGGGTGAGGGAGGCTGGATGCCTGAGCTGCCTGCAGTGGCCCTGGAAGAAGCCTCATCAGCAAGAAAAGTGGGGGGCAGCAGACATTTACCTGAAACTAGAGCTGCCCCGCTGCTACCCAGTGAGTAATGAGTGTTTTACAACAAGCAATACAAGACTTAGGCCTTTGGCTTGTTGGCTGCAGCAGTTAAACCAGAAGCCAGTGAAGACTACTAGCCTTCCTGCAGCCCCAGGAATAGAGCAGCAGGCCCGGGATCTGTAAAAGCAGCAGATAGAGCTAGTGAAAGATCCTTGTTTGCAAATGTGCTCAAAGGGTTCAGTACCTGTTGCTGCTGGAAGAGGAGGGGCTGAGATCCCTTTCCAGTGCACTTCCTTGGGAGAGGCCTGGTCCCTGCTCTGCCACAAAGGCGACTGGCGGGAAGACAAGGGGTCTAATATGCAAGCCACTGCCACAGAAGTGTTTTGCAATATGCAAAGCTGTTTCTAACTGCAACTCTGGCTGTTTTGGACTGGCAGCTTAAAGTCAGAGAGCAAAGGAAAGGCATTCTCCCTGGACCGGGGAGCCTCAGGACTTTGAGATTCTCCAAGAGAGGAGGAGTCTGACTGAGGGATGGCAGAGACCCTGTTGGGTTAGAAGGACCTAAGGCCACATGTTAAACTTATAAATTACAGCTTTCTAGGCAGATGTCCAAACCCAGATATGTAAGGGTTAAGCTGCCTGTTTACAGCAAAACAACTTTCTCCCGTGCCAGAATAAAATTTAGGGAAATTAGACAGGCTGTGTTTGTGGCTAGAAAGAAGAACTGGCCACCATGCACAGCCCTGACAGTGACCTGCAGAAAGCTGTATAATAGATTTAGATGATACCTGCGACTTTATGGACATGACTCCAGAAAGACAAGGACAATTTTGCTTTGTGTAGGAAGGTCAAGAATAGACTTTAGTCACCTCCCTAAGATATTTGTATAGCCCTACCATATGTCATATATGGTAGCAGAAGATTTGGCTACCTAAGGTGGCCACAGTGCAGGCCTGTGTGACCATGCCCATGTCAGGGGTGGCACAAACCTCAACTTTAGGAAACTGGGGAAGGCCTGTTTGGAACAGAGGGAAGTAGTGAGTACAAGCCCTTTGTTACAGGAATTACAGACCCCGTGAGGTCCTGTGACATATGAGACCCTGTAAAGCAATAAAGCTCCCTTAGTCCTTTCTCAGCGGGCATGTCACCCCTCCCAGAGACCATATGAAATTTTAAGGACAAGTTAAGTAGGGGGAACCCTACTACAAGGACAGCTATAATTGTCTACTTAAGTATAGACACATTTTGAATTTCTCCTTGTCATTTGAAGACAGTTATATTATTCTGAAGAATCCATAGAAAGGACTAACAAGGAAAATCAGAAGATCTTAAAGCAGGTCAGCATAATTTTCTCCTTATATAATTCCTCTGAAATTTGGCAATGCTTAATGAATCATGGCAATACATTTCTCTGCATAAATTCAATAAGACCGGTTTCTAATAGTGGTTTTATTGACCAGAACCTTTGACTGGAGTGTCATGTTTTAAAGAGCCCTGTCTGAACTCTGAAGACTTGAAGCCAATAAGAGTGCCAAGGAAAAGCCTGGTATCCTGCTTGGGAGCCCTGAAAATGGCTGTTGCTGGAGCGTCAGGACCATGCCCTACCATCACTGGTGGTTGGTCAGAGTAGAAGGGGAGCAACAAGGACGACTCTGTGTCCCTGCGGAACTCCACACACTCTAGGCTGTGACGAGTAGGAGGGCTACTGAGATGGGCCTTAAAACCTAGGGCATGGGCCCAGGTGGAGTCGCTGCAGGTGAGGGATTCACCTAACTCAGCAGATACTACAGGCAGGCCTGACAGCAGCTGGATGGCTTGGCTTCCTGGCCCTACGGGGCACAATAAGATTCAATCATGAAATTCTGGCAAAGGTAGTCAGTTACCATTCTTGTTGTGTTTATGCAAACAATCAGGCCAAATTAAATACAATAGGTAAATTATTCTTTATCTGGCTCTTTTGATAAACAGAGGTAATTTTGAGGAGAAAAATTCTATTTCAATAGAGGTCATTAAAACTGAAATGTTTTCTTTCCCTTCCACTGGACCATTTGTTACAGTTTGTCTCTGCCAGGTCACAAGCCCACCTCCTTCTGGGCCCAGGCCTCATCGTCCCTGTGACAGACAGCAAAAATCTCTTGGCTCTGAGAGAAAACTCGGTCCCTCCTCCGCACGAAGCAGCTACAGAAGAAATTCAACGTCCATTTTCCCTAAAAGAATTCAGAGCCAGGATCCTTGAGGTAATATATTAGGCAGTTAGACAGACATGAGCAGAGCAGGGACGATGGGCCAACTAGCGCTACAGGATGTAACGAGGTCTTTCCACCTCTACGTATGTGAGACAAGGGGCATAGGCAAAGAGGTACTCACCAAAGTCTCAGCCCCTAGAAAAGGCTGGTAGCCTATTTTTCCAAAAGACTTGACCCCTTTGAACTTGGGTGACCTACTTGCCTCTGGGCAGTAGCAGCCACAGCTGTGCTTATTTAAAAAGCAAATAAGTTAACCCTAGGGCAGTAACTCATCCTAACTGCCCCACATGAGGTGGAGGTTTTACTACAGAACACACTGGAGCATTGGATGTCAAACACTTGAGTCACCCAGTTTCAGGCTCTCTGGTAGACAAAAGAAAAATCAGGAACAATGTATATTGATAGCAGGTACGCATTTACAACAAGGTAAGGGTTCTCCACAGAAGCAAGAGGGAACCGGGCCACAGATGAAGCTACCTGGGAGGTTGCCCTAAAACCAGTGGGGCCTCTACAGATTCTAGTGACTCTTCCAGATCCTGACCTACCCAATCTAGAAAAAGCTAAAATCCATAACCAGTCTTTATTCAAGTTCTTACCGGCTTTACAGTCTACCCAGGAAGCAATCCAGAAGCACATCTGAGAAGCTCTGCCTGTACCAATTTCTGATCTGGTTCATCCCTTCCACCCTGATGACTCTGTTTGGGGAAAGAAATTTGCCACCCAAGGACTGACTCCTACCTGGAAAGGACCACCTCCACGGCAGTCAAGGTCAACGGAATCCCAACGTGGCTTCATCACACCCGGCTTAAGACAGCCCAGGAAAAATTGAGAGTCCAGGACTCTTTGGACTCTCTAAAGATTACTCCTGGCCCTCATTCTGGGCCCTTATCTTATAAGCAGGCCCACTAACTTTATTAGGCAGAAAATTAAGATTATAGTCCTCCGGGGTAAATATAACTACAATGACTAAGAGTCAATGATTTGACTCATGTACATAAAACCAGTGGGGAATGAAGCATCCATCCTATCTAATAAAAGAGTAATATACAAACTAACCATCACTCCGCTACACCCACAAGCCACACCCACAAACCAATCAGGAGCGAATATGCAAATAAATCCAACCAAGATGGCTACCACCACAGAGAACAGGAGAGAGGCTTGGGTTTCCCTGGCAATGGAGGAAGCCAAGCGTTCCACCTGCCCTTGCCGGCCTAGGCCTCCACTCAAGGCTACAAAGTTTCAATGATAGAAGATACATAAATCCAAACAGAAATGGCGGCAGCCACGGAGCTGGAAAGAGCAGGAGGCTAGGGTTTCCCCCAGTGATGGAGGAAGCCAAGCTTTCCACACACCCTGGCTGGCCCAGGCCTCCGCTTAAGGCTACAAAGTTTCAATTATAGAAGATACATAAATCCCCCCCAAAATGGCTGCCTCCACGGAGCAAGCAGAAGGCTTTGCTCTGCACCAGGCTACAAAGTTTCAATTGTAGAAGATAAATAAACCCCAGATACCAGGGCCTCTGCTTAAGTTACCGGGGGGCATGGCCAGCCTGCAAACCACCACAGGCCCCTCACCCAGGCAGCCCTGTGCCCCAAGGGAACCCCTACCCTGATCTGGGACACCCTTCAGGGCAAACCAGCTGGCCCCCACCTGTGCACCAGGTCTCTATCCTATTTAATAAAAGAGTAATATGCAGATTGACCATCACTCCAACACACAAGATGGCTGCCCCCATGTGGTCAAAGATCCTGCCGCCATGTGGACACAAGATGGCCACCACAAGATGATCAGCAGGGGAGGGCAGTTGGGAGGAACAAGGCCTGCAAGGGAGGGCAGTTGTGGGCAATCAGTCCAGCAGGAGAGGGCAGTTGGGAGGGACCAGGCCAGCAGGGGAGGGCAGTTGGGAGGGACCAGGCCTGCAAGGGAGGGCAGTTGGGGGCAATCAAGCCTACAGGAGAGGGCAGTTAGGGATGACCAAGCCAGGAGAGGAGGGAAGTTGGGGGCAACCATGCCTGCAGGGAAAGGCAGTTGGAAGGGACCCAGGCCTGCAGGGGAGAGAAGTTGGGGGGGGGGGAACAGGCCTGCAGGGGAGAGCAGTTGCGGGGGGGACCAGGCCTGCAGGGGAGGGCAGTTAGGGGTGACCAGGTCAGCAGGGGAGGGCAGTTTGGGGGGGGGACAAGTCCTGCAGGAGAGGGCAGTTAGGGGTAACCAGGCCTGTAGGAGAGGGCAGTTAGGGGTGACCAGGCCTGCAGGGGAGGGCAGTTAGGGGAAAACAGGCTGGCAGGGGAGCAGTTAAGCATCAATCAGGCTGGCAGGGGAGTGGTTAGGGGGTGATCAGGCTGGCAGGCAGAAGTGGTTAGGGGTAATCAGGAAGGCAGGCAAGCGAGCAGTTGGGAGCCAGCAGTCCTGGATTGTGAGAGAGATGTCCGACTGCCCGTTTAGGCCCGATCCCACCAGGCAGTCAGACATCCCTTGAGGGGTCCCAGATTGGAGAGGGTGCAGGCTGGCCTGAGGGACACACACCCCCGTGCACGAATTTCATGCACCGGGCCTCTAGTCTTATATAAATACTGCTGTTTGAAATTTTAACCCTGCTATTTGGCTTCTGTAAATTCTTGCTTGCTAAGACTACTCCCACTTCAGAGAGGCCATTAAACCTTCCCCAGACAAGGTTATCAGTGCTGGCGCCAGGCCAGGCCTCTGGTTGAGGTCTCAAGGCCCCAACACATACGGGCTCTTTAAGAATTTGCAAATGGGGCCGGAAACACCCCATATTTGGGAGACAAAGAAGGTCAAAACATATAAATAGGGAAAATTCCTGCATGTTGGGGCCCAGAATTTGAGAGACATTTTCCTCTAGACCCACGTGTAATAAAAGTAACTCCATCTCTCTAAGTATTGCTTTGTTCTTCTTCGGTTTTCTGTAACACTTTTACATCAAGATAGTGGGGTGTTCATTAATTTTGGAAGTTACAGAGTATTGGGTGTTTCCATACAGCAAACATTTCATACAATAATTATTTCATACATTAGAGAGGTTACATTATTATAACATTCCACCCGGTAGTCCCCAAGGAACATATATGGAGAGGGATCCGAGGGGGCCAAAATTAATTTAGTTTATTCTTTCTGCAGCATAAGAGTCTAATGAAGAGGGAGATGAGGTAGATAATGGTTAAGAGAAATAAAATGGTTTTAGCTGTTTGCCAAGCAGAGGTAAGGGAGTTCCATCATTTTTGGATGTAATAGATGGGGTTAAAAAGATTCCAGTGGGGAGTACAAGGTACAGTCCTCCAGAAAGAAACGATGGTGGTCCCTAGTCACAATATTTATAGAGGTCTGCCAGGTCCGCAGCTGTGTTGAGGGTCATGCTGTTGGGTATCAGGAGCAGGTGGTCGATGGTTTTTGATGTTGCTCCAAGTTTCTTGATGGTGTCATTAGAGTGTTTCTGGAGTTCTTTTAACTTAGAAATGGTGTTATTAATGGAAACGGGGGCGGTGTAATGCTTCGGGGAGATAGAAAGTTGGATAGGTACAGAGGGATGAAAATATAGGGAAGTTCTTTCAACAAAGGAGGAATATTGGGTGTCATTAAGATATGTAATATTCATAGTGTGAGAAAGAAGGGTGCAGTTATTAGAAGAATCAAGAGGAAGGTCAGAATTAGAGGTGTGGTCATAATATGTAATATTCACAAAGCAGGTAAGGAAATAAAAATGGCCTAAGTTATAAATAAGGGGTTCTGTGGTATAGAGTTGTATGGGTACCAAGAAGAGAAATAGTTGAAGTGGGTTGGCAGCAATGTAGATATTAGGTGTGAATTCAACAAGGGAGTTTTTGGGAAAGAAGTAAGGTTCAGCATAAAGTAGGTCGGAGTCGGGTTTTGCCCAGGTACCGTCAGGTAAGAGTGTAGGGAGATTTAGGGTAGAGTATCCAACTAGGTGTTCGCCACCTATTGTAGAAAGAATAGTGAGTTGGCAAGAGAATAAATCACAGCCAACAAGTTTAAAGAAATCAACCACAGCAGTTGAATCACTCCAAGTTGGGTTGAAGCCATGTCCCATAAGCATAAGGCTATGAATGTCTTTAAGAGCATTAGTAAGGAAGTTTTGGGTTTGTTGGCAGGAGTAAAGTAGTTGGAAGTCTGAGAACCTGGTGGTGAGATCCTGAAGGTCTACATGAATCTGGCAGATGTTGTCGTCAATGGTTTGTACTGCGGCCGAGAGTAGTTTTAGTTGTTGTGTTTGGATTGCTAATTCATAGGCTGAATTGAAATTTCTAGGTATAAGGTGAAAGACTTCATTATATCTAGAGTTTTGAAGTTTGGTGTATTTTTGTAGGTCTAAAGATATTTCCTCAATTTTGACAGTGTTAGCTATAGAGACCGTGAGAGAAAGGGCTGCAATAGCGAGTCCAAATTGAAGCAAGTGTCTGCGGTTTGTTTGTCCAATAGATGGCAGTGATGGAAGGTTAACTTGGAGTTTATTTCTTAGGGGTGCACATTGGGGAATGATAGTAGTTACTAGAAAATCTTGTTTTGTAAATATAATAGTTGTAGAGTGGATTATAGGTCTGTAAATAATTCTGATTGGGTTGCTTGTTTGGGTTATAATTGGTGGTGGTGGGGATGTAGAAGGTTGAGGATTGGTGATGCCATAAGAGAATGCTGGTTGATAGTGGTATGTTCTAAGGCATATTGTGCTGTTATAACATCCTCTATGAATAACGCAAGGCTGAAGAGGGTTTTTTGTAAAGCAGTCAGCAAAAGAGAGTTGTGTGTAGTGAAAATCCGTGATGGGTAATATAGTGTGGTTTGTAATGGGTGAGTAAGAGTGTAGGTATAATTTGTTCCATGTGCCATCCATATAGTGGAGCATGTATTGTTGGTATCCTTGTGATAGGGTTCCTGAAAGTCTGTGTGTATTTGTTGGATTAATGTTTGCTCCAAAATTGTAGAACCATGCAATATGTTTCAGACCATATGAGATGTTATATGTAAGGTTTACAAGGTGGTCCTAAATATTTAAACATGAATGGTGTCTCAGGTCAGGGTTAGAGATGATATTAGGTCTGATTACTGTTTTAGGGTATTGGTAAATGTATGTGGTGGAGCTACTGGGTGAATTGGCGGTGTCTAGGACATTGCCAGTGGTGAATTTGAAAGGAATAGAAAAGTTAGTCCAGGAGGTGATGGGGAATGGGCCATAAGAATATGGATTGGTGCGAAGAGAATTGAATGAAGAAGCATAGGTTTGATATGTCTAGAGTAGGTAGGGTAGTTTGAATTCCGTGAATTGGGGGTTAGAGACACAGCCACCTGTAAGGTTATACAGGGGCATAGATCTGTTAAAGAGGAAGACTGGAAATTTGTAGTTTCCTCTTGACCATGAAACATTTGCCCATGTGTAAGGGTCCCCATCAAGGGTATAGTAGAGAGTGTTCCTAAGGGTATTGTAGATATTCTTGTGTGTTATATTAGGAAGTTTCACGATGGGGAGATTAGGGTATGTGTCATGAAAGTTGGAAGATAGGGCTATGTTAGTGAGATTTGCAAGAATGCATGCTCTGTGTCTGGTTGATGTAGTGTTACAGAGGTGAGATCCATTAAAGTAGTAGACAGGTTTGTCTTTAAGTGATGTGTGTGTATTGGATATGACTCCTGGGAAATGTGGTGTTGTGAGGTTTGTTTTCCAAAACCTCACAAATTCGGGTTGGGATATTTTCCATTTAATAGATTCATATTGTTTGACAGTGTGTGCCTGGAGAAGCCATAAGACTTGAGGAGGGATCTTTTCCGTGGCATTGAAGCAATTGAGAAAAGTAAGTGTTGCAGAAAACCGGAATAATCAAACAATGCAGGAGAGTTTGGAGTCACGCTTTATTCACTGCGGTGGGCTTAGAGAAAATGAATTCAAATTCTAAGCAAGGCTACAAGCAGAACTTCCCTTTTTATTAAGAAGCCAACCCTCTGTGCAATTAGTGGTTATCTCGCTGCTGTCTTTGAAAACAAACACAGTTCTAAAAATTATGGGCACATCTAGTCTCTGGTCTACAAGGTCAGACAGCTAAAATTATGGGCATACCTAGTCTCTGGCCTACCAGGTCAGACAGCTAAGTTTATGGTCCTCATTATTCAAGTAGGCTAAAGCAGGCTAGAAAGCAAAGTTATTTTTTTAGAATAAGAGGCCGTCTAAGAAAAAGAGCAGAGAGTTCCACACAGCAGTTTTTACAAAATAGGGGTTTTCCTTCTCATAAGAAGTTCAACATATGCTCCAAGAATTAAATCAAAGTCATCTTTTCTGTTTAAATAAATTTTCTATGTTGGGCTGGGTGCCATTCTATGTTGGGCTGGGATAAATGCAATGAAGCATATGCAAGCTATTTTACCAAATTTAGGGTTGTTATTAATTTGAAGTAAAGGATTGTTGAAATTTTCAAATACAGGTGGTATAATGAGATCTGTAAGAACTTGTGGAATATGTCTGTATGGCCAGAAATTTTGGTCTGAGGTTAAAAATTCCTGAGGGGTTATAGCATCCTCCAGTGGTGTTGTGAGAGGTGATGCAAGTGTTGGTGATTCCTGAGGCATGATACATGAGTTAATGCAGAAGTTGCCAAAAATTGGAAAGTTGGGAAAGCCTGTGAGATAGTATTGATAATATGTAATATCATTTTCTGTGACTACATGAGTCATGCTAAAATGTTTTGTCCTATTGAATCCTAGTGGAAGAATTGGGTTGTTAGTAGGTGGTGAAAAGAATGGATGTCTGTTGAGTATTGGCGTTACTGTGGATGTGGGGGAAGCATTTGAGGAGTCATCTGAGGAGTCATCCTCATCCTCATAGTTGTTTTTATCCTTGGACTCATAAGAGTCATAATCCTCCAAATCTGTTCCTTCTTCGCCCGTGTACCAGAAATGCATTAATCTTTCCATAAAGGGAATGACATTGAGATTTGCTCTTTGTATGCAGGTCAGGTTTTCATGAGTAACAAAGGGATCTATGCTTTGAATGGGTTGAGAGTAAGAGGATTTGTTAGTGATTTCATATGTTGTAGTTGATGGTTCA
Source organism: Plecotus auritus (assembly GCF_963455305.1). Taxonomy (NCBI): domain Eukaryota; kingdom Metazoa; phylum Chordata; class Mammalia; order Chiroptera; family Vespertilionidae; genus Plecotus; species Plecotus auritus. The sequence continues at coordinate 60,518,574 of NC_137784.1, forward strand.
TAATGTTGTGTGTCTATGATTGATACAGATCTAGTGGTGAGTGCATCTTGATGTCTTGAGGCGTAAGCATAAAGTATTCCAGTTGCTGTGTCAACAATAGTGCATGCATATTTGTCTGCAAAGGGTACATGAAGTGGTCCAATAAAATCAATTTGTAAGACTTGATTAGGCACAAATGCTTTAGTCAGTCTGGGTGGTGTAAGAGATTTAAATGTGTGAGTGCCTTTGCATTGTTCACAGGAATTGATTGCTTGTTTAATGAGTTTGATGGGTGCCTTCAGGTTTCTTTTAAGGAACCAATGGGCAAGTGAGGAGTGTCCTAAATGTCCTAATGTTGTATGCATCTGTTGTATAAATTGTGGTGTAAAGGTAAGTTCTGGGGTTGGTGAGGATAATTGGTATTTGCCTCCTTCCTTTTTTAATATAAGTTTGGGAAGAGGGGCGATGGACCAGTCATTATTTTCATTTCTTACTAATTTCAGATTAATTGCTAATGATTTTGAATTGTCCGTGATGGTGATGTTATCCGTTGGTGTAATTCCTTTTGCTAATGTATCTGCTATTGTGTTGTGCAGTGTTGTGGGTGTTTTGTCTGTAGCATGAGCGTTGACATGTGTAATGTATATTTTAATTTGTTTGGAGAGATCGTGAAGTTTTATCCAATAGTCTTGTGACCATAAAGGTTTTCCATTAATTAACCAGCCTGATAGTTGCCATTTGCCTGACCATTCAGTGATTCCTTTACAAACTGCCCATGAGTCGGAAAAGATGTAAATTTTGGACTTATGATTGTCAATTGAGTCCTTAATGGCTAAATATGTAGCTATAAGTTCAGCACGTTGAGCAGATTTATGTAAGGTCTGGGGCTGGGAAAGCAGGAATTTTCCCGATCCCACCTCTGCTGAGTTGGACAAGCCACAGCCGTGCTGGCACCCTGCTGGACAAAAATAACCACCAGAGACTTCTCAAGGATGGCCAGAGTGTAGCTGTACCAGCTTCATAAATCACCCACCACAAGCTACCTCAGATAAGCTACCTCGAATAAACCTGATTGGTTCAACAGCAGCATAAAGGAAGTCTGCCAGGCACAGGCAGGTGTGATTCCCCCGGCCTGTGCTCTTGGACTGCGGGACCTCACCCGAGAGCTTTCAATAAATGCGATCTTTCGCTTTTACCCTGCTTGTCTTGGTCAACTTATTGGCTTCGGTCAGATTAAAGCTTACATCTCTGATTAAACCTTACATTCTGGTGCCGAAACCCGGGAGGCCTATCACGGCTCTCGGCCAGGACCTCCCTGACCGGACCAGCTGGCCTCCAAACTGATCTTCGCCCGGCTGTGAGGTAAGCTTCCACCCATTCTATTCAGCATTCCTAGGGCACCCCTGTCTGTAGGGCACCCCTGTCTGTAGTTGCAGCCGCGCCAGGGAGCCCTCCTGTAAGGTATCCCAGGGATATCTTCCACGGACTTGCCTCTCCGGTGGGGACGCCCCCAAGATGGCCTGTCCCCTGCCTCTGTCTGTATTCGGAGTTCTCTCCCAACTGGGGACGCCTGCTTGAGAGACCTCTCCGACCGGGACCTGAATCAGTATGGGCAGCAATTCCTCCAAGCCAGACTCCAAAACACCCCTAGGGTGCATTCTCTCCAATTGGTGCGAATTAGGATATGATCAGACAGAACAGAGAAAGCGACGCCTCATCCAATCGTCCACTGAAATATGGTCTCACTACACTGTAGACAATGGCTCTGTCTGGCCCCTGGGAGGCACTTTCGATTTCAGAATCTTGACTGACCTAACCAATTTTTGGCAAAGAACAGGTAAATGGCCTGAAATCCCTTATGTTCAGGCTTTCTGGCACATCCACTCTCGCCCCCAGCTCTGTATGACCTGCTCTCCCACCCAAATTCTCCTCGCTAAAACAGACCCGAAAGCTTCTGCTCCACAGGTTCCGGATCAGCGACCTGCGGGCGACTCGCCCCCGGCGGAGCCAGAGGACTCAGCACTAACCATCCCGCCGGAATCGCTCGCAAGACCCCTGGTCCGGGAACCTCCACCCGTCCCTATGCTGTCCCCCACTTCCGCAGCACTCTACCCCCACTCCCGTCTGTGTCGAATCCCCCTCCCCCTCCGTACGCTCCCGCTTCTCCTCATACCATGAACCCTAAACCTCTGCTGCTTTCTTCCCCTATAGTAGGTGGGACCAGGTCAAGTCACCCCACCCTCGCTGATCCCTGGACTCCCCCTCAGACTCCACAGACTCTAGCTCCCCTCCAAGAAGTCACAGGATCTGAGGGAATCGTCCGGGTCCATGTCCCTTTTTCTCTAGCCGATCTCTCCTCTATAGAAAAAAAGGCTAGGCTCCTTCTCTGCTAACGCTACCCAATTTATCAAGGAGTTCAGATACCTTTCTCAGGCTTATGACCTCGCTTGGCATGACAGCCACATAATTCTAACTTCTACCATGACCGCAGACGAACGTGACCGAGTCCAAGTAGCAGCAAGAGACTACGCAGACCGAGCACAGGTAGCCGACACCACCGCTTGCTACAGGAGTAGAGGCTGTGCCGGTAGTAGACCCCCACTGGGGATATCAGGATGGGGAGGGGGGAAGGAGACGCCGAGACTACATGCTCCGATGCCTTATAGAAGGCATGGAAAGGGCGGCTCAGAAGGTAGTCACCTATGACAAACTCCGGGAAATCACCCAGGGCAAAGACGAAAACCCATCCACTTTCCTAAGCCGCCTCACGGAGGCCATGCAACTCCATACCCGACTCTCCCCTGAAGACCCTGCTGGGGCTGTAGTCTTAGCGACCCACTTTATCACTCAGTCAGCCCCGGACATCAGGAGGAAGCTCAAAAGGCAGAACAGGGCCCTCAAACTCCGGTACGGGACCTGGTAAACATGGCAATTAAAGTCTTTAACTCTTGTGAGGAGGACGCAGAGACAGCCTGCCAGCTGCAGGCCAAAGACACCGCTACTCTCCAGGCCCAGGCCCTCATGGCTGCCCTAAGACCGGCGGCTGGGAAGGGGGTCCCAAAAAAAGGCGGCGTCCCTCCAGGATGCTGCTACAAATGTGATCAGGAAGGTCACTGGGCCCAAAGCTGCCCCAACCCTCGTCCTCCCCGCAAGCCATGTCCACTGTGCAGAAAGGCCGGACATTGGAAATCTGATTGTCCTGGGACCGCCGACTCACTCTCGGCACCTCTACGCAGGGAGGGAGCTGAGGCCCCGGCCTTGGATCTTGCAATGCTTGGACTTGCGGACGACTGAGGAGGCCCAGACTCGGAGACCCCCATCACCCTCGCCGAGCCTAGGGTAACCCTCCAGGTAGCGGGTAAGTCAACCACCTTTCTGGTGGACACGGGGGCTACCTACTCTGTCCTTCCCTCCTTCTCCGGTCCCTTACGTCCTTCCCAGGTCTCCGTAGTGGGGACTGACGGCCAACCATCCCACCCGTTAGCCACCGGCCCAGTACGCTGCCAACTTGAAAAAACCTTTTTTACACACTCCTTCCTGGTTATTCCCTCCTGCCCGATTCCCTTACTGGGTCGCGACATCCTACACCGCCTCAGAGCCAATATCCACCTCCCTTCCCTCCCACATTCCACTCTTCTTGCACTCCTCTCCACCGCGACACTCCCTTCTCAAACCCGGCAGCCACCCATTTCCCCTACTGAGGTAGATCCCATTGTATGGGACACTTCTTCCCCCAGTGTGGCTGCGTACCACACTCCAGTCCGCATTCGGTTACGGGACCCCAATTCTTTCCCCAGCCGTCCTCAGTTCCCAATCTCACTCAAACACAGACAGGGCCTAAAACCCATAATTTCCCGTCTGCGGGACAGAGGACTCCTAATCCCTACTGACTCTCCTTACAATACCCCGATTCTACCGGTTCGTAAGCCATCGGGGGAATACCGCCTCGTGCAAGACCTCAGATTAATCAACCAGGCAATAATCCCCCTACACCTGGTAGTTCCCAACCCTTACACCCTCCTATCCAGAATACCTTCAGGCACTACCCACTTCACCATCCTCGACCTTAAGGACGTCTTCTTTACCATCCCCCTACACCCGGACAGCTATAATCTGTTTGCCTTCACCTGGGAGGACCCAGATACGGGTATGGCCCAGCAACTAACTTGGACGGTCCTACCACAAGGTTTCAGGGATAGCCCCCACTTTTTTGGCCAGGCCCTAGCTAGAGACCTCCAGGAATGTCACCTTAACCCATCTATTCTCCTGCAGTATGTAGATGATCTCTTACTCTGCAGCCCCTCGGAGGCGGATTCCCGCTGACAGACTGTCTGCCTACTAAATTTCCTGGCAGGCAGAGGTTATCGAGTTTCTGCCAAAAAGGCCCAGCTATTCCTCTCAGAGGTTACCTATCTAGGAATAATACTGACTCCAACCACTCGCTCTCTGACGAGCGACCGCTTAGCGGCCTTGAGAGACCTCTCACTCCCGAGGAACGCAGACAAAATCCTCTCCTTCCTAGGGTTCATCGGGTTCTTTTGACACTGAATCCCTAACTTCACCCTCTTGGCAAGGCCCCTCTATCAGGCCGCCAAGGAAGTCCCCACAGGTGACCTCACCTCTCCTGGGGAAGTAGCGTGAGATTTCCGTCGCCTATGCACAGCCCTCCAGTCCTCACCGCCCCTAACCCTCCCAAATCCTTCCTTTACCTTTCAGCTCTTCACTGACGAGCGACGTGGCATAGCCACCGGTGTTCTAACCCATCCGATCGGCCCCTCTTACAGGCCGATGGCCTTTCTTTCCAAACAGCTGGATGGGACAGTCCGGGGTTGGCAGCCCTGTCTATGCGCCCTAGCCGCAGCGGCTACGCTGACTAAGGAAGCCCTAAAACTGACACTCCACGGACCGCTCACGGTCTGTGCACCCCACAGGCTCCAAGACCTCCTAAACCATCGGGTCCTCAACATCCTTGGACCTTCGAGAATCCAGGAATTCCACCTCCTCTTTCTCGAAAACCCTAATATTAAATTGCAGGCCTGTACCTCCCTGAATCCAGCTACACTTCTCCCATTACAGGGGACAACGGGCCCATCCCACTCCTGCCCTGAAATAATCGACCTGCTCTCCGCCTCTCATACAGGACTGTTAGACAAACCCTTGCCAGACCCAGACCTAACTCTGTTTGTAGACGGAAGCTCCATCCTCTCCTCACAGGGCCAAGGAAGAGCGGCATATACCGTAGTAACCCTTACCACAATGGTTGAGGCAAAAAATCTCCCAGAAGGCACAACCTCTCAGAAGGCTGAGCTCATTGCCCTCACCCAAGCTCTGCAGCTGGCTGCACGCAAGCGGGTCAATGTCTACACAGATTCTAAATATGCTTTTCTTATTGCCCACAGCCACGCTGCAATTTGGAAAGAGCGGGGATTCCTAACAACTAAAGGGTCCCCTGTCATTAATGCCAAACTCATCCATAACCTCTTACATGCCTTACAGCTCCCAGCAGAGGTCGCTATCATCCACTGCAGAGGACACCAGCAGTGGACAGACTTGGTAGTATGAGGAAATGCCAGAGTGGATGCCGTAGCTCGGGGTCTTACTCAGACACCCGCAGAGGCCACGGCACTCTTTTTCTCCCCTTCCTTACAGCCACAATATTCCCCAAATGAGCAGCGATGTGGAAAGCTAACCCCTCAGGGGTGGATAACCATTAATAATCTCATAGCCCTAACCTCGACCCAGGCGCAGCAGATACTCAAAGAAATCCCTGACTCACTTCATATAGGCTCTGAAGCCCTGCACCGCTTCTTACAGCTTCTATTCTTTTTACCTGCCCTAAAACAATCCATCATAGCTATCCACAAAGCCTGCTCCATCTGCGCAGCCACAAATGCGCAGGGTGGGCTACATTCCCGTCAGACCACCCATCAGCTAAGGGGACACCTGCCAGCTGAGGACTGGCAGATTGACTTCACCCACATGCCCACCCATTAAAAAATTCAAGTTTATCCTCACTCTAGTTGATACCTTTTCAGGCTGGATTGAAGCTCTGCCCACGACCAGTGAAACGGCCGAAACAGTAGCCACGATAATCCTCAGCCACATCATTCCACGTTTTGGACTACTGGTGTCTATCCAGACGGACAACAGCCCGGCTTGTACATCATGTGTTGTCCAGCTAATTGGAGAGGCTCTGAACATCACTTGGAAACTACACATCCCTTACCACCCCCAGTCATCAGCACGCGGATCGAGCACTCCCCCAGGTCGCAGGCGCAGAGAAGGCTGAATCCCTGCATCCCGGGGATGCCGTCCTTCTCAAGGAACTCACTCCCAAGGCTTTGAAACCCCGGTGGACGGGGCCCCACATAGTTATCCTAACCACCCCAACAGCTGCCAAACTCCTGGGTAAGCCCCACTGGTATCATGTTTCCAGACCTAAACAGGCCCCTCCTCAACTTGACTGGCAAGTCCATACAGTTGGCCCCACCACCCTCAAATTTACAAGGCCTAAATAATTCCTCTACCTGGCCCTGTTGGACTCGACCCTGCACAGCTATCCTAACCTTCTTAGGAGCCGGCAGGTTCCTCTTCTCCTTCTTTGCCTTCTGCACTCTCTGCTGGCTACCTCAGCCCAAACATCGGCTGGGTCCCTTCTCTGTGCTAATACTCCTCCTCCTAGCCCTGATAGGGCTAGCCATTCAGACTAATCCTTTTGTATGGAGATTCTATGCCAAAGACCCAAAGACAGGCCGCATCATGGGGACAGGAGACTGCCAACCTGGAGGCTGCCAGGCCTTGATCACCATTAAGCTTTACCAGAATCTACCATTCACGGTTCGTCTAGCACTATCTCCAGCAATCTATTTCCAGTATGACCAGACTGACCCAATCTGCAAGGGATATGAGGTACCGTTTTATGGAGGGTGCCCATATGCCCGATGCAGAATTCACGTGAGCAGACTAGACACAGCGGGGACCCAGTACCATAACCATAGACTGACCTCTAATGGGAGGGGGACCTATATCCTGAGTATACCTGACCCCTGGGATGACCGCTGGGTTCAGGGGGTAGAAGGGAAAATATACAGCTGGTACCACGCTGCAACCCCAGTGGGAGGTATTCAAATATACCGGACATACACTCGAATCCTCCCCGAAACAATCCAGGCCTTAGGGGACATGACAGATGCCATTATCAAACAGGAAACCTCTTTGCAAAAGCAGGCCCACCCCCCTCCAAACAAATCAGCTCACCCTTTCTCCTGGCTTGCAGTCATTAGGGCAGGAGTAACCCTCCTAAATAACACATCAATAGGAAATGCCACCAACTGCTTTCTGTGTGCTGCCCTCAGACGCCCTCCGCTAACAGCGGTTCCCCTATCCACCCCCTTTAACCTCTCGAGCCCTACATCCCCGCAGCCTCAAAATCTTACAGAAGTACCCCTATACACTGGAGCGGATTTCCCGTGGGTCTGCTATTCCTCACAGCTGAACCCAGCTTCTTGCAACATCACAGTTCGAGTCAACACGACCATCCAGGCACCCCCCGGAGGGTTCTTCTGGTGCAACGGTACCCTAACAAAGGCTATATCACCTTCTACACAGGTCTGTTACCCAGCTTCCCTGGTCCCTCAGCTAACCATGTATGGACGAGGGGAGTTCCTACAAAAACTCTTGCCTGCCCCCTCCCAATTAAAATGCGCTGTCTTTCTCCCTGTGGTGGTCGGTCTTTCCCTGGCTTCCTCTCTGGCAGCAGGGGGCCTAAGTGGCGGTGCTCTAAGCCACAGCATCTCCTCCTCTCGGGACCTAGAGGGAAGACTGCAGGTAGCACTAGAAGCCTCCGCTGCCTCCCTAGCCTCCCTGCAACGCCAATTAACATCAGTGGCCAGAGTCGCCTTACAAAACAGGCGGGCCCTCGACCTGCTTATGGCAAAGGTGGCACTTACTTATTCCTGTGAGAGGAATGCTGTTACTATATCAATGAAACAGGGCTAGTCGAAGAAAACATTGACGTCCTCAGTAAACTGGGGGAGGAACTAAGGCAACGCCGATGGGAGGGAGGCCCCTTCGCGGAATGGTGGGAGGGAGAAGTGATGCAATGGATACTCCCCGTATTCACCCCCTTACTAACCCTCAGACTAATCCTAATGCTTGCTCCCTGCATTTTTAAATTTTTGCACTCTCGCATGCAAGAAATCTCTTGGATAACAGTCAACCAGCTCCTCTTACACCCTTATAGCCTGTTGCCCCTGGACCCCCTGGGTCCCGACCTCGCTTAAACTCCGCCCCTGGCCAGCTTGAAGAAGTCAGACCGGTCACCATCCTATATCACCAAAGAGGTCGGGATGTAAGGTCTGGGGCTGGGAAAGCAGGAATTTTCCCGATCTCACCCCTGCTGAGTTGGACAAGCCACAGCCGTGCTGGTGCCCTGCTGGACAATAAATAACCACCAGAGACTTCTCAAGGATGGCCAGAGTGTAGCTGTACCAGCTTCATAAATCACCCACCACAAGCTACCTCAGATAAGCTACCTCAAATAAACCTGATTGGTTCAACAGCAGCATAAAGGAACTCTGCCAGGCACAGGCGGTTGTGATTCCCCGGCCTGTGCTCTCGGACCGTGGGACCTCACCTGAGAGCTTTCAATAAACGCGATCTTTCGCTTTTACCCTGCTTGTCTTGGTCAACTTATTGGCTTCGGTCAGATTAAAGCTTACATCTCTGATTAAACCTTACAATTTGGACTTACCGGTCGCCGTTAGCACCCTGGATGTCGCTGGATTGAAGGCTGCTGCTCTCCATTCGTACTGGTCACCGGTTATGGAGGCTGATCCATCTGTAAACCAGGCATTTTTAAGCTTAGGGCTATATTGTGGCCCTTTCACACCGATTGGATCGGGTGGTTGGACAAACTTGTTGGCACAGGTAAGTGGTTCTACCTCAAGTTTGTTGACCTCCTCGGTGAGGAGGGCTGTTTCACCGGAGCCAGAGGTTTCTCGTGTGTTAATGTACCACTTCCACGCGAGAACCTTTTTGTCAGTTTGGGAACCTGCCAATTCTTCAGCTGACATTTTGAGCCATGCCTTAAGGGGCAATGTGCTGCGCACGGTTATTGAGTTAAGTCTGATCAGTGGCTCTACATGCAACAGTGCCACATATAGTGTCCAGATTAGTTTCTCAAAATGAGAGAATTTGTGGTAAGAGTAAAAGAATCTCTGAGTCCAGAATCCTACAGGGATTAGCTTTTTGTCTTCTGTTACTCTTTTGTATAGTCCCCAGCTGCCATGTTCTGCCATGAAACTAATGTCTAGTACTATTTTGTCTCCTGGTTTGATACTTTGTAGCGATTGAAAGTGGTGTATGTAGTCTTTTAATTGTTTAAATGCTTGTTCCTGTTCTTGGGTCCATATGAAATCTACTGCCTTCCTGGTGACTTTGTATATGGGTTTTGCAATGTCTGCTAGGTATGGTATGTGTTGTCTCCAGTACATGAAAAGTCCCATTAATTGTTGTGCTTCTTTTTTGTTGGTTGGGCTTTTTAAGTTTAGTAATTTGTCTACTACTTTGTTCGGTATGTTTCTACCTTCAGAGCTCCAATGGATGCCTAAAAATGTTGTTTTGGTGTCTGGGGGCTGGATTTTGTCAGGATTAATTGTCCAGCCTAGTGATCTTAGGTGTGTTACTAGTGACTCTAGATCAGATTGTAGAATCTCCTTGTCATTGTTATAGAGTAGAATGTCATCTATGTATTGTATGATTGTGGATTTGTATTTTGTGGGGTCAATGTTGTTATCAAGTAGGTTGTGTGCGATTGTGGGAGAGTTTTTGTATCCTTGTGGGAGTCTTTTGAATTGGTATTGTTTGCCTTGCCATGTAAATGTGGTAATGGGTCTGGATTTTTCAGCTATGGGTATTGCAAAGAACACGTCTGAGAGATCAATTGCTGCCATAAATCTAGCGTTGTCTCTCTGGATAATATTGATTACTTCTTGCGCATCAGGCAGACAGCCATCAATTTTTGGTGAGGCCTTATTCAGGTTGTGATAGTCAATTGTGATCCTGTAGGTGCCGTTAGGCTTTTTTACAGGCCAGATTGGGCTATCATAAATGTGTGATCTGCCTGGTTCTATTATATCTTCTTCCAAAAGTTTTTTAAGTGCTTTGGTTACATCCTCATGTCCTCCTTTTAGAGGGTATTGAGGTGTGAATGAATTTGTATTTGGTTCTGGTAATGTTAATGGAGGTATTTGCAGTGCAGTGAGGAAAGTTTTGATTTTATGTAGCCTGGGTGTGTGTGAAATGTGACAAAATTATGTTTGTAGGATGTCCATACCTAATATATTTTGAACCTGAGGTGAGACTAGGAATGTGATTGGGATTTGTTTGCCCTTGTATAGTATTTTTCCTCGTGTTGGGTAGGCTGGGGTCACATTTCCTGTGACTCCTTCAATATGTACTGTAGGTCCTTCCTTTGGTTCTGCATTTAAATGTTTTTGTAAGCAGTGGGTTTCTTTTAGCAGGGAGACCTGTGAGCCGGTATCTATTAAAAAGATTTTATATTGTAATGGCCCATTTCCCAGGGAGATTTGGAGGGATATGTATGGTCTGTTGTCATTTATTGTGTTGAATGATGTGTCTATAACTAATGGGGGGTTACTGAATATAGGCACTTTAGGTGGGATTTCTTCAGGGTCTGTAGTGTAGAAGTAATGTTCTGGCATTGGTGTCTGGTATGGCCCCCCTATTGGCGAACTTGCTGTGGTCGGCGGGGGCCTCTCCAGTTTCCCTGATTCTGTCTGAAGGGGTTTTGACTATTTTGAAATGGGTTGTTGTCTCGATCTCTGTCCTGAAGGGGTTTCTTTGATTTTGCAGTTGGGTTGGTGGGTTTCTGTTGAATGGGTTGTTATTACCTCTAAATGGGTTATTTCTAAATGGGTTATTATTATTATTTCTGAATTGATTATTGTCCTTGAAGAACGGATTGTTCCTCCTCCAATAATAAGCTTGTCCTTGTCTGTATTGGTCATTCTGCCTATTTTGATTGGTTTGTTGTGTTTTTAAGGGCTTTCGAGGTCCTCTATACTGTTGCATGGGAAATGAATATTTCTTTGATTCCTTTGCCGTGAAGGCGAATTTCTTTTCTGCTAATAGGTCTTGGTGCAGTTGGATTTTCCTTTTAATATCTTCTGCAGTGTTGGACCCTGCGATAAGGTTTTGAAGCTGCATTTTATAGCCATCTGGAGCTTTTCTTATTAGTAACTTGACTATCCCTTCTACATCTGAATTTTCCCATGGTGAGCTATAATCTGGCTTATAGAGGCTACTTAGGATCACCAGTTTCCTTAATTGGGTCTGAAATTGTGTAAGAGATTCCCAGTGTTCTGAAAACTGTCCTGAAGACAGGTCCACTGATGGAAATGCTCTTCTCCATGCATCTCCTATCCAGCTCCATAATGATCTTACTGTATTTGAGTGTTGTTCTGCAGTTTCCTTTAGCGCTGTTTTTAATTTGGCTAATTCTATTGCATCTATCACTGCTGTGAGTTCATCTGCACTTAATATAGACGTGTGGCTTCCAAGTTCATATATTTTTACCAGCCACTCTACGTCCATTAATTCTCCTTTAATCAATAGTTTTCTGAGATCTGCTAGTTCCTGCCTTGAAAATGAAGTGAATTCTGAGTTTTCCTCAGTCCCTTCATTTTCTGATTTTATTACCTTCTTTTTTACTACTACTGGCTTGCTATAGTATTTTGCAACTACCTTCTGTGCTAGTGATCTTCCCTTGTTAGTGTCCTCCTGCAGGTGATGGATTGTCTATAGTAATATTCCTACTACCTCCTGTGGTGGCGCTCTTTCTATTATTGCAATCAGATTGTTAGGATCTACTATGTTTTGATTGAGGCCTGGGGCTGTCTGGATTTTATATTTGGCCCTCAGGGCATCCTCTACCGGCCTCCATTTGCTTTCTGATGGTATGTTAGGCTCGGTAGGGTCATTTCTTTTGAAAAGCTTGTTAAAGAAGTTTTTAACTTTCTGCATGGTGTTGAGTGAGACGGAGTCTTGGTCCGTACCTACCAAACGGACAGAATCCTTGTGTATGCAGTGTGTTCCTATTGCAGTATGTGGTTTCTAGATGGAGAGTTGTTAGGGTTTTTTTTTTTAGAAAATTAGAGAGACTTTTAGCTAGCTTCTTCAAAATTTTGTTGATAAGTTCGGCTCTGCTGTAAATTTATTATTCAAAAAGTTTCATTTTCCTTCACTTTCAGTTTCCCTTAATTTAATTCCTTGAATTTGAAGGGGAGTTTCGATTTTGGATCGAACCTAGGCGACCTGGTTATGCTCCGTTGTCAAGTCTCCAGATTAGGAATAGGTCGGTTGGTATAATCCGCCAACTCGGCTCCACTTGGACAGAGAGACTGCTAGGACCCTCCGGCATTCACCTTCAGGAGTCAGCCTCTCCTGGGTATGCCCTCACGGTGGATGACCACTGACCCATGTCCTCAGAGACTAGTTCGCTTTTGGTTGGTGCCAGATTAATCCCCTTTACACTCGGTGGTCGTTTCCTTAATACTCCGACTGAAACCTGAGTGTTTTTGCCAATTTTAAATACTTATCCACCTGTGCTGTGGAGAAATTTGTTTTGGTATCCTGCCGGCTATGCCAATTGTCCCAATTATGCCCCAATTAATTGATTATCTGTCTAGACTTAGTGGGACAAACGCAGGTGACCAGGAGTCAGCAATAATGGCCTAGCCCCTGGTACTTCAATGTCTAGACAGCTGAGCCGAACCGGAACACATGACATCCAAGTCAGAATTAGTATGCAATCCCACAGGGTTTATTTACCTATTCCTAGTGGGTCCTAGGCTCCAGCAAAGGCCACGCGGCGATGCACACTGAAGGACAGACAACGAAAACAGAGCCAGGCAGGCAGCCCCAGTTGGTTCAGCCTCACACAGTAGAGCAATCAGGGCCTTGTCTCTCGGAGCCACGTGGAGTCCTCCTCTTCTCGGGCAGGAGAACTCAACTGAAGATGGTCTCAGGGTTATATAGACCGTGGTAAACAACTTCTGTCCTTATCAGTGTGGGCCAGACGGTGTGCCTTATGCTGGGAACAAGGCGTTTACATTTTAAGGGCTCAGAGCTTTTATATCAAGATAGTGGGGTGTTCATTAATTTTGAAAGTTACAGAGTATTGGGGGTTTCCATACAGGAAACATTTCATACAATAATTATTTCATACATTAGAGGGGTTACATTATTATAACACTTTCCAATCTCTGGAAGTTGGCTTAAGGACCTAACACCCAGAGCACCAGGTCACCTTATGCTCACACACTGCCTAATCCCCGGTGGAGAGGCTGGCAAGCAGGAGGCCACCAGCATTCCTTTAAGACAATCATGGGCTTACATAAGCACAGGGACACCCCATGCTCCCCATCAGAGGAGCATCTTATTCTGGACTGACCTGCGAAGCAGACACCCCTGCCTCTGGTCTTTGAAATCCGGGAAAAAGCAGTGTTCAGGCCCTCAAAACCCTTTCCATTCTGGGCGCAAAGTCCTGAAACTCCAGGGTCACTTACAGTTCCCCGCTCCCTGAGGGCCACCTTTTGGCTTAATTCATGGGAAATGCCCTTCCCTGGAAATAGGTACCTTCTCCCTGCCTTCCAGAGTATGGACCTCAGAAAGTTGGGGCGTTTGCGACCTCCTGGAACCCTCTAATGCATTCACCTGGCTCTACTAGCCTTTACACTTGACCACTTCCACCTGTTGACCTGGTAGCAAGCCCTTGGCTACCTGAGCACTTCCAGCAGTTCACTGGGCAAAGCCAAACCACTGGGCCATGTTCGTCACCAATTCTGGCTATCCACATGGCCCTTCCCATTGATGACATCAGCACTTCTGGCCGGTCCCCGTCCCCAAACCCTTAACCACCTTGGGACTACGGGCTGTCCACGAGGCGCCTCCCCTTGATGACGTCAGCACTTCCGGCAGGTCCCAGGGACTCAAACCCATAATCACCTGAGCACTTCAGGCTATCCACGTGGCCACTCCGCCAGGATGACGTCAACACTTCCGGCTGGTTCACCTGGGCCAGACCATATCCTTGGTCACCTCAGCAGTTCCAACTATCCACCTGGCCCCTCCCCATGATGATATGCACACTTTAAACAGGTTATGGAGCCCCCACCCTTGTTAACGGGACTATTTCTGGATGTTCACCAGGCCGTTGTTCGCCTGACCAATGAGCCATACTGGATCGCTAAGAAAAGGGGAGACTTTCCAATCTCTGGAAGTTGGCTTAAGGGCCTAACACCCAAAGCACCAGGCCACCTTATGCTCACAAACTACCTTATCCCCGATGGAGAGGGTGGCAAGCAGAGGGCCGCCAGCACTCCTTTAAGACAATCAGGGGCGTACATGATCACAGGGATGCCCCATGCTCCCCATCATAGGAACATCTCATTCTGGACTGACCTGCGAAGCAGACAACCTGCCGCTGGTCTTTGAAATCCGGGGAAAAGCAATGTTGAGGCCCTCAAAACCCTTTCCATACTGGGTGCAAAGTCCTGAAACTCCAGGGTCACTTACAGTTCCCCGCGCCCTGAGGGCCAGCTTTTGCTTAATTCATGGGGAACGCCCTTCCCTGAGGATAGGTATCTTCTCCCTACCTTCCAGAGTATGGACCTCAGAAAGTTGGGGCGTTGGGAACTCCTGGGACCCTCCAATGCATTCACCTGGCTCTACTAGCCTTTACACTTCACCACTTCCACCTGTTGACCTGGAAGCAAGCCATTGGCCACCTGAGCACTTCCAGCAGTTCACTGGGCCAAGCCAAACCACTGGGGTTCGTCACCAATTCTGGCTGTCCCCGTGGCCCCTCCCCCTTGATGAAGTCAGCACTCCCTGCCGGACCCCGGGCCCCAAACCTTTAACCACCTTAGCACCATGGGCTGTCCACGTGGCCCCTCCCCTTGATGACATCAGCACTTGCGGCTAGTCCCCAGTCCCCAAGCCCATCTCCACCAGAGCACTTCCGGCTGTTCACCTGGGCCAGACCATATCCTTGGTCACCTCAGCACTTCCGGCTCTCCACCTGGCCCCTCCCCATTGATGTTATGAACACTTTAAACTGGTAACCGGGCCCAAACCCTTGTTCATTTGACTATTTCCCACTATTCCCCAGGCCCTAGTTTGACTCACCAATGAGCCACACTGGCTGGCTACTTAGCTCCTAAGAAGAGGGGTGACTTCCCAATCTCTGGAAGTTGGCTTAAGGGCATAACACCCACAGCCCCAAGTCACCTTATGCTTACAGACTGCCTCTTCCCCGGTCGGACTGTGGCAAGCAGGCAGCCACCAGCACTCCTTTAAGAAAACCCTTGCGTCCATGAGCCCAGGGATCCCCCATGGTCGCCAACATGGGGGCATCTCACCCTGGAGTGACCTACGATTCTGAAAGCCCTGCCTATGGGCTTTGAAATCTGGAAAAAAGCAGTGTTGAGGCCCTGAAAACCCTTTCCATACTGGGAGCAAAGACCTGCCCCCTCCAGTGTCACTTAAATTTCGTCGCGAACCGAGGGCCAGCTTTTTGCCTAATTCCTGGGAAACGTCCTTCCGTGAGGACAGGTACCTTCTCGATGTCTTCCAGAGTATGAACCACAGGAAGCTGGGGAGTTTCTGACATCTTGGGATCCTCCAATGCATTCACCTGGCTCTATCAGCCTTTACACTTGACAACTTCCAGCTGTTGACCTGGCAGCAAGCCCTGGTCTACCTGAGGATTTCTTGCTGTTCACTGGGACAAGCCCAACCACCGGGCCTCGTTACCACTTCTGGCTGTCCACGTGGCCCCTCCCCTTACAGACATCAGCAGTCTCCGCCAGTCCCAGGCCCCAACCCTTAAACACCTGAACTCTTCGGGCTGTCCACATGGTCCCTCCCCCTTAAAGAGGTCAGCACTTCTGACCGGTAATGGTCCCCAAGCCCTTCTCCACCAGAGCACTTCCGGCTGTTCACTTGGGCCAGACCATATCGTTGGTCACCTCAGCATTTTCGGCTCTCAAACTGGCCCCTCCCCATTGATGATATGAACACTTTAATCTGGTCGCGTGGCCCCTAACCTTGTTCACATGAGTATTACTGGCTGTTCCACAGGCCGTTGTTCGCCTGACCAATGAGCCATACTGCTTGCTAAGAAAAGGGGTGACTTTCCAATTTCTGGAAATTGGCTTAAGGGCCTAACACCCAGAGCCCCAGGTCACCATATGCTCACAAACTGCCTAATCCCCGATGGAGAGGGTGGCAAGCAGGGGGCCACAAGCACTCCTTTAAGACAATCATGGGTGTACATTAGCCCAGGGATGCCCCAGGGTCCCCATCATAGGAGCATGTCATTCTGGACTGACCTGCGAAGCAGACAAACCTGCCTCTGATCTTTGAAATCTGGGAAAAAGCAGTGTTCAGGCCCTCCAAACCCTTTCCATACAGGGTGCAAAGTCCTGAAGCTCCAGATTCACTTACAATTCCCCGTGACCTGAGGGCCAGCTTTTTCTTAATTCATGGGGAACGCCCTTTCTTGAAGATAGGTGCCTTCTCCCTGCATTCCAGAGTATGGACCTCAGAAAGTTGGGGTGTTTGCAACCTCCTGGGACCCTCCAATGCATTCACTTGCCTCTACTAGCCTTTACACTTGATCACTTCCACCTGTTGACCTGGCAGCAAGAACTGGGCCACCTGAGCCCTTCCAGCAGTTCACTGGGCCAAGCCAAACCACTGGGTTTGTCACCAATTCTGGTTGTCCACGTAGCCCCTCCCACTGATGACATCAGCACTGGTGGCCGGTCCCCGGCCCCAAACCCTTAATCAACTGAGCACTTCGGGCTGTCCACGTGGCCCCTTCCCCTGATGACGTCAGCACTTCTGGCAGGTCCCTGGTCCCCACGCCCTTCTCCACCAGAGCACTTCCGGCTGTTCACCTGGCCAAGACCATATCTTCGGTCACCTCAGCACTTCAGACCTGGCCCCTCCCCATTGATGATATGAACACTTTAAACTGGTTAGGGGCCTAAACGCTTATTCATGGGACTATTTCCCACTGTTTCTCAGGTCCTTGTTTGACTCACCAATGAGCCACACTGGCTGGCCACTTAGCTCCTAAGAAGAGGGGTGACTTCTCAATCTCTGGAAATTGGCTTAAGGGCCTAACACCCACAGCCCCAAGTCACCTTCTGCTCACAGACTGCTTCTACTCTGGTGGGAGGGTCGCAAGCAGGCAGCCTCCAGCACTCCTTTAAGACAACTCTGGGCGTTCGTGGGCCCAAGGATCCTCCATGGTCCCCAACTTGGGAAAATCTCACCCTGGAGTGACCTGCGACTCTGACAGCTCTGCCTATGGGCTTTGAAATCCGGGAAACAGCAGTGTTGAGGCTCTGAAAACCCTTTCCATACTGGGAGCAAAGACCCGCCCGCTCCATGGTCACTTAAATTTTGTCACGAACTGAGGGCCAGCTTTTTGCAAAACCCTAGGGAACGTCCTTCCTTGAGGACAGGTACCTTCTCGCTGCCTTCCAGACTATGGACCACGGGAAGTTGTGGAGTTTCCGACCTCTTGGGATCCTCCAATGCATTCACCTTGCTCTACCATCCTTTACACTTACCCACTTCCAGCTGTTGACCTGGCAGCAAGCCCTGGTCTACCTGAGGATTTCTTGCTGTTCCCTGGGACAAGCCCTACCACTGGGCCTCATTACCACTTCTGGCTGTCCACGTGGCCCCTCCCCCTTGATTGAGAAGGAAAACCTTTATTTTGTAAAAACTGCTGTTTGGAATTCTCTGCTGTTTTTCTTAGACGGCCTCTTATTCTAAAAAGGTAACTTTGCTTTCTAGCCTGCTTTAGCCTGCTTGAATAATGAGGAACATGAACTTAGCTGTCTGCCCTGGTAGGCCAGAGACTAGGTATGCCCATAATTTTAGTTTTCTGACCTTGAAGGCCAGAGACTAGATGTGCCCATAATTTTTAGAACTGTGTTTGTTTTCAAAGACAGCAGCGAGATAACCACTAATTGCACAGAGGGCTGGCTCCTTAATAAAAAGGGAAGTCCTGCTTGTAGCTTTGCTTAGAATTTGAATTCATTTTCTCTAAGCCCATTGAGGTGAATAAAGTGTGACTCCAAACTCTCCTGCATTGTTTGATTATTCCGGTTTTCTGCAACATAATTTGGTGCATTGGCCAGGAAAACCAACCCATGCTTGGCTTTTTAGCCTCTGGTGAGTGGACCGGGTTTGGGGCCCGGGGGCATTGGACAGGCCTCCAGGAGGCACCGCTCTGCTTAATTAGCAGAATTACATTGGGGGACTGTGGGCTCTCCCGGACCTCAGCCCAGGACCCGGCCAGCAACTGGAGAGAGTGGACGGACACTTCTGGACCTGTCGACAGAATAGGTAAGGTAGGGGCCCCGACAGTTCAGCCCACTCCAAGTGAGTGGAAGGGGGAGCTTGATCACCTCCCCAGAAGCTATACGGCTTCCTCAGGCAAATTAATCAGGAATTGGGTGGATTGTTGTTTAAACTCTGAGTGAATGTCTGGTGAAAGTGTGTGAGTGTGGAGGGAGGGGGCCTGCCCTCTCCTTTCCTTTGTGTGGCTCCATGACTTCAGTTACAGAGTCCGAGTGGACCCCAACCTGTGGTTCCACGATTCATCATATGGCATAACGGTGACTCATGACCACATGGAGGTGACCAGGCTCGGGGTTTATACGGGTGCACCTTAGCTAAGACGAATCTAAGCTCCCAAGGGACGCGGCCAGGCGGGCATCTGAGTGAGGATCTGTGAAAACAGGTCACCCCATCCCTTGTCTGTCTCGCACCACCGATCATCATGGGGTAGGGACAGAGTAAACCCACTGTTCTCAATTGCATGTTGAAAAATTTTAAAAATGGATTTGATGGAGATTATGGAATTAAAATGAATTCTGAAACATTGAGGAAATTCTGTGAAGTGGAATGGCCAGCCTTCGGGGTTGGCTGGCCCTCGGAAGGCTCTTTAGATGAAGGATTGGTCAGGGCGGTGTGGAATGTAGTCACAGGAGATCCTGGACACCCAGATCAGTTTCCCTACATAGACAGCTGGTTAGAAATTGCTCAAACCTTGCCGCCTTGGGTCCGGTTCTGCGTGTGTAAGACGGGACAGAGTAAGGTTTTAGTAGCAGGAGTGAAGAGGCAGGCAGGGCAGGAGCAGGCTAAGGAGAGGCAGGCAGGGCAGGAGCAGGCTAAGGAGAGGCAGGCAGGACAGGAGCAGGCTAAGGAGTGGCAGGCAGGACAGGAGGCAGGCAGGGAAGGAGTAGGTCCCTCAGAAGGAAGATCAACCCCCTATTCTACAGGACACCTCCCCACCTCCCCGAGGAAGTCCCACCAGTGTTTCCACCTCCATATGGGCCACAGGCAGCACCAAGTGCCCCCCCCACCTGCTAGCCTGGAAGGTCCGGAAAGTCTGGAAACACCGCCTCCCTCCATCTCCCCTCCACCAGGCTCTCCAGAGCTGGTTGGGCGGCGCCTGCGTTCAGCCGATCAAGGGCCCAAACAACAGTCAGCACGTCAGATGCCTCTCAGGGAAATTCGGGGTGCCCAAGTGCTTGGTGAAGATGGGACCTTACAGGAAGGAAGGCCGGTCTATTATTATCAGCCCTTTACCACAAGTGACATTCTGAATTGGAAGCAACACACCCCAGCTTATTCTGAAAAACCTCAGGCCATGATAGACCTCCTAGAAATGATCTTCCAGACCCAGAAGCCCACCTGCGTGGACTGCAAGCAGCTCCTTTTTGCATTCTTTAACAGTGAGGAGAATATGAGAGTAATGACAGATGCTCGGAAGTGGCTCCAGACCCAGGCCCCGGCAGTGACATTAGACACAGACAGATGGGCAAGGTAGGCCCTCCCCAATGAGGAACCTAATTGGTCCCCAAACTCAGAAGATGGAAAGACCAGGCTAGAAAGATATCGGCTGGCTCTCCTCCAGGGAGTCAGGGCCGGAGCCAAGAAGCCCACCAATATGGCTAAAATCTCTGAGGTTTTCCAGAAGCCTGATGAAAGTCCAGCAGCTTTCTATGAGAGACTATGTGAGACATACCGGATCTACACTCCCTTTAACCCTGAGTCCCCGGACACTCAAACCATGGTAAATGCTGCCTTTGTAGGCCAAGCCCAGCCTGATATCAGGAGAAAATTACAGAAGCTGGAAGGGTTTGCAGGAAAAAATGCTAGTGAACTGCTAGAAATAGCCAACAAGATTTTCATCAACTGAGACAGGGCAGCAAAAAAAGAGGAGGAAAAGAGAATACAAAGAAGGGCCAATGTGATAGCAGCGGCTTTCAGAGGTTCGGGCCCCCAGACAGCCCAAAAGGGGAAGCAAGAAGACAGCTCAGGAGGGAAAGGAGGAGCAAACCTGAGACAGGACCAGTGTGCCTATTGTAAGGAAACAGGGCACTGGAAAAATGAATGTCCCAAACGGCAGAG
Organism: Plecotus auritus; assembly: GCF_963455305.1. Lineage (NCBI taxonomy): Eukaryota > Metazoa > Chordata > Mammalia > Chiroptera > Vespertilionidae > Plecotus > Plecotus auritus. The sequence goes on from NC_137784.1 coordinate 60,539,076, forward strand.
AAAGAAGATAGGGTCCCCTTTTCCACCCAGTCACTATCAATCAGAACCACCTGAAGCAGACCTTATTGGGCTGGCAGCAGCTGACTCTGACTAGGGCAGACCTGGCTCTTTTCAGCTAGGCCCCCACAAGCCCATGGTCAGAATGAAAATTGGGGGCGAGACTGTAGACTTTATGGTTGATACGGGAGCAGAGCACTCAGTAGTCACACAGAAAGTAGCGCCTCTCTCAGGAAAGGAGGTCACCATTATTGGAGCTACTGGAGACCAGACCCGTAGACCATTCTGCCAGCCTCGCCGATGCCAACTTGGCAGCCACCAAGTAATTCGTGAATTCCTGTACTTGCCAGATTGTCCATTACCTCTGATGGGTAGAAACCTTTTAGCCAAAATGGGGGCAGAAATCACTTTTGCTCCAAATGGCTCGGCACAACTTCGCCTAAGTGAGGAGACTTCTCCAATGATCCTGTCCTTAGCAGTGCCCCGGGAGGAAGAATGGAGACTTTATGCCCCTCAGTCAAAGGCCTCACCTTTAGAGCCAGAATTAGAGGAAGAATTCCCGCTGGTCTGGGCAGAAGGAAATCCCCCTGGCCTGGCCAAAGACCATGCCCCGATACTAACTGACTTAAAGCCTGGGGCACAGCCTGTCAAAATCCGCCAATATCCAATTCCACGGGAGACATGCTTAGGAATTCAGGTCCACTTAGACTGGCTACTTCAGTGGGGACTCCTTAAAAGATGTCAATCACCATGCAATACTCCCCTCTTGCCTGTCAAAAAGCCTGGGACTAATGACTACCACCCGGTACAGGATTTACGGGCTGTTAATGAGGCTGTTACAACCTTGCATGCGATGCTGCCAAACCCCCACACACTTCTAGGACTTATTCCATCAGAAGCAGAATGGTTTACATGCCTAGATCTGAAAGATGCCTTTTTCTGCCTCCGATTAGCCCCCATTAGCCAGCCGCTTTTTGCTTTTGAGTGGGAAAACCCAAATACAGGAGCCAAGGAGCAGTTCACCTGGACCAGACTTCCACAAGCATTTAAAACTCCCCTACTCTCTTTAGTGGAGCACTAGCATCTGATTTATCTAAGTTCCCAGGACAGGACTTGAGATGTGTTCTACTCCAGTATGTAGACGACCTCCTACTAGCCAGTTCCACACGAGCTCAGTGCTGGGAAGGGACACGAGCCCTCCTGAGACTGTTACCTGAAACAGGTTATAGAGTGTCCAAGAAAAAGGCATAGATTTGTCAGAAGGAAGTCAAGTATCTAGGCTTCCGAATCACCCAAGGGAAACGAAGGCTAGGGACTGAAAGGAAGCAGGCAGTATGTGCCATCCCAGTCCCTAGCACCTGGCGGCAGATTCGGGAATTCCTGGGAGCAGCAGGGTTCTGTCGAATTTGGATCCCAGGGTTTTCAGACCTGGCCAAGCCTCTCTATGAAGCTTTAAAAGGGGAAGAGAAGGCACCCATTGTATGGGGCCACGAGCAGGAGAAAGCCTTCATCAGCATAAAGGCAAAACTCACTGAGGCCCCAGCACTAGGGCTACCAGCTGTGACACGAGACTTTAATCTTTTTGTTCACGAGAAGAGTGGGGTAGCCCTAGGAGTTCTAACCCAGGAATTTGGACCTTGGCAAAGACCAGTAGCCTATCTCTCCAAGCAGATTGACCCAGTTGCCTCCGGGTGGCCCCCGTGTCTCAAGGCCCTTGCAGCCATGGCATTATTAGTCAAGCAGATAAGCTTACCCTGGGACAAAGCTTAAATGTAAAAGTACCTCATTCTGTTATTACTCTAATGGAAGCAAAGGGGCAGCACTGGCTAACTCATGCTCAGATGACTCAATACCAAGGGTTGTTAAGTGAGAACCCGCGGGTATGATTAGAAGCAGTAAGAACTCTTAATCCTGCTACCTTTCTACCCGTTGCTGAGGGGGCCCCTGAACATGATTGCCTGGAATTCCTAGAGGAGGTTTATTCTAACCGGCCAGATCTAACAGATAAGCCCCTGCTAAACCCAGACTTGGTATTGTTCACAGACGGCAGCAGCTCCTTAGATAAAAGAAAAAGATGAGCTGGGTATGCAGTGGTATCACACTTTGAGACAATCGAGGCACAGGCCCTGCCTGAAGGATGGTCAACGCAGAGGGCAGAACTTTGGGCCCTCGCCAGAGCCTTAGAACTCAGTAAAGATAAGCGTGCCATCGTCTACACTGATTTCACGCTATGCCTTTGCTACCCTGCATATTCATGGGGCTATATACAAGGAAAGGGGGCTCCTGATGGCAGGAGGAAAAGGAATCAAAAATCAAAATGAGATTTTAAAGTTACTAGAAGCAGTTTGGGAGCCTAAAGAAATAGCTGTCATTCATTGCAAAGGTCATCAGAGAGGGAAAGACTCATTGTCAGAAGGAAACCAGCGTGCTGACGCCGCAGCAAAGCAGGCTGCCAAAGAACAAGCAGCACCAGCACTGATCATGTTGGCCCCCGAATTACCTGAACCTCCAAAGTACACTCTGCAGGAGGAGGAATGGGCTCAGTGAGAAGGGGGCAAGAGAACAAAGGAAGGTTGGTGGATACTCCCAGATCATAGGGTCTATGTCCCAGAACAGTTAGCCCATAAGGTAGTCCTCCAGCAGCATGAACTTACTCATTCAGGGAAGACTGCTCTAGAAGCCTTGTTAGGCAGATATTACCTAATTGCCCGTCCTCCCTCCTTGTGTGCCTAAGTTTCTCAGCGTTGCCTCCTCTGTGCACAGAACAATGCCAAACAGGGTCCTGTGGGACCAATAGGAGTTCAGTGCTGTGGGCAAGCTCCCTTTGAGGACTTAGAAGTAGATTTTACTGAAATAGGGCCTGGCAGAGGAAATAAATACCTACTAGTCTTTGTACCTTTTCAGGCTGGGTTGAGGCATATCCCACTCGCACAGAAAAGGCGAGAGAAGTCACTAAGGCATTGTTAAAGGACATAATTCCGCGGTATGGAATACCTCTGACCATAGGGTCTGATAATGGCCCAGCCTTTGTAGTAGAAATAGTACAACAGGTAACTAAGGCTTTAGGAATTAGATGGAGCCTACATACAGCTTACAGGCCTCAGAGTTCAGGGAAAGTAGAGCGCATGAACTGGACTCTAAAGCAGGCTATGGCTAAGCTATGCCAAGAGACAACCCTACCCTGGACAGATATCTTGCCTCTTGTACTCCTGCGGGTACGCTGTGCCCCGAGGGCCAGGGTAGGTTTCTCTCCTTTTGAAATTCTATATGGTAGACCTCCTCCCTTAATTCAGCCAAAGGGAGATTTGGGGGAAATAGGGAACTTAGAAATCCAGAAGCAACTACAAGGACTTGGAAAAACTGTCTTTGAGATCCACAGATGGGTTACTGACCGACTACCCATCTCTCTAGGAACAGCTGTACATCCTTATAAACCTGGAGACCAGGTTTGGGTAAAAGACTGGAAAAAAGAGCCCCTTAAGCCAATTTGGAAGGGACCCTATCCAGTCATACTAACCACTCCCACAGCTCTCAAGGTTGCAGGACTGAACAACTGGATTCACCACTCCCGGGTGAAAGCAAACCACCAGCCGAGCGACGCCCAGCCTGAGTGGAAGGTGACCTCTGACCAGAAACACCCCCTGCGGATCACCCTCAAGAAAACAATGGACCTGGCTGATCAACCTGCTCAAAGGGATTCAGAAATGCCCTGCTGAATTCTTCCTTACACTAATCTTTCTTTCTTATCTTCTCTTAAATGCGAAATGCTCTGGTATTTCTGGATAATTATTGTTTTTATCTTTCTGATAATTCTCATTTTGTCTTTTTATGAGTGCTGCCAGAACCCGAGGCTAGTCCCTGGAGGAGATGCTTTAGGACATCTTGATCAACACATCCGCAATTTTACTCTCAACCTAAAACCTGCCTCTAATTGGGTTAACTATGTTGTCACCCAAACAGCTCCTTTTCGGAACCCTGTTCGATTTTCAGCAGGGCCCACCATTTCAGCGGCCTTCCCAACCACTGACACCTCTCAGTTCTGCTCAGGCCGACCCCGCACCTGCTCAAGGTTTCACCCATGGCAGGATTGCACACTGAACCGACAGGCCTAATGCCATTGCCTCCCTTCCCATGGGCTCACACACTCTAAATTCTGGGTAGAGACTGACAGGAAATTTATTTTCTTTGAAAACACCACCTCTGGGGCCACACAAAATAATCCTCAAGGCCCCTTTCAGCCTCTATCAGGGGCAACCTTGGCAGGACCTCTCTCTGTCTGGGAACAGGAGAATAGCAAGCTCACACACCTCTTTACCATTGAGAATACCTTCTGTTTGGAGACCCAGGGAATTTTCTTCCTCTGTGGCACCAATACCTATCTCTGTCTACCTGCCAACTGGACTGGGACCTGCACTCTGGTTTACCTAGCCCCCGAAATAGACATGGCCTCCAACAATCAGCCCTTGCCTGTCCCGGTAACACACCATATCCAATACAAAAGAGCGGTCCAGCTAATCCCTCTCCTTATAACACTTGGCATTTCAGCAAGGGTTAGCACTGGAATAGGGGGACTGGCAACTTCCCTCTCCTACTATCAGAGTCTATCCAAAGACCTTGCTGACAGTTTAGAAGAAATAGCTCAAAGTATTATTGCAGTACAGGATCAGATTGGCTCACTGGCAGCCGTTACTCTTCAGAATCGAAGAGGACTAGACCTTCTCACAGTGGAGAAAGGGGGGCTGTGCCTGTTCCTTGAGGAAGAATGCTGTTTTTATGCTAACTAGTCTGGTATTGTAAGGGATGAGGCCAAGAAACTAGCTGATCGAGCTTCAAAAATAAGACAGGAGTTATCTGAGACCTGGGCTCCATGGGGGAGGGGAGTCTGGAAATGACTCCTTCCATTGACAGGACCACTGTTAATGCTACTCATAGCCATAACCTTATGACCATGTCTTCTAAATCTGTCAACTCACTTTATCTCATCCCGTCTAGATGCCTTTAAACTTCAAATGGTCCTACAAGCCAGAAGAATTCCCTACAAACCTCTCCAAGAGGAATAAATGGGATGGTAACACCTTGGACGGTGCCCCATTCCAGCAGAAAGCAGTAAAAGAGTTTGGACACCCCTGTTCACCATAACATCCCGTGGTTATTGTACCACAAGGCTGAAAAGCTTGTGGGACAAGAGGGGGGAATGAGAAGGAAAACCCCTATTTTGTAAAAACTGCTGTTTGGAATTCTCTGCTGTTTTTCTTAGACAGCCTCTTATTCTAAAAAGGTAACTTTGCTTTCTGGCCTGCTTTAGCCTGCTTGAATAATGAAGACCATAAACTTAGCTGTCTGCCCTGGTAGGCCAGAGACTAGGTTAGCACATAATTTTAGCTGTCTGACCTTGAAGGCCAGAGACTAGATGTGCCCATAATTTTTAGAACTGTGTTTGTTTTCAAAGACAGCAGCGAGATAACCACTAATTGCACAGAGGGTTGGCTCCTTAATAAAAAGGGAAGTCCTGCTTGTAGCTTTGCTTAGAATTTGAATTCATTTTCTCTAAGACCACCGTGGTGACTAAAGTGTGACTCCAAACTCTCCTGCATTGTTTGATTATTCCGGTTTTCTGCAACATGATGATGCCATCACTTCCTACCGATCCCGGAACCCAAACCCATAACCACGTGAGTACTTCAGCCTGTCCACATGGCCCCTCCCCATTGATGACATCAGCACCTCCAGCAAATCCCAGGCCCCAAACCCATAACCACCTGAGCACTGCAGCCTGTCCATGTGGCCCCTCCCCCTTGATGAGCTCAGCACTTCCTGCCAATCGCTGGTCCCCAAAACCTTCTCACTAGAGCACTTCTGGCTGTTCACATGGGCCAGACCATATGCTTGGTCACCTCAGCACTTCCGCATCTCCACCTGGCCCCTTCCTATAGATGATATGAACACTTTAATCTGGTCACCGGGCCCCTACCCTGGTTCACGTGACTATTTCTGGCTGTTCCCAAGGCCCTTGATCGCCTCACCAATGAGCGACACTGGCCAGCTACGAAAAGGGATGATTTTCCAATCTCTGGAAGTTGGCTTAAGGGCCTAACACCAAAAGCACCAGGTCACCTTATGCTCACACATTGCCTAGTACCCGGTGGAGAGGGTGGCAAGCAGGGGGCCTCCAGCAGTTTTTTAAAACAATCATGGGCGTACATGAGTACAGCGATGCCCCTGCTCCCCATCATAGGAACATCACATTCGGGACTGACCTGCGAAGCAGACAGCCCTGACTCTAGACTTTGAAATCCAGAAAAAAGCAGTGTTAAGGCCCTGAAAACCCTTTTCATACTGGGAGTAAAGTCCTGAAGCTCCAGAGTTACTTACAGTACCCCACGACCTGAGGGCCAGCTTTTTGCCTAATTCATGAGGAACGCCCTTCCCTGAGGATAGGTACCTTCTCCCTGCCTTCCAGAGTATGGACCTCATAAACTTGGGGCATTTGCAACCTCCTGAAACCCTACAATGCATTCACCAGGCTCTACAAGTCTTTTCACTTAACCACTTCCACCTGTTGCCCTGGGAGCAGGCCCTTGGCCACCTGAGGACTTCCAGCAGTTCACTGGGCAAAGCCAAACCACTGTGCCAGGTTCGGCACCAATCCTGCCTGTCCACGTGGCCCTCCCGTTGATGACGTCAGCACTTGTGGCCAGTCCCAGTCCCCAAACCGTAACCTCATGAGCACTTAGGGCTGTCCACGTGGCCCCTCCTTCTTGATGAGGTCAGCACTCCCTGCCGGCCCCCAAGCCCTTATCCACAAGAGCACTTTCGGCTGTTCACCTGGGCCAGACCATATCCTTGGTCACCTCCGCACTTCCGGCTCTCCACGTCGTCCCTCCCCATTGATGACAGGAACACTTTAAACTGGTTACTAAGCCAAACCCTTGTTCATGTGACTATTCCCCGCTGTTCCCCAAGCCCTTGTCACGCTGACCAATGAGTCACACTGGTTGGCTGCTTACCTCCTAAGAAGAGGAGATACTTCCCAATCTCTGGATGTTGGCTTAAAGGCATAACACCAACAAGCACAGGTCACCTTCGGCTCACAGACTGCCTCTTCCTCGGTGGGAGGGTGGCAAACAGGCAGCTGCCAGCACTGCTTTAAGACAAACCTGGGCGTCCCTGAGCCCAGGGATCCCCCATGGTCGCCACCATGGGGGCATCTCAACCTTGAGTAACCTGCGGCTCTGACCGCCCTGCCTATGGGCTTTGAAATCCGGGAAACAGCAGTGTTGAGGCCCAGAATACCCTTTCCATACTTGGAGCAATGACCTGCCCCCTCCATTGTCACTTAAATTTCCTCGCGAACTGAGGCCCAGCTTTTGGTTTAATTCCTGAGGAACGTCCTTCCGTGGAGACAGGTTCCTTATCGCTGCCTTCCACAGTGTGGACCACAGGAACTAGGAGAGTTTCCGACCTCTTGGCATCCTCCAATGCATTCACCTGGCTCTATCAGCCTTTACACTTGACCACTCCCAGCTGTTGACCTGGAATCAAGCCCTGGTCTACCTTAGGATCTCTTGCTGTTCCCTGGGACAAGAACAACCACTGGGCCTCATTACCACTTCTGGATGTCCACTTTGCCCCTCCCCTTGATGACGCCAGCATATGCGGCCGATGCCGGGCCCCAAACCCATAACACTTGCGCACATAAGCTTGTCCACGTGGCCCTTACCCCCTTGATGTCATCAGCACTTCCGGCCATTCCCTGGGCCACAAACCCATAACCACCTGAGCACCTCAGCCTGTCCATGTGGCCCTTCCCCCTTGATGACCTAAGAGGTTCCTGCCGGTCGCTGGTCCCCAAACCATTCTCACTAGAGCACTTCCGGCTGTTCACGTGGGCCAGACAATATCCTTGGTCACCTCAGCACTTCCGGATTTCCACCTGGCCCTTCCCCATTGATGATATGAACACTTTAATCTGGTCAGTCGGGCCCCACCCTGGTTCACGTAACTATTTCTGGCTGTTCCTCAGGCCCTTATTCGCCTCACCTATGAGCAACACTGGCCGGCTAAGAAAAGGGGTGACTTTCCAATCTCTGGAAGTTGCCTTAAGGTTCTAACACCCAGAGCACCAGGTCACCTTATGCTCACACACTGCCTAGTACCCGGTGGAGAGGGTGGCAAGCAGGGGCTGCCAGCAGTTTTTTAAAACAATCATGGGCCTACATGAGTACAGGGATGCCCCTACTCTCCATCATAGGAACATCTCATTGTGGACTTACATACGAAGCAGACAGCCCTGCTTCTGGACTTTGAAATCCGGAAAAAAGCAGTGTTGGGGCCCTGAAAACTCTTTCCATACTGGGAAAAAAGTTCTGAAGCTCCAGGTTCACTTACACTGTTCTGGGCTTCAAACATTGCACAGCTCCTCCGTTGCCAGGAGGCAGGATGCCTTAAGACAGAGGGAGGTGCAGTAGGGCATGGAACAATGGGTCGGTTGGAATTTAGAGGGAGGTGGTGGTTCATGCTCTGGCCAAGCATGCCCAGGCGTTAAACCTGTGCCCTGAGTTTCTTAGAAATGGCTGAAATAGCTTTTGTAACCTTTGGGTTATCATTGCAACTGTCCTAACTCCGTCTTGTGGTTCCCGAGTATAAATTTGCTGTAACACCTGTGGCCTGCACTGCAGTTCGGCCTTTACCGCGGTGAAGTGCTGCAACTGTAGTCGCTGGCCAGCTTAATAAAGGCTCATAAATTTTGATCTCAGTCTCTGGTGGTCGGGAGGCTCCAGAGAGATACACTCCGGCAAAGGTTGCCGGTGGAGGGCCCAGGTGAGGACACTCCAGTCTCCGTCCCGGGTTCCAGGGAGGCGGAGTGTCTCCTCCAAAATTCGCAATCCGAAAGTGAGAGGCACCTGGACCTCTAGTGGGGAGGTAAGCACCTGGTTTCTGTTTGTGGAACGTTCCCCTGGTGGACTACAGGAGGGCTGGACGCAGCGGAGCCTCCGAGTCTGGACACCCGGGCGTGACGGCGTCTGGGGTCCCTGTTACGTGTGACCTTAGGGTGCACGTGTCTGGTTTGTCTTGTCTTTGTTGTCCTTGTCTTTGTTAAAATGGGTCAGGGCCAGTCGTCTACGTCTACCCCCTTACAATGTTTTCTTAAGAATTTTCAGGACTTCAAATGCCATGGAGGAGACTACGGGACGTCGGTTAATGGTTTTGATTTGCAGGAATTGTGTGAATTAGAATGGCCCACATTTGGGGTTGGGTGACTGTCCACCGGGACCTAATGGCTTATAGGGTTCATCATATTATTTATGGCTGTCCAGGTCACCCTGACCAAATCCCTTATATTATTGACATCCTCACTGAAAAACCCCGGTGGTTGAAAAAATTTGCCAGGACCAAGAAAGGAAATTGGGACAGAGACAGACCGTTTTATTGGCTCATCCCCCAAAAGGAGACAAGGAGGTAGACCCTAAGGTCTTACCAAATGATCTCGAGGACAGGGTTCCTGACCGCCGGCCTCCCCCTTATGTTCCCTCTCCAGAGCCCCAACCGGAGGTGGGCCCCTCTGCCTCACGGGGGGCCCCAATACCCTCAAAAATGCCTCCTAGTTCTGTTGCCCCGCCGCCTTCAGCACCAACATTATCAACGGGACAGACAGGAGGAGCCCCTGGGAACCTGACCCCGGCGGCACCCCTCTACCCTGCACTCCCGCAGGCGCTTCCACTCGGAGAGAGAAAAAAAATCCGGACCCAAGTCCATGGCCTCTGGGGGGGCCGGACAACTGGCCTCCCACTCAGACTCTGTCCGCAAACCACCCTTTCAGTCCGCCCCACACCCGGACCGGGACCCCTTTATGGCCCACCGGACACGACCAGCAGAAGAGAGAGAGAGAAGGGTCTCGGTGGCCCTGCTCCTGTATTCCCTCTATGCCAGGCGAGTCCCCTGATTTAGGACCTGATGGTCAGCCTTTTATGGTCTATGTACCTATCACCCACCAGCCGACCTGGGACGACTGCCAGCAGCTACTTCAGACCCTTTTCATCTCAGAAGAGAGAGAGAGAGAGTGAAAGGGGAAGGGAGGAAGTTAGTCCTTGAGCCAGGTGGCCAACCCACCACAGACCCAGGGAGGATCGAGGCTGTTTTTCCATCCGGAAGGCCACAATGGGATCACAACACTGATCGGGGAAGGGAGGCTCTCGACAGGTATCGCCAGACTCTCCTGAGGGGCATCTGAGCGGCAGCTCGGAAGCCCACCAACCTTTCCAAGGTAACAGAAACAGTCCAGGGACCAAACGAGAGCCCCACCGCCTTCCTCGGGAGGCTCTGTGAGGCATATCGGGTGTACACCCCAATAGATCCTGATGCCCCAGAGAATCGGCGGGCTATCAATATAGCGTTTGTGTCCAAGTCGGCCCCAGATATTAGAAAAAAATTACAGAAGTTAGAAGGCCTTAAGGGGAAGTCACTTTCAGAACTGGTCGAGGTTGCCCAGAAGGTCTTTAACAATCGACAAGATCAGACTGCTAACCTAAACGCCAGAATGGCAAAGGTCCTTCTAGCCATAAATGAAGTGAAGGGACAGCAAAGAGAGACAAGAAGAAAAGAATAGGAGAAGAGAGGACAGAACCAAAAGACCTGGCTGGGGAAAAACCAGTGTACCTACTGTAAGAAAGAAGGACACTAGAAATGGGAGTGTCCTGAGTGGCCAGGGAATAAGGCAGTCCCGGTGTTAGTGGCCAAAGGGGTACTAACACAAACTCTGGGGCCCTGGAAGAGGCCAGTTGCCTACTTGTCTAAGAGGTCGGACCCAGTGGCCGCAGGATGGCCGGGCTGTCTGAAGGCTATAGCAGCCATGGCCATACTGGTTAAGGAAGCCTCTAAATTGACTTTTGGCCAAGACTTACAAGTGGTTGTGCCCCACGCAGTAGAAACCCTACTGCACAGCCCACCTGAGCGCTGGTTATCAAATGCTCGTTTTACCCAGTACCAGGTGCTCCTGCTTGACCCCCCGAGGGTAAGCTTCTTGAAGACTACAGCCCTAAACCCGGCCACTCTCCTCCCCGATGAGGGAGCTGAAACTCCCCTCCACGACTGTGAAGAGACCCTGACTACCCTAACCTCCTTGAGGGCCGACCTGACAGACCAGCCCATCTCCAACCCTGAGGAGACCCTGTTCACTGACGGGAGCAGCTTTGTGGAGGACGGTATCAGGTATGCCAGGGCAGCTGAAGTTACACAAGAAAGAGTCATATGGGCACAATCCCTAGGACCTGGGACTTCAGCACCAAAGGCAGAACTCATAGCCCTCACCCAGGCCTCACGGTGGGGAAAGGACAAGAGAATCAATATCTACACGGAAAGTAGAAATGCCTTTGCCACAGTGCATATGCATGGAGCCTTATATCAGGAGAGGGGCCTCCTAACCTCAGGGGGGAAGGATATTAAAAATGCTCCAGAGATACTAAACCTTCTTTCAGCCATTTGGGGCCCTAAAGAAGTTGCAGTCATCCACTGCAAAGGGCATCCAAAGGACAATTCCCCTGTGACGAAGGGGAACCAATTTGCCGACTAAATGGCTAAAGAGACTGCAAAAAGACCAGTAGGGTCCCTAGAAGTTCTGGCAGCCATACCTACTCAGGATCTGGAGCCCAACCCCAGGTACACCCCCGAGGAAGAGGATATAGCCAGGAGATGCCAGATCTGCGCACAAGTGAACCCAGGACCTCGGATAACAGCCCCGCCAGAAACCCAGTTTCGAGGTTCAAGCCCTGGTGAACACTGGGAAGTAGACTTTACTGAATTGCCCAGTGGATTGGGAGGGTACCGATATCTCCTAGTATTTGTGGACACTTTCTCTGGTTGGCCAGAGGCATACCCGACCAGGGCTGAAACAGCACAGGTAGTAGTTAAGAAACTCCTCTCTGAAATTCTCCCCCGGTTTGGCCTGCCTTTATTCATGGGGTCCGACAATGGCCCAGCGTTCATCGCTAAGGTAACCCAATCTTTAGTTAAGGTCACATGGAAATTACATTGTGTTTATAGACCTCAGAGTTCTGGACAGGTAGAGAGAATGAATCGGACACTTAAGGAAACCCTAACTGAACTAAAATTAGAGACTGACGAGAACTGGGTAAGTCTCCTCCCCTTTTGCCCTACTCAGGGCTCGCTGCGCTCCATATATAAAAGGGCTGACTCCTTTTGAAATCATGTTTGGGTGTCCACCACCTCTTCTCCCGCGGCAAAGGGGGCAAGAGCTAGCTGTGTTATCTAATAGAAATCTCAAGTCTTTGTAGGTGCTCCAGAGCAGTACAGCGGCTGCAAGGCGAATCGTCAGGGCAGCACACCAGCAAGCCCACCCACAGGACCCGGATAGCCCACCTGTGTGTACTCCTGGCGACCTAGTCTGGGTGAAGAGGCACGAAGAATACATGCTGTAAAGCTCATGGTCCTCCACACGCATTACCAGCAAATCCCCGGGAAAGGAGGGGAGGGATCTGAATCAACAATTTGATTCACCGTAAAGACCAGTAGGGAATGTTCTGGGCTGCAAACATTGCACAGCTCCTCCGTTGCCAGGAGGCAGGATGCCTTAAGACAGAGGGAGGTGCAGTAGGTCACGGAACAATGGGTCGGTTGGAATTTAGAGGGAGGTGGTGGTTCATGCTCCGGCCAAGCATGCCCAGGCGTTGCACCTGTGCCCTGAGTTTCTTAGAAACGGCTGAAATAGATTTTGTAACCTTTGGGTTGTCATTGTAACTGTCCTAACTCCGTCTTGTGGTTCCCGAGTATAAATTTGCTGTAACACCTGTGGCCTGCACTGCAGTTCGGCCTTTACCGCGGTGAAGTGCTGCAACTGTAGTCGCTGGCCAGCTTAATAAAGGCTCATAAGTTTTGATCTCAGTCTCTGGTGGTCCTCTCTTGCGGGTGGCTGCACAACAACACTTCCCCACGCCCTCAGGTCCAGCTTTTTGCCTAATTCATGGGGAACGCCGTAACCTGATGATAGGTACCTTCTCCTTGCCTTCCAGAGTATGGACCTCAGAAAGCGGGGCGTTTGCGATCTCCGGGAACCCTCCAATGCATTCACCAGGCTCTACTAACCCTTATACTTCACCACTTCCAACTGTTGACCTGGCAGCAAGCCATTGGCCACCTGAGAATGTCCAGCACTTCCCTGGGCCAAGCCAACCACTGGGTCAGGTTCATCACCAATTCTGACTGTCCACATGGCCCTCCCGTTGATGACGTCAGCACTTGTGGCCGTTCCTTATCCCCAAACCCTTAACCTCCTGAGCACTTAGGTCTGTCCACGTGGCCCCTCCCCCTTGATGACGTCAGAACTCCCTTCAGTTAACCAAGCCCATATCCACCAGAGCACTTTCAGCTGTTCACCTGGGCCAGAAACATATACTTGGCCACCTCAGCGCTTCCGGCTCTCCACCTGGCCCCTCCCCATTGATGACAGGAACATTTTAAACTGGTTACCAAGCCCAACCCTAGTTCATGTGACTATTTTCCGCTGTTCCCCAGGACCATGTTTGCCTGACCAATGAGCAACACTGGCTGGATGCTTAGCTCAGAAGAAGAGGGGTGACTTTCCAATCTCTGGAAGTTGGCTTAAGGGCCTAACACCCACAGCCCCAGGTCACCTTCTGCTCACAGACTGCCTCTTCCTCGGTGAAAGGGTGGCAAGCAGGGAGTAGCCAGCACTCCTTTAATAAAACCCTGGAATCCCCCAAGGTCCCCAACATGGGGGCATCTCAGCCCGGAATGACCCCGACTCTGACAGCACTGACTATGGGCTTTGAAATCCCGGAGACAGCAGTGTTGAAGCCCTGAAAACACTTTTCATACTGGGAGCAAAACCAAGCCCCCTTCATGGTCACTTGAATTTCGTCGCAAACTGAGGGCCAGCTTTTTGCTTAATTCCTGCGGAACATCTTTCCGTGAGAACAGGATACTTCTCGCTGTGTTCCGGAGTGTGGACCACAGGAACTTGGGGACTTTTCGAACTCTTGGGAACCTCCAATGCATTCACCTGGCTCTACCAGGCTTTACACTAGACTACTCCCAGCTGTTGAACTGGCAGCAAGCCCTGGTCTACCTTTGCATTTCTTGCTGTTCGCTAGGACAAGCCCAACAACCAGGCCTCTTTACCACTTCTGGCTGTCCACGTGGCCCGGCCCCCTTGATGACACCAGCACTTGCCGATGATCCTGTGCCCCAAACCCATAACCTCGTGAGGACGAAAGCTTCTCCACGTGGCCCCTCCCCCTTGATGATGTCAGCACTTCCGGCCTGTCTGTGGGCCACAAACCCATAACCACCTGAGCACCTCAGCCTGTCCATGTGGTCCCTTCGGGCCGGTCGCTGTTCCCCAAACCATTCTCACTGGAGCACTTCCGGCTGTTCACATGGGCCAGAAAATATCCTTGGTCACATTAGCACTTCCGAAATTCCACCTGGCCCTTTCCCATTGATGATATGAACACTTTAATCTGGTCAGTCGGGCCCTACCCTGGTTCACGTGACTATTTCTGTCTGTTTAACAGGCCCTATTCACCTCACTTATGAGCAACACTGACTGGCTATGTAAAGGGGTGACTCACAGATTGCCTCTTTCTCGGTGAAAGGGTGGCAGGCAGGCAGCCGCCAGCACTCCTTTAATAAAACCCTGCACATCCCTGAGTCCAGGGATTCCCCAAGGTCCCCAACATGGGGGAATCTCAGCCTGGAGTGACCTCCCACTCTGACAGCACTGACTATGGGCTTTGAAATCCCGGAGACAGCAGTGTTGAGGCCCTGAAAACCCTTACCATACTGGGAAAAAACCCTGCCCCTCAATGGTCACTTGAATTTCGTCGCGAACTCAGTCCCAGCTTTTTGCTTAATTCCTGCGGAATATCTTTCCGTGAAAATAGATGCGTTCCAGAGTGTGGACCACAGGATCTTGGGGACTTTCCGACCTCTTGGGATCCTCCAATGCATTCACCTGGCTCTACCAGCCTTTACACTTGACCACTCCCAGCTGTTGACCTGGCAACAAGCCCTGGTCTACCTGAGTATTTTTCGCTGTTGCTGGGACAAGCCCAGCCACCGGGCCTCTTTACCACTTCTGGTTGTCCACGTGGCCCCTAGCCCTTGATGACGTCAGCATTTCCGTCCGGTACCTGGGCCACAAACCCATAACCACGTGAGCACCTCAGCCTGTCCATGTAGTCCCTCCCCCTTGACCTAAGCACTTCCTGCCAGTCGCTGGTCCCCAAACCATTCTCACTAGAGCACTTCCGGATGTTCACCTGGGCCAGACAATATCTTTGGTCATCTCAGCACTTCCGGATTTCCAACTGGCCCTTCCCCATTGATGATATGTACACTTTAACATGGTCAGTCGGGCCCTACCCTGGTTCACGTGACAATTTCTGGCTGTTCCTCAGGCCCTGATTCACCTCACCCATGAGCAACACTGGCCGGGTAGGAAAAGGGGTGACTTTCAAATCTCTGCAAGTTGGATTAAGGGCCTAGCACCGAGAGCACCAGGTCACCTTATACTCACACACAGCCTAGTGCCCAGTGGAGAGGGTGGCAAGCTGCGGCCGCCAGCAGTTTTTTGAAACAATCTTGGGCGTACATGAGTACAGGGATGCTCCTACTCCCCATCATAGGGTCATCTCATTGTTGAATTACCTGAGAAGCAGACAGCCCTGCCTCTGGACTTTGAAATCCGGTAAAAAGCAGTGTTGGGCCCCTGAAGCTCCAGGGTCACTTACACTTCCCCAATCCCTGAGGGCCTGCTTCTTACCTAATTCATGGGAATTGCCTGTCCCTGAGGATAGGTACCTTCTCCCTGCCTTCCAGAGTATGGACCTCATAAACTGGAGCGTTTGCGACCTACTGGAACTCTCTGATGCATTCAGCTGGCTCTACCAGCCTTTGCACTTGACCACTTCCAGCTGTTGACCTGTAAGCAAGCCCTGGTCTACCTGAGGATTTCTTGCCATTCCCTGCGACAAGAAAAAACACTGGGCCCCGTTACCACTTCTGGATGTCCACGTGGCCCCTCCCCTTGATAACGCCAGTACTTGCAGGGGATCCAAGGCCCCAAACCCATAAGCTTTTCCTTGTGACCCCTCCCACTTGATGACGTCAGCACTTCGGGCCAGTCCCTGGGCCACAAACCCATAACCACCTGAGCACCTCAGCCTGTCCATGTGGTCCCTCCCCCTTGATGACCTAAGCACTTCCTGCTGGTCACTGGTCCCCAAACCATTCTCACTAGAGCACTTCCGGCTGTTCACCTGGGCCAGACAATATCCTTGGTCACCTCAGCACTTCCGGATTTCCACCTGGCCTTCCCCATTGATGATATGAACACTTTTATCTTGTCATTGTGGCCCTACCCTGGTTCACGTGAATATTTCTGGCTGTTCCTCAGGGCCTTATTGGCCGGCTACAAAAAGGGGTGACTTTTCAATCTCTGGAAGTTGGCTTAAGTGCCTAACACCCAGAACACCAAGTCACCTTTTACTCACACACTGCCTAGTACCCGGTGGAGAGGGTGGCAAGCAGGGGGCCACCAGCCGTTTTTTAAAACAATCATGGGCATACATGATTACAGGGATGCCCCTACTCCTCATCATAGTGTCATCTCATTGTGCACTTACCTGCGAAGCAGACAGCCCTGCCTCTGGACTTTGAAATCCGGAAAAAAGCATAGTTGAGCCCCTGAAAACTCTTTCCATACTGGGAAAAAAGTCCTGAAGCTCCAGGGTCACTTGCACTTCCCCACGCCCTGAGGGCCAGCTTTTTGCCTAATTCATGGGGATTGCCAGTCCCTGAGGATAGGTACCTTCTCCCTGCCTTCCAGAGTATGCACCTCAGAAAGTTGGGGCGTTTGTGACCTCCTGGAACCTTCTGATGCATTCACCTGGCTCTACTAGCCTTTACACTTGACCACTTTCACCTGTTAACATGGCAGCAAGCCCTTGGCCACCTGAGGACATCAAGCACTTCACTGGCAAAAGCCAAAAAACTGGGCCATGGTCTTCTCCAATTCTGGCTTTCCATGTGGCACCTCCCGGTGATGACGTTTGCCCTTGTGGCCGGTCCTCATCCCCAAACACTTAACCTCCTGAGCAGTTCGGTCTGTCCACGGAGCCCTTCCCCCTTGATGATGTCAGCACTCCCTTCCGATCCCAAGCCCTTATCCACCAGAGCACTTCAGGCTGTTCACCTGGGCCATACCATATCCTTGGTCCCCTCAGAGCTTCCGGCTCTCCACCTGGCCTCTCCATTGATGACAGGAACACTATCAACTGGTTACCGAGCCCAACCCTAGTTCATGTGACTATTTCCTACTGTTCCCAAGGCCCTTGTTCGCCTGACCAATAAGCAACACTGGATGGATGCTTAGATCATAAGAAGAGGGGTGACTTTTCAATCTCTGAAAGTTGGCTTCAGGAACTAACAACCACAGCCCCAGGTCAACTTCTGCTCACAGATTGCCTCTTCCTTGCTGGGAGGGTGGCAAGCAGGCAGCCGCCAGCACTCCTTTAATAAAACCCTACACTTGCCTGAGCACAGGGATGTCCCAATAGCCCCAACATGGGGGCATCTAAGACTGGAGTGACCTCCGACTCTGACAGCACTGACCATGGGCTTTGAAAACCCAGAGACAGCAGTGTTGAGGCCCTGAAAACAATTTCCATACTGGGAGCAAAGACCTGCCCCCTACATGGTCACTTGAATTTCGTCGCAAAATGAGGGCCAGGTTTTGCTTACTTCCTGCACAACATCTTTCCGTGAGGACAGGTTACTTCTCGCTGCGTTCCGAAGTGTGGACCACAGGAACTTGGGGACTTTGGGAACTCTTGGGATTCTCCAATGCATCCACCTGGCTCTACCAGCCTTTACACTTGACCACTCCCAGCTGTTGACCTGGCAGCAAGCCCTGGTCTACCTGAGGATTTCTCGCTGTTCCCTGGGACAAGCCCAACCACTGGGCCTCTTTATCACTTCTGGATGTCCACGTGGCCCCTCCCCCATGATGACACCAGCACATGCGACCGATCCCGGGCCCCAAACCCATAACCACGTGCGCAAGTAAGCTTGTCCACGTGGCCCCATCACCTTGATGACGTTGGCACTTCTGGCCGGTACCTGGGCCACAAACCCATAACCACCTGAGCACCTCAGCCTGTCCATGTGGTCCCTTGCCCTTGATGACCTAAGCACTTCCTGCCGGTCACTGGTCCCCAAACCATTCTCACTAGAGCACTTCCGGTTATTCACATGGGCCAGACAATATCCTTGGTCACCTCAGCACTACCAAATTTCCACCTGGCACTTCCCCATTGATGATATGAACACTTTAATCTGGTCAGTTAGGCCCTACCCTAGTTCCTATGACTATTTCTGGCTGTTCCTCAGGCCCTTATTCGCGTCACCTATGAGCAACACTGGCCTATTCAAAAAGGGGTGACTTTCCAATCTCTGGAAGTTGGCTTAAGGGCCTAACACCCAGAGCACCAGGTCACCTTATATTCACTCAATGCCTAGTTCCCAGTGGAGAGGGTGGCAAGCAAGGGGCCATCAGCAGATTTTGAAAACCATCATGGGCGTACATAAGTACAGGGATGCCCCTATTCCCCGTCATAGGGACATCTCATTGTGGACTTACCTGCGAAGCAGACAGCCCTGCCTCTGGACTTTGAAATCCGGAAAAAAGCAGTGTTGGGCCCCTGAAAACTCTTTCCATACTGGGAAAAAAGTCCTGAAGCTCCAGGGTCACTTACACTTCCCCATGCCCTGAGGGGCAGCTTTTTGCCTAATTCATGGGGAACGCCCTAACCTGAGGATAGGTAACTTCTCTCTGCCTTCCAGAGTATGGACTTCAGAAAGTTGGGGCGTTTGCAACCTCCTGGAACCCTCCGATGCATTCACCTGGCTCTACTAGCCTTTATACTTGACCACTTTCACCTGTTAACATGGCAGCAATCCCTTGGCCACATGAGTACATCCAGCACTTCAGTGGTAAAAGCCAAACCACTCGGCCATGTGGATCACCAATTCTTGGTTTCCACGAGACACCTCCCGTTGGTGACATCAGCACTTGTGGCGGGTCCCTTTCCCCAAATCCTTAACCTCCTAAGCACTTCGGTCTCTCCAAGGGACCCTTCCCCCTTGATGATGTCAGCACTCCCTTCCGATCCCCAAGCCCTAATCCACCGGAGCACTTCTGGCTATTCACCTGGGCCAGACCATATCCTTGGTCCCCTCAGAGCTTCCGGTTCTCCACCTGGCCCCTCCCCATGGATGACTGGAACACTTTAAACTGGCTACCGATCCCAACCCTAATTCATGTGACTATTTCCTGCTGTACCTCAGGCCCTGGTTCGCCTGACCAATGAGCCACACTGGCTGGATGCTTAGCTCAAAAGAAGAAGGGTGACTTTCCAATCTCTGGAAGTTGCCTTAGGGCCTAACACCCACAGTCCCAGGTCAGCTTCTGCTCATAGAGTGCCTCTTTCTTGGTGGGAGGGTGGCAAGCAGGCAGCCGCCAGCACTCCTTTAATAAAACCCTCCACGTCCCTGAGGCCAGGGATTCCCCCAAGGTCCCCAACATGGGGGCATCTCAGCCTCGATGACCTTCGACTATGACAACACTGACTATGGGCATTGAAATCCCGGAGACAGCAGTTTTGAGGCCCTAAAAACCCTTTCCATACTGGGAGAAAACCCTTCCCGCTGCATGATCACTTAAATTTCGTCGTGAACTGAGGTCCAGCTTTTTGTTTAATTCCTGCGGAACACCTTTCCGAGAGGACAGGTTACTTCTCCCTGAGTTCCAGAGTGTGCACCACAGCAACTTGGGGACTTTCCGACCTCTTGGGATCCTCCAATGCATTCACCTGGCTCTACCACCCTTTACACTTGACCACTCCCAGCTGTTGACCTGGCAGCAAGCCCGGGTCTACCTGAAGATTTCTCGATGTTCACTGGGACAAGCCCAACCATCGGCCCTCTTTACCACTTCTGGCTCTCCACTTGGCCTCTCCCCCTTGATGAAGTCAGCACTTGCGGCCCATCCCGGGCCCCAAACCCATAACCACGTGCACAGGTAAGCTTGTTCCCGTGGCCCCTCCCCCTTGATGACGTCAGCACTTCCGCCCGTGCCCTGGGCCACAAACCCATAACCACCTGAGCACCTCAGCCTGTCCATGTGGTTCCTCCCCCTTGATGACCTAAGCACTTCCTGCCGGTCGCTGGTCCCCAAACCGTTCTCACTACAGCACTACTGGATGTGCACATGGGCCAGAGAATATCTTTGACTCCTCAGCACTTCCGGATTTCACTCTGGCCATTCCGCATTGATGATATGAACACTTTAATCTGTTCAGTCTGGCCCTATCCTGTTTCATGTGACTATTTCTGGCTCTTCCTCAGGCCCTTATTCGCATCACCTATGAGCAACACTGGCCGGCTACGAAAAGGGGTGACTTTCCAATCTCTGGAAGTTGGCTTAAGGGCCTAACATCCAGAGAACCAGGTCACCTTATACTCACACACTTACTAGTAACCGGTGGAGAGGGTGGGAACCAGGGTGCCGCCAGCAGTTTTTTAAAACAATCATCGGCGTACATGAGTACAGGGATGCCCCAGCTCCCCATCAGAGGGTCATCTCATTGTGGACTTACCTGCGAAGCAGACAGCCCTGCCTCTGGACTTTGAAATCAGAAAAAAAGCAGTGTTGGGCCCCTGAAAACTCTTTCAATACTGGGAAAAAAAGTCCTCAAGCTCCAGGGTCACTTACACGTCCCCTCGCCATGAGGGCAAGCTGTTTGCCTAATTCATGGGGAATGCCCATCCCTGAGGATAGGTACCGTCTCCCTGCCTTCCAGAGTATGGACGTCATAAAGTTGGGCCGTTCGCGACCTCCTGAAACCCTCTAATGCCTTCACCTGGCTCTACTAGCCTTTACACTTGACCCCTTTCACCTGTTCACATGGCAGCAAGCCCTTGGCCACCTGAGGACGTCCCGCACTTCACTGGGCCAAGCCAAACCACTGGGCCATATTCGGCACCAATTCTGGCTTTCCACGTGGCACTTCCCGATGATGACGTCAGCACTGGTTGCAGGTCCCCGTTCCCAAACCCTTAACCTCCTTAGCACTTAGGGCTGTCCACGTGGCCCCTCCCCCTTGATGATGTCAGCACTCCCTGCCGGCCCCCAAGCCTTTATCCACAAGAGCACATTCAGCTGTTCACCAGGATCAGACCATATCCTTGGTCACCTCAGCACTGCCGGCTCTCCACCTGGCCCCTCCCCATTGATGACAGGAACACTTTAAACTTGTTACCAAGCGCAAACCTTGTACATGTGACTATTTCCTGCTGTTCCCCAGGCCCTTTTTCGCCTGTCCAATGAGTCACACTGGTTGGCTGCTTACCTCCTAAAAAGAGGAGTGACTTCCAAATCTCTGGAAGTTAGCTTAAGGGCCTAACACTAACAACCACAGGCCACTTTCCCCTCACCGACTGCCTCTTCCTCGGTGAAAGGGTGGCAAACAGTCAGCCGCCAGTAGTCTTTGAAGACAACCCTGGGCGTCCCTGATCCCAGGGATTCTCTATGGTCCCCACCATGGGGTCGTCTCACCCTGGAGTGACCTGCGACTCTGACCGCCCTGCCTATGGGCTTTGAAATCCGGGAAACAGCAGTGTTGAGGCCCTGAAAACCCTTTCCATACTAGGAGCAAAGACCTCCCCCTCCATTGTCACTTAAATTTCCTCGCAAACTGAGGCCCAGCTTTTTGCTTAATTCCTGAGGGACGTCCTTTCGTGAGGACAGGTTCTTTCTCGCAGCCTTCCACAGTGAGGACCACAGGAACTTGGGGAGTTTCTGACCTCTTGGCATCCTCCAATGCATTCACCTGGCTCTACCATCCTTTACACTAGATCACTTCCCGCTGTTTACCTGGAAGCAAGCCCTGGTCTACCTCAGGATTTCTTGCTGTTCCCTGCGACAAGAACAACCACTGGGCCCCGTTACCATTTCTGGATGTTCACGTGGCCACTCCCCTCGATGACACCAGTACTTGGGGAAGATCCCAGGCCCCAAACCCATAACCACGTGCGCTCGTAATCTTGTCCACATGGCCCCTCCCCCTCGATGACGTCAGCTCTTCCGGCCAGCCCCCAAACCCATAACCACGTGCGCGCCGAAGCTGGTCCACCTGGCCCCTCCCCCTTGATGACGTCAGCACTTCCGCCTGTGCCCTGGGCCACAAACCAATAACCACCTGAGCACCTCAGCCTGTCCATGTGGTCCCTCCTGGTTGATGACCTAGCCACTTCGGGCCTGTCGCTGGTCCCAAAACCATTCTCTCTAGAGCACTTCCGGATGTTCACATGGGCCAGACAATATCCATGGTCACCTCAGCACTTCCGGATTTCCACCTGGCCCTTCCCCATGGATGATATGAACACTTTATTCTGGTCAGTCAGGCCCTACCCTGGTTCATGTGACTATTTCCGGCTGTTCCTCAGGTTCTTATTCGCCTCACCTATGAGCAACACTGGCTGGTACAAAAAGGGGTGACTTTCTAATCTCTGGAAGTTGGCTTAAGGGCCCAACACCCAGAACACCAAGTCACCTTATACTCATACAGTGCCTAGTACCCGGTGGAGAGGGTGGCAAGCAGGGGGCCGCCAGCAGTTTTTTCAAACAATCATGGGCATACATGTGTACAGGGATGCCCCTGCTCCCCATCAGAGGGTCATCTCATTGTGGACTTACCTGCGAAGAAGACAGCCCTGCTTCTGGACTTTAAAATCAGGAAAAAAGCAGTGTTAAGCCCCTGAAAACTCTTCCCATACTGGGAATAACGTCCTCAAGCTCCAGGGTCACTTACACTTCCCCAAGCCCTGAGGGCCAGCTTTTTGCATAATTCATGGGGATTGCCCATCCATGAGGATAGGTACCTTCTCCCTGCCTTCCAGAGTATGGACCTCATAAACTGGGGCGTTTGCGACCTCCTGGAACCCTCTGATGCATTCACCTGGCTCTACCAGCCTTTACACTGGAACACTTCCAGCGGTTTACCTGGAAGCAAGCCCTGGTCTACCTGAGGATTTCTTGCTGTTCCCTGCGACAAGAACAACCAGTGGGCCCCATTACCAGCTCAGGATGTGCACGTGACCCCTCCCCTTGATGACACCAGTACTTGGGGCAGAACCCAGTCCCCAAACCCATAACCACGTGCACTCATAATCTTGTCCACCTGGCCCCTCCCCCTTGA
Source organism: Plecotus auritus (assembly GCF_963455305.1). Classification (NCBI taxonomy): domain Eukaryota; kingdom Metazoa; phylum Chordata; class Mammalia; order Chiroptera; family Vespertilionidae; genus Plecotus; species Plecotus auritus. The sequence goes on from NC_137784.1 coordinate 60,562,367, forward strand.
TGACGTCAGCACTGCCGCCCGGTCCCTGGGCCACAAACCCATAACCCCCTGAGCACCTAAGCCTGTTCATGTGGTCCCTCACCCTTGATGACCTGAGCACTTCCTGCCGGTCCCTGGTCCCCAAACCATTCTCACTAGAGCACTTCTGGATGAGCACATTGGACAGACAATATCCTTGGTCACCTCAGCACTTTCCGATTTCACCCTGGCCATTGCCCATTGATGATATGAACACTTTAATCTGGTCAGTCTGGCCCTATCCTGTTTCACGTGACTATTTCTGGCTCTTCCTCAGGCCCTTATTCGCATCACCTATGAGCAACACTGGCCGGCTACGAAAAGGGGTGACTTTCCAATCTCTGGAAGTTGGCTTAAGGGCCTAACATTAAGAGAACCAGGTCACCTTATATGCACACACTTACTAGTAACCGGTGGAGAGGGTGGGAACCAGGGTGCCGCCAGCAGTTTTTTAAAACAATCATCGGCGTACATGAGTACAGGGATGCCCCTGCTCCCCATCAGAGGGTCATCTCATTGTGGACTTACCTGCGAAGCAGACAGCCCTGCCTCTGGACTTTGAAATCAGAAAAAAAGCAGTGTTGGGCCCCTGAAAACTCTTTCAATACTGGGAAAAAAGTCCTCAAGCTCCAGGGTCACTTACACGTCCCCTCGCCCTGAGGGCAAGCTGTTTGCCTAATTCATGGGGAATGCCCATCCCTGAGGATAGGTACCGTCTCCCTGCCTTCCAGAGTATGGACCTCATAAAGTTGGGCCGTTCGGGACCTCCTGAAACCCTCTAATGCCTTCACCTGGCTGTACTAGCCTTACACTTGACCCCTTTCACCTGTTCACATGGCAGCAAGCCCTTGGCCACCTGAGGACGTCCCGCACTTCACTGGGCCAAGCCAAACCACTGGGCCATATTCGGCACCAATTCTGGCTTTCCACGTGGCACTTCCCGATGATGACGTCAGCACTGGTTGCAGGTCCCCGTTCCCAAACCCTTAACCTCCTTAGCACTTAGGGCTGTCCACGTGGCCCCTCCCCCTTGATGATGTCAGCACTCCCTGCCGGCCCCCAAGCCTTTATCCACAAGAGCACATTCAGCTGTTCACCTGGACCAGACCATATCCTTGGTCACCTCAGCACTGCCGGCTCTCCACCTGGCCCCTCCCCATTGATGACAGGAACACTTTAAACTGGTTACGGAGCGCAAACCTTGTACATGTGACTATTTCCTGCTGTTCCCCAGGCCCTTTTTCGCCTGTCCAATGAGTCACACTGGTTGGCCTCTTACCTCCTAAAAAGAGGAGTGACTTCCAAATCTCTGGAAGTTAGCTTAAGGGCCTAACACTAACAACCACAGGCCACTTTCCCCTCACCGACTGCCTCTTCCTCGGTGAAAGGGTGGCAAACAGTCAGCCGCCAGTAGTCTTTGAGGACAACCCTGGGCGTCCCTGAGCCCAGGGATTCCCTATGGTCCCCACCATGGGGTCATCTCACCCTGGAGTGACCTGCGACTCTGACCGCCCTGCCTATGGGCTTTGAAATCCGGGAAACAGCAGTGTTGAGGCCCTGAAAACCCTTTCCATACTGGGAGCAAAGACCTCCCCCTCCATTGTCACTTAAATTTCCTCGCGAACTGAGGCCCAGCTTTTTGCTTAATTCCTGAGGGACGCGTCTTTTCGTGGGGACAGGTTCTTTCTCGCTGCCTTCCACAGTGAGGACCACAGGAACGTGGGGAGTTTCTGACCTCTTGGCATCTTCCAATGCATTCACCTGGCTCTACCAGCCTTTACACTTGATCACTTCCAGCTGTTTACCTGGAAGCAAGCTCTGGTCTACCTCACGATTTCTTGCTGTTCCCAGCGACAAGAACAACCACTGGGCCCCTTTACCATTTCTGGATGTTCACGTGGCCACTCCCCCTTGATGATGTCAGCACTCCCTGCCGGCCCCCAAGCCTTTATCCACAAGAGCACATTCAGCTGTTCACCAGGACCAGACCATATCCTTGGTCACCTCAGCACTGCCGGCTCTCCACCTGGCCCCTCCCCATTGATGACAGGAACACTTTAAACTGGTTACCGAGCGCAAACCTTGTACATGTGACTATTTCCTGCTGTTCCCCAGGCCCTTTTTAGCCTGTCCAATGAGTCACACTGGTTGGCCTCTTACCTCCTAAAAAGAGGAGTGACTTCCAAATCTCTGGAAGTTAGCTTAAGGGCCTAACACTAACAACCACAGGCCACTTTCCCCTCACCGACTGCCTCTTCCTCGGTGAAAGGGTGGCAAACAGTCAGCCACCAGTAGTCTTTGAAGACAACCCTGGGCGTCCCTGAGCCCAGGGATTCCCTATGGTCCCCACCATGGGGTCATCTCACCCTGGAGTGACCTGCGACTCTGACCGCCCTGCCTATGGGCTTTGAAATCCGGGAAACAGCAGTGTTGAAGCCCTGAAAACCCTTTCCATACTGGGAGCAAAGACCTGCCCCTCCATTGTCACTTAAATTTCCTCACGAACTGAGGCCCAGCTTTTTGCTTAATTCCTCAGGGACGTCCTTTCCTGAGGACAGGTTTTTTCTCGCAGCCTTCCACAGTGAGGACCACAGGAACTTGGGGAGTTTCTGACCTCTTGGCATCCTCCAATGCATTCACCTGGCTCTACCATCCTTTACACTTGATCACTTCCAGCTGTTTACCTGGAAGCAAGCCCTGGTCTTCCTCAGGATTTCTTGCTGTTCCCAGCGACAAGAACAACCACTGGGCCCCGTTACCATTTCTGGATGTTCACGTGGCCACTCCCCCTTGATGATGTCAGCACTCCCTGCCGGCCCCCAAGCCTTTATCCACAAGAGCACGTTCAGCTGTTCACCAGGACCAGACCATATCCTTGGTCACCTCAGCACTGCTGGCTCTCCACCTGGCCCTTCCCCATTGATGACAGGAACACTTTAAACTGGTTACCGAGCGCAAACCTTGTACATGTGACTATTTCCTGCTGTTCCCCAGGCCCTTTTTCGCCTGTCCAATGAGTCACACTGGTTGGCTGCTTACCTCCTAAAAAGAGGAGTGACTTCCAAATCTCTTGAAGTTAGCTTAAGGGACTAACACTAACAACCACAGGCCACTTTCCCCTCACAGAATGCCTCTTCCTCGGTGAAAGGGTGGCAAACAGTCAGCCGCCAGTAGTCTTTGAAGACAACCCTGGGCGTCCCTGATCCCAGGGATTCTCTATGGTCCCCACCATGGGGTCGTCTCACCCTGGAGTGACCTGCGACTCTGACCGCCCTGCCTATGGGCTTTGAAATCCGGGAAACAGCAGTGTTGAGGCCCTGAAAACCCTTTCCATACTGGGAGCAAAGACCTCCCCCTCCATTGTCACTTAAATTTCCTCGCGAACTGAGGCCCAGCTTTTTGCTTAATTCCTGAGGGACGTCCTTTCGTGAGGACAGGTTCTTTCTCGCAGCCTTCCACAGTGAGGACCACAGGAACTTGGGGAGTTTCTGACCTCTTGGCATCCTCCAATGCATTCACCTGGCTCTACCATCCTTTACACTAGATCACTTCCCGCTGTTTACCTGGAAGCAAGCCCTGGTCTACCTCAGGATTTCTTGCTGTTCCCTGCGACAAGAACAACCACTGGGCCCCGTTACCATTTCTGGATGTTCACGTGGCCACTCCCCTCGATGACGCCAGTACTTGGGGAGGATCCCAGGCCCCAAACCCATAACCACGTGCGCTCGTAATCTTGTCCACATGGCCCCTCCCCCTCGATGACGTCAGCTCTTCCGGCCAGCCCCCAAACCCATAACCACGTGCGCGCCGAAGCTGGTCCACCTGGCCCCTCCCCCTTGATGACGTCAGCACTTCCGCCTGTGCCCTGGGCCACAAACCAATAACCACCTGAGCACCTCAGCCTGTCCATGTGGTCCCTCCTGGTTGATGACCTAGCCACTTCGGGCCTGTCGCTGGTCCCAAAACCATTCTCTCTAGAGCACTTCCGGATGTTCACATGGGCCAGACAATATCCATGGTCACCTCAGCACTTCCGGATTTCCACCTGGCCCTTCCCCATGGATGATATGAACACTTTATTCTGGTCAGTCAGGCCCTACCCTGGTTCATGTGACTATTTCCGGCTGTTCCTCAGGTTCTTATTCGCCTCACCTATGAGCAACACTGGCTGGTACAAAAAGGGGTGACTTTCTAATCTCTGGAAGTTGGCTTAAGGGCCCAACACCCAGAACACCAAGTCACCTTATACTCATACACTGCCTAGTACCCGGTGGAGAGGGTGGCAAGCAGGGGGCCGCCAGCAGTTTTTTCAAACAATCATGGGCATACATGTGTACAGGGATGCCCCTGCTCCCCATCAGAGGGTCATCTCATTGTGGACTTACCTGGGAAGAAGACAGCCCTGCTTCTGGACTTTAAAATCAGGAAAAAAGCAGTGTTAAGCCCCTGAAAACTCTTCCCATACTGGGAATAACGTCCTCAAGCTCCAGGGTCACTTACACTTCCCCAAGCCCTGAGGGCCAGCTTTTTGCATAATTCATGGGGATTGCCCATCCATGAGGATAGGTACCTTCTCCCTCCCTTCCAGAGTATGGACCTCATAAACTGGGGGGTTTGCGACCTCCTGGAACCCTCTGATGCATTCACCTGGCTCTACCAGCCTTTACACTGGACCACTTCCAGCGGTTTACCTGAAAGCAAGCCCTGGTCTACCTGAGGATTTCTTGCTGTTCCCTGCGACAAGAACAACCAGTGGGCCCCATTACCAGCTCAGGATGTCCACGTGACCCCTCCCCTTGATGACACCAGTACTTGGGGCGGAACCCAGTCCCCAAACCCATAACCACGTGCACTCATAATCTTGTCCACCTGGCCCCTCCCCCTTGATGACGTCAGCACTTCCGCCTGGTCCCTGGGCCACAAACCCATAACCCCCTGAGCACCTAAGCCTGTTCATGTGGTGCCTCACCCTTGATGACCTGAGCATTTCCTGCCGGTCCCTGGTCCCCAAACTGTTCTCACTAGAGCACTTCTGGATGAGCACATCGGACAGACAATATCCTTGGTCACCTCAGCACTTTCCGATTTCACCCTGGCAATTGCCCATTGATGATATGAACACTTTAATCTGGTCAGTCTGGCCCTATCCTGTTTCACGTGACTATTTCTGGCTCTTCCTCAGGCCCTTATTCGCATCACCTATGAGCAACACTGGCCGGCTACGAAAAGGGGTGACTTTCCAATCTCTGGAAGTTGGCTTAAGGGCCTAACATCCAGAGAACCAGGTCACCTTATACGCACACACTTACTAGTAACCGGTGGAGAGGGTGGGAACCAGGGTGCCGCCAGCAGTTTTTTAAAACAATCATCGGCGTACATGAGTACAGGGATGCCCCTGCTCCCCATCAGAGGGTCATCTCATTGTGGACTTACCTGCGAAGCAGACAGCCCTGCCTCTGGACTTTGAAATCAGAAAAAAAGCAGTGTTGGGCCCCTGAAAACTCTTTCAATACTGGGAAAAAAGTCCTCAAGCTCCAGGGTCACTTACACGTCCCCTCGCCCTGAGGGCAAGCTTTTTGCCTAATTCATGGGGAATGCCCATCCCTGAGGATAGGTACCGTCTCCCTGCCTTCCAGAGTATGGACCTCATAAAGTTGGGCCGTTCGGGACCTCCTGAAACCCTCTAATGCCTTCACCTGGCTCTACTAGCCTTTACACTTGACCCCTTTCACCTGTTCACATGGCAGCAAGCCCTTGGCCACCTGAGGACGTCCCGCACTTCACTGGGCCAAGCCAAACCACTGGGCCATATTCGGCACCAATTCTGGCTTTCCACGTGGCACTTCCCGATGATGACGTCAGCACTGGTTGCAGGTCCCCGTTCCCAAACCCTTAACCTCCTTAGCACTTAGGGCTGTCCACGTGGCCCCTCCCCCTTGATGATGTCAGCACTCCCTGCCGGCCCCCAAGCCTTTATCCACAAGAGCACATTCAGCTGTTCACCAGGATCAGACCATATCCTTGGTCACCTCAGCACTGCCGGCTCTCCACCTGGCCCCTCCCCATTGATGACAGGAACACTTTAAACTTGTTACCAAGCGCAAACCTTGTACATGTGACTATTTCCTGCTGTTCCCCAGGCCCTTTTTCGCCTGTCCAATGAGTCACACTGGTTGGCTGCTTACCTCCTAAAAAGAGGAGTGACTTCCAAATCTCTGGAAGTTAGCTTAAGGGCCTAACACTAACAACCACAGGCCACTTTCCCCTCACCGACTGCCTCTTCCTCGGTGAAAGGGTGGCAAACAGTCAGCCGCCAGTAGTCTTTGAAGACAACCCTGGGCGTCCCTGATCCCAGGGATTCTCTATGGTCCCCACCATGGGGTCGTCTCACCCTGGAGTGACCTGCGACTCTGACCGCCCTGCCTATGGGCTTTGAAATCCGGGAAACAGCAGTGTTGAGGCCCTGAAAACCCTTTCCATACTAGGAGCAAAGACCTCCCCCTCCATTGTCACTTAAATTTCCTCGCAAACTGAGGCCCAGCTTTTTGCTTAATTCCTGAGGGACGTCCTTTCGTGAGGACAGGTTCTTTCTCGCAGCCTTCCACAGTGAGGACCACAGGAACTTGGGGAGTTTCTGACCTCTTGGCATCCTCCAATGCATTCACCTGGCTCTACCATCCTTTACACTAGATCACTTCCCGCTGTTTACCTGGAAGCAAGCCCTGGTCTACCTCAGGATTTCTTGCTGTTCCCTGCGACAAGAACAACCACTGGGCCCCGTTACCATTTCTGGATGTTCACGTGGCCACTCCCCTCGATGACACCAGTACTTGGGGAAGATCCCAGGCCCCAAACCCATAACCACGTGCGCTCGTAATCTTGTCCACATGGCCCCTCCCCCTCGATGACGTCAGCTCTTCCGGCCAGCCCCCAAACCCATAACCACGTGCGCGCCGAAGCTGGTCCACCTGGCCCCTCCCCCTTGATGACGTCAGCACTTCCGCCTGTGCCCTGGGCCACAAACCAATAACCACCTGAGCACCTCAGCCTGTCCATGTGGTCCCTCCTGGTTGATGACCTAGCCACTTCGAGCCTGTCGCTGGTCCCAAAACCATTCTCTCTAGAGCACTTCCGGATGTTCACATGGGCCAGACAATATCCATGGTCACCTCAGCACTTCCGGATTTCCACCTGGCCCTTCCCCATGGATGATATGAACACTTTATTCTGGTCAGTCAGGCCCTACCCTGGTTCATGTGACTATTTCCGGCTGTTCCTCAGGTTCTTATTCGCCTCACCTATGAGCAACACTGGCTGGTACAAAAAGGGGTGACTTTCTAATCTCTGGAAGTTGGCTTAAGGGCCCAACACCCAGAACACCAAGTCACCTTATACTCATACAGTGCCTAGTACCCGGTGGAGAGGGTGGCAAGCAGGGGGCCGCCAGCAGTTTTTTCAAACAATCATGGGCATACATGTGTACAGGGATGCCCCTGCTCCCCATCAGAGGGTCATCTCATTGTGGACTTACCTGCGAAGAAGACAGCCCTGCTTCTGGACTTTAAAATCAGGAAAAAAGCAGTGTTAAGCCCCTGAAAACTCTTCCCATACTGGGAATAACGTCCTCAAGCTCCAGGGTCACTTACACTTCCCCAAGCCCTGAGGGCCAGCTTTTTGCATAATTCATGGGGATTGCCCATCCATGAGGATAGGTACCTTCTCCCTGCCTTCCAGAGTATGGACCTCATAAACTGGGGCGTTTGCGACCTCCTGGAACCCTCTGATGCATTCACCTGGCTCTACCAGCCTTTACACTGGAACACTTCCAGCGGTTTACCTGGAAGCAAGCCCTGGTCTACCTGAGGATTTCTTGCTGTTCCCTGCGACAAGAACAACCAGTGGGCCCCATTACCAGCTCAGGATGTGCACGTGACCCCTCCCCTTGATGACACCAGTACTTGGGGCGGAACCCAGTCCCCAAACCCATAACCACGTGCACTCATAATCTTGTCCACCTGGCCCCTCCCCCTTGATGACGTCAGCACTGCCGCCCGGTCCCTGGGCCACAAACCCATAACCCCCTGAGCACCTAAGCCTGTTCATGTGGTCCCTCACCCTTGATGACCTGAGCACTTCCTGCCGGTCCCTGGTCCCCAAACCATTCTCACTAGAGCACTTCTGGATGAGCACATTGGACAGACAATATCCTTGGTCACCTCAGCACTTTCCGATTTCACCCTGGCCATTGCCCATTGATGATATGAACACTTTAATCTGGTCAGTCTGGCCCTATCCTGTTTCACGTGACTATTTCTGGCTCTTCCTCAGGCCCTTATTCGCATCACCTATGAGCAACACTGGCCGGCTACGAAAAGGGGTGACTTTCCAATCTCTGGAAGTTGGCTTAAGGGCCTAACATTAAGAGAACCAGGTCACCTTATATGCACACACTTACTAGTAACCGGTGGAGAGGGTGGGAACCAGGGTGCCGCCAGCAGTTTTTTAAAACAATCATCGGCGTACATGAGTACAGGGATGCCCCTGCTCCCCATCAGAGGGTCATCTCATTGTGGACTTACCTGCGAAGCAGACAGCCCTGCCTCTGGACTTTGAAATCAGAAAAAAAGCAGTGTTGGGCCCCTGAAAACTCTTTCAATACTGGGAAAAAAGTCCTCAAGCTCCAGGGTCACTTACACGTCCCCTCGCCCTGAGGGCAAGCTGTTTGCCTAATTCATGGGGAATGCCCATCCCTGAGGATAGGTACCGTCTCCCTGCCTTCCAGAGTATGGACCTCATAAAGTTGGGCCGTTCGGGACCTCCTGAAACCCTCTAATGCCTTCACCTGGCTGTACTAGCCTTACACTTGACCCCTTTCACCTGTTCACATGGCAGCAAGCCCTTGGCCACCTGAGGACGTCCCGCACTTCACTGGGCCAAGCCAAACCACTGGGCCATATTCGGCACCAATTCTGGCTTTCCACGTGGCACTTCCCGATGATGACGTCAGCACTGGTTGCAGGTCCCCGTTCCCAAACCCTTAACCTCCTTAGCACTTAGGGCTGTCCACGTGGCCCCTCCCCCTTGATGATGTCAGCACTCCCTGCCGGCCCCCAAGCCTTTATCCACAAGAGCACATTCAGCTGTTCACCTGGACCAGACCATATCCTTGGTCACCTCAGCACTGCCGGCTCTCCACCTGGCCCCTCCCCATTGATGACAGGAACACTTTAAACTGGTTACGGAGCGCAAACCTTGTACATGTGACTATTTCCTGCTGTTCCCCAGGCCCTTTTTCGCCTGTCCAATGAGTCACACTGGTTGGCCTCTTACCTCCTAAAAAGAGGAGTGACTTCCAAATCTCTGGAAGTTAGCTTAAGGGCCTAACACTAACAACCACAGGCCACTTTCCCCTCACCTACTGCCTCTTCCTCGGTGAAAGGGTGGCAAACAGTCAGCCGCCAGTAGTCTTTGAGGACAACCCTGGGCGTCCCTGAGCCCAGGGATTCCCTATGGTCCCCACCATGGGGTCATCTCACCCTGGAGTGACCTGCGACTCTGACCGCCCTGCCTATGGGCTTTGAAATCCGGGAAACAGCAGTGTTGAGGCCCTGAAAACCCTTTCCATACTGGGAGCAAAGACCTCCCCCTCCATTGTCACTTAAATTTCCTCGCGAACTGAGGCCCAGCTTTTTGCTTAATTCCTGAGGGACGCGTCTTTTCGTGGGGACAGGTTCTTTCTCGCTGCCTTCCACAGTGAGGACCACAGGAACGTGGGGAGTTTCTGACCTCTTGGCATCTTCCAATGCATTCACCTGGCTCTACCAGCCTTTACACTTGATCACTTCCAGCTGTTTACCTGGAAGCAAGCTCTGGTCTACCTCACGATTTCTTGCTGTTCCCAGCGACAAGAACAACCACTGGGCCCCTTTACCATTTCTGGATGTTCACGTGGCCACTCCCCCTTGATGATGTCAGCACTCCCTGCCGGCCCCCAAGCCTTTATCCACAAGAGCACATTCAGCTGTTCACCAGGACCAGACCATATCCTTGGTCACCTCAGCACTGCCGGCTCTCCACCTGGCCCCTCCCCATTGATGACAGGAACACTTTAAACTGGTTACCGAGCGCAAACCTTGTACATGTGACTATTTCCTGCTGTTCCCCAGGCCCTTTTTAGCCTGTCCAATGAGTCACACTGGTTGGCCTCTTACCTCCTAAAAAGAGGAGTGACTTCCAAATCTCTGGAAGTTAGCTTAAGGGCCTAACACTAACAACCACAGGCCACTTTCCCCTCACCGACTGCCTCTTCCTCGGTGAAAGGGTGGCAAACAGTCAGCCACCAGTAGTCTTTGAAGACAACCCTGGGCGTCCCTGAGCCCAGGGATTCCCTATGGTCCCCACCATGGGGTCATCTCACCCTGGAGTGACCTGCGACTCTGACCGCCCTGCCTATGGGCTTTGAAATCCGGGAAACAGCAGTGTTGAAGCCCTGAAAACCCTTTCCATACTGGGAGCAAAGACCTGCCCCTCCATTGTCACTTAAATTTCCTCACGAACTGAGGCCCAGCTTTTTGATTAATTCCTCAGGGACGTCCTTTCCTGAGGACAGGTTTTTTCTCGCAGCCTTCCACAGTGAGGACCACAGGAACTTGGGGAGTTTCTGACCTCTTGGCATCCTCCAATGCATTCACCTGGCTCTACCATCCTTTACACTTGATCACTTCCAGCTGTTTACCTGGAAGCAAGCCCTGGTCTTCCTCAGGATTTCTTGCTGTTCCCAGCGACAAGAACAACCACTGGGCCCCGTTACCATTTCTGGATGTTCACGTGGCCACTCCCCCTTGATGATGTCAGCACTCCCTGCCGGCCCCCAAGCCTTTATCCACAAGAGCATGTTCAGCTGTTCACCAGGACCAGACCATATCCTTGGTCACCTCAGCACTGCTGGCTCTCCACCTGGCCCTTCCCCATTGATGACAGGAACACTTTAAACTGGTTACCGAGCGCAAACCTTGTACATGTGACTATTTCCTGCTGTTCCCCAGGCCCTTTTTCGCCTGTCCAATGAGTCACACTGGTTGGCTGCTTACCTCCTAAAAAGAGGAGTGACTTCCAAATCTCTTGAAGTTAGCTTAAGGGACTAACACTAACAACCACAGGCCACTTTCCCCTCACAGAATGCCTCTTCCTCGGTGAAAGGGTGGCAAACAGTCAGCCGCCAGTAGTCTTTGAAGACAACCCTGGGCGTCCCTGATCCCAGGGATTCTCTATGGTCCCCACCATGGGGTCGTCTCACCCTGGAGTGACCTGCGACTCTGACCGCCCTGCCTATGGGCTTTGAAATCCGGGAAACAGCAGTGTTGAGGCCCTGAAAACCCTTTCCATACTGGGAGCAAAGACCTCCCCCTCCATTGTCACTTAAATTTCCTCGCGAACTGAGGCCCAGCTTTTTGCTTAATTCCTGAGGGACGTCCTTTCGTGAGGACAGGTTCTTTCTCGCAGCCTTCCACAGTGAGGACCACAGGAACTTGGGGAGTTTCTGACCTCTTGGCATCCTCCAATGCATTCACCTGGCTCTACCATCCTTTACACTAGATCACTTCCCGCTGTTTACCTGGAAGCAAGCCCTGGTCTACCTCAGGATTTCTTGCTGTTCCCTGCGACAAGAACAACCACTGGGCCCCGTTACCATTTCTGGATGTTCACGTGGCCACTCCCCTCGATGACGCCAGTACTTGGGGAGGATCCCAGGCCCCAAACCCATAACCACGTGCGCTCGTAATCTTGTCCACATGGCCCCTCCCCCTCGATGACGTCAGCTCTTCCGGCCAGCCCCCAAACCCATAACCACGTGCGAGCCGAAGCTGGTCCACCTGGCCCCTCCCCCTTGATGACGTCAGCACTTCCGCCTGTGCCCTGGGCCACAAACCAATAACCACCTGAGCACCTCAGCCTGTCCATGTGGTCCCTCCTGGTTGATGACCTAGCCACTTCGGGCCTGTCGCTGGTCCCAAAACCATTCTCTCTAGAGCACTTCCGGATGTTCACATGGGCCAGACAATATCCATGGTCACCTCAGCACTTCCGGATTTCCACCTGGCCCTTCCCCATGGATGATATGAACACTTTATTCTGGTCAGTCAGGCCCTACCCTGGTTCATGTGACTATTTCCGGCTGTTCCTCAGGTTCTTATTCGCCTCACCTATGAGCAACACTGGCTGGTACAAAAAGGGGTGACTTTCTAATCTCTGGAAGTTGGCTTAAGGGCCCAACACCCAGAACACCAAGTCACCTTATACTCATACACTGCCTAGTACCCGGTGGAGAGGGTGGCAAGCAGGGGGCCGCCAGCAGTTTTTTCAAACAATCATGGGCATACATGTGTACAGGGATGCCCCTGCTCCCCATCAGAGGGTCATCTCATTGTGGACTTACCTGCGAAGCAGACAGCCCTGCCTCTGGACTTTGAAATCAGAAAAAAAGCAGTGTTGGGCCCCTGAAAACTCTTTCAATACTGGGAAAAAAGTCCTCAAGCTCCAGGGTCACTTACACGTCCCCTCGCCCTGAGGGCAAGCTTTTTGCCTAATTCATGGGGAATGCCCATCCCTGAGGATAGGTACCGTCTCCCTGCCTTCCAGAGTATGGACCTCATAAAGTTGGGCCGTTCGGGACCTCCTGAAACCCTCTAATGCCTTCACCTGGCTCTACTAGCCTTTACACTTGACCCCTTTCACCTGTTCACATGGCAGCAAGCCCTTGGCCACCTGAGGACGTCCCGCACTTCACTGGGCCAAGCCAAACCACTGGGCCATATTCGGCACCAATTCTGGCTTTCCACGTGGCACTTCCCGATGATGACGTCAGCACTGGTTGCAGGTCCCCGTTCCCAAACCCTTAACCTCCTTAGCACTTAGGGCTGTCCACGTGGCCCCTCCCCCTTGATGATGTCAGCACTCCCTGCCGGCCCCCAAGCCTTTATCCACAAGAGCACATTCAGCTGTTCACCAGGATCAGACCATATCCTTGGTCACCTCAGCACTGCCGGCTCTCCACCTGGCCCCTCCCCATTGATGACAGGAACACTTTAAACTTGTTACCAAGCGCAAACCTTGTACATGTGACTATTTCCTGCTGTTCCCCAGGCCCTTTTTCGCCTGTCCAATGAGTCACACTGGTTGGCTGCTTACCTCCTAAAAAGAGGAGTGACTTCCAAATCTCTGGAAGTTAGCTTAAGGGCCTAACACTAACAACCACAGGCCACTTTCCCCTCACCGACTGCCTCTTCCTCGGTGAAAGGGTGGCAAACAGTCAGCCGCCAGTAGTCTTTGAAGACAACCCTGGGCGTCCCTGATCCCAGGGATTCTCTATGGTCCCCACCATGGGGTCGTCTCACCCTGGAGTGACCTGCGACTCTGACCGCCCTGCCTATGGGCTTTGAAATCCGGGAAACAGCAGTGTTGAGGCCCTGAAAACCCTTTCCATACTAGGAGCAAAGACCTCCCCCTCCATTGTCACTTAAATTTCCTCGCAAACTGAGGCCCAGCTTTTTGCTTAATTCCTGAGGGACGTCCTTTCGTGAGGACAGGTTCTTTCTCGCAGCCTTCCACAGTGAGGACCACAGGAACTTGGGGAGTTTCTGACCTCTTGGCATCCTCCAATGCATTCACCTGGCTCTACCATCCTTTACACTTGATCACTTCCAGCTGTTTACCTGGAAGCAAGCCCTGGTCTTCCTCAGGATTTCTTGCTGTTCCCAGCGACAAGAACAACCACTGGGCCCCGTTACCATTTCTGGATGTTCACGTGGCCACTCCCCCTTGATGATGTCAGCACTCCCTGCCGGCCCCCAAGCCTTTATCCACAAGAGCATGTTCAGCTGTTCACCAGGACCAGACCATATCCTTGGTCACCTCAGCACTGCTGGCTCTCCACCTGGCCCTTCCCCATTGATGACAGGAACACTTTAAACTGGTTACCGAGCGCAAACCTTGTACATGTGACTATTTCCTGCTGTTCCCCAGGCCCTTTTTCGCCTGTCCAATGAGTCACACTGGTTGGCTGCTTACCTCCTAAAAAGAGGAGTGACTTCCAAATCTCTTGAAGTTAGCTTAAGGGACTAACACTAACAACCACAGGCCACTTTCCCCTCACAGAATGCCTCTTCCTCGGTGAAAGGGTGGCAAACAGTCAGCCGCCAGTAGTCTTTGAAGACAACCCTGGGCGTCCCTGATCCCAGGGATTCTCTATGGTCCCCACCATGGGGTCGTCTCACCCTGGAGTGACCTGCGACTCTGACCGCCCTGCCTATGGGCTTTGAAATCCGGGAAACAGCAGTGTTGAGGCCCTGAAAACCCTTTCCATACTGGGAGCAAAGACCTCCCCCTCCATTGTCACTTAAATTTCCTCGCGAACTGAGGCCCAGCTTTTTGCTTAATTCCTGAGGGACGTCCTTTCGTGAGGACAGGTTCTTTCTCGCAGCCTTCCACAGTGAGGACCACAGGAACTTGGGGAGTTTCTGACCTCTTGGCATCCTCCAATGCATTCACCTGGCTCTACCATCCTTTACACTAGATCACTTCCCGCTGTTTACCTGGAAGCAAGCCCTGGTCTACCTCAGGATTTCTTGCTGTTCCCTGCGACAAGAACAACCACTGGGCCCCGTTACCATTTCTGGATGTTCACGTGGCCACTCCCCTCGATGACGCCAGTACTTGGGGAGGATCCCAGGCCCCAAACCCATAACCACGTGCGCTCGTAATCTTGTCCACATGGCCCCTCCCCCTCGATGACGTCAGCTCTTCCGGCCAGCCCCCAAACCCATAACCACGTGCGCGCCGAAGCTGGTCCACCTGGCCCCTCCCCCTTGATGACGTCAGCACTTCCGCCTGTGCCCTGGGCCACAAACCAATAACCACCTGAGCACCTCAGCCTGTCCATGTGGTCCCTCCTGGTTGATGACCTAGCCACTTCGGGCCTGTCGCTGGTCCCAAAACCATTCTCTCTAGAGCACTTCCGGATGTTCACATGGGCCAGACAATATCCATGGTCACCTCAGCACTTCCGGATTTCCACCTGGCCCTTCCCCATGGATGATATGAACACTTTATTCTGGTCAGTCAGGCCCTACCCTGGTTCATGTGACTATTTCCGGCTGTTCCTCAGGTTCTTATTCGCCTCACCTATGAGCAACACTGGCTGGTACAAAAAGGGGTGACTTTCTAATCTCTGGAAGTTGGCTTAAGGGCCCAACACCCAGAACACCAAGTCACCTTATACTCATACACTGCCTAGTACCCGGTGGAGAGGGTGGCAAGCAGGGGGCCGCCAGCAGTTTTTTCAAACAATCATGGGCATACATGTGTACAGGGATGCCCCTGCTCCCCATCAGAGGGTCATCTCATTGTGGACTTACCTGCGAAGCAGACAGCCCTGCCTCTGGACTTTGAAATCAGAAAAAAAGCAGTGTTGGGCCCCTGAAAACTCTTTCAATACTGGGAAAAAAGTCCTCAAGCTCCAGGGTCACTTACACGTCCCCTCGCCCTGAGGGCAAGCTTTTTGCCTAATTCATGGGGAATGCCCATCCCTGAGGATAGGTACCGTCTCCCTGCCTTCCAGAGTATGGACCTCATAAAGTTGGGCCGTTCGGGACCTCCTGAAACCCTCTAATGCCTTCACCTGGCTCTACTAGCCTTTACACTTGACCCCTTTCACCTGTTCACATGGCAGCAAGCCCTTGGCCACCTGAGGACGTCCCGCACTTCACTGGGCCAAGCCAAACCACTGGGCCATATTCGGCACCAATTCTGGCTTTCCACGTGGCACTTCCCGATGATGACGTCAGCACTGGTTGCAGGTCCCCGTTCCCAAACCCTTAACCTCCTTAGCACTTAGGGCTGTCCACGTGGCCCCTCCCCCTTGATGATGTCAGCACTCCCTGCCGGCCCCCAAGCCTTTATCCACAAGAGCACATTCAGCTGTTCACCAGGATCAGACCATATCCTTGGTCACCTCAGCACTGCCGGCTCTCCACCTGGCCCCTCCCCATTGATGACAGGAACACTTTAAACTTGTTACCAAGCGCAAACCTTGTACATGTGACTATTTCCTGCTGTTCCCCAGGCCCTTTTTCGCCTGTCCAATGAGTCACACTGGTTGGCTGCTTACCTCCTAAAAAGAGGAGTGACTTCCAAATCTCTGGAAGTTAGCTTAAGGGCCTAACACTAACAACCACAGGCCACTTTCCCCTCACCGACTGCCTCTTCCTCGGTGAAAGGGTGGCAAACAGTCAGCCGCCAGTAGTCTTTGAAGACAACCCTGGGCGTCCCTGATCCCAGGGATTCTCTATGGTCCCCACCATGGGGTCGTCTCACCCTGGAGTGACCTGCGACTCTGACCGCCCTGCCTATGGGCTTTGAAATCCGGGAAACAGCAGTGTTGAGGCCCTGAAAACCCTTTCCATACTAGGAGCAAAGACCTCCCCCTCCATTGTCACTTAAATTTCCTCGCAAACTGAGGCCCAGCTTTTTGCTTAATTCCTGAGGGACGTCCTTTCGTGAGGACAGGTTCTTTCTCGCAGCCTTCCACAGTGAGGACCACAGGAACTTGGGGAGTTTCTGACCTCTTGGCATCCTCCAATGCATTCACCTGGCTCTACCATCCTTTACACTTGATCACTTCCAGCTGTTTACCTGGAAGCAAGCCCTGGTCTTCCTCAGGATTTCTTGCTGTTCCCAGCGACAAGAACAACCACTGGGCCCCGTTACCATTTCTGGATGTTCACGTGGCCACTCCCCCTTGATGATGTCAGCACTCCCTGCCGGCCCCCAAGCCTTTATCCACAAGAGCATGTTCAGCTGTTCACCAGGACCAGACCATATCCTTGGTCACCTCAGCACTGCTGGCTCTCCACCTGGCCCTTCCCCATTGATGACAGGAACACTTTAAACTGGTTACCGAGCGCAAACCTTGTACATGTGACTATTTCCTGCTGTTCCCCAGGCCCTTTTTCGCCTGTCCAATGAGTCACACTGGTTGGCTGCTTACCTCCTAAAAAGAGGAGTGACTTCCAAATCTCTTGAAGTTAGCTTAAGGGACTAACACTAACAACCACAGGCCACTTTCCCCTCACAGAATGCCTCTTCCTCGGTGAAAGGGTGGCAAACAGTCAGCCGCCAGTAGTCTTTGAAGACAACCCTGGGCGTCCCTGATCCCAGGGATTCTCTATGGTCCCCACCATGGGGTCGTCTCACCCTGGAGTGACCTGCGACTCTGACCGCCCTGCCTATGGGCTTTGAAATCCGGGAAACAGCAGTGTTGAGGCCCTGAAAACCCTTTCCATACTGGGAGCAAAGACCTCCCCCTCCATTGTCACTTAAATTTCCTCGCGAACTGAGGCCCAGCTTTTTGCTTAATTCCTGAGGGACGTCCTTTCGTGAGGACAGGTTCTTTCTCGCAGCCTTCCACAGTGAGGACCACAGGAACTTGGGGAGTTTCTGACCTCTTGGCATCCTCCAATGCATTCACCTGGCTCTACCATCCTTTACACTAGATCACTTCCCGCTGTTTACCTGGAAGCAAGCCCTGGTCTACCTCAGGATTTCTTGCTGTTCCCTGCGACAAGAACAACCACTGGGCCCCGTTACCATTTCTGGATGTTCACGTGGCCACTCCCCTCGATGACGCCAGTACTTGGGGAGGATCCCAGGCCCCAAACCCATAACCACGTGCGCTCGTAATCTTGTCCACATGGCCCCTCCCCCTCGATGACGTCAGCTCTTCCGGCCAGCCCCCAAACCCATAACCACGTGCGAGCCGAAGCTGGTCCACCTGGCCCCTCCCCCTTGATGACGTCAGCACTTCCGCCTGTGCCCTGGGCCACAAACCAATAACCACCTGAGCACCTCAGCCTGTCCATGTGGTCCCTCCTGGTTGATGACCTAGCCACTTCGGGCCTGTCGCTGGTCCCAAAACCATTCTCTCTAGAGCACTTCCGGATGTTCACATGGGCCAGACAATATCCATGGTCACCTCAGCACTTCCGGATTTCCACCTGGCCCTTCCCCATGGATGATATGAACACTTTATTCTGGTCAGTCAGGCCCTACCCTGGTTCATGTGACTATTTCCGGCTGTTCCTCAGGTTCTTATTCGCCTCACCTATGAGCAACACTGGCTGGTACAAAAAGGGGTGACTTTCTAATCTCTGGAAGTTGGCTTAAGGGCCCAACACCCAGAACACCAAGTCACCTTATACTCATACACTGCCTAGTACCCGGTGGAGAGGGTGGCAAGCAGGGGGCCGCCAGCAGTTTTTTCAAACAATCATGGGCATACATGTGTACAGGGATGCCCCTGCTCCCCATCAGAGGGTCATCTCATTGTGGACTTACCTGCGAAGCAGACAGCCCTGCCTCTGGACTTTGAAATCAGAAAAAAAGCAGTGTTGGGCCCCTGAAAACTCTTTCAATACTGGGAAAAAAGTCCTCAAGCTCCAGGGTCACTTACACGTCCCCTCGCCCTGAGGGCAAGCTTTTTGCCTAATTCATGGGGAATGCCCATCCCTGAGGATAGGTACCGTCTCCCTGCCTTCCAGAGTATGGACCTCATAAAGTTGGGCCGTTCGGGACCTCCTGAAACCCTCTAATGCCTTCACCTGGCTCTACTAGCCTTTACACTTGACCCCTTTCACCTGTTCACATGGCAGCAAGCCCTTGGCCACCTGAGGACGTCCCGCACTTCACTGGGCCAAGCCAAACCACTGGGCCATATTCGGCACCAATTCTGGCTTTCCACGTGGCACTTCCCGATGATGACGTCAGCACTGGTTGCAGGTCCCCGTTCCCAAACCCTTAACCTCCTTAGCACTTAGGGCTGTCCACGTGGCCCCTCCCCCTTGATGATGTCAGCACTCCCTGCCGGCCCCCAAGCCTTTATCCACAAGAGCACATTCAGCTGTTCACCAGGATCAGACCATATCCTTGGTCACCTCAGCACTGCCGGCTCTCCACCTGGCCCCTCCCCATTGATGACAGGAACACTTTAAACTTGTTACCAAGCGCAAACCTTGTACATGTGACTATTTCCTGCTGTTCCCCAGGCCCTTTTTCGCCTGTCCAATGAGTCACACTGGTTGGCTGCTTACCTCCTAAAAAGAGGAGTGACTTCCAAATCTCTGGAAGTTAGCTTAAGGGCCTAACACTAACAACCACAGGCCACTTTCCCCTCACCGACTGCCTCTTCCTCGGTGAAAGGGTGGCAAACAGTCAGCCGCCAGTAGTCTTTGAAGACAACCCTGGGCGTCCCTGATCCCAGGGATTCTCTATGGTCCCCACCATGGGGTCGTCTCACCCTGGAGTGACCTGCGACTCTGACCGCCCTGCCTATGGGCTTTGAAATCCGGGAAACAGCAGTGTTGAGGCCCTGAAAACCCTTTCCATACTAGGAGCAAAGACCTCCCCCTCCATTGTCACTTAAATTTCCTCGCAAACTGAGGCCCAGCTTTTTGCTTAATTCCTGAGGGACGTCCTTTCGTGAGGACAGGTTCTTTCTCGCAGCCTTCCACAGTGAGGACCACAGGAACTTGGGGAGTTTCTGACCTCTTGGCATCCTCCAATGCATTCACCTGGCTCTACCATCCTTTACACTTGATCACTTCCAGCTGTTTACCTGGAAGCAAGCCCTGGTCTTCCTCAGGATTTCTTGCTGTTCCCAGCGACAAGAACAACCACTGGGCCCCGTTACCATTTCTGGATGTTCACGTGGCCACTCCCCCTTGATGATGTCAGCACTCCCTGCCGGCCCCCAAGCCTTTATCCACAAGAGCACATTCAGCTGTTCACCAGGATCAGACCATATCCTTGGTCACCTCAGCACTGCCGGCTCTCCACCTGGCCCCTCCCCATTGATGACAGGAACACTTTAAACTTGTTACCAAGCGCAAACCTTGTACATGTGACTATTTCCTGCTGTTCCCCAGGCCCTTTTTCGCCTGTCCAATGAGTCACACTGGTTGGCTGCTTACCTCCTAAAAAGAGGAGTGACTTCCAAATCTCTGGAAGTTAGCTTAAGGGCCTAACACTAACAACCACAGGCCACTTTCCCCTCACCGACTGCCTCTTCCTCGGTGAAAGGGTGGCAAACAGTCAGCCGCCAGTAGTCTTTGAAGACAACCCTGGGCGTCCCTGATCCCAGGGATTCTCTATGGTCCCCACCATGGGGTCGTCTCACCCTGGAGTGACCTGCGACTCTGACCGCCCTGCCTATGGGCTTTGAAATCCGGGAAACAGCAGTGTTGAGGCCCTGAAAACCCTTTCCATACTAGGAGCAAAGACCTCCCCCTCCATTGTCACTTAAATTTCCTCGCAAACTGAGGCCCAGCTTTTTGCTTAATTCCTGAGGGACGTCCTTTCGTGAGGACAGGTTCTTTCTCGCAGCCTTCCACAGTGAGGACCACAGGAACTTGGGGAGTTTCTGACCTCTTGGCATCCTCCAATGCATTCACCTGGCTCTACCATCCTTTACACTAGATCACTTCCCGCTGTTTACCTGGAAGCAAGCCCTGGTCTACCTCAGGATTTCTTGCTGTTCCCTGCGACAAGAACAACCACTGGGCCCCGTTACCATTTCTGGATGTTCACGTGGCCACTCCCCTCGATGACACCAGTACTTGGGGAAGATCCCAGGCCCCAAACCCATAACCACGTGCGCTCGTAATCTTGTCCACATGGCCCCTCCCCCTCGATGACGTCAGCTCTTCCGGCCAGCCCCCAAACCCATAACCACGTGCGCGCCGAAGCTGGTCCACCTGGCCCCTCCCCCTTGATGACGTCAGCACTTCCGCCTGTGCCCTGGGCCACAAACCAATAACCACCTGAGCACCTCAGCCTGTCCATGTGGTCCCTCCTGGTTGATGACCTAGCCACTTCGGGCCTGTCGCTGGTCCCAAAACCATTCTCTCTAGAGCACTTCCGGATGTTCACATGGGCCAGACAATATCCATGGTCACCTCAGCACTTCCGGATTTCCACCTGGCCCTTCCCCATGGATGATATGAACACTTTATTCTGGTCAGTCAGGCCCTACCCTGGTTCATGTGACTATTTCCGGCTGTTCCTCAGGTTCTTATTCGCCTCACCTATGAGCAACACTGGCTGGTACAAAAAGGGGTGACTTTCTAATCTCTGGAAGTTGGCTTAAGGGCCCAACACCCAGAACACCAAGTCACCTTATACTCATACAGTGCCTAGTACCCGGTGGAGAGGGTGGCAAGCAGGGGGCCGCCAGCAGTTTTTTCAAACAATCATGGGCATACATGTGTACAGGGATGCCCCTGCTCCCCATCAGAGGGTCATCTCATTGTGGACTTACCTGCGAAGAAGACAGCCCTGCTTCTGGACTTTAAAATCAGGAAAAAAGCAGTGTTAAGCCCCTGAAAACTCTTCCCATACTGGGAATAACGTCCTCAAGCTCCAGGGTCACTTACACTTCCCCAAGCCCTGAGGGCCAGCTTTTTGCATAATTCATGGGGATTGCCCATCCATGAGGATAGGTACCTTCTCCCTGCCTTCCAGAGTATGGACCTCATAAACTGGGGCGTTTGCGACCTCCTGGAACCCTCTGATGCATTCACCTGGCTCTACCAGCCTTTACACTGGAACACTTCCAGCGGTTTACCTGGAAGCAAGCCCTGGTCTACCTGAGGATTTCTTGCTGTTCCCTGCGACAAGAACAACCAGTGGGCCCCATTACCAGCTCAGGATGTGCACGTGACCCCTCCCCTTGATGACACCAGTACTTGGGGCGGAACCCAGTCCCCAAACCCATAACCACGTGCACTCATAATCTTGTCCACCTGGCCCCTCCCCCTTGATGACGTCAGCACTGCCGCCCGGTCCCTGGGCCACAAACCCATAACCCCCTGAGCACCTAAGCCTGTTCATGTGGTCCCTCACCCTTGATGACCTGAGCACTTCCTGCCGGTCCCTGGTCCCCAAACCATTCTCACTAGAGCACTTCTGGATGAGCACATTGGACAGACAATATCCTTGGTCACCTCAGCACTTTCCGATTTCACCCTGGCCATTGCCCATTGATGATATGAACACTTTAATCTGGTCAGTCTGGCCCTATCCTGTTTCACGTGACTATTTCTGGCTCTTCCTCAGGCCCTTATTCGCATCACCTATGAGCAACACTGGCCGGCTACGAAAAGGGGTGACTTTCCAATCTCTGGAAGTTGGCTTAAGGGCCTAACATTAAGAGAACCAGGTCACCTTATATGCACACACTTACTAGTAACCGGTGGAGAGGGTGGGAACCAGGGTGCCGCCAGCAGTTTTTTAAAACAATCATCGGCGTACATGAGTACAGGGATGCCCCTGCTCCCCATCAGAGGGTCATCTCATTGTGGACTTACCTGCGAAGCAGACAGCCCTGCCTCTGGACTTTGAAATCAGAAAAAAAGCAGTGTTGGGCCCCTGAAAACTCTTTCAATACTGGGAAAAAAGTCCTCAAGCTCCAGGGTCACTTACACGTCCCCTCGCCCTGAGGGCAAGCTGTTTGCCTAATTCATGGGGAATGCCCATCCCTGAGGATAGGTACCGTCTCCCTGCCTTCCAGAGTATGGACCTCATAAAGTTGGGCCGTTCGGGACCTCCTGAAACCCTCTAATGCCTTCACCTGGCTGTACTAGCCTTACACTTGACCCCTTTCACCTGTTCACATGGCAGCAAGCCCTTGGCCACCTGAGGACGTCCCGCACTTCACTGGGCCAAGCCAAACCACTGGGCCATATTCGGCACCAATTCTGGCTTTCCACGTGGCACTTCCCGATGATGACGTCAGCACTGGTTGCAGGTCCCCGTTCCCAAACCCTTAACCTCCTTAGCACTTAGGGCTGTCCACGTGGCCCCTCCCCCTTGATGATGTCAGCACTCCCTGCCGGCCCCCAAGCCTTTATCCACAAGAGCACATTCAGCTGTTCACCTGGACCAGACCATATCCTTGGTCACCTCAGCACTGCCGGCTCTCCACCTGGCCCCTCCCCATTGATGACAGGAACACTTTAAACTGGTTACGGAGCGCAAACCTTGTACATGTGACTATTTCCTGCTGTTCCCCAGGCCCTTTTTCGCCTGTCCAATGAGTCACACTGGTTGGCCTCTTACCTCCTAAAAAGAGGAGTGACTTCCAAATCTCTGGAAGTTAGCTTAAGGGCCTAACACTAACAACCACAGGCCACTTTCCCCTCACCTACTGCCTCTTCCTCGGTGAAAGGGTGGCAAACAGTCAGCCGCCAGTAGTCTTTGAGGACAACCCTGGGCGTCCCTGAGCCCAGGGATTCCCTATGGTCCCCACCATGGGGTCATCTCACCCTGGAGTGACCTGCGACTCTGACCGCCCTGCCTATGGGCTTTGAAATCCGGGAAACAGCAGTGTTGAGGCCCTGAAAACCCTTTCCATACTGGGAGCAAAGACCTCCCCCTCCATTGTCACTTAAATTTCCTCGCGAACTGAGGCCCAGCTTTTTGCTTAATTCCTGAGGGACGCGTCTTTTCGTGGGGACAGGTTCTTTCTCGCTGCCTTCCACAGTGAGGACCACAGGAACGTGGGGAGTTTCTGACCTCTTGGCATCTTCCAATGCATTCACCTGGCTCTACCAGCCTTTACACTTGATCACTTCCAGCTGTTTACCTGGAAGCAAGCTCTGGTCTACCTCACGATTTCTTGCTGTTCCCAGCGACAAGAACAACCACTGGGCCCCTTTACCATTTCTGGATGTTCACGTGGCCACTCCCCCTTGATGATGTCAGCACTCCCTGCCGGCCCCCAAGCCTTTATCCACAAGAGCACATTCAGCTGTTCACCAGGACCAGACCATATCCTTGGTCACCTCAGCACTGCCGGCTCTCCACCTGGCCCCTCCCCATTGATGACAGGAACACTTTAAACTGGTTACCGAGCGCAAACCTTGTACATGTGACTATTTCCTGCTGTTCCCCAGGCCCTTTTTAGCCTGTCCAATGAGTCACACTGGTTGGCCTCTTACCTCCTAAAAAGAGGAGTGACTTCCAAATCTCTGGAAGTTAGCTTAAGGGCCTAACACTAACAACCACAGGCCACTTTCCCCTCACCGACTGCCTCTTCCTCGGTGAAAGGGTGGCAAACAGTCAGCCACCAGTAGTCTTTGAAGACAACCCTGGGCGTCCCTGAGCCCAGGGATTCCCTATGGTCCCCACCATGGGGTCATCTCACCCTGGAGTGACCTGCGACTCTGACCGCCCTGCCTATGGGCTTTGAAATCCGGGAAACAGCAGTGTTGAAGCCCTGAAAACCCTTTCCATACTGGGAGCAAAGACCTGCCCCTCCATTGTCACTTAAATTTCCTCACGAACTGAGGCCCAGCTTTTTGCTTAATTCCTCAGGGACGTCCTTTCCTGAGGACAGGTTTTTTCTCGCAGCCTTCCACAGTGAGGACCACAGGAACTTGGGGAGTTTCTGACCTCTTGGCATCCTCCAATGCATTCACCTGGCTCTACCATCCTTTACACTTGATCACTTCCAGCTGTTTACCTGGAAGCAAGCCCTGGTCTACCTCAGGATTTCTTGCTGTTCCCTGCGACAAGAACAACCACTGGGCCCCGTTACCATTTCTGGATGTTCACGTGGCCACTCCCCCTTGATGATGTCAGCACTCCCTGCCGGCCCCCAAGCCTTTATCCACAAGAGCACGTTCAGCTGTTCACCAGGACCAGACCATATCCTTGGTCACCTCAGCACTGCTGGCTCTCCACCTGGCCCTTCCCCATTGATGACAGGAACACTTTAAACTGGTTACCGAGCGCAAACCTTGTACATGTGACTATTTCCTGCTGTTCCCCAGGCCCTTTTTCGCCTGTCCAATGAGTCACACTGGTTGGCTGCTTACCTCCTAAAAAGAGGAGTGACTTCCAAATCTCTTGAAGTTAGCTTAAGGGACTAACACTAACAACCACAGGCCACTTTCCCCTCACAGAATGCCTCTTCCTCGGTGAAAGGGTGGCAAACAGTCAGCCGCCAGTAGTCTTTGAAGACAACCCTGGGCGTCCCTGATCCCAGGGATTCTCTATGGTCCCCACCATGGGGTCGTCTCACCCTGGAGTGACCTGCGACTCTGACCGCCCTGCCTATGGGCTTTGAAATCCGGGAAACAGCAGTGTTGAGGCCCTGAAAACCCTTTCCATACTGGGAGCAAAGACCTCCCCCTCCATTGTCACTTAAATTTCCTCGCGAACTGAGGCCCAGCTTTTTGCTTAATTCCTGAGGGACGTCCTTTCGTGAGGACAGGTTCTTTCTCGCAGCCTTCCACAGTGAGGACCACAGGAACTTGGGGAGTTTCTGACCTCTTGGCATCCTCCAATGCATTCACCTGGCTCTACCATCCTTTACACTAGATCACTTCCCGCTGTTTACCTGGAAGCAAGCCCTGGTCTACCTCAGGATTTCTTGCTGTTCCCTGCGACAAGAACAACCACTGGGCCCCGTTACCATTTCTGGATGTTCACGTGGCCACTCCCCTCGATGACGCCAGTACTTGGGGAGGATCCCAGGCCCCAAACCCATAACCACGTGCGCTCGTAATCTTGTCCACATGGCCCCTCCCCCTCGATGACGTCAGCTCTTCCGGCCAGCCCCCAAACCCATAACCACGTGCGCGCCGAAGCTGGTCCACCTGGCCCCTCCCCCTTGATGACGTCAGCACTTCCGCCTGTGCCCTGGGCCACAAACCAATAACCACCTGAGCACCTCAGCCTGTCCATGTGGTCCCTCCTGGTTGATGACCTAGCCACTTCGGGCCTGTCGCTGGTCCCAAAACCATTCTCTCTAGAGCACTTCCGGATGTTCACATGGGCCAGACAATATCCATGGTCACCTCAGCACTTCCGGATTTCCACCTGGCCCTTCCCCATGGATGATATGAACACTTTATTCTGGTCAGTCAGGCCCTACCCTGGTTCATGTGACTATTTCCGGCTGTTCCTCAGGTTCTTATTCGCCTCACCTATGAGCAACACTGGCTGGTACAAAAAGGGGTGACTTTCTAATCTCTGGAAGTTGGCTTAAGGGCCCAACACCCAGAACACCAAGTCACCTTATACTCATACACTGCCTAGTACCCGGTGGAGAGGGTGGCAAGCAGGGGGCCGCCAGCAGTTTTTTCAAACAATCATGGGCATACATGTGTACAGGGATGCCCCTGCTCCCCATCAGAGGGTCATCTCATTGTGGACTTACCTGCGAAGCAGACAGCCCTGCTTCTGGACTTTAAAATCAAGAAAAAAGCAGTGTTAAGCCCCTGAAAACTCTTCCCATACTGGGAATAACGTCCTCAAGCTCCAGGGTCACTTACACTTCCCCAAGCCCTGAGGGCCAGCTTTTTGCATAATTCATGGGGATTGCCCATCCATGAGGATAGGTACCTTCTCCCTCCCTTCCAGAGTATGGACCTCATAAACTGGGGGGTTTGCGACCTCCTGGAACCCTCTGATGCATTCACCTGGCTCTACCAGCCTTTACACTGGACCACTTCCAGCGGTTTACCTGAAAGCAAGCCCTGGTCTACCTGAGGATTTCTTGCTGTTCCCTGCGACAAGAACAACCAGTGGGCCCCATTACCAGCTCAGGATGTGCACGTGACCCCTCCCCTTGATGACACCAGTACTTGGGGCGGAACCCAGTCCCCAAACCCATAACCACGTGCACTCATAATCTTGTCCACCTGGCCCCTCCCCCTTGATGACGTCAGCACTTCCGCCTGGTCCCTGGGCCACAAACCCATAACCCCCTGAGCACCTAAGCCTGTTCATGTGGTGCCTCACCCTTGATGACCTGAGCATTTCCTGCCGGTCCCTGGTCCCCAAACTGTTCTCACTAGAGCACTTCTGGATGAGCACATCGGACAGACAATATCCTTGGTCACCTCAGCACTTTCCGATTTCACCCTGGCAATTGCCCATTGATGATATGAACACTTTAATCTGGTCAGTCTGGCCCTATCCTGTTTCACGTGACTATTTCTGGCTCTTCCTCAGGCCCTTATTCGCATCACCTATGAGCAACACTGGCCGGCTACGAAAAGGGGTGACTTTCCAATCTCTGGAAGTTGGCTTAAGGGCCTAACATCCAGAGAACCAGGTCACCTTATACGCACACACTTACTAGTAACCGGTGGAGAGGGTGGGAACCAGGGTGCCGCCAGCAGTTTTTTAAAACAATCATCGGCGTACATGAGTACAGGGATGCCCCTGCTCCCCATCAGAGGGTCATCTCATTGTGGACTTACCTGCGAAGCAGACAGCCCTGCCTCTGGACTTTGAAATCAGAAAAAAAGCAGTGTTGGGCCCCTGAAAACTCTTTCAATACTGGGAAAAAAGTCCTCAAGCTCCAGGGTCACTTACACGTCCCCTCGCCCTGAGGGCAAGCTTTTTGCCTAATTCATGGGGAATGCCCATCCCTGAGGATAGGTACTGTCTCCCTGCCTTCCAGAGTATGGACCTCATAAAGTTGGGCCGTTCGCGACCTCCTGAAACCCTCTAATGCCTTCACCTGGCTCTACTAGCCTTTACACTTGACCCCTTTCACCTGTTCACATGGCAGCAAGCCCTTGGCCACCTGAGGACGTCCCGCACTTCACTGGGCCAAGCCAAACCAATGGGCCATATACAGCACCAATTCTGGCTTTCCACGTGGCACTTCCCGATGATGACGTCAGCACTGGTTGCAGGTCCCCGTTCCCAAACCCTTAACCTCCTTAGCACTTAGGGCTGTCCACGTGGCCCCTCCCCCTTGATGATGTCAGCACTCCCTGCCGGCCCCCAAGCCTTTATCCACAAGAGCACATTCAGCTGTTCACCTGGAGCAGACCATATCCTTGGTCACCTCAGCACTGCCGGCTCTCCACCTGGCCCCTCCCCATTGATGACAGGAACACTTTTAACTGGTTACCGAGCGCAAACCTTGTACATGTGACTATTTCCTGCTGTTCCCCAGGCCCTTTTTCGCCTGTCCAATGAGTCACACTGGTTGGCCTCTTACCTCCTAAAAAGAGGAGTGACTTCCAAATCTCTGGAAGTTAGCTTAAGGGCCTAACACTAACAACCACAGGCCACTTTCCCCTCACCGACTGCCTCTTCCTAGGTGAAAGGGTGGCAAACAGTCAGCCGCCAGTAGTCTTTGAAGACAACCCTGGGCGTCCCTGAGCCCAGGGATTCCCTATGGTCCCCACCATGGGGTCATCTCACCCTGGAGTGACCTGCGACTCTGACCGCCCTGCCTATGGGCTTTGAAATCCGGGAAACAGCAGTGTTGAGGCCCTGAAAACCCTTTCCATACTGGGAGCAAAGACCTCCCCCTCCATTGTCACTTAAATTTCCTCGCGAACTGAGGCCCAGCTTTTTGCTTAATTCCTCAGGGACGTCCTTTCGTGAAGACAGGTTCTTTCTCACAGCCTTCCACAGTGAGGACCACAGGAACTTGGGGAGTTTCTGACCTCTTGGCATCCTCCAATGCATTCACCTGGCTCTACCAGCCTTTACACTTGATCACTTCCAGCTGTTTACCTGGAAGCAAGCCCTGGTCTACCTCAGGATTTCTTGCTATTCCCTGCGACAAGAACAACCACTGGGCCCCGTTACCATTTCTGGATGTTCACGTGGCCACTCCCCTCGATGACGCCAGTACTTGTGGAGGATCCCAGGCCCCAAACCCATAACCACGTGCGCACGTAATCTTGTCCACCTGGCCCCTCCCCCTTGATGACGTCAGCACTTCCGCCCGTGCCCTGGGCCACAAACCAATAACCACCTGAGCACCTCAGCCTGTCCATGTGGTTTCTCCTGGTTGATGACCTAGTCACTTCGGGCCTGTCGCTGGTCCCAAAACCATTCTCTCTAGAGCACTTCCGGATACATGGGCCAGACAATATCCATGGTCACCTCAGCACTTCCGGTTTTCCACCTGGCCCTTCCCCATGGATGATATGAACACTTTAATCTGGTCAGTCGGGCCCTACCCTGGTTCATGAGACTATTTCTGGCTGTTCCTCAGGTTCTTATTCGCCTCACCTATGAGCAACACTGGCCGGCTACAAAAATGGGTGACTTTCTAATCTCTGGAAGTTGGCTTAAGGGCCCAACACCCAGAACACCAAGTCACCTTATACTCATACACTGCCTAGTACCCGGTGGAGAGGGTGGCAAGCAGGGGGCCGCCAGCAGTTTTTTCAAACAATCATGGGCGCACATGAGTACAGGGATGCCCCTGCTCCCCATCAGAGGGTCATCTCATTGTGGACTTACCTGCGAAGCAGACAGCCCTGCCTCTGGACTTTGAAATCAGAAAAAAAGCAGTGTTGGGCCCCTGAAAACTCTTTCAATACTGGGAAAAAAGTCCTCAAGCTCCAGGGTCACTTACACGTCCCCTCGCCCTGAGGGCAAGCTTTTTGCCTAATTCATGGGGAATGCCCATCCCTGAGGATAGGTACTGTCTCCCTGCCTTCCAGAGTATGGACCTCATAAAGTTGGGCCGTTCGCGACCTCCTGAAACCCTCTAATGCCTTCACCTGGCTCTACTAGCCTTTACACTTGACCCCTTTCACCTGTTCACATGGCAGCAAGCCCTTGGCCACCTGAGGACGTCCCGCACTTCACTGGGCCAAGCCAAACCAATGGGCCATATACAGCACCAATTCTGGCTTTCCACGTGGCACTTCCCGATGATGACGTCAGCACTGGTTGCAGGTCCCCGTTCCCAAACCCTTAACCTCCTTAGCACTTAGGGCTGTCCACGTGGCCCCTCCCCCTTGATGATGTCAGCACTCCCTGCCGGCCCCCAAGCCTTTATCCACAAGAGCACATTCAGCTGTTCACCTGGAGCAGACCATATCCTTGGTCACCTCAGCACTGCCGGCTCTCCACCTGGCCCCTCCCCATTGATGACAGGAACACTTTTAACTGGTTACCGAGCGCAAACCTTGTACATGTGACTATTTCCTGCTGTTCCCCAGGCCCTTTTTCGCCTGTCCAATGAGTCACACTGGTTGGCCTCTTACCTCCTAAAAAGAGGAGTGACTTCCAAATCTCTGGAAGTTAGCTTAAGGGCCTAACACTAACAACCACAGGCCACTTTCCCCTCACCGACTGCCTCTTCCTAGGTGAAAGGGTGGCAAACAGTCAGCCGCCAGTAGTCTTTGAAGACAACCCTGGGCGTCCCTGAGCCCAGGGATTCCCTATGGTCCCCACCATGGGGTCATCTCACCCTGGAGTGACCTGCGACTCTGACCGCCCTGCCTATGGGCTTTGAAATCCGGGAAACAGCAGTGTTGAGGCCCTGAAAACCCTTTCCATACTGGGAGCAAAGACCTCCCCCTCCATTGTCACTTAAATTTCCTCGCGAACTGAGGCCCAGCTTTTTGCTTAATTCCTCAGGGACGTCCTTTCGTGAAGACAGGTTCTTTCTCACAGCCTTCCACAGTGAGGACCACAGGAACTTGGGGAGTTTCTGACCTCTTGGCATCCTCCAATGCATTCACCTGGCTCTACCAGCCTTTACACTTGATCACTTCCAGCTGTTTACCTGGAAGCAAGCCCTGGTCTACCTCAGGATTTCTTGCTATTCCCTGCGACAAGAACAACCACTGGGCCCCGTTACCATTTCTGGATGTTCACGTGGCCACTCCCCTCGATGACGCCAGTACTTGTGGAGGATCCCAGGCCCCAAACCCATAACCACGTGCGCACGTAATCTTGTCCACCTGGCCCCTCCCCCTTGATGACGTCAGCACTTCCGCCCGTGCCCTGGGCCACAAACCAATAACCACCTGAGCACCTCAGCCTGTCCATGTGGTTTCTCCTGGTTGATGACCTAGTCACTTCGGGCCTGTCGCTGGTCCCAAAACCATTCTCTCTAGAGCACTTCCGGATACATGGGCCAGACAATATCCATGGTCACCTCAGCACTTCCGGTTTTCCACCTGGCCCTTCCCCATGGATGATATGAACACTTTAATCTGGTCAGTCGGGCCCTACCCTGGTTCATGAGACTATTTCTGGCTGTTCCTCAGGTTCTTATTCGCCTCACCTATGAGCAACACTGGCCGGCTACAAAAATGGGT
Source organism: Plecotus auritus (assembly GCF_963455305.1). NCBI lineage: Eukaryota > Metazoa > Chordata > Mammalia > Chiroptera > Vespertilionidae > Plecotus > Plecotus auritus. The sequence goes on from NC_137784.1 coordinate 60,593,533, forward strand.
GACTTTCTAATCTCTGGAAGTTGGCTTAAGGGCCCAACACCCAGAACACCAAGTCACCTTATACTCATACACTGCCTAGTACCCGGTGGAGAGGGTGGCAAGCAGGGGGCCGCCAGCAGTTTTTTCAAACAATCATGGGCGCACATGAGTACAGGGATGCCCCTGCTCCCCATCAGAGGGTCATCTCATTGTGGACTTACCTGCGAAGCAGACAACCCTGCTTCTGGACTTTGAAATCCGGAAAAAAGCAGTGTTAAGCCCCTGAAAACTCTTCCCATACTGGGAATAATGTCCTCAAGCTCCAGGGTCACTTACACTTCCTGAAGCCCTGTGGGCCAGCTTTTTGCATAATTCATGGGCATTGCCCATCCATGAGGATAGGTACCTTCTCCCTGCCTTCCAGAGTATGGACCTCATAAACTGGGGAGTTTGCGACCTCCTGGAACCCTCTGATGCATTCACCCTGCTCTACCAGCCTTTACACTTGACCACTTCCAGCGGTTTACCTGGAAGCAAGCCCTGGTCTACCTGAGGATTTCTTGTTGTTCCCTGCGACAAGAACAACCAGTGGGCCCCATTACCAGCTCTGGATGTCCACGTGGCCCCTCCCCTTGATGACACCAGTACTTGAGGAGGAACCCAGGCCCCAAACCCATAACCACTTGCGCTCGAAATCTTGTCCACGTGGCCCCTCCCCCTCGATGACGTCAGCACTTCCGGCCAGTCCCCAAACCCATAACCACGTGTGCTCATAATCTTGTCCACCTGGCCCCTCCCCCTTGATGACATCAGCACTGCCTCCCGGTTGCTGGGCCACAAACCCATAAACCCCTGAGCACCTAAGCCTGTTCATGTGGTCCCTCACCCTTGTTGATTTGAGCACTTCCTGCCGGTAGTTGGTGCCCAAACCGTTCTCACTAGAGCACTTCCGGATGTGCACATGGGACAGACAATATCCTTGGTCACCTCAGCACTTCCGGATTTCACCCTGGCCATTCCCCATGGATGATATGAACACTTTAATCTGGTCAGTCGGGCCCTATCCTGGTTTACGTGACTATTTCTGGCTCTTCCTCAGGCCCTTATTCGCATCACCTATGAGCAACACTGGCCGGCTACGAAAGGGGTGACTTTCCAATCTCTGGAAGTTGGCTTAAGGGCCTAACATCCAGAGAACCAGGTCACCTTATACTCACACACTTACTAGTAACCGGTGGAGACGGTGGGAAGCAGGGTGACCCCAGCAGTTTTTTAAAACAATCATCGGCGTACATGAGTACAGGGATGCCCCTGCTCCCCATCAGAGGGTCATCTCATTGTGGACTTACCTGCGAAGCAGACAGCCCTGCCTCTGGACTTTGAAATCTGGAAAAAAGCAGTGTTGGTCCCCTGAAAACTCTTTCCATACTGGGAAAAAAGTCCTGAAGTTCCAGGGTCACTTACACGTCCCCTCGCCCTGAGGGCAAGCTTTTTGCCTAATTCATGGGGAATGCCCATCCCTGAGGATAGGTACCGTCTCTGTGCCTTCCAGAGTATGGACCTCATAAAGTTGGGCCGTTCTCGACCTCCTGAAACCCTCTAATGCCTTCACCTGGCTCTACTAGCCTTTACACTTGACCCCTTTCACCTGTTCACATGGCAGCAAGCCCTTGGCCACCTGAGGACGTCCCGCACTTCACTGGGCCAAGCCAAACCACTGGGCCATATTCGGCACCAATTCTGGCTTTCCACGTGGCACTTCCCGATGATGACGTCAGCACTTGTTGCCGGTCCCCGTTCCCAAACCCTTAACCTCCTTAGCACTTAGGGCTGTCCACGTGGCCCCTCCCCCTTGATGATGTCAGCACTCCCTGCCGGCCCCCACGCCTTTATCCACAAGAGCACGTTCAGCTGTTCACCTGGACCAGACCATATCCTTGGTCACCTCAGCACTGCCGGCTCTCCACCTGGCCCCTCCCCATTGATGACAGGAACACTTTAAACTGGTTACGGAGCTCAAACCTTGTACATGTGACTATTTCCTGCTGTTCCCCAGGCCCTTTTTCGCCTGTCCAATGAGTCACACTGGTTGGCTGCTTACCTCCTAAAAAGAGGAGTGACTTCCATATCTCTGGAAGTTAGCTTAAGGGCCTAACACTAACAACCACAGGTCACTTTCCCCTCACCGACTGCCTCTTCCTCGGTGAAAGGGTGGCAAACAGTCAGCCGCCAGTAGTCTTTGAAGACAACCCTGGGCGTCCCTGAGCCCAGGGATTCCCTATGGTCCCCACCATGGGGTCATCTCACCCTGGAGTGACCTGCGACTCTGACCGCCCTGCCTATGGGCTTTGAAATCCGGGAAACAGCAGTGTTGAGGCCCTGAAAACCCTTTCCATACTGGGAGCAAAGACCTCCCCCTCCATTGTCACTTAAATTTCCTCGCGAACTGAGGCCCAGCTTTTTGCTTAATTCCTCAGGGACGTCATTTCGTGAGGACAGGTTCTTTCTCGCTGCCTTCCACAGTGAGGACCACAGGAACTTGGGGAGTTTCTGACCTCTTGGCATCCTCCAATGCATTCACCTGGCTCTACCAGCCTTTACACTTGATCACTTCCAGGTGTTTACCGGGAAGCAAGCCCTGGTTTACCTGAGGATTTCTTGCTGTTCCCTGCGACAAGAACAACCACTGGGCCCCGTTACCACTTCTGTGTATTCACGTGGCCACTCCCCTCGATGACGCCAGTACTTGGGGAGGATCCCAGACCCCAAACCCATAAACACGTGCGCTCGTAATCTTGTCCACCTGCCCCCCCCCCCGCTTGATGACGTCAGCACTTCCGCCTGTGCCCTGGGCCACAAACCCATAACGACCTGAGCACCTCAGCCTGTCCATGTGGTTCCTCCCCCTTGATGACCTAAGCACTTCCTGTCGGTCGCTGTTCCCCAAACCATTCTCATTAGAGCACTTCTGGCTGTTCACATGGGCCAGACAATATCCTTGGTCACCTCAGCAGTTCCGCATTTCCACCTGGCCCTTCCCCATTGAAGATATGAACACTTTAATCTGGTCAGTCGGGCCCTACCCTGGTTCACGTGACTATTTCTGCCTGTTCCTCAGGCCCTTATTCGCCTCATCTATGGGCAACACTGGCCGGCTACGAAAAGGGGTGACTTTCCAATCTCTGAATGTTGGCTTAAGGGCCTAACACGCAAAATACCAAGTCACCTTATACTCACACACTGCCTAGGACCCGGTGGAGAGGGTGGCAAGCAGGGGGCCACAGCAGTTTTTTAAAACAATCTTGGACCTACATGAGTACAGGGATGCCCCTACTCCCCGTCATAGGGACATCTCATTGTGGACTTACCTGCGAAGCAGACAGCCCTTCCTCTGGACTTTGAAATCCAGAAAAAAGCATTGTTGGGGCACTGAAAACTCTTTCCATACTGGGAAAAAAGTCCTGAAGCGACAGGGTCACTTACACTTCCCCTCCCTGATTGCCAGTTTTTTGCCTAATTCTCGGGAATGCCCTAACCTGAGGATAGGTACCTTCTCCCTGCCTTCCAAACTATGAACCTCAGAAAGTTGGGGCTTTTGCGACCTCCTGGAATCCTCCGATGCATTCACTGGCTCTACTAGCCTTTACACTTGACCACTTTCACCTGTTAACATGGCAGCAAGCCCTTGGCCACCTGAGGACGTCCAGCACTTCACTGGGAAAAGCCAAGCCAGTGTGCCATGGTCGTCACCAATTCTGGCTTTCCACGTGGCACCTCCCGTTGATGACGTCAGCACTTGTGGCTGGTCCCCGTACCCAAACACTTAACCTCCTGAGCACTTCGCTCTGTCCACGGGGCCCTTCACCCTTGATGATGTCAGCACTCCTTTCAGGTCCCCAAGCCCTTATCCACCAGAGCACTTCTGGCTATTCACATGGGCCAGACCATATCCTTGGTCGCCTCAGCACTTCCGGCTCTCCACCTGGCCCCTCCCCATTGATGACAGGAACACTTTAAACTGGTTACCGAGCCCAACCCTAGTTCATGTGTCTACTTCCCGCTGTTCCCCAGGCCCTTGTTAGCCTGACCAATGAGCCACACTGGCTGGATGCTTAGCTCAAAAGAAGAGGGGTGACTTTCCAATCTCTGGAAGTTGGCTTAAGGGCCTTACACCCACAGCCCCAGGTCACCGTCTGCTCACAGATTGCCTCTTCCTCGGTGGGAGGGTGGCAAGCAGGCAGCCGCCAGCACTCCTTTAATAAAACTCTGCACGTCCCTGAGCCAAGGGATCCCCCAAATCCCCAACATGGGGGCATCTCAGCCGGGAGTGACCTCCGACTCTGACAGCACTGACTATGGGCTTTGAAATCCAGAGACAGCAGTGTTGAGGCCCTGAAAACCCTTTCCATACTGGGAGCAAACCCTGCCCCCTCCATGGTCACTTGAATTTCGTAGCGAACTGAGGGCCAGCTTTTTGCTTAATTCCTGAGGAACATCTTTCACTGAGGACAGGTTACTTCACGCTGCGTTCCGGAGTGTGGACCACAGGAACTTGGGGACTTTCCGACCTCTTGGGATCCTCCAATGCATTCACCTGGCTCTACCAGCCTTTACACTTGACCACTCCCAGCTTTTGACCTGGCAGCAAGCCCTGGTCTACCTGAGGATTTCTCGCTGTTCGCTGGGACAAGCCCAACCACCGGGCCTCTTTACCACTTCTGGCTGTCCCTTGATGACGCCAGCACTTGCGGCCAATCCCTGGCCCCCCACCCATAACCACATGGGCACGTAAGCTTGTCCACGTGGCCCTTCCCTCTTGATGACGTCACACTTCCGGCCGATCCCTAGGCCACAAACCCATAACCACCTGAGCACCTCAGCCTGTCCATGTGATCCCTCCCCCTTGATGACCTAAGCACTTCCTGCCGGTCGCTGGTCCCCAAATCATTCGCACTAGAGCACTTCCGGCTCTTCACATGGGCCAGACAATATCCTTGGTCACCTCAGAACTTCCGGATTTCCACCTGGCCATTCCCCATGGATGATATGAACACTTTAATCTGGTCAGTCGGACCCTACCCTGGTTCACATGATATTTCTGGCTGTTCCTCAGGCCCTTATTCGCCTCACCTATAAGCAACACTGACCTGCTACGAAAAGGGTTGACTTTCCAATCTCTGGAAGTTGGCTTAAGGGCCTAACACCCAGAGCACCAGGTCACCTTATACTCACACACTGCCTTGTACCCGGTGGAGAGGGTGGCAAGCAGGGGGCCACCAGCAGTTTTTTAAAACAATCATGGGCCTACATGAATACAGGGATGCCGCTACTCCCCGCCATAGGGACATATCATTGTGGACTTACCTGCGAAGCAGACAGCCCTGCCTCTGGACTTTGAAATCCGCAAAAAAGCAGTGTTGGGGCCCTGAAAACTCTTTCCATACTGGGAAAAAAGTCCTCAAGCGCCAGGGTCACTTACACTTCCCCACGCCCTGAGTGCAAGCTTTTCGCCTGATTCATGGGGATTGCCCTTCCCTGAGGATAGGTACCTTCTCCCTGCCTTCCAGAGTATGGACCTCAGAAAGTTGGGGCGTTTGCGACCTCCTGGAACCCTCTAATCTTTCACCTGGCTCTACTAGACTTTACACTTGACCACTGCCACTTGTTGACCTGGCTGCAAGCCCTGGGCCACCTGAGCACTTCAAGCAGTTCACTGGGCCAAGCCAAACCACTGAGGTTCCTCACCAATTATTGCTGTCCACTTGGCCCCTCCCATTGATGACATCAGCACTTGTGGCTGGTCCCTGGGCCTCATTCCATTAACTACCTTAGCACTTCGCGCTATCTACGTGGCCCCTCCCCCTTGATGACATCAACACTTCCAGTTTAAATGCTTAACCAAACTTCTTTCAAAAACGCCAACTCATTGACACTGAATTATAAACGTAACCAGTATGCAACTCAGTTCTCTGATATTTGAACAGGATTTCCCTGTCATTAAACACTGTTCTACAGGTATTAAGGCTCTTTGTTAATGTATTCCTAGTGTTTCAAGCACATTCTTATATATTACCTTTTGTGTATCATTGTGAATTTTCAGAGTTTGATTCACTTTTTTCCAGTGTTCAAGCTAATTCATGGTTAATTCCAAGTGTTTAAACACTGTTTTTACATATATATATATATACCAGCTCTTTAAACTCGAATTATTACTGTTTCAAAGAGGATTCTGTCAGCTCTTTGAATACAAATTCTCAGTATTTCAACATGCACTAGAGATATTAAGGTTCTACTAACGTATTCCAAGTATTTCAGACACATTCCTAGATATTTCCCTGGTCTGTCATTTTGAGCTCTGAGAGTTTGAACATTTTCATACAGGTATCTGAGACCTATGAAAATGAATGTTTAAATGCTTAACCAAACTTCTTTCTTTTTTTTCTATTTATTTATTTTTTTAATTGTTTGAAGTATTACAAATAGTAGTATATATGTCTCCTTTTTTTCCCCATTGACCTCCCCTTCCCCCCAGTACATGCGTTTACCTGCCCCCCCCAGTGTCTTTTATCCATTGGTTATGCTTATGTGCATGCGTACAAGTCCTTCGGTTGATCTCTTACAGCCCCCCCAACCTCCTCTGCCTTCCCCCTGTAGTTTGACAGTCTGTTCAATGCTTCTTTGCCTCTGTATCTATTTTTTCCCCTTTTCTTTCCTTTAAAAAATCTTGCCTCTGCAGCCTAGAAATAAACGTATAATAACAAAAAATGTTTGAGTCCCAATTTCAATGTCCAACACTTCTGAGTCCCTGTTTCAATGTCAAACAGTTCTTTAAGTGTACATGTCAGCAATGATATCTGGATGGTGGGCACATGGTGGCAATGCAGGTCTGATGCTCTCTGGTTTGGTCCTAGGCAACCTGCTGCGACGCACAGCTGCTGGCTGCTATCGTGGAAAGGCGTCGTCAGCATCTTCCATCTCTGGACTGTTTCTCCTCTTGTCTTTGTGGTTGGAGCAGACCTGTCAATTCCTCTCTGTTGCAGGAATCCACATGGTATTGGAGTTGTTTTCTGAAAATATACAAACATATTCTCGACCAAAAGTTAATAAAGGAATCTTTTCTATATAATTGATTTGGGATCCTTTTTATTTTTGCCCAAACGATTTTCCTTTGTCTTATTTAGGCACCATGTGTGTTTTTCATGGGTATCTTGCTGTTAGCATTACAAATGAAAATTAATTTTGTAAAGTAAAAATTTTCTAGATGTAATTTACTTATAGGATATTTTTCCTTACGTGATATTACCCTATATCTCCCCCTTTTTTTTGATTAATGGAGGCTTTTGTAAATTTTATAAAGCAGTCTTGATAACTAAATTTTAATTTTTTGCACAAAAATATGACTGCTTTAGTTTCATTGCATGTTCAGGAATTTTACCATGAGATGAACTACCAATAGAAATTTTAGTTAACACTTTAGGAACAGCTTTTTGTCCAGTACAATTAAATTTTCTTTAATATTCACTTATTTGAATTAGCCTATTTAATTTAATCTGAAAACTTGATTATTATTTTACTGTCAAATTTAATACTCTACCAACAATCTTAGTTTACCCTGTAAATATTAGTGGAAAGGATTATTTGCATTCTTGAGTAGGCCCTGAGCATTCCTGGTGCTAGACTGGATTTAGAAATAGGGCAGCTGCTGTCGGCCAAGTCTCTGTCTGTTACCTGGGTCATAATCTGAGCTGGGCCAAGTCACTGTCTGTCACCTGTGTCCCGATCTGAGCTGGGCATGGGAAGCAAAGCAGCCATGGGAGCAGGAGACCTCCCTCAGACGGGGTGAGGGTTCAGGCCCCTGCAAGGTTGGGGGGGGTGAGGGTCTGTGCCCCACCTCTGATGATCCCCAAGTTTCTCCTGATGGCCCCTCTGCGACTGTGCCTGTCTTAGGTTGTTCCTTCCCTGAGGAATCTTACCCGTCTCGGGCTAACCAGTCATCCTCCGGGGCCAAGCAGGGTGATGTGAGGTTCAGTTCTGTCTCCTTGTTAGCCTAGGCCCCTGTGGCCTCCACGCCCAGCACCTCCCTTGGGATCCCCTGGCCTGCTGGCGGGGCCCCAGCACTGATCACATATCTCGGGGAACTCAGGTTTCTTCTCCAGGGAGGGCCCAGCTCACACAATTGGGCGAGAGATAGATCCATGGTACCAGCCACCATGAGGCTTCAAGCTCAGCATGAAAAGAAAGCTCAGGCAACAGCTGAGGGCAATTGGATTGTGAGAAGAGGGTCCCTCTTGGCACAAAAGGCAAGAGGGGCCAATATAGAATGCTCAAGTGCCTTACCAGCGCCTTAATTCCTTCTGAAAGGGATTATATCCTTTCATGTCCTTTTTTTAAAAAAAATGCTGCCAAACATTCCAAGAATTAGTTTGTAAGTTTGTTTGCGATAATTGTATAATACACTGTTGTAAAATATCTAAATTTATAATGACATTGTAGAATAATATCATGTAAGGATATTCTTTGCTCTAGGCCATGGCAATTAAATTTCAAAATGGCTGTCAATTTCTTTTTGTAACTTTATATAAACTTTGTCAGGGAGGCAAAAACACAAATTATTCCCCCATAACCCCCCACCCCCCACTTATGCCCCACCCCTTGTTGTCTGTGTCTATTGATTAGGCTCATATGCATGCACACAAGTCCCTTGGTTGTTCTCTCCCCCTTACCACCACCCTCCCTTACCTACCCTGAGGTATGCCGTGCTGTTCGACGTTTCTCAGTCTCTGGATCTGTTCTTGCTCATCAGTTTATGCCATATATTATATTCCACAAATGAGTGAGATCATGTGATATTTATCTTTCTCTGCCTGGCTTATTTCACTTAACATAATACTCTCCATCTCCATCCATGTTGTTCCAAATGGTAGGAACTCTTTTTTACCGCAGCGTAGTATTCCATTGTGTAGATATACCACAGTTTTTTAATCCACTTATCTGCTGATGGGCATTTAGGCTGTTTCCAAATCTGAGCTATGGTGAATTGAGCTGCTATGAACATAGGGGTGCATATATCCTTTCTGATTCGTGTTTCTAGTTTCTTGGGATATATTCCCAAAAGTGGGATCACTGGGTCAAATGGGAGTTCCATTTTCAGTTTTTTGAGGAAACTCCATACTGTTCTCCACAGTGGCTGCACCAGTCTGCATTCCCACCAGCAGTGCACGAGGGTTCCTTTTTCTCCACATCCTCACCAGCACTTGTCATTTGTTGATTTGTTGATAATAGCCATTCTGACAGGTGTGAGATGGTACCACATAGTCATTTTGATTTGCATCTCACTGATGATTAGTGACTTTGAACAGGTTTTCATATGTCTCTTGGCCTTCCTTCTGTCTTCTTTCAAAAAGTGTCTATTTAGATTAGTTGCCCATTTTTTTGATTGGATTGTTTATCTTCTTTTTGTTAAGTTGCATGAGTTCCCTGTAAATGTTGGAGATTAAACCCTTATCGTTGATATCATTGGCAAATATGTTCTCCCATGCAGTGGGCTTTCTTGTTGTTTTATTGATGGTTTCCTTTGCTGTGCAAAAGCTTTTTATTTTCATGTAGTCCTATTTGTTTATTTTTTCTTTAGTCTCCATTGCCCTAGGAGCAGTATCAGTGAAGAAGTTCCTTCGGCATATGTCTGAGATTTTTCTGCCTGTGGATTCCTCTAGTATTTTTATGGTTTCCAGTCTTATGTTTAAATCCTTTATCCATTTTGAGTTTATGTTTGTGTATGGTGTAAGTTGGTGATCTAGCTTCATTTTTTTGCATGTGTCTGTCCAATTTTCCCAACACCATTTGTTGAATAGACTGTCTTGACTCCATTGTATGTTCATGCCTCCTTTGTCAAATATTAATTGAGCATAGTGATTTGGGTCAATTTCTGGGTTCTCTATTCTATTCCATTGATCTATATGTCTGTTCTTGTGCCAGTACCAGGCTGTTTTAAGAACAGTGGCTTTGTAATACAGCTTGAAATCTGGTATTGAGATCCCACTTACTTTGTTCTTCTTTCTCAGGATTGCTGCAGCTATTTGAGGTCTTTTTTTATTCCAGATAAATTTTTGGAAAGTTCGTTCTAGGTCTGTGAAATATGTCGTTGGTATTTTAATGGGAAGTGCATTGGATTTATAGATTGCTTTGTGTAGTATGGACATTTTGATGATGTTGATTCTACCAATCCATGAACATGGTATGTTCTTCCATCTGTTTATGTCTTCCTCTACCTTTTTCAGTGTCGTGTAGTTTTCCACGTATAGGTCTTTTACCTCCTTAGTTAAGTTTATTCCTAGGTATCTTAATTTTTTTGGTGCAATGGTAAATGGGAGAGCTTTTTTAGTCTCTCTTTCTGTAAGATCATTATTGGTGTACAGAAATGCCATAGATTTCTTGGCATTAATTTTGTATCCTGCTACATTGCCAAATTCATTTATTACATCTAGTAATTTTTTGATGGAGTCTTTAGGGTTTTCTATGTACAGTATCATGTCATATAAGGACAGTTTTACTTCTTCTTTTCCAATTTGGATGCCTTTTATTTCTTCTTCTTGTCTGGTCACAATGGCTAGTACTTCCAGCACTATATTGAACAGGAGTGGTGAGAGTGGGCATCTCTGTCTTGTTCCTGTTCTTGGGGAAATGGTTTTAGTTTTTGCCCATTGAGTATGATGTTGGCTGTGGGTTTGTCATATATGGCTTTTATTATGTTCAGGTATGATCCTTCTATTCCCACCTTGCTGAGTGTTTTTATCCAGAAAGGGTGTTGGATTTTGTCAAATGCTTTTTCTGCATCAATTGATATGACTATGTGATTTTTATCTCTCAATTTGTTTATGTGATGTATCACATTTATTGATTTGCGAATATTGTACCATCCTTGCATCCCTGGGATAAATCCTCCTTGGTCATGGTGTATGATCTTTCTGATGTACTGCTGGATTCGACTTGCTAGAATTTTGTTGAGGATTTTGGCATCTATATTCATGAGGGATATTGGCCTGTAATTCTCTTTCATTGTGTTATCAATATCTGGTTTTGGTATTAGGGTGATGCTGGCTTCATAGAAGAAGCTTGGAAGTGTTCCTTCCTCTTGAATTTTCTGCAATAGTCTGAGGAGGATAGGTTTTAGTTCTTCCTTGAATGTTTGGTAAAACTCCCCTGTGAAGCCATCTGGCCCTGGGCTTTTGTTTGCTGGGAGCTTTTTGATGACTGCTTCAATTTCTTCCATATTTATCGGCTTATTGAGGTTTTTAGAATCTTCCTGAGTTTTGGAATGTTGTATTTTTCTAGGAATGTGTCCATTTCCTCGAGGTTTTGTAGTTTGTTAGAATAGAGTTGTTCATAGTATATTTTAACCATCCTTTGTATTTCTGTGGGGTTTGTTGTTATTTCACCTCTTTCATTTCTGATTTTGTTTATTTGGGTCCTCTCTCTTTGCTTCTTGGTGAGCCTGGCTAGAGGTTCATCAATCTTGTTTATCCTTTCGAAGAACCAGCTCTTGGTTTTGTTGATCTTTTGTATTGTTTTTTTGGTCTCTATGTCATTCATTTCTGCTCTGATCTTTATTATGTCCTTCCTTCTGCTTAATATGGGCTCTTTTCTTGTTGCTTTCTTTCTAATTCTTTGAGTTGTTGAGTTAGATCAGTGGTCGGCAAACTCATTAGTCAACGGAGCCAAATATCAACAGTACAATGATTGAAATTTCTTTTGAGAGCCACATTTTTTAAACTTCTTCTAATGCCACTTCTTCAAAATAGACTCGCCCAGGTCATGCTATTTTGTGGAAGAGCCACACTCAAGGGGCCAAAGAGCCGCATGTGGCTCGCGAGCTGCAGTTTGCTGACCACGGAGTTAGATCATTTATTAGCATTTTTTCTTGTTTTTTGAGGTAGGCCTGTAAAGCTATAAACTTCCCTCTCAGGACTGCTTTCATTGTGTCCCATAGCATTTGCATTGTTGTGTTTTTATTGTCATTAGTCTCCAGGATGTTTTTAATTTCTTCTTTGATCTCGTTGCTCACCCAATCATTGTTTAATAGCATGCTATTCAGCTTCCAAGTGTTTGAATTTTTTGGAATGTTTTTATTATAGTTTATTTCTAATATTATGCCATTGTGGTCTGAGAAAATGCTTGATATGATTTCAATCTTTTTGAATTTGGGGAGACTTTGCTTGTGACCCAGTATGTGGTCTATTTTTGAAAATGTCCCATGTGCACTTGAGAAGAACGTATATTCCATGGCTTTGGGGTGAAATGCTCTGAAGATGTCGATTAGGTCCATTTGATCTAGTGTGTCATTTAGAATTGCTGTTTCTTTGCTGATTTTTTTGTCTAGAGGATTTATCCAGTGATGTCAGTGGTGAATTAAAGTCTCCTACTATGATTGTATTGTTGTCGATCTCTCCCTTGATGTCTTCCAGGAGTTTTTTTTTATGTATTTGGGCGCTCCCGCATTGGGTGCATATATGTTTACCAGAGTTATATCTTCTTGTTGAATTATTCCCTTTAGTATTATGTAATGGCTTTCCTTATCTCTTGTTATGGCCTTTACTTTGAGGTTTATTTTATCAGATATAAGTATCGCAACCCCAGCTTTTTTCTCATTTCCATTTTATTGAAAAATGTTTTTCCATCCCTTCACTCTCAGTCTGTGTGAATCCCTTGCTCTGAGGTGGGTCTCTTGTAGACAGCAAATATATGGGTCATGTTTTCTTATACATTCAGCTACCCTATGTCTTTTGATTGGTGCATTTAATCCATTTACGTTTAATGTTATTATTGACAAGTACATGTTTGTTGTCATATTTTTCCTTAGTGTTTGTGTTTCTTTTTTCCTTTCTCTTTCTTCTCCCTTTAGCATTTCTTGCATTGCTGGCTTGGTATTGATAAACTCTCTTAGCCCTTTTTTGTCTGTGAAGCTCCTGATTCCACCTTCAATTTTGAATGATAGCTTTGCTGGGTATAGTATTCTTGGATTCAGACCCTTGCTTTGCATCACTTTGTATATTTCATTCCATTCCCTTCTGGCCTGGTGTGTTTCTGTTGAGAAATCCATTGATATTCTAATAGGAGATCCCTTGTAGGTAACTTTCTGTCTCTATCTGGTAGCCTTTAAGATTCTTACTTTGTCATTAGTGTTCGCCAATTTAATTATGATGTGTCTTGGTGTCGGTCTTTTGGGGTTCAACTTGTTTGAGACTCTATGTACTTCTTGGACTTGCATAGTTTTTTTCTTGACAATATGAGGGAAGTTTTCTGTCATTATTTCTTCAAACAGGTTTTCTATTCCTTGCTTCTCTTCCTCTCCTTCTGGTATCCCTATTATTCTAATATTGTTTCGTTTTGTGTTGTCCCAAAGCTCCCTTAGGCTCTCCTCTTGCTTTTTAAGTCATCTTTCCAGTTGCTGCTGTGTTTGTGTGTTTTTTCCTACCTTGTCTTCTAATTCGCTGATGAGGTCCTCAGCCTCTTCTAGTCTACTGTTTAAGCTTTCTAATGTGTTCTTTATTGCAGCTATGTCATTCTTCATCTCCTCTTGGTTTCTTTTCATGTTGGTGACATTCTCATTCAACTCCTTATAATTCTCATTGAGTTGTGTGTATTTGTCATTGAGTTGTGTGTATTTGTCATCCATCTGTTTAAACATCCTTATAACCATTACTCTGAATTCTTTCTCTGTTAAGCTGCTAGCTTCAATTTCATTTAACTCCCTTTCTGGTGATTCCTCTTTTTCTTTCCTTTGGGAGTTGCTTTTTTGTCTCCCCATGTTTTCCTGTAATGTTTTAATTGTAGATCCAATTGCTTTGCTACCCAGGTTCTTTTGGTGATGGTGTTACTGGTGTAATCTCTCAGTTCTCCTGGGCTTGGTAATCTAGTGTAGCTCCCTACTTGAGATATTTGGGTTCTCTTGATGTAGGCCTACAAGCTTGAGAGGCACAACTGCTGTGTCTAGAAGTCAGCAGCCATGGAGGGGAGTATTCCAATTTTTGCTGTCTTGCACCCTTAATTGAAATCACGCATGCCCAGTGGGGACTCACAGTGGCACCAAGGAACTTTCTGTTGGGGTGATGTGGCTCAGGGGGCCTGCCCTCTGGACAGGTGTGACTGTGATGCCCAGAGTTCTGTAGTTATGGGGTGGGCAGACTCAGCTTTCGCTGCTGCATCTGTGGTGTATAGGTGCTTATTCCCAGTGGCGGCTCACAGGAGCACCCGCGGAACGTTCGCCAGCGAGGCACACTGAAGCACTCTGAAGGGCCCTGGCAGTGTAGCCGCGTAATTGAGGTGCCTAGCTTCTAAAGATTTCTCTTTAGGGCAGATCCTATGGCTTCAGGGAGTATTCAGATTCCATGGCATTATTCAGGGTGAGATCTGGGTGTGGCTATATTGGTTCCCTGGAGACTGGAGGGAGGGGCTATCTCTCAGGAGAAAATGGCGACCAGGGCTTAGATATGACTCAGCACCAGACTCACTTCCACCTCTCCTGGACTGTCCGCTGCCTACACTTTCCAGATTCCACAAGCCCACCCCTTCTTCTGCATCTCAGCCACAGGTAAATGTCTGTATCCTAAAGGTCCTACGAACTAGGTTCAGTGGAGAAAGGCGCAGGCCCCAGCACGAGGAGGGACCGCGTCTCTGCAAGTTCCTCTCTTGTCAGCACTGCACGGTCCAGCAGCTCTTCAGGGCTGCCTTTGAGTTCAGATCCCAAATCCAGACTCCAAGGTCTAAAATCCTTTACCTCCCGAAGTCCCATGGACACCTTTTGTTTTTTTCAGAAAGACACTTTGCCTGTCCTCAGGGACGTGGCTTGGCACCATGTAGTTTCTCCCTGACCTTCCGGGCACAGAGGTCTGGCAGATTCTACTGCCTAGATCTTTGATTTTACCTTTATCGGGTGGATTTCTGCCCTTCCCAGCTGCAAACTGTCTGAAGAGCTGCACCTATTTCGCCAATTCGGGCTGGATTCCACTCTTTTCAGCTGCTCCTTCTATTTGCTCCGGGACAAGGCTCAGGATGCATCCGTCTATTCCGCTGCCATTTTGTCTCCCAAACTTCTTTTAAAAAAGCTACTCATTGACACTGAAATATAAATGTAACCAGTATCCAACACATTTCTCTGATCTTTGAACATGATTTACCTGTCATTAAATACTGTCCTATATATATTAAGGCTTTTTATTAATGGATTACTAGTGTTTCAAGCACATTCTTATATATTACCCTAGGGTATCATTGTGAATTTTCAGAATTTGAATCACTTTTTTCCAGTGTTTCAACCTCATTCATTCTGAATTCCAAGGGTTGAAACAGCGTTTTTACATATACACCAGCTCTTTAACTATGAATTATTATTTTAAATACTATCCTAACTTTCACAGCGCTTTGAATACCAATTTTCATTATTTCAACACTGCAGTAGAGATATTAAGGTTCTACAAACGTATTCCAAGTGTTTAAAGCATATTTCCCTAGTCTGTCATTGTGAATTCTCAGTGTTAGATTCACTTCTATCCAGTGATTCAAACTCATTCATTGTGAATTCCAAATGTTTATACACCATAATTCTAACCTTAAACTTAACCCTAACCCTAACACTAACCATAACCCTTACCCTAACCATAGCCCTAGCCCTAACCCAAGCCCTACACCTAGCCTAAGCCCTAACACTAAAGCTAAACCTTATCCTAGACCTAAACCAAATCCTAAACCTAACCCTAGTCTTAACCCTAGCCCTTACCTTAAACCTAATCCTAAACCTAACCCTAATCTAACCTAACCCTAACCCTAAATCTAGTCCTAACCCTAGCCCTAGCCCTAGCCTTAACTCTAAACATAACCCTAATCCTAACCCTAGCCCTACCCTAACCCTAACCCTAACCCTAGCCCAAACCCTAACTCTAAACCAGGCCTAGCCCTAACCCTAACACTAACCTTAACCCGAAACCTAAACCTAACCTAACCTTAACCCTAGACCTAACATTAACCTTAACCCTAGCCCTAACCCTAACTCTAACCCTAATACAAGCCCTAACCACAGACCTAACCCTAGCCCTAATCCTAACAATAAGTATCATATCTGCTGTATGAAAATAACTATTTAAGGTTTCTGAGCCAAATGAAAATGAATGTTTAAATGTTTAACCAAACTTCTTTCAAAAACGCCACCTCATTTAGACCAAATTATAAATGTAACCAGTATCCAATCAGCTCGCAGGTCTTTCAACGTGATTTCCCAGTGACGAAACAGTTCCTTTCAGATATTAAAGCACTTTGAACATATATTCCTAGTGTATGAAGCACATTCCTAAATATTTCCCTAGTCTATCATTGTGAATTCTGTTTGATTAACTCTTGTGTAGTGATTCAGCTCTTTAAACGTGAATTATTACTATTTTTATCATTAGCCTATCATTTTGATTTCTAAAGTTTTGAATCTTTTCCACCTGTTATGTCTGCTCTATGAAAATGAATTAAATGTTTAACACACATTTTTCCTAAAACTCCAAATCATTTAGATTTAATTATAAATGTAACCAGTATCCAACTCAGTACTCAGCTCTTTGAAAACCATTTCCCGGTAACTAAACATTGTCTTCAGATATTACGTCTCTATGAACATGTATTCCCAGTGTTTCAAGCACATTGCTGGATATTTCCCTATTCTATCACTGGGAATTCTCAATTTGATTAATGTTTTTCCAATGATTCAAACTCATTCATTGTGAATTCCAAATGTTTATACACCATAACCATAACCTTCATCAAACACTAACCGTAACCCTAACCCTAACCCTAATTTTAGCCTTGACCCTAGCCTTAGCACTAATCATAAAGCTAATCCTAATCCTAGCTCTAGCCCTTACCCTAACCCTAATACTAGCCCTAACAGAAGCCTTAATATTAGCCCTACCCCTAGCTCTAATAGTAACACTAAACCTGTCCCAAACCCAAATACTAGAACTAACCCTAGGCGTAATTATAGCCCTAGCCCTAACCCTAATGCCAACCCTAACTCTACCCAAACCCTAACCCTAACCCTAACCCTATCCCAAACCCTAACCCTAACCCTAACCCTAACCCTAAACCTAGCCCTGACCCTAATCCTAGCCCTAACCCTAACCCTAACCCTAAACCTAAATTTAACCTTAGCCGTAACCCTAGCCCTAACCCTTACCCTAACCCTAAACCTAAATTTAACCTTAGCTCTAACAATAGGCCTAACCCTAGCCCTAGCCCTAACCATAAAGGTAACCCTAGTCTTTGCTCTAACCATAACCCGAACCCGAACCCCAATACTAGCCCTAACAGAAGCCCTAATCTTAGCCCTAAGCCTAGCTCTAATCCTAACCCTAATCCTGTCCTTAACCCTAATACTAGCCCTAACCCTAGCCCTAAATCAAGCCCTAGCCCTAACCATAATGCTAACCCTAGCCCTAGCCCAAACCCTAACCCTATCCCTAACCCTAAATTGTCATATCTGCTGTATGAACATAACTTTTTAAGATATCTGAGCCAAATGAAAATGAATGTTTAAATGTTTAACCAAACTTCTTTCAAAAACGCGAACTCATTTAGACCAAATTATAAATGTAACCAGTATCCACTCAGTTCTCAGTCCTTTCAACAAGATTTCCCAGTGACTAATCAGTTTCCTTCAGATATTACGCTCTTTCAAGATGAATTCCTATTGTATGAAGCACATTCCTAAATATTTCCCGTATTTCATTGTGAATTCTGAGTGACAGTTTCAATATTATCCAGTGATACAAGCTCATTCATTGTCAATTTTAAGTGTTTATACAGCGTTTTTCCATATATACTAGCTCTTCCAATGTAAGTTATTACTACTTTAATCATCAGCGTAACTGTCACTGTAATTCCTAATACTTTTAAATTCTTTCCTCCTTTTATATCCTCTCTGTGAAACTGAATTAAATGTTTTACTCACTTTATTCCAGAAAACGCCAACTATTTTAGCCCGAATTATAAATGTAACGAGTATCCAACTCAGTTCTATGCTCTTTGAACAAGATTTCCCAGTGATTACACAGTGTCTTTCACATATTAAGGCTCTATGAACATGTATTCCTAGTGTTTCAAGCACATTCCTAAATATTTCCCTAGTCTATCATTGTGAATTCTCAGTTTGATTAACTCTTGTGTAGTGATTTAGCTCTTTAAACGTGAATTATTACTGTTTTCATCATTAGCCTATCATTTTGATTTCTAAAGTTTTGAATCTTTTCCACCTGTTATGTGTGCTGTATGAAAATGAATTAAATGTTTAACCCACATTTTTCCTAAAACGCCAAACATTTAGATTTAATTATAAAAGTAACCAGTATCCAACTCAGTACTAAGCTCTTTGAAAACCATTTCCCGGTAACTAAACATTGTCTTCAGATATTAAGGCTCTATGAACATGTATTCCCAGTGTTTCAAGCACATTGCTAGATATTTCCTTGTTCTATCACTGTGAGTTCTGTTTGATGAACGATTTTATGATGATTCAAGCTCATTCATTATGAATTCCAAATGTTTATACACCATAACCATAACCTTCATCAAACACTAACCCTAACCCTAACCCTAACCCTAATTTTACCACTAACTCTAGCAGTCACCCTAACACTAACAATAACACTAAACCTGGCCCTAAACGTAACCATAACCCTAATATTAACCCTAACCCTAACCCTAATGTTAGCCCTGACCCTAGACCTAGCCCTAATACTAGCCCTAACAGAAGCCCTAATCTTAGCCCTAGCCCTAACCCTAATGCTAACCCTAACCCTAGCCCAAACCCTAACCTTAAGCTTACCCCTAACTCTACCCCTAATCCTAGCCCTAACCCTTACCCTAACCCTAAACCTAAATTTAACCTTAGCCCTAACAATAGCCCTAACCCTAGCCCTAGCCCTAACCATAAAGGTAACCCTAATCTTTGCTCTAACCTTAACCCGAACCCGAACCCCAATACTAGCCCAAACAGAAGCCCTAATCTTAGCCCTACGCCTAGCTCTAATCCTAACCCTAACCCTGTCCTTAACCCTAATACTAGCCCTAACCCTAGCCCTAAATCTAGCCCTAGCCCTAACCCTAATGCTAACCCTAGCCCTAGACCAAACCCTAACCCTATCCATAACCCTAAATTGTCATATCTGCTGTATGAACATAACTTTTTAAGATATCTAAGCCAAATGAAAATAAATGTTTAACCAAACTTCTTTCAAAAACGCCAACTCATTTTGACCAAATTATAAATGTAACCAGTATCCAATCAGTTCTCAGGTCTTTCAACATGATTTCCCAGTGAAAAAAACAGTTTCTTTCAGATACTAAAGCACTTTGAACATGTATTTCTAGTGTATGAAGCACATTCCTAAATATTTCCCTAGTCTATTATTTTGAATTCGCATGTTGGACTGATTTTATTCCAGTCATTCAAGCTCCTTCATTGTGAATTCCAAGTATTTATACAGCGTTTTTCAATATATAGCAGCTCTTTGAATGTGGGTGATTCCTATGTTAAAGAGTATACTACCTTTCACATCAATTGGAACACAAACTCTCACTATTTCTACAGTGCCCTAGTAGTACTAAGATTCTACAAACGTATTACAAGTGCTTCAGAAACATTGCTAGACATTTCCCCTTGTCTGTCAATTCTAGTTGTGAGAGTTTTTTACATTTTTATACAGGTATGTGAGCCCTGTGGAATAGAATAAGTGTTTAAACAACCTTCTTTCAAAAGCGCCAACTCATTTAGACTAAATTACAAATGTAAACAGTATGCAACTAAGCTCTCAGTCCTTTCAACAAGATTTCCCAGAGACTAAACAGTTTCCTTCAGATATTACGCTCTTTCAAGATGAATTCCTATTGTATGAAGCACATTCCTAAATATTTCCCGTATTTCATTGTGAATTCTGAGTGATAGTTTCAATATTATCCAGTGATACAAGCTCATTAATTGTCAATTTTAAGTGTTTATACAGCGTTTTTCCATATATACTAGCTCTTCCAATGTAAGTTATTACTACTTTACTCATTAGCGTAACTATCATTGTAATTTCTAATAGTTTTAAATCCTTTCCTCCTTTCATATCCTCTCTGTGAAATTGAATTAAATGTTTAACCCACTTTATTCCAGAAAACGCCAACTGTTTTAGCCTGAAATATAAATGTAACGAGTATCCAACTCAGTTCTCAGCTCTTTGAACAAGATTTCCCAGTGATTACACAGTGTCTTTCACATATTAAGGTTCTATGAACATGTATTCCTAGTGTTTCAAGCACATTCCTAAATATTTCCCTAGTCTATCATTGTGAATTCTCAGTTTGATTAACTCTTGTGTAGTGATTCAGCTCTTTAAACGTGAATTATTACTGTTTTTATCATTAGTCTATCATTTTGATTTCTAAAGTTTTGAATCTTTTACACCTGTTATGTCTGCTCTATGAAAATGAATTAAATGTTTTACCCACTTTAATCCAGAAAACGCCAACTCTTTTAGACTGAATTATAAATGTAACGAGGATCCAACTCAGTTCTCAGCTCTTTGAACAAGATTTCCCAGTGATTACACAGTGTCTTTCACATATTAAGGCTCTATGAATATGTATTCCTAGTGTTTCAAGCATGTTCTTCAATATTTCCCTAGTCTATCATGTGAATTCTCAGTTTGATTAGTTTTCTCCAGTGATTCAAGCTTACGCATTGTGAATTCCAAATGTTTATATACCATAACCCTAACCTTAACTCAAACCCTAATCCTAACCCTAGCCTTAACACTATCACTAATATTAGCCTTAACCCAAGCCCAAACCCTAGACTTAACCCTAAACCTAGCGTGAACCCTAGCCCTAACCCTAAACCTAACCCCAACCCTACCTCTAACCCTATCTCTAAACCTTGCCTTAACCCTAACCCTAACCCTAACCCTAGCCATAACCTTAGCCTTACTCCCCACCCTAACACTAACCCTACCACTAGCCCTAACCCCAGCCCAAAACCCTACCCTATCCCTAACCCTAAATTGTCATATCTGCTGTATGAAAATAACTTTTTAAGATATCTGAGCCAAATGAAAATGAATGTTTAAATGTTTCACCAAACTTCTTTCAAAAACGCCAACTCATTTAGACCAAATTATAAATGTAACCAGTATCCAATCAGTTCTCAGGTCTTTCAACATGATTTTCCAGTGATGAAACAGTTTCTTTCAGATATTATAGCACTTTGAACATGTATTCCTAGTGTATGAAGCACATTCCTAAATATTTCCCTAGTCTATTATTGTGTATTCACATGTTGGACTGATTTTTTCCAGTCATTCAAGCTCCTTCATTGTGAATTCCAAGTATTTATACTTCGTTTTCCCATATATAGCAGCTCTTTGAATGTGGGTGATTCCTATGTTAAAGAGTATCCTACCTTTCACAGCTATTGGAACACAAACTCTCACTATTTCTACAATGCACTAGTAGTATTAAGATTCTACAAACATATTACAGTGCTTCAGACACATTGCTAGACATTTCCCCTTGTATGTCAATTGTAGTTTGAGAGTTTTTACATTTTCAAACAGGTATGTGAGCCGTATGGAATAGAATAAGTGTTTAAACAACCTTCTTTCAAAAACGACAACTCATTTAGACTAAATTACAAATGTAGCCAGTATCCAACTCAGTTCTCAGTCCTTTCAACAAGATTTCCCAGAGACTAAACAATTTCCTTCAGATATTACTCTCTTTCAAGATGAATTCCTATTGTATGATGCACATTCCTATATATTTCCCATCTTTCATTGTGAATTCTGAGTGATAGTTTCACTATTATCCAGTGATACAAGTTCATTCATTGTGAATTGTGTTTATACAGCGTTTTTCCATATATACTAGCTCTTCCAATGTAAGTTATTACTACTTTAATCATTAGCGTAACTATCATTGTAATTTCTAATAGTTTTAAATCCTTTCCTCCATTTATATCCTCTCTGTGAAAATGAATTAAATGTTTAACCCACTTTATTCCAGAAAACGCCAACTGTTTTAGCCTGAAATATAAATGTAATGAGTATCCAACTCAGTTCTCAGCTCTTTGAACAAGATTTCCCAGTGATTACACAGTGTCTTTCACATATTAAGGCTCTATGAATATGTATTCCTAGTGTTTCAAGCACATTCCTAAATATTTCCCTAGTCTATCATTGTGAATTCTCAGTTTGATTAACTCTTGTGTAGTGATTCAGCTCTTTAAACGTGAATTATTACTGTTTTTATCATTAGCCTATCATTTTGATTTCTAAAGTTTTGAATCTTTTCCACCTGTTATGTCTGCTCTATGAAAATGAATTAAATGTTTTACCCACTTTATTCCAAAAAACACCAAATCTTTTAGCTTGAATTATAAATGTAACGAGGATCCAACTCAGTTCTCAGCTCTTTGAACAAGATTTCCCAGTGATTACACAGTGTCTTTCACATATTAAGGCTCTATGAACATGTATTCCTAGTGTTTCAAGCATGTTCTTCAATATTTCCCTAGTCTATCATGTGAATTCTCAGTTTGATTAGTTTTCTCCAGTGATTCAAGCTTACGCATTGTGAATTCCAAATGTTTATATACCATAACCCTAACCTTAACTCAAACCCTCATCCTAACCCTAGCCTTAACCCTATCACTAATATTAGCCTTAACCCAAGCCCAAACCCTAGACTTAACCCTAAACCTAGCGTGAACTCTAGCCCTAACCCTAAACCTAACCCCAACCCTACCTCTAACCCTATCTCTAAACCTTGCCTTAACCCTAACCCTAACCCTAACCCTAACCCTAACAATAACCTTAGCCTTACTCCCCACCCTAACACTAACCCTAACACTAGCCCTAACCCCAGCCCAAAACCCTACCCTATCCCTAAACCTAAATTGTCATATCTGCTGTATGAACATAACTTTTTAAGATATCTGAGCCAAATGAAAATGAATGTTTAAATGTTTCACCAAACTTCTTTCAAAAACGCCAACTCATTTAGACCAAGTTATAAATGTAACCAGTATCCAATCAGTTCTCAGGTCTTTCAACATGATTTTCCAGTGACGAAACAGTTTCTTTCAGATATTATAGCACTTTGAACATGTATTCCTAGTGTATGAAGCACATTCCTAAATATTTCCCTAGTCTATTATTGTGTATTCACATGTTGGACTGATTTTTTCCAGTCATTCAAGCTCCTTCATTGTGAATTCCAAGTATTTATACTTCGTTTTCCCATATATAGCAGCTCTTTGAATGTGGGTGATTCCTATGTTAAAGAGTATCCTACCTTTCACAGCTATTGGAACACAAACTCTCACTATTTCTACAATGCACTAGTAGTATTAAGATTCTACAAATGTATTACAGTGCTTCAGACACATTGCTAGACATTTCCCCTTGTATGTCAATTCTAGTTTGAGAGTTTTTACATTTTCAAACAGGTATGTGAGCCGTATGGAATAGAATAAGTGTTTAAACAACCTTCTTTCAAAAACGACAACTCATTTAGACTAAATTACAAATGTAGCCAGTATCCAACTCAGTTCTCAGTCCTTTCAACAAGATTTCCCAGAGACTAAACAATTTCCTTCAGATATTACGCTCTTTCAAGATGAATTCCTATTGTATGATGCACATTCCTATATATTTCCCATCTTTCATTGTGAATTCTGAGTGATAGTTTCACTATTATCCAGTGATACAAGCTCATTCATTGTGAATTGTGTTTATACAGCGTTTTTCCATATATACTAGCTCTTCCAATGTAAGTTATTACTACTTTAATCATTAGCGTAACTATCATTGTAATTTCTAATAGTTTTAAATCCTTTCCTCCATTTATATCCTCTCTGTGAAAATGAATTAAATGTTTAACCCACTTTATTCCAGAAAACGCCAACTGTTTTAGCCTGAAATATAAATGTAATGAGTATCCAACTCAGTTCTCAGCTCTTTGAACAAGATTTCCCAGTGATTACACAGTGTCTTTCACATATTAAGGCTCTATGAATATGTATTCCTAGTGTTTCAAGCACATTCCTAAATATTTCCCTAGTCTATCATTGTGAATTCTCCGTTTGAATAACTCTTGTGTAGTGATTCAGCTCTTTAAACGTGAATTATTACTGTTTTTATCACTAGCCTGTCATTTTGATTTCTAAAGTTTGGAATCTTTTCCACCTGTTATGTCTGCTCTATGAAAATGAATTAAATGTTTAACCCACATTTTTCCTAAAACGCAAAACATTTAGATTTAATTATAAATGTAACCAGTATCCAACTCAGTATTC
Organism: Plecotus auritus; assembly: GCF_963455305.1. Taxonomy (NCBI): domain Eukaryota; kingdom Metazoa; phylum Chordata; class Mammalia; order Chiroptera; family Vespertilionidae; genus Plecotus; species Plecotus auritus. The sequence continues at coordinate 60,617,879 of NC_137784.1, forward strand.
AGCTCTTTGAAAACCATTTCCCAGTAAATAAACATTGTCTTCAGATATTAAGGCTCTATGAACATGTATTCCCAGTGTTTTAATCACATTGCTAGATATTTCCTTATTCTATCACTGTGAATTCTCAGTTTGATTAATGTTTTTACGATGATTCAAGCTCATTCATTATGAATTCCCAATGTTTATACACCATAACCATAACCTTCATCAAACACTAACCCTAACCCTAACCCTAATTTTAGCACTAACTCTAGCAGTCACCCTAACCCTAATGCTAACACTAACCCTGGCCCTAAACGTAGCCGTAACCCTAACATTAACCCGAACCCTAACCCTAATGTTAGCCCTGACCCTAGACCTAGCCCTAATACTAGCCCTAACAGAAGCCCTAATCTTAGCCCTAGCCCTAACCCTAACCTTAACATTACCCCTAACTCTACCCCTAATCCTAGCCCTAACCCTAACCCTAACCCTAAACCTAAATTTAACTTTAGCCCTAACACTAGCTCTAGCCCTAACCATAAAGGTAACCCTAATCTTTGCTCTAGCCCTAACCCTAACCCTTAACCCCAATACTAGCCCTAACAGAAGCCTTAATCTTAGCCCTAACCCTGTACCTAACTCTAATTCTAACCCTAACCCTAGCCCAAACCCTAACCCTATCCCTAACCCTAAATTTTCATATCTGCTATATGAAAATTACTTTTTAAGATATCAGAGCCAAATGAAAATGAATGTTTAAATGTTTCACCAAACTTCTTTCAAAAATGCCAACTCATTTAGACCAAATTATAAATGTAACCAGGTATCCAATCATTTTTCAGGTCTTTCCACAAGATTTCCCTGAGACTAAACAGTTTCCTTCAGATATTACGCTCTATCAAGATGAATTCCTATTATATGAAGCACATTCCTAAATATTTCCCGTCTTTCATTGTTAATTCTGAGTGATAGTTTCACTATTATCTAGTGATACAAGCTCATTCATTGTGAATTGTAAGTGTATATACAGCGTTTTTCCATATATACTAGCTCTTCCAATGTAAGTTATTACTATTTTAATCATTAGCGTAACTGTCATTGTAATTTCTAATAGTTTTAAATCCTTTCTTCCTTTTATATTCTCTATATGAAAATGAATTAAATGTTTAACCCACTTTATTCCAAAAAACACCAACTCTTTTAGCTTGAATTATAAATGTTACGAGGATCCAACTCAGTTCTCAGCTCTTTGAACAAGATTTGCCAGTGATTACACAGTGTCTTTCACATATTAAGGTTCTATGTACATGTATTCCTAGTGTTTCAAGCACATTCCTAAATATTTCCCTAGTCTATCATCGTGAATTCTCAGTTTGATTAACTCTCGTGTAGTGATTCAGCTCTTTAAACGTGAATTATTACTGTTTTTTATCATTAGCCTATCGTTTTAATTTCTAAAGTTTTGAATCTTTTCCACCTGTTATGTCTGGTCTATGAAAATAAATTAAATGTTTAACCCACATTTTTCCTAAAACGCCAAACATTTAAATTTAATTATAAATGTAACCAGTATCCAACTCAGTACTCAGCTCTTTGAAAACCATTTCCCGGTAACTAAACATTGTCTTCAGATATTAAGGCTCTATGAACATGTATTCCCAGTTTTTCAAGCACATTGCTAGATATTTCCTTATTCTATCACTGTGAATTCTCAATTTGATTAATGTTTTTCCAATGATTCAAGCTCATTCATTATGAATTCCAAATGTTTATACACCATAACCATAACCTTCATCAAACACTAACCCTAACCGTAACCCAAACCTAATTTTAGCACTATCTCTAGCAGTCACCCTAACCCTAATGCTAACACTAACCCTGGCCCTAAACATAACCATAACCATAACATTAACCCCGACCCTAACCCTAACGTTAGCCCTGACCCTAGACCTAGCCCTAATACTAGCCCTAATAGAAGCCCTAATCTTAGCCCTAGCCCTAACCCTAATGCTAACCCTAACGCTAGCCCAAACCCTAACCTTAACCTTACCCCTAACTCTATCCCTAATCCTAGCCCTAACCCTAACCCTAATCCTAAACCTAAATTTAACCTTAGCCCTAACACTAGCCCTAACCCTAGCCCTGGCCCTAACCATAAAGGTAACCCTAATCTTTGCTCTAGCCCTAACCCGAACCCGAACCCCAATACTAGCCCTAATCTTAGCCCTAACCCAGCTCTAATCCTAACCCTAACCCTGTACCTAACCCTAATTCTAACCCTAACCCTAGCTCAAACCCTAACCCTATCCCTAACCCTAAATTTTCATAACTGCTGTATGAAAATAACTTTTCAAGATATCTGAGACAAATCAAATTGAATGTTTATATGTTTCACCAGACTTCTTTCAAAAACGCCACTCATTTATACCAAATTATAAATGTAACCAGGTATCCAATCAGCTTTCAGGTCTTTCCACAAGATTTACCTGAGACTAAACAGTTTCCTTCAGATATTACGCTCTATCAAGATGAATTCCTATTGTATGAGGCACATTCCTAAATATATCCCGTCTTTCATTGTGAATTCTGAGTGATAGTTACACTATTATCCAGTGATACAAGCTCATTCATTGTGAATTCTAAGTGTTTATACAGCGTTTTTCCATGTATACTAGCTCTTCCAATGTAAGTTATTAGTACTTTAATCATTAGCGTAACTATCATCGTAATTTCTAATTGTTTTAAAACCTTTCTTCCTTTTATATCTTCTCTATGAAAATGAATTAAATGTTTAACCCACTTTATTCCAAAAAACGCCAACACTTTTAGCTTGAATTATAAATGTAACGAGTATCCAACTCAGTTCTCAGCTCTTTGAACAAGATTTCCCAGTGATTACACAGTGTCTTTCACATATTAAGGCTCTTATGAACATGTATTCCTAGTGTTTCCAGCACGTTCCTCAATATTTCCCTAGTCTATCATTGTGAATTCTCAGTTTGATCAAGTTTCTCCAGTGATTCAAGCTTACGCATTGTGAATTTCAAATGTTTATATACCATAACCTTAACCTTAACCCAAGCCCTAACCCTAACCCTAGCCTTAACCCTAACACTAATATTAGCCTTAACCAAAGCCCTAACCCTAGACTTAACGCTAAACCTATCATGAACCCTAGCCCTAACCCTAAATCTAACCCCAACCCTAGCTTTAACCCTATCTGTAAACCTTGCCTTAACCTTAACCCTAACCCTAGCCATAACCTTAGCCTTTCCCGTCACCCTAACACTAACCCTAATAGTAGCCCTAACCCTAGCCCTAACCCTCACATAACCCTAGCCCTAACCCTAACCCTAATACAAGTCCTACTCATAGCCCTAACCTTAGCTCTAATCCTAACCCTAAGCAGTCATATCTGCTGTATTAAAATAACTTTTAATGTTTCTGAGCCCTATGAAAATGAATGTTTAAGTGTTTAACCAACCTTCTTTCAAAAACGTCAAATCATTTAGATTAAATTAAAAATGAAAACAGTATCCAACTCAGTTCGCAGGTCTTTCAACCAGATTTCCCAGAGACTAAACCGTTTCCTTCAGATATTATGCCCTTTAAGATGAATTCCTATTGTATGAAGCACATTCGTAAATATTTACCTCATCTATCATTGTGAATTCTCAGTTTGATTAACATTTCTCCAATGATTCAAGCTCATTCATTGTGAATTCCAAATGTTTATACACCATAACCATAACCTTCACCCAAACACTTACCCTAACCCTAACCCTAACCCTAAAGCTAACCCTAATCCTACTCCTAAACTTAACCTTAACCCTAACCCTAGACCTAACCCTAACCCTAACCCTAGCCCTGACCCTAACCGTAGCCCTAACCCTAGCCCTAACCCTAGCCATAACCAAAGCCTTAACCATAACCCTAACCCTTACCTTAGCACTAACCCTATTCATATCCCTAGCCCAGCACTAACCCTAACCCTAACCCTAGCCCTTACCATAAACCTAACCCTAACCCAAGTCCATGCCCTAACCCTAATCCTAACCTTATTTCCAGCTATAACCCAAGCCCTAAACTTAGCCTTACCCCTAACTCTACCCCTAAGCTTAGCCCTAACCCTAACCCTAACCCTAAAAATAAATTTAACCTTAGCCCTAACCCTAGCCTTAACCCTATCCCTAGCCCTAACCATAAAGCCAACCAAAATCCTAGATCTAGCCTTAACCCTAACCCTAACCCTAACCTTAACCCTAACCCTAACCCTAATAGTAGCCCTAACAGAAGCCCTAATCTTAGCCCTAACCCTAGCTCTAATCCTAACCCTAACCCTGTCCCTAACCCTAATACTAGCTCTAACCCTAGCCTTAATTCTAGCCCTAGCCTTAACTCTAGCCCAAACCCTAACCCTAGCCCAAACCCTAACCCTACCCCTAACCCTAAATTGTCATATCTGCTGTATGAAAATAACTTTTTAAGATATCTGAGCCAAATGAAAATGAATGTTTAAATGTTTCACCAAACTTCTTTCAAAAACGCCAAATCATTTAGAGTAAATTAAAAATGTAACCAGTATCCAAATCAGTTCTCAGTTCTTTCAACAAGATTTCCCAGAGACTAAAGAGTTTCCTTATGATATTACGCTCTTTCAAGATGAATTCCTATTGTATGAAGCACATTCCTAAATACTTCCCTAGTCTATCATTGTGAATTCTGAGTGTTAGTTTCACTATTATCCAGTGATTCAAGCTCATTCATTGTGAATTGCAAGTGTTTATACAGCGTTTTTCCATATATACCACCTCTATTCACTTTTTCCCAGTGTTTCAAGCTCCTTCATTGTGAATATCAAGTATTTATACAGCGTTTTTCTATATATACCAGCTCTTTTAACGTGATTCCTATTTTAAAGAGTATCCTACCTTTCACAGCTCTTGGAATACAAATTCTCACTATTTGTACAATGCCCTAGTAGTATTAAGGTTCTACAAATGTATTCCAGGTGTTTCAGACACATTCCTAGACATTTCCCTTGTCTATCATTTTGAGCTCTGACAGTTTAAACATTTTCATACAGGTATGTTAGCCCAATGAATCTGAATGTTTAAGTGTTTAAGCTTCTGTCAAAAACACCAGCACATTGAGACTGAATTATGAATGCAAACAGTATCGCACTCACTTCACAGCTCTTTGATCAATATTTCCCAGTGATTACACAGTATCTTTCAGATATTAAGGCTCTTTGTACATGTATTGCTTGTGTTTCAAGCACATTCACAAATATTACCCTGTGTATCATTGTGAATTTTCAATGTTTGATTCACTTTTTCCCAGTGTTTCAAGCTCATTCATTCTGAATTCCATGAATTTAAACAGCGTTTTTACATATAAACCAGCTCTTTAAATGTGAATGTTTACTATTTTACAGACTGTCTTACCTTTCACAGCTCTTTGAATACAAATTCTCAGTATTTCAACATGCATTAGAGATGTTAAAGTTCTACAAACGTATTCCAAGTGTTTCCGATGCATTCCGAGACATTTCCCTGGTCTGTCATTTTGAGCTCTGAGAGTATGAACATTTTCATACAGGTATCTGAGCCCTATGAAAATGAATGTTTAAATGTTTAACGAACCTTCTTTCAAAAATGCCAACTCATTTAGACTGAATTATAAATGTAACCAGTATCTAACACAGTTCTCTGCTCTTTGAACCTGATTTCCCAGTGAATAAACAGTGTCCTTCAGTTATTAAGGCTCTATGAACATGTTTTCTTAGTGTTTCAAGTACATTCCTAAATAGTTCCCTAGTCTATCATTGTTAATTCTCAGTGTTGTATTCACTGTTGTCCAGTGATTCAAGCTCATTCATTGTTAAGTCCAAGTGTTTATACAGCATTTTTCCATATATACCAGCTCTTTAAATGTAAATATTACTACATTGTGATTTCTAAGAATTTAGAATACTTTCATACTGTTATATCAGCTTTATGAAAATGAATTTTTATTTTTATTTATTTATTTATTTAAAATTTTTTAATTTATTTTATTTTTTTTACATTTTTTAATTGTTTGAAGTATTAAAAATAGTAGTACATATGTCTCTTTTTTCCCCCCATTGACCTACCCCCACCCTCCCCTTCCCCCCAGTACATGCCTTTACCTGCCCCCCCCCCCAGTGTCTTTTATCCATTGGTTATGCTTATATGCATGCGTACAAGTCCTTCGGTTGATCTCTTACAACCCCCCCCCCGAAAATGAATTTTTAAATGTTTAACCAACTTTCTTCCAAAAACGCCAAGTCATTTAGACTGTCTCAGTGTTAAGACACTGCCCCACAGATTTTAAAGTTCTAGCAACTTGCATTCCAATTGTTTCAAGCACATTCCAAGACATTTCCCTGGTCTTTCATAGTGAATTCTGATAGTTCTAAGCACTTTCACACATTTAACGGATTTCTTTGAACATGAATTCTTAGTATTTTTTAAAACTTTCTTTGAAAAACGTCAACTCATTGATACTGACTTATAAATGCACCTTTGAACATGAATTCTCAGTGCTTCAACACAGCCCCACAGATATTAAGGTCTAAAAACTTGTATTCCAAGTGTTTCAAGCACATTCCAAAAGTTTCTCTCGTCTATCATAGTGAGTTCTGATAGTTCCAAGCTCTTTCACACAGTTAACTAACTTCTATGAACATGATTTGGTTTGTAAAAAACTTTCTTAGAAAAACATCAACTCATTGAGAATGACTTATAAATGTACCTTTGAACACGAATTCTGTGCTTCAACACAGCCCCGTAGATATTAAGGTTCTACAAACTTGTGTTTCAAGCACATTCCAAAATGTTTCCCTGGTCTATCATTGTGAGTTCTGAGAGTTCTAGGCACTTTCATACAGTTAACTGTGTTCTGTGAACACGAATTCTTTGTTTTGTAAACAACTTGCCTCAAAAAACGCCAACTCATTGAGACTGACATATAAATTCATCTTTGAACATGAATTCTCAGTGTTTCAACACTGCCTCACAGATATTAAGGTTCTACAAACATGTATTCTAACTGTTGAGTCTGAATTATAAATATTGTAAACACGATCCTAACCAGTTAACAGCTCTTTGAACACTGTCCCACAGATATTAAGGTTCTGTGACTTTCAATGTGCAGCATGACATCATTAAAGGCATTGCTAGCCTCAAAGTGTAGCCTAGAATCACAGCCTCTGAGCCAAATCTGCACACTTGGAGAGCCCAGCCTACCCCCACATAGATGAGCCTATCACCAAAGGGCCGAGCCTCGCTCAGGGAGAATACAGGCAAAGTCTTAAGCAATGGCAGACTGGGTCCTGGGCCTCTCTCTCAGCAAGTCTTAGGAGGCCCTTGGCACACTACTCCCTTGGTCTCTCTATCAGAGATTCCTAACAAGGCCCAGGGCCCTGGCAACCTTGGCCCTGGGCTTCTCTTAGAAACTTCTAAAGAGTCAGTAAGTTCTTAGAGGCCAAGCCCCATAGAGATCCAAGGTCCCTAGAGGACTGAAGGGGCAAAATTTCTGGCAGAGGTCCAGCTGTTATGTAACTGGTGGCTTCCATCCCCTTCTTAGGCCTAAGCAGCCCTAGCCTTAAGAGGCAGATAGTGAGGGTAAGGTGCTGTACTCACGCTGATGATGGCCTGTGACTTTTCTGAAAGAGTTATCTGGGTTTCAAAAAGGAAGTGCTTAACTATGGGCCACTAAGTTACCATGCAAACTGGCTGTCTGTGGTGACCTGGGTGAGATGTCACTCACGGAGTCCAAAAGAGGCCACACACAGGAAGACTACATGAATTGAAAATAGTACATACATGATGGGACCTTGGAGGATCAGAGCTGTTATATAAGAGGTGGCCCAATTGTCCTTGGACCCTACTGCCCAACAACAATTCCTTCTTTCAGCCTAGATTTGTGGGCTCATGGAAGGCTCCCTATGACCTGCTGACAGAGGAAGGAAAGTTGTGGAGTGGCTTTGCATAATGTCAATATCCAACCAGAAACTGCACTGCTGCGATACAACAGGCTACTCTGGATATTTGTGAAGGACAGTGGTAATGAAACCATAGCAATGGGCAGAGCCTGGGGCCTCATTCTTTTTGTTTGGATGACAAATGACCAGATTTGCAATCAGATTCTGATTCATGGCTCCAGCCATGATCTTGCAATTGTAGTCAGAGACATGAAAGACACATTATTGGAAGATCATTTCCAATGACATTTGGGCAGAAGTTTCTTAGACAGTTCCCAAACAATGGGCATGAAATACAGATATTTGTGTCGCATATACTGTTTATAACAGTGAATTCTCACAGTTGAGGATTTCATTACTCAAGAATATAAAGTGGTCCTAGAAGGTTTGGCTCAGTGGGTAGAGCATCGGCCTGTGGACAGAAGGGTCCTGGGTTTGATTCTGGTCAAGGGAATATGCCAAGGTTGCAGGTTCAATCCCCAGTAGGATGTGTGCAGGAGGCAGCAAATCAATGATTCTCTCTCATCTTGATGTTTCTATCTCTGTCTCTCCCTCTCTCCCTTCCTCTCCGAAAGAAATAAAAAATATATCTATTTTAAAAATAAGATAAAGTGGCACATTCTATATATTCCCTCATATATGGAATGTAAAACCACAAACAAACAAGCAAGCAAAACCTCCCACATAGAGATGAAATCATGGTGGTTACAAGAGGGGAAAAACATGAAGGAGGAAAGGAGGTAAAGGGGTCAAATACAAGAGGACAGAGGAGGCTAGACTTTGGGAGGTGAGCACATAATGGATTATGCTATGTTGTACTATAGAGTCATAATATGACATTTATTTAATATTATTAAGCATATTACTTCCCACTCTTGTTCATGAAAAGAAGATATTTTTCTGTTTTTGGATAAACACATTTTTGTTTATCTACAAAAATTTGTTCAACCAGAATGAGGATAATCACCTGAGACTTGGTAATAGAACATGGGTGGCATGGTGTTAGCCATCAGATGGTTAGTGAGGAGTAGTGCTTAGAAAAATAAAAAAGATTCATAATGTTATCAAACCCAGTTCTGAATCCAGACTCCTGCCAAGCAAGGCAATTTCCAAGTACTGGGCTACAGCTTCAGTAGCTGGGGCGTGAAGAGCACTGGACAATCCAATGGGTTTCCTGCATTCTAGTTCCCATGTCTGTGGTGATAACATAGATTCTGAAAAATTTCCAAGTGGTCCCCTGCAGCAGACATGGATATGCTCTTGCTCATCACTTAATTTATATCCAGAATCAGATTGAAGAGATTCAGGACATGAACAGATTATTCTTTTTCAATGGCTCAACAAAATATGAGGAAAATTGGAAAGGTTCCTAGTACAGTTGTAACTGATAAGGAAGGAAACTAGAATAATTCATGATTTGTCATGGACAGGAAAAGTGTGCAAAAAAGAAGAAGCACTCAAGGGTAATAATGGCAGCGACATCTCCTGTGGCAGTTGCCAACTTGAATAGATGCAACTCTCAGTAGGAAATTAAAGGTGAAGGATGAAATGTGACCCTTGAGGAAATGTGCTACTCTTTGGAAGAACAACACGAGTACAATAATTTACACAAGCAGAAAAGTATATAATATGTGTGGAAATAATTAATGTTGGGGAAAATGTTACAAGGTACATGAATTTGGATGAGAGGGAATGTATTAATTTTAGCTCACCAGACAGAAACTCTGCATTTAAAATTTCAGAGTGGGTGATTAGAAAAGGCTCTAAAAGCTTATAGGGATGATTGGCTGACAAATGCATTGAATCATGGCCCAATAAATGTGACATGGAAATGCCCACTGTCTCTTGTTTTAATAAAGAAACAGCAGCTCAAAATTTTATGGAGGGGAGAATGTTAGAGTGGATTGGTCATAAGAGTCCTATTCCAAACTCTGTGCATGTACCCCTGGCATAACTTTCACCAATACATTGCAAGATATATTTAAGAGTGGAAATGGCATGTTTGAAGAGCTGTGTGTTGATGCTTCTATGAAGGCTAGACATTGGAAATTGAAACCTCTCAATGGAAAAATCTAAATGTGATGGGGTCTATGGATACCAAGGTGATGCAGGGAATGCAACTGCCAAACTCATGGTAGATCTGATCACACTGAAAGACTGAAAGTCAAAGCAGCATCAATGAGTCTGAACTCTCCAAAAGATAAACCAAACAATCCCATTTACCATTGCAACAACAAAAATTAAGATACTTAGCAATAAACGTAACCAAGGAGGTAAAAGACCTATCCTTGGAAAACTACAGGATGTTGAAAAAAGAGAGGAAGATATAAACAAGTAGAAGAATATACCATGTTCATGGATTGGTAGAATCAACATCATTAAAATGTCCATACTACCCAAGGCAATCTACAGATTCAATGCAATTCCTATTAAAATACCAACAGCATATTTCAAAAGTCTAGCACAAACAGTCCAAAAATTATATGGAACCAAAAAATACCCCTAATGGCCATGGAAAATCTTGGGAAAGAAGAACAAAATTGGAGGAATCAAAATTTCAGATATCAAAATATACTACAAAGTTCCTGTACTCAAAACAGCCTGGTACTGGCACAAGAACAGGCATATAGATCAATGAAACAGAACAAAGACCCCCAAAAATCTACCAAAGCCATTACACGCAATTAATATTTGACAAAGGAGGCAAGAGCATACGATGTAGTAAAGACTGTGTCTTCAATATATGGATTGGGAAAACTGGACAGTTATATGCAAAAAATAAAAATAAAAGTAGACCACCAACTTACACCATACACAAGAATAAACTCAAAATGGATAAACGACCGAAATGTAAGTTGTGAGACCATAAAAATCTTAGAAGAAATGATAGGCAGCAAAATCTCAAGACATCTCTTGTAGCAATATGTTTACCGATACATCTCCTAGGGCAAAATAAACTAAGGAGAAAATAAACAAGTGGAACTATGTCAAAATAAAAAGCCTTTGCACAGCAAAAGTAACCATCAATGATATGAAAAGTGAGACCACTGCTTTGGAGAACATATTTTCCAATGATAAATCTGATAAGGGGTTAATTAAAAAATATATAAGGAACTCATACAACTTAACAAAAGGAAGACAAACAACCCAATTAAAAATGGGCAAAGGACCTAAACAAAGGAGACATACAAAAGGCCAAGAGACATATGAAAAAGTGCTCAGCCACTAATCATCTAAGAGATGCAAATTAAAAATGACAATGAGCTGTCACCTCAAACCTGTCAGAATAGCTACCACCAACAAATCAACAAATGACAAGTGCTGGCAAAGATATGGAGAAAAGGGAAAACTGCTGGTGGGAATGCATACTGGTGCAGCTACTGTGCAAAATAGTATGGAGTGTCCCCAGCAAATTAAATATGGAACTTCCATATGAGCCAGTGATCCCATTTCTAGGAATATATTCTAAGAAACTTGAAATACCAATCAGAAAGCATATACCTACACCCCTATGTTCATGGCAGCGCAATTTATAATAGCTAAGATTTGGAAACAGCCTATGAGCCTATGAGTGGATTAAAAACTGTGATACATCTACAGAATATAGTACTACACAGCTCTAAAAAAGAAAGAACTCTTACCATTTGCAGCAGCATGGATGGACCTGGAGAGCATTATGCTGAGAGACATAAACCAGTCAGAGAAAAGTAAGCATCACATGATCTCACTTATATGTGGAATCTAATGAACCAAATAAACTGATGAACAAAAATAGATCTGGAGACAGAAGCATCAAACAGACGGTTAAAACTCAGAGGGAAGGCGGGGGAGGATGGGTGGGTGTGAAGAGAACAACCAAAGAACTTGTATGCATTATATTCCTAACCCATGGACACAGACAATAGGGTGATGAAGGCCTGGTGTGGGGGTTGGGGGCGGGCAGGGAGAGGCCAATGGGGGAAAAAGGGAACATATGTAATACTTTCAACAATAGTGATTTAAAAAACAAACAAACAAAGCTCATGCGGGGGGCGGGGGGGGGGAGGGGAATGGTGGCGGAATAGACAGACCTGTTCCGAGCCTTGTCCCGGATCAGAAAGAAAGAACAGCTGAGGGTCGCACGAGGAGTGTTTGTTGGCAAGTTAAGGGACAGCTAAACTCCAGGAGAAGGTGGTGGACTGCTAGATGGGGTTCCCCTGACCAGGCAGCCCCCACTGCGGCTGGGTCCCCTCCCGGAGCTGCGGGTTCGGATGCGGAGTCGGCGCCATCTTGAAAGGGAAAGTGGAGCTTATCGGAAGCCTGAAAATCCACAACTGCGGCACCCACAGAACAGCTGCGAGCCCCAGAACACCGATCCCCAGTTGGCGCAAACACGCGGATTCAGTGGAGCTGTACACTCCACCATGGAAAGGTCAGATTTCACCTGGGATAAGGTGAGGTCTCTGGTCCCGGCGGGAGAAAGGAACACGCGTTTTGCGGGAGCTGGAGGACCAGGGAAGTCTGTGCCTAGAAAAATCCATGGCTGTTGGAGCTGGCGTGATCCATGAATGTGGAAGGGGGTCCTCAGAGCTGCTAACAGAAGGGCTCTCTAAAAAGCAACCCATTTTGATCTGACGTGCAGGGACAGCCTAAGAATTTCAAAGGTGTGCCGGCTGCTTAGACTTGCGTGCAGACCCATTGTTCGCACACTTGGGCTTTTTCCTCTTCAAATCCTTGCTTCTGATTACTAAGCCCAATACATAGGATCACCCAGTTGGGGACACCCTGGGAGACTGCAGGGGAAAGTGTTTCTCTGGAACCTGGGGATCAGAGCAGGGAGTGACCATCGGAGAGCCAGCTCTGAGGCAGCCCACTTCCACAAACCGGTATTGAGTGCCAGAGGGAAAGAAGATGTAAATACAGGCTAGAGAGGCCAAAGAGATCTGGAAGTCAATCCAGAAACACTGTCACCCAGGGGCTGCATCACAAATTGACTCTTGTGTAATCAAAAATAAAGCAATACGAGAAATTAAGACACACCGCCTGCTTAAAAATCAGGCCTGGCTTACAACACTGAAGAGCAGTGGAACACAGGGAACTGCAATACTGTCTGGACTGAGAAACAGGCATGCCAAACAGAACAATAGAGGAAGTGAATGACCTTCACTACTGCATATTTTATTTTTTTTATTTTCAATTTTTATTATTTTATTTTCATTTTTTGCATCTTTTACTCAAGAAACTATTTTTTTTCTTTTTTCCTCACTTGATTTTACCTTTTTAATTATTACATTTTTATTTTCAATCAGTATCATTACTACTACTATTTTACCTTTTTTAAAAAGTATTTTATTTTCTCTTTATTTTACTTTGGGATTAGTGTTCTACATTCTAGTTTCATCTTTCCTTTAGCATCGTTTTACTCTATCTGAACTCAACCTTTATGCCATCACTCTCTTCCTAACCTTTCCCTTTTGGTGTCCTGTTTATCTTACCCCTTTCCTGCTTTAGATTTTCCCTATTCTTTCTATTTACCCCCTGATAAAATTTCACCCTACTTATATATCTAATCTACAATCACCTGCTCCAAGTCCATACACACCTCTGTCTTCACTGTCTTAACTATCCAAAAATTGTCTTTCTTTCTGTCCTTTTGTTGTTGTTTGCTTGAATGTTGATTATATCGAATTTTTATGCTTTTTTGTGAGATTGTTTTGCTTATTCTATTTTTTGTTTGCTTTGTTTTTTGCTTCTTTTTTCCCTTGCCTCACTTGATATTAGTTGGTGTTGTAGTTTGTATTAATCCCCAGGTACTTGTTGCTGGCATTTGCTGGGATTAGTGGTTGTTCTATTGGAGTTTTCTCCCCATATATATATAGTTTGTTCCCCTTTCTCTCTTAGTCTCTTTCTTGTCTCTCTTACTTTTTTTTTCCTTTTCCCAATTTTATTTTGACACTCCTTTTTTTTTCTTTCTTTCTTTTTCCTCTTCTTCTTTCTCGCCTATACCCTAATTTGACTTACTCTGGTGGTCACCTTTATTGGAGGTTATTAATATCGTGAATACATTTCTGTTCAGTGCCTTGTGCGTTGTAACTGGTTGTGTTGTATTTTGTGCCTTTAAATCAACACAGGAGAGAGAGAACTACATAACCAGACATCCAGAGAAGAGAGACCATAGGGAGACAAAAAAACAGCCCGCATATGAAAGAAAAGCAGGCATCACCAAAAAAGGAAGTAAACGAAATGGAGGCAAGCAACCTTTCAGAGAAAGAATTCAGAGAAATGGTCATAAGGTGGCTGAAAAGAATGGAAACAAATTCGAAAATATGAGCAAGAACCAAGAGGAAATGAAGAAGAACCAAGAAGAAATGAAAAAATGAGGAGGAGGAAAATGGCGGCAGAATAGACGGACGTGTCTTGAGCCTTGTCCCGGAACAGATAGAGGGAGCAGCTGAAACGAGTGGAATCCAGCCTGAATTGGCGAAGGAGGCGCAGCTGGTGAGACAGTTTGCAGCGGGGAAGGGCAGAGATCCCCCCGATAAAGGTAAAGTCAAGGATCTAGGCAGTATAATCTGCTGTACCTCTGAGCCCAGGTCAAGGAGAAACTACACAGCACCAAGCCACGTCCCTGAGGAAAGGCAAAGCGTCTGAATGAAAAAAAAAAGGGTCCACGGGACTGCGGGAGGTAGGAGATTTTAGACCTTGGAGTCTGGATTTGGGATCTGAGCTCTAAGGCAGCCCTGAAGAGCTGCCGGACCGCACAGTGCCGGCAGAAAGGAACTTGCAGAGACGCGGCCCCTCCTCGCGCTGGGGCCTGTGCCTTTCTGCACTGAACCTGGTTCCTAGGACCCTTAGGATACAGTCGCTTACCTGTAGTTGAGGTGCAGAAGAGGGAGTGGGATTGTGGAATCTGGGGAGAGTAGGCAGCGGATGGTCCAGGAGAGGTGGAAGCGAGTCTGGTGCTGAGTCATATCTAGGCCCCATCGCCATTTTCTCCTGAGAGATAGCCCCTCCCTCCAGTCTCCAGGCAACCAATATAGCCACACCCAGATCCCACACTGATTAACACCATGGAATCTCAATACTCCCTGAGGCCATAGGATCTGCCATAAAAGAGAAATCTTTAGAAGTTAAGCACCTCAATTACACAGCTGCACTGCCAGAGTCCTTCAGAGTGCCTCAGTGTGCCTCACTGGCAAACTTAACCATGGGTGCTCCTGTGAGCCGCCACTGGGAGTAAGCGCCTATCCACCACAGGTGCAGCAGTGAAAGCTGCGTCTGCCCACCCCATAACTACAGAACTCTGGGCATCACAGTCACACCTTTCCAGAGTGTAGGCTCCCTGAGCCACATCACCCAGACAGACAGTTCCTTGGTGCCACTGTGAGTCCCCACTGGGCACACGTGATTTCAATTAAGGGTGCAAGACAGCAAAAATTGGGATACTCCCCTCCACGGCTGCTGACTTCTAGACACAGCAGTTGTGCCTCTCAAGCTCGCAGGCCTACATCAAGAGAACCCAAATAGCTCAAATAGGGAGCTACACTAGATTACCAAGCCCAGGAGAACTGAGAGATTACACCAGTAGCACCATCACCAAAAGAACCTGGGTAGCAAAGCAATTGGATCTACAATTAAAACATTACAGGAAAACATGGGGAGACAAAAAAGCAACTCCCAAAGGAAAGAAAAAGAGGAATCACCAGAGACGGAGTTAAATGAAATTGAGGCTAGTAGCTTAACAGAGAAAGAATTCAGAGTTATGGTTATAAGGATGTTTATACAGATGGATGACAAATACACACAACTCAATGAGAACTATAAGGAGCTGAATGAGAATGTCACCAACATGAAAAGAAACCAAGAAGAGATGAAGAATGACATAGCTGCAATAAAGAACACATTTGAAGGCTTAAACAGTAGACTAGAAGAGACTGAGGACCGCATCAGCGAATTAGAAGACAAGGTAGGAAAAAACACACAAACACAGCAGCAATTGGAAAGAAGACTTAAAAAGCAAGAGGAGAGCCTAAGGGAGCTTTGGGACAACACAAAACGAAACAATATTAGAATACTAGGGATACCAGAAGGAGAGGAAGAGAAGCAAGGAATAGAAAACCTGTTTGAAGAAATAATGACAGAAAACTTCCCTGATATTGGCAAGAAAAAAACTATGCAAGTCCAAGAAGTACATGGAGTCCCAAACAGGTTGAACCCCAAAAGACCGACACCAAGACACATCATAATTAAACTGGCGAACACCAATGACAAAGTAAGAATCTTAAAGGCTGCCAGAGAGAGACAGAAAGTTATCTACAAGGGATCTCCTATTAGAATATCAACTGATTTCTCAACAGAAACACACCAGGCCAGAAGGGAATGGAATGAAATATACAAAATGATGCAAAGCGAGGGTTTGAATCCAAGAATAGTATACCCAGCAAAGCTATCATTCAAAATTGAAGGTGGAATCAGGAGCTTCACAGACAAAAAAGGGCTAAGAGAGTTTATCACTACCAAGCCAGCAATGCAGGAGATGCTAAAGGGACTGCTGTAAAAAGAAGAAAGAGAAAGGCAAAAAGAAACACAAACACTAAGGAAAAATATGACAACAAACATGTACTTGTCAATAATAATGTTAAACGTAAATGGATTAAATGCACCAATCAAAAGACATAGGGTAGCTGAATGGATAAAAAATATGACCCATATATTTGCTGTCTACAAGAGACCCACCTCAAAGCAAAGGATTCACACAGACTGAGTGTGAAGGGATGGAAAAACATTTTTTCAGGCAAATGGAAATGAGAAAAAAGCTGGGGTTGCGATACTTATATCTGATAAAATAGACCTCAAAGTAAAGGCCATAACAAGAGATAAGGAAGGCCACTACATAATACTAAAGGGAGCAATTCAACAAGAAGATATAACTCTGGTAAACATATATGCACCCAATGCAGGAGCACCCAAATACATAAAAGAACTCCTAGAAGATATCAAGGGAGAGATCGACAACAATACAATCATAGTAGGAGACTTTAATACACCACTGACATCACTGGATAAATCCTCTAGACAAAAAATCAGCAAAGAAACAGCAATTCTAAATGATGCACTAGATCAAATGGACCTAACTGACATCTTCAGAACATTTCACCCCAAAGCCATGGAATATACGTTCTTCTCAAGTGCACATGGGACATTTTCAAAAAAAGACCACATACTGGCTCACAAGCAAAGTCTCCCCAAATTCAAAAAGATTGAAATCATATCAAGCATTTTCTCAGACCACAATGGCATACTATTAGAAATAAACTATAATAAAAACATTCCAAAAAATTCAAACACTTGGAAGCTGAATAGCATGCTATTAAACAATGATTGGGTGATCAACGAGATTAAAGAAGAAATTAAAAACATCCTGGAGACTAATGACAATAAAAACACAACAATGCAATTGCTATGGGACACAATGAAAGCAGTCCTGAGAGGGAAGTTTATAGCTCTACAGGCCTACCTCAAAAAACAAGAAAAAAATGCTAATAAATGATCTAACTCAACAACTCAAAAAATTAGAAAGAGAGCAACAAGAAAAGCACACAGTGAGCAGAAGGAAGGACATAATAAAGATCAGAGCGGAGATAAATGACATTGAGACCAAAAATCAATACAAAAGATCAACAAAACCAAGAGCTGGTTCTTTGAATGGATAAACAAGATTGATGAACCTCTCGCCAGACTCACTAAGAAGCAAAGAGAGAGGACCCAAATAAACAAAATCAGAAATGAAAGAGGAGAAATAACAACAGACCCCACCGAAATACAAAGGATTGTTAAAAAAACTATGAACAACTCTATTCCAACAAACTGGACAACCTGGAGGAAATGGACACATTCCTAGAAAAATATAACCTTCCAAAACTCAATCAGGAAGAATCTAAACAGCTCAATATGCCAGTAACTATGGAAGAAATTGAAACAGTCATCAAAAAGCTTCCAGGAAACAAAAGCCCGGGGCCAGATGGCTTCACAGGGGAGTTTTACCAAACATTCAAGGAAGAACTAAAACGTATCCTCCTCAGACTATTTCAGAAAATTCAAGAGGAAGGAACACTTCCAAGCTCTTTCTATGAAGCCAGCATCACCCTAATACCAAAACCAGATAAAGATAACACAATGAAAGAGAATTATAGGCCAATATCCCTCATGAATATAGATGCCAAAATCCTCAACAAAATTCTAGCAAATCGAATCCAGCTGTACATCAGAAAGATCATACACCATGACCAAGTAGGATTTATCCCAGGGATGCAAGGATGGTACAATATTTGCAAATCAATAAACGTGATACATCACATAAACAAATTGAGAGATAAAAACCACATAGTCATATCAATTGATGTAGAAAAAGCATTTGACAAAATCCAACACCCTTTCTTGATAAAAACTCTCAGCAAGGTGGGAATAGAAGGATCATACTTGAACATAATAAAAGCCATATATGACAAACCCACAGCCAACATCATACTCAATGGGCAAAAACTAAAACCATTTCCCCTAAGAACAGGAACAAGACAGGGATGCCCACTCTCACCACTCCTGTTCAATATAGTGCTGGAAGTATTAGCCATTGCAATCAGACAAGAAGAAGAAATAAAAGGCATCCAAATTGGAAAAGAAGAAGTAAAACTGTCCTTATTCGCAGATGACATGATACTGTACATAGAAAACCCTAAAGACTCCATCAAAAAATTACTAGACTTAATAAATGAATTTGGCAATGTGGCAGGATACAAAATTAACGCCAAGAAATCTATGGCATTTCTATACACCAATAATAAAGGTACATAAAGAGAGACTAAAAAAGCAATCCCTTTTACCATCGCACCAAAAAAATTAAGATACCTAGGAATAAACTTAACTAAGAAGGTAAAAGACCTATACGTGGAAAACTACACGACACAGAAAAAAAAGATAGAGAAAGACATAAACAGATGGAAGAACATACCATGTTCATGGATTGGTAGAATCAACATCATCAAAATGTCCATACTACCCAAAGCAATCTATAAATTCAATGCACTTCCCATTGAAATACCAATGACATATTTCACAGACCTAGAACGAACTTTCCAAAAATTTATCTGGAATAAAAAAAGACCCCGAATAGCTGCAGCAATCCTGAGAAAGAAGAACAAAGTAGATGGGATCTCAATACCGGACATCAAGCTGTATTACAAAGCAACTCTTCTTAAAACAGTCTGGTACTGGCACAAGAACAGACATATTGATCAATGGAATAGAATAGAGAACCCAGAAATTGACCCAAATCACTATGCTCAATTAATATTTGACAAAGGAGGCACGAACATACAATGGAGTCAAGACACTCTCTTCAACAAATGGTGTTGGGAAAATTGGACAGATACATGCAAAAAAATGAAGCTAGATCACCAACTTACACCATACACAAAAATAAACTCAAAATGGATAAAGGACTTAAACATAAGACGGGAAACCATAAAAATACTAGAGGAATCCACAGGCAGCAAAATCTCAGACATATGCCGAAAAAACTTCTTCACTGATACTGCCCCTAGGGCAATGGAAACTAAAGAGAAAATAAACAAATGGGACTACATCAAAATTAAAAGCTTTTGCACAGCGAAGGAAACCATCAATAAAACAACAAGAAAGCCCACTGCATGGGAGAACATATTTGCCAATGATATCAACGATAAGGGTTTAATCTCCAACATTTACAGGGAACTCATGCAGCTTAAGAAAAAGAAGATAAACAACCCAATCAAAAAATGGGCATCTGATCTAAATAGACACATTTCGAAAGAAGACAGAAGGAAGGCCAAAAGACATATGAAAACCTGCTCAAAGTCACTAATCATCATAGAGATGCAAATCAAAACAACAATGCGGTACCATCTCACACCTGTCAGAATGGCTATTATCAACAAATCAACAAATGACAAGTGCTGGCGAGGATGTGGAGAAAAAGGAACCCTCGTGCACTGCTGGTGGGAATGCAGACTGGTGTAGCCACTGTGGAGAACAGTATGGAGTTTCCTTAAAAAACTAAAAATGGAACTCCCATTTGACCCAGTGATCCCACTTCTAGGAATATATCCCAAGAAACTAGAAACACGAATCAGAAAGGATATATGCACCCCAATGTTCATAGCAGCACAATTCACCATAGCTAAGATTTGGAAACAGCCTAAATGCCCATCAGCAGATGAGTGGATTAAAAAACTGTGGTATATCTACACAATGGAATACTACGCTCGGTAAAAAAGAAGGAGTTCCTAGCATTTGCAACAACATGGATGGAGATGGAGAGTATTATGTTAAGTGAAATAAGCCAGGCAGAGAAAGATAAATGTCACATGATCTCACTCATTTGTGGAATATAATGAACGGCATAGACTGATGAACAAGAACAAATCCAGAGACTGAGAAACGTCGAACAGCACGTCATACCTCAGGGAAGGTAGGGGGGTGGGGATAAGGGGGAGAGATCAACCACGGGACTTGTGTGCATGCATATGAGCCTAATCAATGGACACAGACAATAAGGGGGTGGGGGGTGGGGGGTTATGGGAGAAAAATTTGTGTTTTTGCCTCCGTGACAAAGTTGATATAAAGTTACAAAAAGAAATTGTCAGCCAGTTTGAAATTGAATTGCCATGGCCTAGAGCAAAGAATATCCTTACATGATATTATTCTACAATGTCATTATAATTTTAGATATTTTACAACAGCATATTGTACAATTATCCCAAACAAACTTACAAACTAATTCTTGGAATGTTTGACAGCAATTTAAAAAAAATAAAATAAAATAAAGAGGACATGAAAGGACTTAATCCCTTTCAGAAGGAATTAAGGCACTGGGAAGGCACCTGAGCATTCTATATTGGCCCCTCTTGCCTTTTGTGCCAATAGGGACCCTCTTCTCACAATCCAATTGCCCTCAGCTGTTGCCTGAGCTTTCTGTTCATGCTGAGCTGGAAGCCTCGTGGTGGCTGGTACCATGGATCTGTCTCTCGCCCAATTGTGTGAGCTGGGCCCTCCCTGGAGAAGAAACCTGAGTTCCCCGAGATATGTGATCAGTGCTGGGGCCCAGCCAGCAGGCCAGGGGATCCCAAGGCAGGTGCTGGGCGTGGAGGCCACGGGGGCATAGGCTACCAAGGAGACAGAACTGAACCTCACATCACCCTGCTTGGCCCCGGAGGATGACTGGTTAGCCCGAGACGGGAAAGATTCCTCAGGGAAGGAACAACCTAAGACAGGCACAGTCGCAGAGGGGCCATCAGGAGACAACTTGGGGATCATCAGAGGTGGGGCACAGAACCCCACCCTCCCAACCTTACAGGGGCCTGAACCCTCGCCCCGTCTGAGGGAGGTCTCCTGCTCCCATGGCTGCTTTGCTTCCCATGCCCAGCTCAGATCGGGACACAGGTGACAGACAGTTTGACTTGGCCCAGCTCAGATTGGGACCCAGGTAACAGACAGAGACTTGGCTGACAGGAGCTGCCCTATATCTAAATCCAGCCTAGCACCAGGAATGCTCAGGGCCTACTCAAGAATGCAAATAATCCTTTCCACTAATATTTACAGGGTAAACTAAGATTGATGGTAGAGTATTAAATTTGACAGTAAAATAATAATCAAGTTTTCAGATTAAATTAAATAGGCTAATTCAAATAAGTGAATATTCAAGAAAATTTAATTGTACTGGACAAAAAGCTGTTCCTAAAGTGTTAACTAAAATTTCTATTGGTAGTTCATCTCATGGTAAAATTCCTGAACATGCAATGAAACTAAAGCAGCCATATTTTTGTGCAAAAAATTAAAATTTAAAGTTATCAAGACTGCATTATAAAATTTACAAAAGCCTCCATTAATCAAAAAAGGGGGGATAGTAGGGTAATATCATGTAAGGAAAAATATCCTATAAGTAAATTACATCTAAAAATTTTTACTTTACAAGATTAATTTTTATTTGTAATGACAACAGCAAAACAACCATGAAAAACACACATGGTGTGTAAATAAGACAAAGGAAAATCGTTTGGGCAAAAATAAAAAGGATCCCAAATCAATTATATAGAAAAGATTCCTTTATTAACTTTCGGTAGAGAATATGTTTGTATATTTTCAGAAAACAACTCCAAGATCATGTGGATTCCTGCAACAGAGAGGAATTGACAGGTCTGCTCCAACTAGGAAGACAAGAGGAGAAACAGTCCAGAGATGGGAGACGCTGACAACGCCTTGCCACGCTAGCAGTCAGAAGCTGTGCAACGCAGCAGGTTGCCTAGGACCAAACCAGAGAGGGTCGGACCTGCATTGCCACCATGTGCCCACCATCCAGATATCATTACTGACATGTACACATAAGGAACTGTTTGACATTGAAACGGGGACTCAGAACAGTTGGACATTGAAATTGGGACTCAAACATTTTTTGTTATTATATGTTTATTCCTAGTCTGCAGAGGCAAGATTCTTTAAAGGAAAGAAAAGGGGAAAAAATAGATACAGAAGCAAAGAAGCATTGAACAGACTGTCGGGCTACAGCAGGAAGGCAGAGGAGGTTTTTTGGGGGGGGGCTGTAAGAGATCAACTGAAGGACTTGTGCGCATGCATATAAGCATAACCAATGGATAAAAGACACTGGGGGGGGGGTCGCAGGTAAAGGCATGTACTGGGGGGAAGGGGAGGCTGGGGGGAGGTCAATGGGAAAAAAATGAGACATATGTAAAACTATTTGTAATACTTCAAACAATTAAAAAAAATTAAAAGAAAAAAAAAGAAATGAAAAAATGACATCGATGCTGTAAAGAACTCAATAGAAAGCATCAAGAGTAGACTAGAAGAAGCAGAGGACCGCATCAGTGAGCTAGAAGACAAGGTAGGAAAAAATACCCAAGTAGAGCACCTTCTGGAAAAAAAAAATTAAAAAGCAGGAGGAGAGCCTAAGGGAACTTTGGGACAACACGAAACAAAACAACATCCACATAATAGGGGTTCCAGAAGGAAAGGAAGCTGAGCAAGGAATAGAAAACCTCTTTGAAGAAATAATGACAGAAAATTTCCCTGATATAGGGAAGAAAAAACCCACACAAATCCAAGAAGCTCACAGAGTCCCAAGCAAAATGAACCCCAAAAGACCGACACCAAGGCACATTATAATTAAATTGGCAAACACCAACAACAAAGTTAGAATCTTAAAAGCAGCAAGAGAGAGACAGAAAGTTACATACAAAGGAACCCCCATCAGAATAGCAACTGATTTCTCAACAGAAACTCATCAGGCCAGAAGGGAATGGAATGAAATATACGAAGTCATGCAAAGGAAGGGTCTGAATCCAAGAATACTGTACCCAGCAAGGCTGTCAATCAAAATTGAAGGTGAAATCAGGAGCTTCACAGACAAAAAAGGACTAAGGGAATTTATTACCACCAAACCAGCAATGCAAGAAATGCTAAAGGGTCTGCTGTAAAAAAAAGAAAAAAGAAAAAAGAAAGAAAGAAACAGGAAGCAAAGAAGTAACACAGGGGTAAAGAATAGGAATGGCGACAAATAAGTACCTATCAATAATAACTTTAAATGTAAATGGATTAAATGCACAATCAAAAGACATAGGGTAACAGATTGGATAAGAAAACACGACCCATATATCTGCTGTCTACAAGAAACCCACCTCAGAAAAAAAGATGCACACAGACTGAGGGTGAAGGGATGGAAAAAGGTTTTCCAGGCAAATGGAACTGAAAAAAAAGCTGGGGTAGCAATACTTATTTCTGACAAATTAGATCTCAAACTGAAGGACATAACAAGAGATAAGGAAGGCCATTTCATAATACTAAAGGGAGCAATCCAACAAGAAGAAATAACTCTGGTAAACATATATGCACCCAATACAGGAGCACCCAAATACATAAAAAAATTCCTGGAGGATATCAAGGGAGAGGTTGACAGCAATACAATCATAGTAGGAGACTTTAATACCCCACTATCACCATTGGACAAATCCTCTAAACAAAACATCAGCAAAGAAACATCAATCCTAAATGACTCACTAGACCAGATGGAATTAATTGACATCTTCAGAACATTTCACCCTAAAGCCACAGAATATACATTCTTCTCAAGTGCACATGGGTCATTTTCAAAGATAGACCATATGTTGGGACATAGGCAAAGTCTCTTCAAATTCAAGAAGATAGAAATCATATCAAGCATCTTCTCAGACCACAGTGGCATAAAACTGGAAATCAACTACAATAAAAACAACCCAAAGAAATCAAACACATGGAGACTAAACAGCATGCTATTAAACCATGACTGGGTTACCAGAGAGATCAAAGAAGAAATAAAAAACATCATGACAACAAATGACAATGAAAACACTACAATCCAAAATCTATGGGACACAGCGAAAGCAGTCTTGAGAGGGAAGTTCATAGCTCTACAAGCCTACTGCAAAAAACAAGAAACAGGGGTAATAAATTATCTAAACCAACAACTAAAAGAGTTAGAAAAAGAGCAACAAGAAAAGCCCAGTGTAAGCAGAAGGAAGGAAATAATAAAGATCAGAGCACAGATAAATGACATAGAGACCAAAGAAACAATACAAAAGATCAATAAAACCAAGAGCTGATTCTTTGAAAGCATAAACAAGATTGATGAACCTCTAGCCAGGCTCACCAAGAAGCAAAGAGATAGGACCCTAATAAACGATTTCAGAAATGAAAGAGGTGATATAACAACAGATCCCACTGAAATACAAAGGATTATTAAAAAATACTACGAACAACTCTATTCCAACAAACTGGACAACCTGGAGGAAATGGAAATATTCCTAGAAAAATATAACCTTCCAAAACTCAATCAGGAAGAATCTAAACAGCTCAACATGCCAGTAACTATGGAAGAAATTGAAGCAGTCATCAAAGAGCTTCTGGCAAACAAAAGCCCGGGGCCAGACGGCTTCACAGGAGAGTTCTACCAAACATTCAAGGAAGAACTAAAACCTATCCTCCTCAGACTATTCCAAAAAATTCAAGAGGAAGGAACACTTCCAAGCTCCTTCTATGAAGCCAGCATCACCCTAATACCAAAACCAGATAAAGACAACACAATGAAGGAGAATTACAGGCCAATATCCCTCATGAATGTAGATGCCAAAATCCTCAACAAAATTCTAGCAAATAGGATCCAGCAGTACATCAGAAAGATCATACACCATGACCAAGTAGGGTTTATCCCAGGAATGCAAGGATGGTTCAATATCCGCAAATCAATAAATGTGATACATCACATAAACAAATTGAGAGATAAAAATCACATAGTCATATCAATTGATGCAGAAAAAGCATTTGACAAAATCCAACACCCTTTCTTGATAAAAACTCTCAACAAGGTGGGAATAGAAGGATCATACCTCAACATCATAAAAGCTATATATGATAAACCCACAGCTAACATCATACTCAATGGGCAAAAACTAAAACCATTTCCCCTAAGAACAGGAACAAGACAGGGATGCCCACTCTCACCACTCCTGTTTGACATAGTACTGGAAGTATTAGCCACTGCAATTAGACAAGAAGAAGAAATAAAAGGCATCCGAATTGGAAAAGAAGAAGTAAAGCTGTCCTTATTTGCAGATGACATGATATTGTACATAAAAATCCCGAAAGACTCCATCAAAAAACTAACAGACTTAATAAATGAATTCGGCAATGTAGCAGGAAACAAAATTAACACCACGAAATCTATGGCATTTCTATACACCAACAGTGAACTTACAGAAAGAGAGATTAAAAAAGCAATCCCATTTTCCATCGCACCAAAAAAATTAAGATACTTAGGAATAAACCTAACCAAGGAGGTAAAAGACCTATATGCGGAAAACTACAGGACACTGAAAAAAGAGATAGAGGAAGATGTAAACAGATGGAAGAACATACCATGTTCATGGATTGGTAGAATCAACATCATTAAAATGTCCATACTACCCAAAGCAATCTATAGATTCAATGCACTCTCCATTAAAATACCAACGGCGTATTTCACAGACCTAGAAAGAACTCTCCAAAAATTCATCTGGAATAAAAAAAGACCCCGAATAGCCACAGCAATCCTGAGAAAGAAGAATAAAGTAGGAGGGATCTCAATACCAGATTTCAAGCTGTATTACAAAGCCACTGTCCTCAAAACAGCCTGGTACTGGCACAAGAACAGACATATAGATCAATGGAACAGAATAGAGAATGCAGATATCGACCCAAAACAATATGCGCATTTAATATTTGACAAAGGAGGCATGAGCATACAATGGAGTCAAGACAGTCTCTTTAATAAATGGTGTTGGGAAAATTGGACAGATACATGCAAAAAAATGAAACTAGACCACCAACTTACACCATACACAAAAATAAACCCAAAATGGGTACAGGACTTAAATATAAGACGGGAAACCATAAAAATACTGGAGGAATCCACAGGCAGCAAAATCTCAGACATATGCCAAAAGAACTTTTTCACTGATACTGCCCCTAGGGCAATGGAAGCCAAAGAGAAAATAAACAAATGGGACTACATCAAAATAAAAAGCTTTTGCACAGCAAAAGAAACCATCAACAAAACAACAAGAAACTCCACTGTATGGGAGAACATATTTGCAAACGTTATCACTGATAAAGGTTTAATCTCCAACATCTACAGGCAGCTTATACAACTTTATAAAAGGAAGATAAATGATCCATTAAAAAATGGGCAACAGACCTAAATAGAATCTTTTCCAAAGAAGACAGAAGGAGGGCCAAGAGACACATGAAAACATGCTCAAAGTCACTAATTATCCGAGAGATGCAAATCAAAACGACAATGCGATACCATCTCACACCTGTCAGAATGGCTATCATCAACAAATCAACAAACGACAAGTGTTGGCGATGATGCGGAGAAAAAGGAACCCTCGTGCACTGCTGGTGGGAATGCAGACTGGTGCAGCCACTGTGGAGAACAGTATGGAGTTTCCTCAAAAAACTGAAAATGGAATTCCCATTTGACCCAGTAATCCCACTCCTGGGAATATATCCTAAGAAACTAGAAACACCAATCAGAAAGGATATATGCACCCCTATGTTCATAGCAGCACAATTTACCATAGCTAAGATTTGGAAACAGCCTAAGTCCCCATCAGCAGATGACTGGATCAGAAAACTATGGTACATCTACACAATGGAATACTATGCTGCCATAAAAAAGAAGGAATTACTACCATTTGTAGGCACCTGGATGGAATTAGAGAACATTATGCTAAGTGAAATAAGCCAGTCAATGAAAGAAAAATACCACATCATCCCACGCATTTGGGGATAATGAAAAACATTATAAACTAATGAACAAAATATAGTTACAGAGGCAGTAAAGCATCAAACAGACTGTCAAATTACAGCAATAAGGTTAGGGAGAGGTGGGGGAAATAAGAGATCAACTGAAGGTCTTATATGCATGTATATAAGAGTAACCAACGAATGCAAAACATTGGGGGTGAGGCATGTATGGGAGTGGGGTGGGGGGGCAATGGTAAGATATGTACACATATAATACCTTAATAAAAAATTAAAAAAAGAGAGAGGGAATAATGGCGGCGGAATAGACAGACGTGTTCCGAGCCTTGTCCCGGAGCAGAAAGGAAGAACAGCTGAGGGTCGCACAAGGAGTGTTTGTTGGCTGGTTGGGAGACAGCTGAATTCCAGAAGGAGGTGGGGGACTGCTGAACGGGGTTCCCCTGACCTGGCAGCACCAACTGTGGCTGGGTCCCCTCCCGGAGCTGCGGGGTTGGACACAGAGTCTGCGCCATCTTGATCCGGAAAGTGGAGCTTATCTGAAGCCTGAGAATCCACAACGGCGGCACCCCAGGAACAGCTGCGAGCCCCAGAACAACGCTCCCCAACTGGCGCAAGCACACGGGTTCAGAGGAGCTCTACACTCCACCACGGAAAGGTCAGATTTCGCCTGGGATAAGGTGAGGTCTCTGGTCCCGGCGGGAGAGAGGAACGCGCGTTTTGCGGGAGCTGGAGGACCAGGGAAGTCTGTGCCTAGAAAAATCCGTGGCTGTAGGGGCTGGCGTGATCTGTGATTGTGGAAAGGGGTCCTCAGAGCTGCTAAGAGAAGGGCACTCTAAAAAGCAACCCATTTTGATCTGAAGTGCAGGGACACCCTAAGAATTTCAGGCAGTCCAGACTTACGCGCAGCCCCTGTGTTCCCTGGGTGCCTGGGCTTACGCGGAGTCCCGGAGTACGCACAACTGGGCTTTTTCCTCTTGAAATTCTTGCTTCTGATTACTAAGCCCAATACATAGGATCACCCAGTTGGGGACACCCTGGGAGACTGCAGGGGAAGGTTGTTTTTCTGGAACCTGGGGATCGGAGCCGGGAGTGACCATCAGAGAGTCAGCTCTGAGGCAGACCACTCCCACAGGCCGTTGACGAGTGCCACAGAGAAAGAAGGCTCTAACACTGCCTAGAGAGGCCATAGATAGACCCGGAAGTTAATCCAGAAACACTGCCACCCAGGGGCTGAATCACAAATCGACTCTTGTGTAATCAAAAATAAAGGAATACGAGAAATTAAGACACACCGCCTGCTTAAAATCAGGACTGGCTTACAACACCGAAGAGCAGTGGATCGCAGGGAACTGCAATACTGTCTGGACTGAGAAACAGGCGTGCCAAACAGAAAAACAGAGGAAGTGAATGACCTTCACTACTTCACATTTTATTTTTACCTTTTATTTTTTTATTTTTTTTATTTTTTTTTATTTTCATTTTTTGCATCTTTTAATGAAGAAACTTTTTTTTCTTTTTTCATCACTTGATTTTACCTTTTTAATGATTACATTTTTATTTTCAATCCGTATTATTACTACTGCTATTTTATCTTTTTTTTTTTTTAAAGTGTCATTTTATTTTCTCTTCATTTTATTTTGGGATTAGGGTTCTACATTCTATTTTTATCTTTCCTTTAGCATCGTTTTACTCTATCTCAACTCTATCTTTAGGCCATCACTCTCTTCCTAACCTCCCCCTTTTCAGTGTCCTGTTTATATTACCCTTTTACTGCTTTAGATTTTCCCTATTCTTTCTGTTTACCCCTTGTTAAAATTTCACCCTACTTACATATCTAATCTCCAATCCTCTGCTCCAAGTCCACATACACCTCTCCCTTCGCTGTCTGAGCTATCCATAAACTTGTCCTTCTCTCTGTCCTTTTGTTGTTGTTTGGTTGAATGTAGATTATATCCAATTTTTATGCTTTTTTGTGAGATTGTTTTGCTTATTCTTCTTTTGTTTATTTTTTTGTTTGTTTTGTGCTTCAGCTTTCCCTTGCCTCACTCCATATTAGTTGGTGTGGTAGTTTGTACTAATCCCCAGGCACTTGTTGCTGGCATTTTCTGGGATTAGTGATTGTTCTATTGGAGTTTTATCCCCAATATATATAGTCTGTTCCCCTTTCTCTCTTAGTCACTTTCTTGTCTCTCTTACTTTTTTTTTTCTCTTTACTTTCCCTTTTCCCAATTTCATTTTCACACTCCTTTTTTCTTTCTTTCTTTCTTTCTTTCTTTCTTTCTTTCTTTCTTTCTTTCTTTCTTTCCTTTTTCCTCTTCTTCTTTCTCTCCTATCACCTAATTTGCCTTTCTCTGGTGGTCACCTTTATTGGAGGTTATTAATATCGTGAATACATTCCTGTTCAGTGCCTTGTGAGTTGTACCTGGTAGTGCTGTATTTTGTGCCTTTAAATCAACCCAGGAGAGAGAGAACTACATAACCAGACACCCAGAGAAGAGAGACCATGGGGAGACAAAGAAGCAGCCCGCATATGAAAGAAAAGCAGGCATCACCAGAAAAGGAAGTAAACGAAATGGAGGCAAGCAACCTTCCAGAAAAAGAATTCAGAGAAATGGTCATAAGGTGGCTGAAAAGAATGGAAGACAAATTCGACAATATGAGCAAGAACCAAGAGGAAATGAAGAAGAACCAAGAAGAAATGAAAAATGACATCGCTGCCATAAAGAACTCAATAGAAAGCATCAAGAGTAGACTAGAAGAAGCAGAGGACCGCATCAGTGAGCTAGAAGACAAGATGGAAAAAAATACCCAAGAAAAGCAACTTCTAGAAAAAAAAATTAAAAGGCAGGAGGAGAGTCTAAGGGAACTTTGGGACAACACGAAACAAAACAACATCCGCATAATAGGGGTTCCAGAAGGAAAGGAAGCTGAGCAAGGAATGGAAAACCTCTTTGAAGAAATAATGACAGAAAATTTCCCAGATATAGGGAAGAAAAAACCCACACAAATCCAAGAAGCTCACAGAGTCCCAAGCAAAATGAACCCCAAAAGACCGACACCAAGGCACATTATAATTAAATTGGCAAACACCAATGACAAAGTAAGAATCTTAAAAGCAGCAAGAGAGAGACAGAAAGTTACAATCAAAGGAACCCCCATCAGACTAGCAACTGATTTCTCAACAGAAACTCATCAGGCCAGAAGGCAATGGAATGAAATATACAAAGTCATGCAAAGGAAGGGGCTGAATCCAAGAATACTGTACCCAGCAAGGCTGTCAATCAAAATTGAAGGTGAAATCAGGAGCTTCACAGACAAAAAAGGACTAAGGGAATTTATTACCACCAAACCAGCAATGCAAGAAATGCTAAAGGGTCTGCTGTAAAAAAAAAAAAAAGAAAGAAAGAAAGAAACAGGAAGCGAAGAAGTAACACAGGGGTAAAGAATAGGAATGGCGACAAATAAGTACCTATCAATAATAACTTTAAATGTAAATGGATTAAATGCCCCAATCAAAAGACATAGGGTAACGGATTGGATAAGAAAACACGACCCATATATCTGCTGTCTACAAGAAACCCACCTCAGAAAAAAAGACGCACAAAGACTGAGGGTGAAGGGATGGAAAAAAGTTTTCCAGGCAAATGGAACTGAAAAAAAAGCTGGGGTAGCAATACTTATTTCTGACAAATTAGATCTCAAACTGAAGGACATAACAAGAGATAAGGAAGGCCATTTCATAATACTAAAGGGAGCAATCCAACAAGAAGAAATAACTCTGGTAAACATATATGCACCCAATACAGGAGCACCCAAATACATAAAAAAACTCCTGGAGGATATCAAGGAAGAGATTGACAGCAATACAATCATAGTAGGGGACTTTAATACCCCAATATCACCACTGGACAAATCCTCTAAACAAAACATCAGCAAAGAAACATCAATCCTAAATGACTCACTAGCCCAGATGGAATTAATTGACATCTTCAGAACATTTCACCCCAAAGCCACAGAATATACATTCTTCTCAAGTGCACATGGGTCATTTTCAAAGATAGACCATATGTTGGGACATAGGCAAAGTCTCTTCAAATTCAAGAAGATAGAAATCATATCAAGCATCTTCTCAGACCACAGTGGCATAAAACTGGAAATCAACTACAATAAAAACAACCCAAAGAAATCAAACACATGGAGACTAAACAGCATGCTATTAAACCATGACTGGGTTACCAGAGAGATCAAAGAAGAAATAAAAAACATCATGACAACAAATGACAATGAAAACACTACAATCCAAAATCTATGGGACACAGCGAAAGCAGTCCTGAGAGGGAAGTTCATAGCTCTACAAGCCTACTGCAAAAAACAAGAAACAGGGGTAATAAATTACCTAACCCAACAACTCAAAGAGTTAGAAAAAGAGCAACAAGAAAAGCCCAGTGTAAGCAGAAGGAAGGAAATAATAAAGATCAGAGCACAGATAAACGACATAGAGACCAAAGAAACAATACAAAAGATCAACAAAACCAAGATCTGGTTCTTTGAAAGGATAAACAAGATTGATGAACCTCTAGCCAGGCTTACCAAGAAGCAAAGAGAGAGGACCCAAATAAACAAGATCAGAAATGAAAGAGGTGAAATAACAACAGATCCCGCCGAAATACAAAGGATTGTTAAAAAATACTACGAACAACTCTATTCCAACAAACTGGACAACCTGGAGGAAATGGACATATTCCTAGAAAAATATAACCTTCCAAAACTCAATCAGGAAGAATCTAAACATCTCAACATGCCAGTAACTATGGAAGAAATTGAAGCAGTCATCAAAGAGCTTCCAGCAAACAATAGCCCGGGGCCAGACGGCTTCACAGGAGAGTTCTACCAAACATTCAAGGAAGAACTAAAACCTATCCTCCTCAGACTATTCCAAAAAATTCAAGAGGAAGGAACACTTCCAAGCTCCTTCTATGAAGCCAGCATCACCCTAATACCAAAACCAGATAAAGACAACACAATGAAGGAGAATTACAGGCCAATATCCCTCATGAATGTAGATGCCAAAATCCTCAATAAAATTCTAGCAAATAGGATCCAGCAGTACATCAGAAAGATCATACACCATGACCAAGTAGGATTTATCCCAGGAATGCAAGGATGGTTCAATATCCGCAAATCAATAAATGTGATACATCACATAAACAAATTGAGAGATAAAAATCACATAGTCATATCAATTGATGCAGAAAAAGCATTTGACAAAATCCAACACCCTTTCTTGATAAAAACTCTCAACAAGGTGGGAATAGAAGGATCATACCTCAACATCATAAAAGCTATATATGATAAACCCACAGCTAACATCATACTCAATGGGCAAAAACTAAAACCATTTCCCCTAAGAACAGGAACAAGACAGGGATGCCCACTCTCACCACTCCTGTTTGACATAGTACTGGAAGTATTAGCCACTGCAATTAGACAAGAAGAAGAAATAAAAGGCATCCAAATTGGAAAAGAAGAAGTAAAGCTGTCCTTATTTGCAGATGACATGATATTGTACATAAATAACCCGAAAGACTCCATCAAAAAACTAACAGACTTAATAAATGAATTCGGCAATGTAGCAGGATACAAAATTAACACCAAGAAATCTATGGCATTTCTATACACCAACAATGAACTTACAGAAAGAGAGACTAAAAAAGCAATCCCATTTTCCATCGCACCAAAAAAATTAAGATACTTAGGAATAAACCTAACCAAGGAGGTAAAAGACCTATATGCGGAAAACTACAGGACACTGAAAAAAGAGATAGAGGAAGATGTAAACAGATGGAAGAACATACCATGTTCATGGATTGGTAGAATCAACATCATTAAAATGTCCATACTACCCAAAGCAATCTATAGATTCAATGCACTCCCCATTAAAATACCAACGGCGTATTTCACAGACCTAGAAAGAACTCTCCAAAAATTCATATGGAATAAAAAAAGACCCAGAATAGCCACAGCAATCCTGAGAAAGAAGAATAAAGTAGGAGGGATCTCAATACCAGATTTCAAGCTGTATTACAAAGCCACTGTCCTCAAAACAGCCTGGTACTGGCACAAGAACAGACATATAGATCAATGGAACAGAATAGAGAATCCAGATATCGACCCAAACCAATATGCGCATTTAATATTTGACAAAGGAGGCATGAGCATACAATGGAGTGAAGACAGTCTCTTTAATAAATGGTGTTGGGAAAATTGGACAGATACATGCAAAAAAAATGAAACTAGATCACCAACTTACACCATACACAAAAATAAACTCAAAATGGGTACAGGACTTAAATATAAGACGGGAAACCATAAAAATACTAGAGGAATCCACAGGCAGCAAAATCTCAGACATATGCCAAAAGAACTTTTTCAGTGATACTGCCCCTAGGGCAATGGAAGCCAAACAGAAAATAAACAAATGGGACTACATCAAAATAAAAAGCTTTTGCACAGCAAAAGAAACCATCAACAAAACAACAAGAAACCCCACTGTATGGGAGAACATATTTGCAAATGGTATCACTGATAAAGGTTTAATTTCCAACATCTACAGGCAGCTTATACAACTTAATAAAAGGAAGATAAAGGATCCAATAAAAAAATGGGCAACGGACCTAAATAGAATCTTTTCGAAAGAAGACAGAAGGAAGGCCAAGAGACACATGAAAACATGCTCAAAGTCACTAATTATCCGAGAGATGCAAATCAAAACAACAATGCGATACCATCTCACACCTGTCAGAATGGCTATCATCAACAAATCAACAAACGACAAGTGTTGGCGAGGATGCGGAGAAAAAGGAACCCTCGTGCACTGCTGGTGGGAATGCAGACTGGTGCAGCCACTGTGGAGAACAGTATGGAGTTTCCTCAAAAAACTGAAAATGGAACTCCCATTTGACCCAGTAATCCCACTCCTAGGAATATATCCTAAGAAACCAGAAACACCAATCAGAAAGGATATATGCACCCCTATGTTCATAGCAGCACAATTTACAATAGCTAAGATTTGGAAATAGCCTAGGTGCCCATCAGCAGATGACTGGATCAGAAAACTTAGGTACATCTACACAATGGAATACTATGCTGCCGTAAAAAAGAAGGAATTACTACCATTTGTAGGCACTTGGATGGAATTAGAGAACATTATGCTAAGTGAAATAAGCCAGTCAATGAAAGAAAAATACCACATGATCCCACTCATTTGGGGATAATGAAAAACATTATAAACTGATGAACAAAAAGATAGTTACAGAGGCAGTAAAGCATCAAACAGACTGTCAAATTACAGGGTTAACGTTAGGGAGAGGTGGGGGAAATAAGAGATCAACTGAAGGACTTATATGCATGTATATAAGAGTAACCAACGGATGCAAAACATTGGGGGGTGAGGGCATGTATGGGAGTGGGGTGGGGGTGGGGGGCAATGGTAAGATATGTACACATATAATACCTTAATAAAAATTTGAAAAGAAAAAAAAAATAATAAAAAATTAAAAAAAAATAAAAATAAATAAATAATGACAGAAAACTTCCCTGACATAGGGAAGAAAAAACCCACACAAATCCAAGAAGCTCACAGAGTCCCAATCAATATGAACCCCAAAAGACTGATGCCAAGGCACATTATAATTAAGTTGGCAAACACCCATGACAAAATAAGAATCTTAAAAGCTACAAGAGAGAGACAGAAAGTTACATACAAAGGAACCCCCATCAGACTAGCAACTGATTTCTCAACAAAAACTCATCAGGCCAGAAGGGAATGGAAGGAAATATACAACGTCATGCAAATGAAGGGTCTGAATCCAAGAATACTGTACCCAGCAAGGGTATCAATCAACATTGAAGGTGAAATCAGGAGCTTCACAGTCAAAAAAGAACTAAGGGAATTTATTACCACCAAACCAGCAATGCAAGAAATGCTAAAGGGTCAGCTGACAAAAAAAGAAAAGAAATAGGAAGAGAAGAAGGAACACAGGTAAAGAATGAAAATGGCCACAAATAAGTACCGATCAATAATAACTTTATTTTATTTTATTTTTATTTATTTTTTTGCAGTTTAATTTTTTATTAAGGTATTATATGTGTACATATCTTACCATTGCCCCCCCACCCCACTCCCATACATGTCCTCACCCCCCAATTTTGCATGCGTTGGTTACTCTTATATACATGCATATAAGTCCTTCAGTTGATCTCTTATTTCCCCAACCTCTCCCTAACCTTACCGGTGTAATTTGACAGTCTGTTTGATGCTTTACTGCCTCTGTATCTATCTTTTTGTTCATCATTTTATAATGTTTTTCATTATCCCCAAATGAGTGAGATCATGTGGTATTTTTCTTTCATTGACAGGCTTATTTCACTTAGAATAATGTTCTCTAATTCCATCCAGGTGCCTACAAATGGTAGTAATTCCTTCTTTTTTATGGCAGCATAGTATTCCATTGTGTAGATGTACCATGGTTTTCTGATCCAGTCATCTACTGGTGCATATATCCTTTCTGATTGGTGTTTCTAGTTTCTTAGGATATATTCCCAGGAGTGGGATTACTGGGTCAAATGGGAGTTCCATTTTCAGTTTTTTGAGGAAACTCCATACTGTTCTCCACAGTGGCTGCACCAGTCTGCATTCCCACCAGCAGTGCACGAGGGTTCCTTTTTCTGCGCATCCTCGCCAGCACTTGTTGTTTGTTGATTTGTTGATGATAGCCATTCTGATAGGTGAGAGATGGTATCGCATTGTCGTTTTGACTTGCATTTCTCGGATAATTAGTGACTTTGAGCATGTTTTCATGTGTCTCTTGGCCTTCCTTCTGTCTTCTTTCGAAAAGATTCTATTTAGGTCTGTTGCCCATTTTTTTATTGGATCATTTATCTTCCTTTTATTAAGTTGTATAAGCTGCCTGTAGATGTTGGAGATTAAACCTTTATCGGTGATAACATTTGCAAATATGTTCTCTCATACAGTGGGGTTTCTTGTTGTTTTGTTGATGGTTTCTTTTGCTGTGCAAAAGCTTTTTATTTTGATGTAGTCCCATTTGTTTATTTTCTCTTTGGCTTCCATTGCCCGAGGGGCTGTATCAGTGAAAAAGTTCTTTTGGCACATTTCTGAGATTTTGCTCCCTGTGCATTCCTCTAGTATTTTTATGGTTTCCCGTTTTATATTTAAGTCCTGTACCCATTTTGGGTTTATTTTTGTGTATGGTGTAAGTTGGTGATCTAGTTTCATTTTTTTGCATGTATCTGTCCAATTTTCCCAACACCATTTATTGAAGAGACTGTCTTGACTCCATTGTATGTTCATGCCTCTTTTGTCAAATATTAATTGCAAATATTGGTTTGGGTCGATATCTGGATTCTCTATTCTGTTCCATTGATCTATATGTCTGTTCTTGTGCCACTACCAGGCTGTGTTGAGGATAGTGGCTTTGTAATACAGCTTGAAATCTGGTATTGAGATCCCTCCTACATTATTCCTCTTTCTCAGGATTGCTGTGGCTATTCTGGGTCTTTTTTTATTCCATATGAATTTTTGGAGTGTTCTTTCTAGGTCTGAGAAATATGACGTTGGTATTTTAATGGGTAGTGCATTGAATCTCGAAATTTCTTTGGGTAGTATAGACATTTTAATGATGTTGATTCTACAAATCCATGAACATGGTATGTTCTTCCATCTGTTTACATCTTCCTCTATCTCTTTTTTCAGTGTCCTGTAGTTTTCCACGTATAGGTCTTTCACCTCCTTGGTTAAGTTTATTCCTAGGTATCTTAATTTTTTTTGGTGTGATGGTAAATGGCATTGCTTTTTTGGTCTCTATTTCTGTAAGTTCACCATTGGTGAAAAATGACATCGCTGCTGTAAAGAACTCAATAGAAAGCATCAAGAGTAGACTAGAAGAAGCAGAGGACCGCATCAGTGATCTAGAAGACAAGATGGGAAATAATACCCAAGTAGAGCAACTTCTAGAAAAAAAAATTAAAAGGCTGGAGGAGAGCCTAAGGGAACTTTGGGACAACACGAAACAAAACAACATCCGCATAATAGGGGTTCCAGAAGGAAAGGAAGCTGAGCAAGGAATAGAAAACCTCTTTGAAGAAATAATGACAGAAAATTTCCCTGATATAGGGAAGAAAAAACCCACACAAATCCAAGAAGCTCACAGAGTCCCAAGCAAAATGAACCCCAAAAGACTGACGCCAAGGCACATTATAATTAAGTTGGCAAACACCAACGACAAAGTAAGAATCTTAAAAGCGGCAAGAGAGAGACAGAAAGTTACAATCAAAGGAACCCCCATCAGAATAGCAACTGATTTCTCAACAGAAACTCATCAGGCCAGAAGGGAATGGAATGAAATATACAAAGTCATGCAAAGGAAGGGTCTGAATCCAAGAATACTGTACCCAGCAAGGCTGTCAATCAAAATTGAAGGTGAAATCAGAAGCTTCACAGACAAAAACGGACTAAGGGAATTTATTACCACCAAACCAGCAATGCAAGAAATGCTAAAGGGTCTGCGGTAAAAAAAACACTGTACTGGCACAAGAACAGACATATAGACCAATGGAATAGAATAGAGAATCCAGATATTGACCCAAACCACTATACGCCATTAATATTTGACAAAGGAGGCATGAACATACAATGGAGTCAAGACAGTCTCTTCAATAAATGGTGTTGGGAAAATTGGACAGATACATGCAAAAAAATGAAACTAGATCACCAACTTACACCATACACAAAAATAAACTCAAAATGGATACAGGACTTAAACATAAGACGGGAAACCATAAAAATACTAGAGGAATCCACAGGCAACAAAATCTCAGACATATTCCGAAAGAACTTCTTCACTTATACTGCCCCTAGGGCAATGGAAGCCAAAGAGAAAATAAACAAATGGGACCCCACTGTATGGGAGAACATATTTGTAAATGTTATCACTGATAAAGGTTTAAACTCCAACATCTACAGGCAGCTTATACAACTTAATAAAAGAATGATAAAGGATCCAATAAAAAAATGGGCAACGGACCTAAATAGAATCTTCTCGAAAGTAGTCAGAAGGAAGGCCAAGAGACACATGAAAACATGCTCAAAGTCACTAATTATCCGAGAGATGCAAATCAAAACGACAATGCGATACCATCTCACTCCTGTCAGAATGGCTATCATCAACAAATCAAAAAACAACAAGTGCTGGCGAGGATGTGGAGAAAAAGGAACCCTCGTTCACTGCTGCTGGGAATGCAGACTGGTGCAGCCACTGTGGAGAACAGTATGGAGTTTCCTCAAAAAACTGAAAATGGAACTCCCATTTGACCCAGTAATCCCACTCCTGGCAATATATCCTAAGA
This sequence comes from Plecotus auritus, assembly GCF_963455305.1. NCBI lineage: Eukaryota > Metazoa > Chordata > Mammalia > Chiroptera > Vespertilionidae > Plecotus > Plecotus auritus. Next base: position 60,656,658 of record NC_137784.1, read on the forward strand.
AACTAGAAACACCAATCAGAAAGGATATATGCACCCCTATGTCCATAGCAGCACAATTTACAATAGCTACGATTTGGAAACAGCCTAGGTGCTCATCAGCAGATGACTGGATCAGAAAACTATGGTACATCTACACAATGGAATACTATGCTTCCATAAAAAGAAGGAATTATTACCATTTGTAGGCACCTGGATGGAATTGGAGTACATTATGCTAAGTGAAATAAGCCAGTCAATGAAAGAAAAATACCACATGATCTCACTCATTTGTGGATAATGAAAAACATTATAAAGTGATGAACAAAAAGATAGATACAGAGGTAGTAAAGCATCAAACAGACTGTCAAATTACAGCAGGAAGGTTAGGGAGAGGTGGGGGAAATAAGAGATCAACCAAAGGACTTAAATGCATGCATATAAGAGTAACCAATGGATGCAAAATATTGGGGGCTGAGGACATGTATGGGAGTGGGTTGGGGGGGCAATGGTAAGATATGTACACATATAATACCTTAATAAAAATATATATAAAAGAAAAACAAACAAACAAACAAATAGTGGAGTTCAGCCTCTCTCTTTGAGAATATTAGTGAAGCTCAAAGGATTAGCATGCAAGTCCCTTGGAGTCTCTCTTAAAGAGTCCGAGCAAGGCCCAAGACTGAGGCACCCTTAGCCCTGGGCCTCTATCTTACAGAGTTTGAGTAAAGCAAGAAGTAACCCTAGAAACTAAGCTCCATAGAGACCCCGGCTCCTCAAAGAACTGGGGGAGGCACCATTTCCAGTCTCTGATTGAGGTCCATCTGGGCATCACTGGTGGCTTCCATCCCCTCTTTAGACCAAAGCAGCACTAGCTAAGAGGATCTAATATTTATGGCACGGGGCTGTAATTGCCCTGAAGATAGGCTCCAATTGGTCACAAAGAATTATCTCAGGTGCTTAACCATGGGCTTTCAAGTTACCATGCAACCTGAACTATGCATAATGACCTGGGTGTGATGTCTACCATGGGGGTCACAAAGAGGTCATGTACAAGAAGACAATATCAGCTTAAAGTAGCCCATACAAGATCAGAACCTGGGGGGATCAAAGCAGTTATATAGAGGTGGTCCAAATTCCCACCAGCCCTACTGCCAACAATGAATCCTTCTCTCAGCTTTGACCTGTGGACTCATGGAAGGCTCCATATGACCTTTTGGCAGAAGAAGGAATGTCGAGGCCTGGGTACCAATGAGTTTGCATGAATTTGATGACCCACCAGAAAGTGCGCTGCTGCCGCATCGCCGACCTTCTCTGGACATTCTTGAAGGATCGTGGGTAATGAAACCTTTACAATAGGCAGATTTGGAGGCTATTCATCTCCACATTCACTTTTCAGGGGTGACAAATGACCAGATGTGTAAGGAGATACTGATTCATGGTGCTGGCCATTATTTTGCAAAAATAGGGACATGAAGGAAACATGATTGGAAGATCCTTCACAATGACATTGGGCATAAGTTTGTTGGACAGTTCTCACTTAATGGGCACAAATATACAAGGATATTTGTGTCTCATATACTATTCCTCACAGTAAATTCTCACAGTTGAGTATTTCATTAATCAAGAGGATAAAGTGGCACATTCTATATTTTTCCTCATCTATGGAATATAAAACCACACACAAAAGAAAGAAACAAACAAGTAAAATATCTTCTATGCAGCCCAAATCATGGTGGTTACAAGAAAAGGAAAAGCCTGAGAAAGGATAAGGACGGTCTTGAGGAAGACAGAGGAGACCACACTTTCCTGGTGAGCACATAACACGGTGTGCCATAAACTTGAACAACTGAAATTTATATAATGTTGTTAACCATGTTACCCCCCAAATTGTAATAATGAAGTAATATTTAAAGCAACTCTCTTAGTCCCACATGTGCTTAAGAAAAGAGGAGATACTTTTTTTCAGGTTTTGAATAATATAAATATATTTTTATTTACCTACCCTTTGTTCAACAAGGGTCAGGTAAGTCATCTGTTGAGACTGGGCAGTAGACGGTGTGCTGTAGGGTGTCAGCCATCAGATAATTATGGTGGAATCGTGTCTAAGAAAAGAAAAAAGAACAAATATCTAAGGGTTACCAAAACCAGCTCTGATTCCAGACTCCTACCAAGCAAGGCAGTTTTTAAGCCTTGGGCTACAGCATCGGTAGGTGGGGAGTGCGGAGCACTATAGTTGCCCCTGGTTCTATGCATGACTGAAATAGCCAGGACATCAGAATGATATCCCATAATGATCTCCCATAATTACTGCTGAGGGCTACCATGAGAGAGTCTAATCAGAAGCCATTAGAACTGCCTGTACCTAGGTAAGTAGTAAACGAAAAGCTGTACCACATACCTGGATGAATAGAAGAGATTTGTGCCACCAGGAAAGTTTTCAAAGACGCAGGAAGTGCCGATTGCAACACTCTCTCAGTAAGCTTTTGATTTGGCTTGTGCAAAAGGAGAAAGAAAAAATGAGGAGAAGGAATAAGAGTGGGAAAGGGAGGGGAAGGAGAAAAATAAATAAAGGAAACAACATAGAAAATGGTTGTTTATTCACCCAGACTGTAACTACAGGTGACCTGAGCTGCTGCTGCTGGACCAATGTGGTTACAGTGCAGGCAATGCCTCCTCCTTGTGTTTCATGGTTCAATCTAAGTTGCCTTCCCTCCGTTGGCAAGGCCAGCATATACCTTCATTATCTCACTTCTGGGGTTAGTCAGCTCTACAGCTTTATGCCCTTTGCAGAGGTCTTGAATGTCTTTTCCATCCACAGGATGTACTTCCTGTTGGTCCATTACATAGATGACATTAGGCTCACTAGACCTAGTGAGTGGGAACCAACTCTAGACGTGCTAGACTTTTAGATAGAGAAGTTTAAGAAGAAATCTGACTAAAATTCAGAATTCCTCTCACTCAGTGAAATATTTTTGTGTCTAGTGGTATTCAGCAGGAGAAGTAACTGTTTTGAGGTAGAAAATTATTGCTGCCGCCCAGCCAGCGTGGCTCCATGGTTGAACATTGACCTGCAAACCATTTCGATCCCTAGTCAGGGCACATGCCCAGGTTGTGGGCTGGATCTTCAGTGTGCAGCATGCAGAAGGCAGCCAATCGATGATTCTCTCCCATCATTGATGCTTCTCTCTCTCCCTTTTTCTTTGAGATCAATGAAAATATATTAAGAAAAAATAATTGCTGTCATCCAGCCCCCACAGAGACAATGATGGAGGCACAGTGCCCAGTACACCTCTGGATTATAGAGGCAGTAGATTCCTCAGTGGAGCATGTGACTCCAGCAAATTTATGGAGAGATGATAAGGTCTGCTCCATTCCAGTTGGACCTGAAAAAACACAGGGCACTGAAACAGGTCCAGGCTGCTCTGCAAGCTGTTCTGTGACCGGGTCCATATACCCAGCAGACATGATGATCCTCGGAGTATCTCTGGCAGATAGCAATTCTGTCTGGCACCTTAGAAAGACCTGTGGGTGGAAAAAAAAGTGTAAATGCTCAAACTTTACAACCAAGGTCTTGAAATCATCAACAAATAACTATTGTTCTTTTGAGGAACCACTGTGCCCTCCTTTGTGTCAAATTGGGCAAATAAAGTTCTTTCTTTTTTTTAAAATATATTTTTATTGATTTCAGAGAGGAAGGCAGGAGAGGGAGAAAGAAACATCAATGATGAGAGAGAATCATTGATTGGCTGCCTCCTGCATGCCCCCTGCTGGGGATTGAACATGTGCCCTTGACTGGAATTGAACCTGGGACCCTTCAGTCACAGGCTGATGCTCTATCCACTGAGCAAAACCAACTAAGGCTAAAGTTCTTTCTTAATAAGGAAGTTCTTTCTTAATAAGGAAGCCACATGCTTAGACCATCATTCATCATGCAAAAATCTTTTCCACCCAGTAAAACGGCATTTAAGAGTTCCCTCTTTTGTCACGTTAGTGTCCAGAATGAGAAAACTAAAGAAGACAACAACACAGGGCAGCAGAATCCCTCCATGATGTTCCCACCTCCTGAGCCCCAGAGAAAGAACTGAGTCAGAAGCTGGCAAACCGGAGCCTCATGTTGCATTGTGCTGCACAGTGCTTGGGAGAAGTAACCCCAGATGCCATGGTCCTTCAGGGGCCTCTAAGTGTCAAGGGAAACATTCCCTTTCTCAGTTCCATGAGCACCACACAGATGGTTTCCAAACGCTCTTTAGCCCGAAGTCACCCTGGTATAAGGGGCAAAGAGGCAGGGGACAGGCCTGTTGCCCCTCAAAATGCACTGAGGTTTTGTCTCAAAGGGTTTCTTTGGCTTCAAAGAGGAAAAGTCTAACCATGGGCCTCCAAGTGACCAGGCAACCCAGGTGTCCATTATGACATGGGTGTGATAGAACCCATGGAGCCATAAGGTTGGTGACACACAGAATGACTACAATATCCATCTAAAGAGGTTCATACGTGATCTCACCTGGGAGGACTCAGGAAGCTCAGGGAAGTCATGTAAGTGCTGGCCCAGTTGTCCTCGATCCCACTTGCAGCCTAGCTTTGGACTCATGAGAAACTCCTGATGACCTGTTGACAATGGGAGAAATGATGTGGCCTGGCTTAGCAATAAGTTAGCGTGATCTTGATGACCAAGCAGAGAGCGAGCACCTGCAGCCCAACAGAACCCTGCAGACATTCCTGAAGGGCAGGGCCAGGTAACCCATCCCAGGGGCCAGAGTTTCCAGCAGGTCACTATCACTCACTCTGCTTGAACAACAAATTATCTGAGATGCAAGTACATGCTGATTCATGGCTCTGGCCAAAATGTCTACCACAGAGATAGGCAGAAAAGCATGGATGGGAAATTATTCGCATTGGAATATGGCAGAGGTGTGAGGACAGTTTTCACTCAATGGGTACAATATAAGAGATTTTGGTGAACAACTGCAGAATGCATAGCTCCAGCATGACAGAGCCCCTGTAAATGTCCTTGAACAACAGGGGTGAGGAAGCTATCACAGTGGGCAGCTTCCTGCAGGTCACCTCCTCACTCACTGTGCTTGAAGGTCCAATGATCTGACATGACAGCATATGCCAATTCATGGCTCTGCCACTATTTCCCATCAACAGCGAGGGACAGAGGTGTGAGGACAGCTTTCACTCAATGGGTAAAAATATAAAAAGCTATTTGTGCCTCCTATGATGCTTATCACAAAATATCCTTAGAGTGGAGGACTTAATTAATCCAGGGGGTATGTTGGCAAGTTCTGTATTTTCCCTCATCTATGGAATGTAAAAGCCAGAAGCAAAACAATGCTGCAAATAAAATCACTGACATGTAAAAGCAATCATGCTGGTTTCCAGAGAGGGAAATCATGAGTGAAGATAAGGGGGCAAAGGGGTTCAAATTCAAGGAGACTGGACTTTGGGCTGTGAGCACATAAAGAGTATACGAGGTTGTACTGTTATGTAGTACAGGTGACACTTATATGTTACTAACAAGACTATCCCTCAATAATAAATGATGAAATAATTCCACAAAGAAATTTTGTCATTCCCCCTCTTGTTTAAGGAAAGAAGAGACTTTTTAGTTTTGGAATAACATGAGTATATTTGTTTACTTTCCTTTTGGGAACCAAGGATCAGGTGAAGTCTCTGCTACAACTGGGTGACAGCAGGTGTACTGCAGGGCGCTAACCATCAGATATTTAAAGAGGAACATTGTCTAAGAAAATCCTTCAGTATGAGTTAATACCAAGTTGAGATTCTAGAGTCAAGCCAAATAAAACAATTTCTAATATGTGGTCGCAGCATCACTAGATGGAGGAGTGAGGACCACTGTAGCAATCCTATGTGCTTTTTCGTTTCTAGTTTCCATGTCTGTGGTGATGACATCGACGTTCTGAAAATTTTCTGAGTGGTCTGCAACAGCAGACATGGATTGCTTATTTGCTTTACATCCAAGGTCCTAGGTTCAGCTTGAAGATCTTCAGAACATGAGCAGATACTTGTCTAAATGGTTCCAAAATAGATGTGATAGATAAATTGGAAAAATTCATGGTAGAAAGCTGGCAACTGATCTCATGATTCCCTGGGTTGGAGAGAGCTGGGCTAGAAGCAACCCTAGAGGCCAAGCTGCATAGGTGTCCTGGCTCCCAGACCTGTAGGGCAAAAATGATTGCAGTCTCACATGGATGTCCACCTGGGGATCACTGATGGCTTCTATCCCTTCTTTAGCCCAAAGTAGTCTTAGCCAGGAGGGGCAAATATTCAGGGCAATGAGCTGTCATCACACTGAAAATGGACTGAGATTTGTCCCAAAGTGTTTCCTTGGTTTGAAAGAAAAAGTGTTTAAAGATGGGTACCCAAGTTTCCATGCTACCTGAATTGTCCGTTATGACCTGGGTGTGGTGTCAAGCATGATCAAACCTGGGAGGACCAAAGCAGTAATATAACCTGTGACCCAATTTCCTTCAGTACCAACTTCTATACAATGAATCTATCTTTCAGCCTAGACCTGTGGATTCCTGAGAAGTGTCTTACGACATCAATACAGAGGAAGTAAAGTTGTGGCCTGGATTACTAATGATTATGCATGGTATTGATGGCCAACCATAAAGTGGACAGCTGCAGCACGACAGACCATCTCTGGACATCTGTGAAGGACAGTGGGTAACAAAACCTTCACAATGGGCAGAGGTTGGGGCAGTTCACCTTATCATTCACTCTGTCCAGCTGTGGAAGAAGATACTGATTCATGGCTCTGTTTAGTATTTTGCAACATTAGGAAGAGACATTGAAAAGGGCATAAGTAGAAGATCCTTCACAAACTTTTTGAACAGAAGTTTATTGGATGTTCTCACTCAGTGGTCAAAAATATTCAAAGATATTTGTGTCTCATATAATGCTCATCAGAGTGAAACCGCAAAGTGGAAGATTTCATTACTCAAAAGTATAAAGTGGCAGATTCCATATTTTCCCTCATCAATGGAATGTAGAAACACAAACAAAAGAAACAAAGTCTCTTACATACAAATGGAATCATGGTGGTTAAAAAAAGGAAAACATGAGGGAAAACCAGGTGAATAAAAGGGGTCAACGGCCTGGGGACAGAGGATACAGACATTGGGTGGTGAGCACATAGCTGAGTGTGCTCTGTTGCACTATAAAGTTGTACAAGTGAAGTTTTATAATGTGATTAACCTGGTTACCCCAAAAATGTAATAATGAAATAATTTTTTTTCATACACTTTACTGATTTTTTACAGAGAGGAAGGGAAAAGGAGAGAGAGTCAGAAACATCGATGAGAGAGAAACATCAATCAACGCCTCCTGCACAACCCCCACCAGGGATGTGCCCACAACCAAGGCACATGCCCCCGACCGGAACCGAACCCGGGACCCCCGAGTTCGCAGGCCCACGCCCCATCCACTGAGCCAAACCGGCCAGGGCAATAATGAAATAATTTTTAAAATAAACTTTGTTAGTCCCATGCTTGCTTAAAAAGTGAAGAGACATTTTTCTGTGTTTGAACTATAAACATATTTTTATTTACCTATCATTCATTCAATAAAAATCAGGTGAATAAGTTGTAGAAGCTGGGCAGTAGCAATTGTGCTGGAGAGCATTAACCTTCAGAAAATTAGTGAGGAACTGTGTGTTGGAAAAGGAAAGAAATCATGATTAATTGTTGCAAAACCCAGTTTAGATTCCAGGCTCATGCCAAGCAAGGCAATTTGTAGACACGGGGCTTACAGCATCACTAGATGGAGACGCGAGGACTGCTGCGGGAACCCAGCAGGTTTCCTACATCCAGTTCCTATGTCTCTGGTGATGACATGCAATCTGAAATAGTTCTGAGTGGTCCCCTCAGCACACATGGACACACTCCTTCTCATCATTTGAGATCGCTTGCTGAACTCGTCCATGGCTCCAGATGCTGCTTGAGGAGCTTCAGGGCATGAATAGCTTATTTCTATGCTTCCAGCCAGATATGGAAAAACATTGTAAAGTTTCCTGGTAGACACACAAGGGGAATCACCGTGGTGACCTCTCCTGTGGCAACTGCCAGCTTGACTAGATGCCCATCAGAGCAGGACACTCAAGGTGAGAGACAAAGTGTGGCCCTTGAAAAAGTGTGCCACTCTTTGGAAGAACTATGTGAGTTTTCTAATACACAAAAGCAGAAAAATATGAAATAAGTGTGGAATTAATTAATGGTGGAGGGCAATGTTCATAGAAACATAAATTTGGATGAGGAATAGAGTTTATAACATAAAAAGAAAATCAATCATTTAGTGTTAAACAAACAAGTCTAATTCCACTCAAGACAATATCTAAATACTGGGCTACAGCATCACTACATGGATGAGTGAGGGCCGCAGTGAGAATCCAATGGGTTTTTTGGTTGTTTTTTCCATGTCTGTGGCGATGGCATAGACATTCTGAAAATTCCTGAGTAATCCACAACAGCAGACAAGGATGGTTTCCCTGGTTTATAGCCAGCACAGCTCATTCAGCTTGAAGAGATTCAGGACATGAATAAATCTGTTTTCACAATGGCTTCAAGGTAGATGTGAGAAAAAATGGGATGGATCATGGGAGTGTTGTAACCGATATGGGATAAAACTGGAATAATTCAGGATTTGTCAGAGACTGGAGAAATGTGCAAGAGGGAACACATAAGGGTAATAAAGGCAGTGACCTCTACTGTGGCAGCTGCCACCTTGACTAGACTCATATCCCCACAAGAAACTAAAGGTGAGGGGAAAGCATGACCTCTGAAGTAGTGGAAGAACTCTGTGGAAGAACTATATGAGTACTGTAACTTACCCAGGAAGAAAAATACACAATATGTGTGGAAATAATTAATGGTTGAGGACATGTTGAAAGAAACACAAATTTGGATGAGAGGGAACCTATTCATTCAGGTCCACAAGATAGAATCTGCATTTATATCAGCAGCATGGGTCATTACAAAGGCTCTACAAGTTGAGCCACATGGAGAAGCTAGGCCACAAAGGGATGGGTGTAGCTAGTGTGGAGGCCCAGGGAGGAGAGGTTCAAAAAGAAAGGTCACCGGGGTGGATGCCCAGAGGTGCCCTAGGGCTGAGAGGCAGGCAGATTAGTTGACAAGCCCCTTCAAAGACCCAGGGACAGGGGTGTGTGTGTGGACTTGGCATGAGAACAGTCAGCTAAGATGGGGCAGGCAGATTCCAGACCCATTCTCAGGTTCAAGGGACCTATCAAATGTGTGAAGTGGAGAGAGGAGGGATCAAGCCTGCACCACACACTTTTGGCTTCTGTGATTGACAGCTGGTGTCCTTGGATAAGTAGGGAGCTGAGAGGAGCCAGGGAGAGTGGAGGAAGCCTGCAGCACAGGCAGTGGGCCTAAGGCAGCCAACCTCAGGCCTGAAGCTCAGGAGCAGGCGTCCTCAAACTACGGCCCGCGGGCCACATGCGGCCCGCCGAGGACATTTATCCAGCCCTCCGGGTGCCGCTGCCTGTCCTGCTTAGCAGCCGACTCGTCCCGGGCCCGCAGTGTGCATAGGAATTTGTTCATAGGTGTTTTTTTTTAAACTATAGTCCGGCCCTCCAACGGTCTGAGGGGCAGTGAACTGGCCCCCTGTTTAAAAAGTTTGAGTACCCCTGCTCAGGAGTGTCAGTGCTAGGGGAGCAGGTGTGTCAGCCTTGCAGAAGGGCCAGGGAGGGAGCTGTCTCCATGGTGGAACCCAGGAGTGACAGGAAGCTTTCAATGAGTGTTTGTGGAAGGAATGAGGGAGTGACTAAGGGACTGGCAAGTAAGTATGAGCCATGAAGAGCCGTCCCAGAGGGGAGAGAATCATGGGACAGAGGTTGAGAGCTCCAAGGGTGACTGGCCAGTGTCAGACCCTCCAAACCAAAGGCACAGGGGAGGAGGCCTGCAGGGGCTACTGCTCAGTTTGGCTCCAGGCATTGGGGAGGGCAGCTCGCTGAGTGGGCGACTCCCACAGATGCAGGGCCTCGGGAAAGAATGGGAAAGGAGGCCAGAGGAGGAACCTTACAGAAGAGGTTTGGTGAGGAAGGAAGGAAGGAACATGCAGGTGGCAGCTGGACAGGCCACCATGAGATTAAGTCAGGTGGGGATCTTCACATGCCATCCTCCTCCCTCATCTGGCTCTTCCTAGTTGAGTAGCCTTGGAAAATCCAAAGGATCATTTTAAGCTGAGCTCCTGCTGTAATATAAATCCCATATCAAAATGGGATTCAACTTATGGGAATATAAAATACACACGTCTGGAAAAAGCTACTGCCTGGTAAACAGGAAACCTCGCTTCCCCATTCTCTGACCTCGTGGCCAAAGAAGGTCAGGATTCCAGGGGCCCGGGAGCCTGGGGGGCTGATGCGGGGAGCTTGGGGGCTGACGCAGGGAGCCCAGAGCCTGACAACGCTGCCAGTGACAAGTGGCGAGGAAAACTAGGACTCACTTCTACTCCATCTCATTTTATTACAAACCCATCCTTGTGTTCCAGAATCAATGGCTATTTAATACACACCTCAAAGTACTCGGAAAACAGACCATGTTAGCATACCCAATTCTTTCTCAGTACATTAACTCAAAAGGAAAACATATTTATAAAACCCAAATCACCAGGTTTAGTACATCCCAGGAAGAGCCCCTTAGTAAACAACAGGAAACAAAATGTTGTGTCAGGAACCCAGCCACATACACACAGCAGGTGAGACTCGCCAGGAGTAAGATTGCCAATTGATGTAAATATAGGGTGTCCCCGCAAAAAGGTACACACTTTAACAGCTGATAACTCACTTATTTTCACACTTTTTCAGGTTTAACTGATTTGAAGAAATGGATGAAGACAGACTAAGCTTTGAATGAAGAAAATTTCTCCACGAGGCTTTTTATGGGGATACACAAAAGTTAAAAGTTTAGCGTACACAACACACAACAGTTGAGGAATTGAGGGAAGCTATTGAAAGTGATGCGCACAAATACCAACCGAAGGAAGGGTTCTTGGTGTTTGTGACTCCATGGCTCGTGTGAGTTCTGGTCCAGGAGCTGCTGCTGCTAAAGCAATGGAATCACAAACATCGAGAATAGCTGTGTTCTGTGTTTCTGTGCACCCTCTGTCCACAGCGGCCCTGGATGCCTGGACTGTGGCCTGCTCTGCACCATGCACTTCATCCTGTATGTGTCCCCATAAGAAAGTCCAGAGAATACATCTTTGTTCAGAGCTTAGCCTGGCTTCACCCATTGCAACAATTCCATTAACCCTGAGAAGGAGTGAAAATTGAGTTATCAGCTGTTAAAAGTGTGTGTACATTTTAGGAGGACACCCTGTAGTACATATATTTTGGGGACACCTTGCAGCACATATATATATATCACCTGTATGTATACCTGTATTTAATATATTAAATTTGGTTTCTACCCCAGGAAGTCACTCAGAAATACTACTACTTGCCTCTTCTATAGCAGAAGCTGGAGCAGGAACTGGCTGAGCAGTTTATCCCCCTTTAGCCCACAGCCTTGCCGACATGGGAACCTCCGTCAACTTAACTATTTTCTCCCTGCACTTAGCAGGTGTTTCTTCAATTGTGGGTGCTATTAATTTTATTACCACTATTATTAATATAAAACCACCAGCCCTTTCTCAATATCAAACACCATTATTTGATGAGTTTTAATTACAATTGTTTTACTCCTCTCTCTTCCAGTTGTACTGCTGGAATTACTATACTAGTAACAGACTGGAACTTAAACACTACTGTTTTTTATCCTGTTGGAGGAGGAGACCCCATATTATATCAATATTTATTCTGATTTTTTGGTCATCCAGAAGTTTATATCCTTATCCTCCCTGGATTTGGCATTATTTCACACATTTTCACATATTATTTAAGGGAAAAAAAGACCCTTTCAGGTATATGGGAATTTTATTGTTTGAGCCCATCACATATTTATGGTAGGCATGGATGTTGATACATAACCATAGTTTACATCAGCCACTATAATCATTGCTATCCCAACTGGAGTGAAAGTATTTAGCTGTTTAGCAACTCTTCTTGCCTTCTTGGAGGTAACATTAAATGATCTCCAGCTATACTCTGACCACTGGGCTTTACCTTTCTATTCACAGTAGGGGGTCTAATGAGCATCATACTTAACATACATAAAAGTTAAAGTTTAGGGTACACAACGCACAACAGTTGAGGAATTGAGGGAAGCTATTGAAAGAGATGCACACAAATACCAACCGAAGGGAGGATTCTTGGTGTTTGTGATTCCATGGCTCACGTGAGTTCTTGTCCAGGTGCTGCTGATGAAGCAATGGAATCACAAACATCAAGAATAGCTGTGTTCTGTGTTTCTGTGCACCCTCTGTCCACAGCGGTCCTGGATGCCTGGACTGTGGTCCGCTCTGCACCATACACTTACTTCATGTAGTAGCACAATTGCACTATGGCTTTCCTATGGAAGCTGTACTTGCTATTAAAGGTGGATTCATGCACTGATTTCCCTCATCTTCAGGTTATACATTAAACACAACTTGAGAGCAAAGATCCATTTCTTGATTACATTTGTAGTCCTTAACATAACCTTTTTCCCTCAACATTTCTTAGGCTTATCAAAAATACCATGATGCTACTCTGATTACTCAGACACTTATACAACTTGAAATACTGTATCATCTATAGGGTCGTTCATTTCACTAATTACTGTTATACTTACAGTCTTCTTGATATGAGAAGCATTTGCGTCTAAACCAGAAGCCTTAATAGTAAAATTACCAACAACTAATCTTGCATGGCTACACAGATGTTCTCCACCTTAGCACACATTTGAAGAGCTTACAGACATAAATCCCAAGTAAGAAAGGAAGGAATCAAGCCCTCTTAAATTGATTTCAAGCCAATGTCATAGCCATACTCTTTCTCTATAATTGGGATATTAGTAAAATTTAAATAACTTTGTCAAAATTAAATTATAAGTGGAACCCCAATATATCTCTATGACATATCCATTTCACCTAGGCTTTCAAGACACAGCATCATCAATTATGGAAGAATTATCACACTTCCAGGATCAGACCTTAATAATTGTTTTCCTAATTAGCTCTCTTGTACTATACATTATTTCACTTATATTGCCTTTCCTGACTCATACAAATACTGTAGATGCACAAGAAGTAGAAACTGTTGGAACAATTCTACCAGCTACTATTCTAATTATAATTGCCCTACCTATGAATTTTTATATAATAAACAAAATTAACAACCCTTCTGTAACTATTAAAACAATAGGCCCCCGATGGTACTGAAGCAATGAATATACAGATTATGAAGACCTTAATATTGACTCAAACATAATCCCCACATCTGACATAAACCCAGAAAGCTCGGCCTTCTAAATTGATAACCAAGTAGTATTGCCTATAGAGATTATAATTTGAATATTAATCTCATCCAAAGATATACTACACTCATGAGCTATCCCTCCACTAGGATTAAAAGCAGATGCTATTCTGGGCCCTGCCCAAATCAAACAACACTACTATCCACCCAACACAGCTTATATTATGGGGAGTGCTCTGAAATCTGTGGATCTATCATAGTTTTACGCCAATCATTCTTTAAATAGTCCCACTAAAATATTTCAAAAATGATCATCCTCCTTACTATAATTTCATTAAGAAGCTAATTAGCATTAACCTTTTAAGTTGGAGATTGGAAGTTTAAACCTTTTTCTCTCTTTTTTAAATATTTTTTTAAAATAAATCTTTATTCAGATTGTTACAATTGTTTCTCCTTTTTCCCCCCATAGCTCCCCTCCACCCGGTTCCCTCCCCACCTTCTGCCTTTACCTCCCCCCACTGTCCTCATCCATAGGTGTATGATTTTTGTCCAGTCTCTTCCTAAACCCCCCCCCCATACCCCTTTCCCCCTGAGAATTATCAGTCCACTCCCTTTCTATGCCCCTGATTCTATTATATTCACCAGATTATTCTGTTCCTCAGGTTTTTAATTCACTTGATTTTTAGGTTCACTTGTTGATAGATATGTATTTGTTGTTCATAATTTTTATCTTTACTTTTTTCTTCTTCCTCTTCTTTAAGAATACCTTTCAGTATTTCATTTAATACTGGTTTGGTGGTTATGAACTTCTTTAGCTTTTTCTTATCTGTGAAGCTCTTTATCTGCCCTTCAATTCTGAATGATAGCTTTGCTGGGTAGAGTAATCTTGGTTGTAGGTTCTTGCTATTCATCACTTTGAAAATTTCTTGCCACTCCCGTCTGGCTTGCTTAGTTTCTGTTGAGAAATCAGCTGACAATAGTATGGGTGCTCCCTTGTAGGTAATTAACTGTTTTTCTCTTGCTGCTTTTAAGATTCTCTCTTTGTCTTTTGCTCTTGGCATTTTAATTATGATGTGTCTTGGTGTGGTCCTCTTTGGATTCCTTTTGTTTGGGGTTCTGTGCGCTTCCTGGACTTGTAAGTCTATTTCTTTCACCAGGTCGGGGAAGTTTCTGTCATTATTTCTTCCAATAGGTTTTTAGTATCTTGCTCTCTCTCTTCTGGCACCCCCATAATTCTGATGTTGGTATGCTTGAAGTTGTCCCAGAGGCTTCTTACACTATCTTCAACTTTTTGGATTCTTTTTTTTTTTCTTGCTTTTCCGGTTGGGTGTTTTTTGCTTCTTTGTATTTCAAATCTTTGACTTGATTCTTGTGTTCCTCTAGTCTGCTGTTGGGTCTCTGTATAATATTTTTTATTTCAGTCAGTGAATGTTTAATTTCTAGTTGGTCCTTTTTCATATCTTTGAGGGTCTCGTTATATTTATCGGCCTTTTCTAGGCTATTCTGGAAGAGCCTTATCACCATGGTTTTGAATTCTATATCCAGTCGTTTGTTTTCCTCCATTTCTTTTGTTTGTGATCTATTTCTTCGTCTCCCCATTTTTCACTGCTTCCCTGAGTTGGTAGGGTAGCTTTGTGTGCTAGGTTTCCTATATGGCCCAGTGGGTCAGTTAACCTGAGGTGGACACTCTCGGTGCACCCTTTTGTGGACTGTGTGTACAGCCTTGCTGTACTTAAGTCTTGATTGTTGTTGGTATCACTGGGAGGAATTGATCTGCAGGCCAGTTGGCTGTAAGGATCAGCTGTGTCTATGCTGGGAGCAGTTCGCTGCTGGAGACAGCCTTATAGGATTAGACTTGCCAAATTGCAATAGCCTCTGTGCTCAGCTTGGATGGGGTGGAGTCTCAGGGCGGAGCAGACAGTCTTGGATTCCAGTCAGCCTTGCCCTTGCGAGCGCGCGCACCTCCAGACCTCTGCTTCCCAGGTTCCCGAGTCTACGCCCGAGAATCCAGATGCCCCCCACAAGAGCATGTGTCCCCAGGGGCTCCCCTGGAACTGGAGTTCAGTGCAGTCTGACCTGGGGTTCAGTGCAGTCAGGAGCTTCCGACTCCCTTCTGCTAGGGAAAGCCTGTGGCAACCTCCGCAGCCTTTGTGCACACTGGCGCACGCGCCTCCAGACCCCTGCCTGCCGGGGCTCCCCCGGGTCTCCCCCGGGTCTCCGAGTCTCCGGGTGCCTTTCTCTCTACCTGACAGTCCAGACTCCCCCTGTATGAGCCTGGGTCCATGGGGTTTCGCCCAGGACTGGGGTTCAGTGCAGTCACAACTGGGGTTCAGTGCGGTCAGGGGCTTCCTTCCCCCTTCCGCCAGAGAAATTCAGCCAGTCTCTCAGCCGCCCTTCCTCTGTGCGCTCACAAAGACCCTTTGCCCTACCTCCAATTCTCTGTGAGCTCTTCTCTTTCCTTCTAGTTGTAGAATTTTCACTCAGCCAGCTTTCCTGTGGTTCTGGATGGTGTCCATTCTGTCTTTTAGTTGTAGTTTTGAAATTGTTGTGCGAGGCAGCAGTTTAGGTGCTTACCTATGCCACCATCTTGGTTTCTCTCTCTTTTTTAAATCTTTATTGTTGAAAATATTACATATGTCTCTTTTTATTTTTATTTATTTATTTTTTAAACAACGCACATTTATTCTCTTCCAGTTCTGGAAGCCACAGTCCAGAATTGGTTTTACTAGGTTAAAATCAAGGTCTTGGCAGGGCTGGTTTCTTCTGGAGGCTCTTAGAGGAGAAACTGTTTCCTTGACTTTTCCAATTTCTAGAAGCTGCCCACATTTCTTGGCTCATGCCCCCTTCCTTCACCTTCAAAGCAGCAACATAGCATCTTCAGATGATTTGCTTTTTAAAAAAAAATTAATAAATATTTATTGTTCAGATTATTACAATTGTTTCCCCTTTTAATCCCCATAGCTCCCCTCCACCCGGTTCCCACCCCACCCTTTGCCCTTACCTCCCCCCACACTGTCCTCATCCATAGGTGTACGATTTTTATCCAGTCTTTTCCTGCACCACCCATACCTCTTTCCCCCTGAGAATTATCAGTCCACTCCCTTTCTATGCCCCTGATTCTATTATATTCATCAGTTTATTCTGTTCCTCAGATTTTTAATTCACTTGATTTTTAGGTTCACTTGTTGATAGATATGTATTTATTGTTCATAATTTTTATCTTTACTTTTTTCTTCTTCCTCTTCTTAAAGAATACCTTTCAGCATTTCATATAATACTGGTTTGGTGGTGATGAACTCCTTTAGCTTTTTCTTATCTGTGAAGCTCTTTATCTGACATTCCATTCTGAAAAACAGCCTTGCTGGGTAGAGTAGTCTTGTTTGTAGGTTCTTGCTATTCATCACTTTGAATAATTCTTGCCACTCCCGTCTGGCTTGCTTAGTTTCTGTTGAGAAATCAGCTGACAATCATATGGGTGCTCCCTTGTAGGTAATTAACTGCTTTTCTCTTGCTGCTTTTAAGATTCTCTCTTTGTCTTTTGCTCTTGGCATTTTAATTATGATGTGTCTTGGTGTGGTCCTCTTTGGATTCCTTTTGTTTGGGGTTCTGTGCGCTTCCTAGACTTGTAAGTCTATTTCTTTCACCAGGTTGGGGAAGTTTCTGTCATTATTTCTTCCAATAGGTTTTCAGTATCTTGCTCTCTCTCTTCTTCTGGCACCCCCGTAATTCTGATGTTGGTATGCTTGAAGTTGTCCCAGAGGCTTCTTACACTATCTTCAACTTTTTGGATTCCTTTTTTTTTCTTGCTTTTCCGGTTGAGTGTTTTTTGCTTCTTTGTGTTTCAAATCTTTGACTTGATCCTTGTGTTCCTCTAGTCTGCTGTTGGGTCTCTGTATAATATTTTTTATTTCAGTCAGTGTATGTTTAATTTCTAGTTCATCCTTTTTCATATCTTTGAGGGTCTCGTTATATTTATCGGCCTTTTCTAGGCTATTCTGGAAAAGCCTTATAACCGTGGTTTTGAATTCTATATCCAGTCGTTTGTTTCCTCCATTTCTTTTGTTTGTGATCTATTTCTTCGTCTCCCCATTTTTCACTGCTTCCCTGAGTTGGTAGGGTAGCTTTGTGTGCTAGGTTTCCTATATGGCCCAGTGGGTCAGCCTCCCCAGTTAACCTGAGGTGGACACTCTTGGTGCACCCTTTTGTGGACTGTGTGTACAGCCTTGTTGTAGTTAAGTCTTGATTGTTGTTGGTATCACTGGGAGGAATTGACCTGCAGGCCAGTTGGCTGTGAGGATCAGCTGTGTCTACACTGGGAGTTTTTCGCTGCTGGAGAGAGCCTTATAGGATTAGACTTGCCAGATTGCAAAGGCCTCTGTGCTCAGCTTGGAAGGTTGGAGTCTCAGGGCGGAGCAGACAGTCTTGGCTTCCCATAAGTCCTGACCTTGTGCCGAGTCTCCAGACTTCTGCCTTCCACAGTTCTCGAGTTTCTGCCTTACAGTCCAGATTTCCCTCATAAGAGCGTGGGTCCCAGAGGCTGCGATTCAGTGCAGTCGGAACTGGGGTTCAGTGAAGTCAGGAGCTTCTGACTCCTTTCCACTAGGGAATGCCTGCGGCAACCTCCGCAGTCAGTCTTTGTGCGCACTCACGCCTCCAGACCCCTGCCACCATGGCTCCCCTGAGTCTCTGAGTCTCCGATGCTCCGGGTGTCTTTCTCTCTACCTGACAGTCCAAACTCCCCCTGTATGAGCCTGGGTCCACAGGGTTTTGCCCGGAACTGAGGTTGAGTGCAGTCGGAACTGGGGTTCAGTGCAGTCAGGGGCTTACTTCCCCCTCCTGCCAGAGAAAGCCAGCCAGGCACTCCGCTGCCCTTCCTCTCTGCATGCGCGTGTCTCCGTACCTCAGCTCTTTGCCGCTCCTTCTCCGTGAGCTTTCCTCTTTCCTTCTAGTTGTAGAATTTCCACTCAGCCAGCTTTCCTGTGGTTCTGGATGGTGTCCGTTCTGTCTTTTAGTTGTAGTTTTGAAATTGTTGTGCAGGGCAGCAGTTTAGGTGCTTACCTATGCCGCCATCTTGGTTTCTCCCTCTTTTTATTTTTAACCTCTTAATGATATGCCTCAATTAGATACATGAACTTATTTATCCCAATTTTATCAATAATTCTTAGATTATTTATAACTAGAGGCCAAGTGCATGAAATTTGTGCACTGGAGGGGGTGTCCCTCATCCCAGCCTGCACCTTCTCTAATCTGGGATCCCTTGGGGGATGTCTGACTGCTGGATTAGGCCCAATCCGACAGTTGGACATCCCTCTCACAATCTGAGACTGCTGGCTCCTAACTGCTTCTGCCTGCCAGCCTGATCAACCGCTAACAACTCCCTGCCAGCCTGATTAACACTTAACTGCTCCCCTGTTGGCCCAATTGCCCCTAACTGCCCTCTCCTGCCAGCTTGGTCGCCCCCAACTGCCCTCCCCTGCAGGCCTGGTCCCCAACAAATGTCCTCCCCTGCTGGCCTGATCACCCCCAACTGCCCTCTGCCGGCCTGATCTCGCCCCCCCAACTGCCCTTCCCTGCCAGCCTGATTACCCCTAACTGCCTCTGCCTGCCTGATCACTCCTAACTGCCCTCCTTTGCCAGCCAATTTGGTTCTGATTAGTCGGTTTCTATGCCAGTCAGCGTCACAAACTCCACATCCTAGGCAGCCAGTGGCTCCTCGAAATTCACCCAGATTTGGTTCTGATTGGCGGTTTCTAAGCCACTCAGCATCTCTGTGTCTATCTCCAGGCCTGATCATAGAAGCATGGCTGATTAGCTGCTGCCCCAGGCTGCTGGTGAGCAGCTGAACTGCTGACCTCTGAGAGAGAGAGAGAGAGAGAGAGAGAGAGAGGCTTGGCTGCTGGGGAGGGAAAGAGAAGCAGGGTCTGATCACTCTGCTTCTCTATCTGGGCTTCGCTAGCAGCTGCTGCCACTGCTGATCAGCCCTGCCTCTCTCTCTCTGAGAGGTAAGCAGTTCAGCCCACTCACCTGCTGCGAGCACAGCCTGGTGAATGGTCAAGCCTCCCAGTTGTTGCGGATGTGACAGACCCAGGGTTTTTATATATTAAGATAATACAACTTAAAATTTCAAAACACTCTTACTATTCCAACCAAGGACCTCTAACAACTAAATCGCTAAAACATTCAACCCTTTGAGAAACTAAATGAACTTAAATCTATTTGCCTCTTTCATTACCCCTATGATAATAGGCTTACCCTATGTTATTTTAATTATATTTCCAAATATGCTCTTTCCATCAACTACATAGCTTATATTAATAACCTCCTAGTCACAATTCAACAATGACTTATTCACTTAACAACAACACAAATATTAATTCCTAGTAAAAAGGTCCACACTTGAAAGCTTATATTAATCTTACTAATTATATGTTTTGGTTTAACAAACTTATTAGATCTTTTACCCCATTCATTTACTCCTACTGCTCAACTCTCAATGAATCTTGGAATAGCTTTCCCTCTACTAGTATGAGCACACAGTAATATTTGGCTTTTCACATGAAACCAAAGCACACTTGCACACTTTTTACTACAAGGAGCCCCAATTCCCTTTATCTCCATATTAGTAATCCTCAAAAACAATCAGCCTATTCATGCAACCAATAGTACTAGCAGTACAACTGACAGCCAACATTACTGCAGATCACCTACTTATCCACTTAATGGGAGAGCAACCCCAGCTGTAATAAGAATTAGTATAACCAGCACCCTCATGACATTGATTGTTCTTATCCTATTAACTATTCTAGAATTTGAGAATAGCTCTAATTAAAGCTTATGTATTCACCTCACTGGTTAGTCTTCATCTTCATGACAATGGTTAGTGACCCACCAAATGCACACATACCACATAGTCAACTCTAGCCCCTTATGACTTACAGGAGCCCTATCAGCCCTCATCATAACAGCAGGCTTAGTTATATGATTTCACTTTAACTCATCATTATTATTAACTGTAGGCCTGGTTACTAATATATTAACCATTTACCAGTGATGATGAGATATTGTTTGAGAAAGCACATTTTAAGGCCATCATACACCAATTGTACAAGAAGGACTCCATTACAACATAATTTTTTTATTTATTGTCTCTGAAGTATTTTTCTTTTCAGGATATTTCTGAGCTTTCTATCATGCAAAGCTAGTCCATACTACAGAACTAGGTGATTATTGATCCCTATCAGACATCAATCCTCTTAATCCCGGGGTCCTCAAACTACGGCCCGCGGGCCACATGCGGCCCACTGAGGACATTTAGCCGGCCCGACGGGTGCCGCTGCCTGTCCTGCTTAGCAGCCGACTCGTCCTGGGCCTGCAGTGTGCATAGGAATTTGTTCATAGTTTTTTTTTTAAATTATACTCCAGCCCTCCAATGGTCTGAGGGACAGTGAACTGGCCCCCTGTTTAAAGAGTTTGAGAATCCCTGTATTAATCCCTTAGAAGTACCTCTTCTAAATACATCTGCTCTGGCATCTCTATCACTTCAGCTCATTATAGTTTAATATTAGGGAGTTGTAAGCACATGGTTCAAGCACGATTCATTATGATTTGTGTAGGCTTGTACTTCACATTACTTCAAACCTCAGAATATCATGAAACATCATTTTCTATCTCAGACGGTGTCTACAGGTCAACGTCCTTTATAGCCACAGGCTTTATTGGCTCTACCTTCCTTATTGTATGCCTCCTACACCAACTAAAATTCCACTTCACATCTCATCATTTTAGATTTGAAGCTGCTGCCTGATAATGACACCATGTAGATGTCATATGACTACTCTTATATGTCCCTATTTAGTGATGAGGATCCCATTCTTTTAGTATTAATTAGTACAACCTACTTCCAATTAGTTAGTTTTGGTAAAATCCAAAAAAGAATAATTAACCTTGTACTTACTTTATTTATCAACACTAGCATCTTTACTTGTAATAATCACATTTTATCTTCCCCAAACAAATGTTTATGCCAAAAAAAATCAAGCCCTTATGAATGTGGTTTGACCCATGAAATGCTAAAGGGGCTGTTGTAAAAAGAAGAAATAGAAAGAGAAAGAGGAACACAGGCTTAAAGAATAAAAATGGCAAAAACAAGTACCTATCAAGTACCTTAAAAGTAAATGGATTAAATGCTCCAATCAAAAGACACAGGGTAGCTAAATGAATACAAAAACATGACCTATATATATTCTGTCTACAAGAAACCCACCTTAGAGAAAAGGACTCACACAAACAAAGTGGAGAGATGGGGGAAAATTTCAGGAAAATAGAAATGAAAAGAAAGCTGGGGTAGCAATACTCATATCTGACAAAATAGTGTTCAAAGTGAAGGCCATAATAAGAGATAATGAAGGCCCCTTCATAACACTAAAGGGATTGATACAACAAGAAAATATAACACTGGTAAACATGTATGCACCCAATACAGAAGCACCCGAATACATAAAAATACTCCTGGATGAGATCAACAGTAATACAATCATAGTAGGGGACTTTATCACCCCACTGACATCACAGGATAGATATTCTAGACAAAATAATCAGTAAGGAAATAGCGACCTTAAATGACACACTAGATCAGATGGAATTAATTGATATTTTCAGAATATTTCATTCTAAAGCTAAAGAATATACATTCTTCTCAAGTGCACATGGGATGTTTGCAAAGATAGGCCACATGTTAGGACACAAGCTAAGTCTCTACAAATTCAAGAATATCGAAATCATATCAAGCATCTTCTCAGACCACAATGGCATGAAATTAAAAATCAGCTACAGAAAAAATAATGGTGGTGGAATAGACAGACGAGTTCCGAGCCTTGTCCCGGAGCAGAAAGAAAGAACAGCTGAGGGTCGCACGAGGAGTGTTTGTTGGTAAGTTAAGGGACAGCTAAACTTCAGGAGAAGGTGAGGGTAAGCTAGATGGGGTTCCCCTGACTGGGTAGCCCCCACTGCGGCTGGGTCCCCTTCCCGAGCTATGGGCTCAGACATGGAGACTGTGCCATCTTGAAAGGGAAGATGGAGCTTATCAGAAGCCTGAAAATCCACAACTGTGGCACCCACCGAACAGCTGCGAACCCCAGAAAACCAGTACACAATTGGCGCAAACACGGGGATTCAGAGGAGCTCTACACTCCACAATGGAAAGGTCAGATTTGGCCTGGGATAAGGAGAGAGAGAACTACATAACCAGACATCCAGAGAAGAGAGACCATGGGGAGACAAAGAAACAGCCCACATATGAAAGAAAAGCAGGCATCACCAGAAAAGGAAGTAAACGAAATGGAGGCAAGCAACCTTCCAGAAAAAGAACTCAGAGAAATGGTCATAAGGTGGCTGAAAAGAATGGAAGAAAAATTCGACAATATGAGTAAGAACCAAGAGGAAATGAAAAATGACATTGCTGCTGTAAAGAACTCAATAGAAAGCATCAAGAGTAGACTAGAAGAAGCAGAGGACCGCATCAGTGAGCTAGAAGACAAGGTAGGAAAAAATACCCAAGTAGAGCAGCTTATGGAAAAAAAATTAAAAAGCAGGAGGAGAGCCTAAGGGAACTTTGGGACAACATGAAACGAAACAACATCCACATAATAGGGGTGCCAGAAGGAGAGGAAACTGAGCAAGGAATAGAAAACCTGTTTGAAGAAATAATGACAGAAAACTTCCCTGATATAGGGAAGAAAAAACACCACACAAACCCAAGAAGCTCACAGAGTTCCAACCAAA
This sequence comes from Plecotus auritus, assembly GCF_963455305.1. Classification (NCBI taxonomy): domain Eukaryota; kingdom Metazoa; phylum Chordata; class Mammalia; order Chiroptera; family Vespertilionidae; genus Plecotus; species Plecotus auritus. The sequence continues at coordinate 60,679,789 of NC_137784.1, forward strand.
ATGAACCCCAAAAGACTGACACCAAGGCACATTATAATTAAATTGGCAAACACCAACGACAAAATAAGAATCTTAAAAGCGGCAAGTGAGAGACAGAAAGTTACATACAAAGGAACCCCCATCAGACTAGCAACTGATTTCTCAACAGAAACTCATCAGGCCAGAAGGGAATGAAATGCAATATATAAAGTCATACAAAGGAAGGGTCTGAATCCAAGAATACTGTACCCAGCAAGGCTACCAATCAAAATTGAAGGTGAAATCAGGAGCTTCACAGTCAAAAAAGGACTAAGGGAAATTATTACCACCAAACCAGGAATGCAAGAAATGCTAAAGGATCTGCTATAAGGAAAAACAATAAAGAAAAAGAAATAGGAAGTGAAGAAGGAACACAGGGGTAAAGAATAAAAATGGCGACAAATAAGTACCTATCAATAATAACCCTAAATGTAAATGAATTAAGTGCCCCAATCAAAAGACAAAGGGTAATGGATTGGATAAGAAAACAAGACCCATATATCTGCTGTCTACAAGAAACCCACCTCAGAATAAAAGACGCACACAGACTGAGGGTGAAGGGATGGAAAAAGGTCTTCCAGGCGAATGGAAATGAAAAAAACGCTGGGGTAGCAATACTGATATCTGCCAAATTAGATCTCCAAGTGAAGGACATAACAAGAGATAAGGAAGGCCACTTCATAATACTAAAGGGAACAATCCAACAGGAAGAAATAACTCTGGTAAACATATATGCACCCAATACAGGAGCACCCAAATACATAAAAAATCTCCTGGAGGATATCAAGGGAGAGATTGACAGCAATACAATCATAGCAGGAGACTTTAATACCCCAATATTTCCATTGGACAAATCCTCTAAACAAAAAATCAGCAAAGAAACATCAATCCTAAATGACTCACTAGACCAGATGGAATTAATTCACATCTTCAGAACATTTCACCCTAAAGCCACAGAATATACATTCTTCTCAAGTGCACATGGGTCATTTCTAAAGGTAGACCATATGTTGGGACATAGGCAAAGTCTCTTCAAATTCAAGAAGATAGAAATCATATCAAGCATCTTCTCAGACCACAATGGCATAAAACTGGAAATCAACTACAATAAAAACAATCTAAAGAAATCAAACACATGGAGACTAAACAGCATGCTATTAAACAATGACTGGGTTACCAGAGAGATCAAGGAAGAAATATAAAGATCATGGCAACAAATGACAATGAAAACACAACAATCCAAAATTGATTGGACACGGCTAACGCAGTCTTGAGAGGGAAGTTCATAGCTCTACAACCATAATGCAAAAACAAGAAACAATGGTAATAAATTATCTAACCCTACAACTCAAAGAGTTAGAAAAAGAGCAACAAGAAAAGCCCAGTGTAAGCAGAAGGAAGGAAATAATAAAGATCAGAGCAGAGATAAATGACATAGAGACCAAAGAAACAATATTAAAGATCAACAAATTTAAGAGCTTGTTCTTTTAAAGGATAAACAAGATTGATGAACCTCTAGCCAGGCTCACCAAGAAGCAAAGAGAGAGGACCCTAATAAACGATTTCAGAAATGAAAGAGGAGAAATAACAACAGATCCTGCAGAAATACAAAGAATTGTTAAAAAATACTACAAACAACTCTATTCCAACAAACTGGACAACCTGCAGGAAATGGAAATATTCCTAGAAAAATATAACCTTCCAAAACTCAATCAGGAAGAATCTAAACAGCTCAATATGCCAGGAACTATGGAAGAAATTGAAGCACTCATCAAAAAGCTTCCAGCAAACAAAAGCCCAGGGCTAGACACCATCACAGGAGTTTTACCAAACATTCAAGGAAGAGCTAAAACTTATCCTCCTCAGACTATTCCAAAAAATTCAAGAAGAAGGAACACTGCCAAGCTCCCTCGATGAAGCCAGCATCACCCTAATACCAAAACCAGATAAAGACAACACAGTGAAAGAGATTTACAGGCCAATATCCCTCATGAACGTAGATGCCAAAATCCTCAACAAAATTCTAGCAAATTGGATCCAGAAGTACATCAGAAAGATCATACACCATGACCTAGTAGGATTTATCCCAGGAATGCAAGGATGGTACAATATCTGGAAAGCAATAAACGTGATACATCACATAAACAAATTGAGAGATAAAAATCACATAGTCATATCAAATGATGCAGAAAAAGCATTTGACAAAATCCAACACCCTTTCTTGATAAAACCTCTCAACAAGGTGGGAGTAGAAGGATCATACCTCAACATAATAAAAGTTATATATGATAAACCCACAGCTAACATACTCAATGGGCAAAAACTAAAACCATTTCCCCTAAGAACAGGAACAAGACAGGGATTCCCACTCTCACCACTTCTGTTTGACATAGTACTGGAAGTATTAGCCATTGTAATTAGACAAGAAGAAGAAATAAAAGGCATCCAAATTGGAAAAGAAGAAGTAAAGTTGTCTTTATTTGCAGATGACATGATATTGTACATAAAAAACCCAAAAGACTCCATCGAAAAACTGACAGACTTAATAAATGAATGTGGCAGTGTAGTAGGATACAAAATTAACACCAGGAAATCTATGGCATTTCTATATACCAATAGTGAACTTACAGAAAGAGAGACTAAAAAAGCAATCCCATTTACCATCATATCAAAAAAATTAAGAAACCTAGGAATAAACTTAACCAAGGAGGTAAAAGACCTATACACAGAAAACTACAGGACACTGAAAAAAGAGATAGAGGAAGACGTAAACAGATGGAATAGCATGCCATGTTCATGGATTGGTAGAATCAACATCATTAAAATGTCCATACTACCCAAAGCAATTTTGAGATTCAATGCACTCCCTATTAAAATACCAACAGCATATTTCACAGACCTAGAAAGAACTCTCCAAAAATTCATATGGAATAAAAAAGGACCTCGAATAGTCACAGCAATCCTGAGAAAGAAGAAAAAAGTAGGAGGGATCTCAATACCAGATTTCAAGCTGTATTACAAAGCCACTGTTCTCAAAACACAGTACTGGCACAAGAACAGACATATAAACCAATGGAATAGAATAGAGAATCCAGATATTGACCCAAACCACTATATGCCATTAATATTTGACAAAGGAGGCATGAACATACAATGGAGTCAAGACAGTCTCTTCAATAAATGATGTTGGTAAAATTGGACAGATACATGCAAAAAAATGAAACTAGATCACCAACTTACACCATACACAAAAATAAACTCAAAATGGATACAGGACTTAAACGTAAGACGGGAAACCATAAAAATACTATAGGAATCCACAGGCAGCAAAATCTCAGACATATGCCGAAAGAACTTCTTCACTGATACTGCCCCTCGGGCAATGGAAGCCAAAGAGAAAATAAACAAATGGGACTACATCAAAATAAAAAGCTTTTGCACAGCAAAAGAAACCATCAACAAAACAACAAGAAACCCCACTGTATGGGAGAACATATTTGCAAATGTTACCACTGATAAAGGTTTAATCTCCAACATCTGCAGGCAGCTTATACAACTTAATAAAAGGAAGATAAAGGATCCAATAAAAAATGGGCAACGGACCTAAATAGAACCTTCTCAAAAGTAGTCAGAAGGAAGGCCAAGAGACACATGAAAACATGCTCAAAGTCACTAATTATCTGAGAGATGCAAATCAAAACGACAATGCGATACCATCTCACTCCTGTCAGAATGGCTATCATCAACAAATCAAAAAACGACAAGTGCTGGCGAGGATGTGGAGAAAAAGGAACCCTCGTGCACTGCTGGTGGGAATGCAGACTGGTGCAGCCACTGTGGAGAACAGTATGGAGTTTCCTCAAAAAACTGAAATGGAACTCCCATTTGACTCAGTAATCCCACTCCTAGGAATATATCCTAAGAAACTAGAAACACCAATCAGAAAGGATATATGCACCCCTATGTTCATAGCAGCACAATTTACAATAGCTAAGATTTGGAAACAGCCAAGGTGCCCGTCAGCAGATGACTGGATCAGAAAACTATGCTGCATCTACACAATGGAATACTATGCTGCCATAAAAAAGAAGGAATTCTTGCCATTTGTAGGCACCTGGATGGAATTGGAGAACATTATGCTAAGTGAAATAAGCCAGTCAATGAAAGAAAAATACCACATGATCTCACTCATTTGTGGATAATAAAAAACATTATAAACTAATGAACAAAAAGATAGATACAGAGGTAGTAAAGCATCAAACAGACTCAAATTATAGTGGGAAGGTTAGGGAGAGGTGGGGGAAATAAGAGATCAACCGAAGGACTTATATGCATGCATGTAAGAATAACCAACGGATGCAAAACATTGGGGGCTGAGGGCATGTATGAGAGTGGGGTGGGGGGCAATGGATAGATATGTAAACATATAATACCTTAAAAAAAAGAATAATCAGTGGATGCAAAACATTGGGAGGTGAGGGCTTGTATGGGAGTCCGGTGGTGTGGGAGGGCAATGGTAAGATATGTACACATATAATACCTTAATAAAAAAAGAATAATCAGTGGATGCAAAATATTGGGAGGTGAGGGCTTGTATGGGAGTCCGGTGGGGTGGGGGGGCAATGGTAAGATATGTACACATATAATACCTTAATAAAAAAAGAATAATCAGTGGATGCAAAATATTGGGAGGTGAGGGCTTGTATGGGAGTCCGGTGGGGTGGGGGGGCAATGGTAAGATATGTACACATATAATACCTTAATAAAAAAAGAAGAAAATTGCATCAAAAAAATCAGCCACAATAAAAACACTCAAAGACATACACATGTAGACTAAATAGCATGCTATTAAATAATAAATGGGATACCAAAGAGATCAAAGAAAAAATAAAACACATACTGAAAACAAATGAAAGTGAACACACAACAAACCCCAATCTATGGGACACAGCAAAAGCAGCCTTGAGAGGGAGGTTCATAGCACTATAGGCCAACTTCAAAAAAAGAAAAAAAAAGAAAAAGAAAAGAAAGACAGAAAGACTTGTAATCAGTTATATAACCCTAAAACTTAAAGAATTAGAAAGAGAACAAGAAAATACCAGAGTAAGTAGAAGGAAGGAAATACTAAAGATCAGAGTAGAAATAAATGACATAGAGACTAAAACAAAACAAAACAAACAAAAGATCAATAAAACCAAGAGCTGGTTCTTTGAAAGGATAAACAAGATTGATGAACCTTTAGCCAGAATCATCAAGAAACAAAGAGAAAGAGCCCAAATAAATAAAATCAGAAATGAAAGAGGTGAATTAACCACTGACCCCACATAAGTACAAAGAATCATAAAAAAAATACTATGAATGCCTTTATTCCAAAGTAATGGACAACCTGGACAAAATGGACATATTCCTAGAAAAATTCCAATCTTCCAAAACTCAGGAAGAATCAGAAAATTCTGATAGGCCAATAATGACTGATGAAATTGAAGCAATAATAATAAAAAAAACTTCCAGAAAACAGAAGCCCTGGCCCAGATGGCTTCCCAGGGGAGTTTTAGCAAACATTCAAAGAACTAACACCTATACTCCTCAAACTATTGCAAAAAATTCAAGGAGGAACACTTCTAAGCTCTTTCTATGAGACCAGCATTATCTTAATTCCAAAACCAGATATAGACACTACAGAGAAAGAGAACTACAGACCAATATCCCTGATGAACATAGATGCTAAAATCCTCAACAAAATATTAGCAAATTGGATCCAGCAATGCATTACAAAGATCATACAACATGACCAAGTGGGATTTTTCCACATGGGTATGCAAGGTGGTACAATATTCACAAAATCAATAAACGTGTTGCATCACATAAACAGATTGCAAGACAAAAATCACATGATCATATCAATTGATGCAGAAAAAGCATTTAACAAAATGCAACACCCTTTCTTGATAAAAACTCTTGGCAAAGTGAGAATAGAGGGATCATATCTCAACATAATAAAAGCAATATATGACAAGCCTACATCATACTCAATGAAAAAAACTAAAACCATTTCTCCTAAGAACAGGAACAAGACATGGATGCCCTCTTTCACCACTCTTGTTCAACATAGTATTAGAAGCCCTAGCCCTAGCGATTAGAGAAGAAGAAGACATAAAAGGCATCTAAATTGGAAAGGAGAAAATAAACTGTCATTATTCGTAGATGACATGATATTGTACATAGAAAACCCTTAAGACTCCATCAAAAAATGACTAGATTCAATACAGAAATTCAGAAATATAGCAGGATACAAAATTAACACCCAGAAATTGATGGCATTTTTATACACCAATAATGAACTCTCAGAAAGAGAAAGCAAGAAAACAATCCCATTTACCAAAATATTTTTAACAAAAAATTAAGATAATTAGGAATAAATTTAACCAAGGAGGTAAAAGACCTGTACTAAGAAAACTATAGGACATTGAAAAAAGAGATAAGGAAGATATAAACAAGTGGAAGAATATACCATGTTCATGGATTGGTAGAATCAACATATTAAAATGTTCATACTACCCAAAGCAATCTATAGATTCAATGCAATTCCTATTAAAATACCAAATACCTATTAAAATAAAAGGAAAGTGAAAGAGAAACAGCACCAGCCCTGGCCTAGTGGTTCCACCGCCCCCTCTGTCCTCCCACTGCAGGCAGGAGCAGCACCTCTCCAGTACTAATCACTTTTAAAACTCTTTTTGTAAAGAGAGAGATTAAATTTTGGAGGTATTTCAGGATCCATTGGAATAACTTAGTCATTTTTCAGTCAATTAAAAAGTCTCTTAATTTTTTTTTTCATTTTTTAAAAATAAATCTTTATTCAGATTATTACAATTGTTTCTCCTTCCCCCCCACATAGCTCCGCTCCACCGGGTTCCCACCCCACCTTCTGCCTTTACCTCCCCCCCCCCACTGTCCTCATCCATAGGTGTATGATTTTTGTCCAGTCTCTTCCTGAACCCCCCATACCCCTTTCCCCCTGAGAATTATCATTCCACTCCCTTTCTATGCCCCTGATTCTATTATATTCACCAGATTATTCTGTTCCTCAGGTTTTTAATTCACTTGATTTTTAGGTTCACTTGTTGATAGATATGTATTTGTTGTTCATAATTTTTATCTTTACTTTTTTCTTCTTCCTCTTCTTTAAGAATACCTTTCAGCATTTCATATAATACTGGTTTGGTGGTGATGAACTTCTTTAGCTTTTTCTTATCTGTGAAGCTCTTTATCTGCCCCTCAATTCTGAATGATAGCTTTGCTGGGTAGAGTAATCTTGGTTGTAGGTTCTTGCTATTCATCACTTTGAAAATTTCTTGCCACTCCCATCTGGCCTGCATAGTTTCTGTTGAGAAATCAGCTGACAATAGTATGGGTGCTCCCTTGTAGGTAATTAACTGCTTTTCTCTTGCTGCTTTTAATATTCTCTCTTTGTCTTTTGATCTTGGCATTTTAACTATGATGTGTCTTGGTGTGGTCCTCTTTGGATTCCTTTTGTTTGTGGTTCTGTGCACTTCCTGGACTTGTAAGTCTATTTCTTTCACCATGTGGGGGAAGTTTTCAGTCATTATTTCTTCCAATAGGTTTTCAGTATCTTGCCCTCTCTCTTCTTCTGGCACCCCCATAATTCTAATGTTGGTACGCTTGAAGTTGTCCCAGAGGCTTCTTACACTATCTTCAACTTTTTGGAATTTTTTTTCTTTTTGCTTTTTCAGTTGAGTGTTTTTTGCTTCTTTGTATTTCAATTCTTTGATTTGATTCTTGTGTTCCTCTAGTCTGTTGTTGGGTCTCTGTATAATATTTTTTATTTCAGTCAGTGTATGTTTAATTTCTAGTTCGTCCTTTTTCATATCTTTTGACGGTCTCGTTATATTTATCGGCCTTTTCTAAGATATTCTAGAAAAGCCTTATAACCGTGTCTTTGAATTCTATATCCAGTCATTTGTTTTCCTCCATTTCTTTTGTTTGTGATCTGTTTCTTTGTTGCTGCCATTTTCACTGCTTCCCTGAGTTGGTAGGGTAGGTTTGTGTGCCAGGTTTCCTATGTGGCCCAGTGGGTCGGCCTCCCCAGTTAACCTGAGGTGGATACTCTTGGTGCACCCCTTTGTGGACTGTGTGTACAGCCTTGTTGTAGTTAAGTCTTGATTGTTGTTGGTATCACTGGGAGGAATTGACCTGCAGGCCAGTTGGCTGTGAGGGTCAGCTGTGTCAACACTGGGAGAAGTTTGGTGCTGGAGACAGCCTTATAGGATTAGACTTGCCAGATTGCAAAAGCCTCTGTACTCAGCTTGGATGGGGTGGAGTCTCAGGGTGGAGCAGACAGTCTTGGCTTCCAGTCAGTCTTGCCCTTGAGAACGTGCGCACATCCAGACCTCTGCCTTCCCAGGCTCCCGAGCCTCCGTCTGAGATTCCAAATTCCCCCCCGCAAGAGGGTGGGTCCCCAGGGACTCACCTGGAACTGGGGTTCAGTGCAGTCGGAACTGGGGTTAAGTGCTGTAGGGGGCTTCCTTCCCCCTCCCGCCAGAGAAAGTCAGCCAGGCTCTCAGCCGCCCTTCCTTTGTGCATGCACAAAGACCCTTTGCCATACCTCCAATTCTCTGTGAGCTTTTCTCTTTCCCTCTAGTTGTAGAATTTTCACTCAGCCAGCTTTCCTGTGGTTCTGGATGGTGTCCATTCTGTCTTTTAGTTGTAGTTTTGAAATTGTTGTGTGAGGCAGCAGTTTAGGTGCTTACCTATGCCCCCATCTTGGTTTCTCTCCTTAAATTTTAAATTTGAAAAGGTTGTAAAACAAGCTTCTATAATAACAAAAGTTTAATATGCTAATTAGACCAGACGTCCTTCCAGACAACCTTCCAGATGAACACAAGGCTGCAAGGGAAGCCTGGGTTCCAGGTGCCAGACGGAAGCCAGTGCCGACAGCTGGGGGAAGAAAGGCCTACTCTTGCATGAATTTTGTGCATGGGGCCTCTAGTAATTAAGCATTATGATATACATTTTGTAAACACTGGGTAAGACATCAATTAAACTTTAAAACAGTGTTAGTATTAAATATTTTATCCAGACTACAAGATTTTGTTTAATTTACATAAGTATTTAATTTTTTTAGGCCAGTAAATGATTATATCCTGTAATGCCATTTGGAGAGAGAAAATGCACAACGCATAATACAAAGATGAATACATATCATAGAAATGCTACAGACCATATACATAATTCAAGAGTAATTCACCTTTTTTCCTTAAATATATATTTCCATATTTTTTTAATCCTCACCTGAGGAGCAAGGATATTTTTTTCCATTGATTCTTAGAGAATGGGAGAAGTGAGCGGGGGAGAGAGGGAAACATCAATGTGACAGAGACACATCTATTGGTTGCCTCCCACACATGCCCTGACTGAAAGTCTGATCAGACCTTCAGCCCAGGTACATGCTCTTGACTGGAAATCAAACCTGCAACCCTCTGATGCATAGGACAATGCTGTAACCACTGAGCAAACCAGACATGGTTGTATTTTCATTTTTTTAATTAAAAGTAATTTAATGTATGAGAATTTTTAATGTTTGGGAACCTCAATTTTCAATGATAGTGAAAAATTAAGCAACCAATATTTCCTACAACTTTTATTAACATATTTTATTATTTTAAATTTAGGCACCCAGAGACCACTGCAATATGGCCATTTTAAAATGAGATTTCTAGTGAAATCTTGCTATTTTTGTAAAGCAATTACCAGTAACAAGATTTCTATCAGAAGTATTAATGAGAGCTGGGCTCCGAAAGTTTCTGGCCTTGGAGGCACAATTCCCCATATTAATTGTAGTGGTTTCTTTTGTTTTGGACATTGGCAGTCTGAGTAAATTCTCTAGGGAGGTAATGTAGTGGGTCAAAATCTGCTGCTTATGAGTACCATGAGGCTCTTAGTCCTCCAGTGGCATTCAACCTTTTTACATGCCTTGGTTTCTCTCCCTGCCTGTCTCATACAGCTGTGAGTGAGGATTTGGACCACTAGGTGACCAACCTTTATACGGGCATCCCTGGATGAGTCAATTTCTTAATTACAGTTGAGTTAGAGGTTCCCTATGGGGACCCTACACGTCGTGAGGAATGACCTCAGACAACTCCATAAAGATTCTTAGTCATCTAAGAGCATCTGAGATTCGGGCTGGAGGGAGGACGTGCCCCTTATATTCAGAGCTGAATGAGTTGGGCATTTGCTCAGATTCTCAGAAAGCAATTCCAATGGAAAAGGCAAATTTAAATACCAGCCAACCATTGTTCCTCTTGTCTCATCTTGTAGCCTGGGTTCTGTTAACCCTTAACCTTGTCAGGTTAGCATGTGGCCCATTTTCATCCAGATAGTGAAACAAAGGGAGGGATTAAAATAGAAGAAACAAGATCAAGGGGGTCTTGGAGACAGGTTCAAGGGGTTAGCCCAGGACAAGCTGCCGCTGCCCACAGATCCCCTGGTTGCAAGTCTCATAGGGACCTTTAGAGCTTAGGAGAAACAAAGTAAAAGTAGGAAATAAGAGAAGGGAACACACAGGTGTAAGGAACAACACACACCTTTGTCTTAAGGGTTTTACCTGTTTCATTTGTTTGATTTTTTAAATATGATTTTATTGATTTCAGAGAGAGAGGAAAAAAGAAAGAAACATCATCGATGTGAGAGATATATCTATCAGTTGCCTCTTGTTGAACCCACAACCTGAACATGTGTCTAAATCTGGAATTGAACAGGTGACCTTTTGATGCATGGGACAACATTCAGTGAAGGTAGTCACAATGGCCAGGACAAAGATTTTACCTGGTGTTTAACAGTGGCAATTTTAGAGGAGGCCTCAATGGAATATCTCAATAGATTATTCATCAACACTCCAGGTGTGTCATTTGATATGCTGATGTATTACAATGAATGTATACAGTGATGTGGGTCATTCTCTGATCAGTTTCACCTTAAAAATGTCACCAGAAAGGGATTTGAAGCAACATGGGTCTGCTGGGCATGGTCTGGAACATGTAACCCATTTGCTCCTAAGCATCCTAGGTTAAGGAAGATAAGTTCTTGTGATTTAGTAGTTGTGCCTATAAATTACTAGGCCCTGTTAGAGTCTCAGATTTCCCATTCCACTTGTCAAGGAACTTTCCTAGCTTTTTAATTACATGCCTCAACTCTATAAACTTGGGGACGCTTGTCAGTATTGAACTCAACATAATGACCATCAGTTGACAGACACTAGACACCAGAGCCAAAATCAGTACTCCAAACACACACCCTGGACTCCAGAAGCTGTACCCTACAGCAACCACAAACCAAAAGCTGGACCCCAGCCCTGGGACTCAAACTCGAAGTGATTCCCCTGACTCAAGCATACTATGCAGCACAAAAGCCAGAAACCAGATGTCAGAGACTGACAGCTAATTCTGAAGACCAGATTCCATACACCAGAATCTGAATGTATAGCTGCACTTGGACCCCACACAAGAACCCCGGACACAAAGTCATACCCAAAGAGACCCAAAACGCCAGACACACACCCGAATACATATTTGATCCGAAACCACAGACCCTGGACATATAACAGGGATCTATAACTAAGATGCCATAGCCACAATGTGGAGTTGGAGACAGACAACAGACCTCAGTTGCCAGATGCCAGATGCATGAACTGAACCAGATCCTCACGTTGTACACAAAGCCATGATTCAATAAAGAGAACCCATGTCACTCTTAGCCCAAGCAGCTAGTTTCACAAATACTTTCTGTATGCCAATGTGAATGTATAAGAGGAAAAAGTAACTTGCAGAACTTCAAAATTCTACCAAATCTTGCAGTACTACACACAAAAGGCTAACAGAATGAAAAAGTAATAATAATCCTTACCTTTGCTGGCAGGTATCCATGATCTCTTGGCTGTAGTGGTGTCAGAAGTTAACCATGTCACAGCCGATAATTTCACAAGGCCGGCTCTTATTTACCTATACCTTATAAATTCTAACAACTGGGATAATAACCAAATTGACATGATCAAATTAACAAGAGATGTACAACGCTTAATCCATGCACAAGGAAAACTCACATACAAATGGATACCAAAGACAATGAGGTAATATTAGGAACAGAAAATGTTGGAAAATGGGGAAACAGGGTCTTAGATTGTAGAGGTGAAATGGGTAATATTAAGGAAAAGTACAGGATATGTGGCATGTTAATTTTAGTTAGGTAATCCCCAAAAGTATATGATGAGGGGGGTAAGATAGGCATATCAAGAAACTCCTGGTAGCCTGGCTGGTGTGGCTCAGTGGTTGAGCATCAAGCCATGAATCAGGAGGTCATGGTTCGATTTCCTGTTAGTGCACATGCCCAGGTTGTGGGCTTGATCCCCAGTGTGGGGCGTGCAGGAGGCAGCTGATCTCTCATCATTGTTTCTGTCTCTCCCTCTCCCTTCTTCTCTGAAATCAATAAAAAATATTTTTAAAGAAACTCCTGACCTCCCCCACACACAGACAGCACCTTCAGTCAGTGTGTGCTCCATCCTCAGGCTCCCCACAGAGCTGTCACACAGCACATGCCCTACCCCGAGCCCAGGTCAGAGCTGCTGGTGTGACCTGATATGTCCAGGCACAGGTCACAAGACCATGCTGCATGTGCGAGAGGGTCCTAGGTCGCCATCCTGCCTTGAGTGCTGGGGCTGCATAGTGAGTTGCATGCCACAGGGCTCTGGGTCTTCATGGGGACTTGCACGCCAGAGGAACTGTTCATGCACCCCCACCAACCCGAGAATCTGAAGTGGACAACTGAAGGACCAGAATCATGGGAGAAGGGAGTACAACTCAGAGCAGACGATAAAGGTGTGAAACTCAAGGCACATCCAGCCTCTGGTCTAGTGAGTCCCAGATCATTGGACCACTAGGGGATTCAACCCCTTGGATCCCAAGCAGGGAGTCCAGAGCCAGGAAGAGGAGACAACAAAACGGAGGAGACAAAGAAAAACCCCCAAAGGAAAGCAAAGGAGAAATCACCAGAAAAGGAACTAAATGAAACAGAGACAAGCAATATGTCAGAGAAATAATTCAGCGTGAGGGTCATGCAGTTCCTAAACCAACTGCATGAGAAAATTACCAACATATGTAAGAATCAAGAAAAAATGAAGAATGATATAGCTAAAATAAAAACCACAATGGAATGTTTCACTAGTAGACTAGAAAAAAACAAAGGACCGAATCAGTGAGTTAGAAGACAGGGTTTAAAACATACCCAATCAGAACAGCAATTGGAGAAAAACTTTTAGAAATCAGGAGAAGAGCCTAAGGGAGATTTGGGACAACATGAAATGAAGCAACATCTATATAATAGGGGTGCCAGAAGGAGAGGAATAGGAGTAAGAATTAGAAAACCTATTTGAAGAAAGAATGACAGAAAACTTCTCTAACTTGGGGAAGAAAAAAGTCACACAAACAAAGAGAGTCTCAAACAAGATGAACCCAAAAAAAAACCCCACACCAAGACACATCATAATTTCAATGGCAATTGTTAGTGACAAAGAGAGAATCTTAAAGGCTGCAAGAGAGGAAGAGAGTTACCAACAAGGGATCTCCCATTAGACTATCAACTTACTTCCCAACAGAAACACATCTGGCCAGAAGGGAATGGAATGAGGTATACAAAGTGATACAAAGCAAGGGAATGACTTCAAGAATACTCTTTCCAGTGAGGCTATCATTTAAATTGAAAGGGAAATCAGGAGCTTCACAGACAAGAAAAGGCTAAGGAAATTTATTACTATCAAGCCAGCAATGCAAGAAATGCTAAAGGGACTGTCATAAAAAGAAGAAATAGGAAGAGAAGAAGGAACACATGCATAAAAATTAAAATTGCTACAAACAAGTATTTATCAATAATAACCTTAAACATTAATGGATTAAATGCTCCAATCAAAAGACATCAAGTGGCTGAATGGAAAGAAAACATGACCCATACATATGCTGTCTACAAGAGACCCACCTCAGAACAAAAGACTCACAATACTGAAAGTGAAGGAATGGATTATATTTTCAGGCTCATGGAAATTAATCTAAAAAAGCTGGGGTGGCAATACTTATATATCACAAAATAGACCTCAAAGTGAAGGCCGTAACAAAAGATAAGGAAGGCTACTTCATAATACTAAAGGGTTTGGTACAGCAAGAGACTATAACACTAGTAAACATACATGCACCCAATGCAGGAGCATCCAAATACATAAAAAAACTTCTGGAAGATATTAAGGAAGAAATCCACAGCAATACATTCATAGTAGCGAACTTCAATATCCAATTGACAACACTGGATAAATCTAGACAAAAAATCAACAAAGAAATAGCAATCTAAAGGACTCACTAAATCAGTTGGAATTGACATCTTCAGAACATTTCATCCCAAAGCCACAGAATATAGATTCTTCTCAAGTGCACATGGGACATTTTCATAGACCACATATTAGGATATAGGATAAGTCTCTACAAATTCAAGAAGATTGAAGTCATATCAAAAATCTCTGATCACAATGGCATAAAATTAGAAATCAACTACAATAAAAACAATTTTATAAAAATCAAACACTTGGAGGCTAAATAGCATGTTATTAAACAATGATTAGGTTACCAAAGAGATCAAATCAGAAATAAAAACCATCCTGGAAACAAATGACAATGAAAACACAACAATCCAAAAAAGATGGGACACATTGAAAGCAGTTGGGAGAGGGAAGTTCATAGCACTACAGGTCTACCTCAGAAAACAAGAAAAACAGGTAATTATCTAACCCTACAACTTAAAGAATTACAAAGAGAGCAACAAGAAAAGCTCAGAGTAATCGGAAGGAAGGAGATAATAAACATCAGAGCAGAAATAAATGGCATAGGGAAAAAAAGATCAATAAAACCAAGAGCAATTTCTTTGCAAAGATACACAAGATTGTTGAATTTCTAGCGAGGACCACCTAGAAGTAAAGAGAGATGGCCAAAATAAACAAAATCAGAAATGAAAGAAGTGAAGTAATAACCAACCCCACAGAAATATAAAGGATTGTATAAAAATACTATGAACAACTCCATTACAACAAACTGGACAACCTAGAGGAAATGGACATGTTCCTAGAAAAGTACAATCTACCAAATCTCAATCAGGAAGAATAAAAAAATCTGAAACGGGCAATAACTATGGAGGAAATTGAAGCAGTCATCAAAAAAGTTCCAGCAAACAAAAGCCCTGAGCTGGACAGTTTCACAGGGAAGTTTTACCAAATATTAAAAGAACAAAAATTACCCTCCTTACACTATTCCAAAAATTAAAGAAGAAGGAACACTTCCAAGCTTTTTGTATGTAGTCAGCATTACCCTAATCACAAAAGCAGATAAAGACACCCCAAAGAAAGAGAATTACAGGCTAATATCCCTGATGAACATAGATGCTAATATACTCAACAAAATTCTAGCAAATTGGATCCAGCGTTACATTCAAAAGATCATACACCATGACCAAGTGGGATTTATTCTAGGGATGCAAGTCTAGTATAATGTCCACAAATCAATCAACATGATACATCACATATACAAATTCAGAGACAAAAATCACCGAGTCATATCAATTGATGCAGAAAAAGCACTTGACAAAGTCCAACAGCTTGTCTTGATAAAAACTCTCAGCAAAGTGGGAATAGAAGGATCATACCTCAACATAATAAGGGCCATATGCCAAACCTACAGCCAACAGCATACTCAATGGGCAAAAACTAAAACCGTTTCCCCTAAGAACAGGAACAAGACAGGGATTCTCACTCTCACCACTCCTCTTTCCCATAGAACTGAAAGTGCTAACCATAGCAATCATACAAAAAGAAAAAATAAAAGGCATCCAAGTTGTCAAAGAAGAAGTAAAACTCTCATTACTCACAGGTGCCATCATATTGTACATAGAAAACCCTAAACACTCCATCAAAAAACTACTAGGCTTAAATGAATTTGGCAATGTAGCAGGATACAAAATTAACACTCAGAAATATATGGCTTTTTATACACCAATAATGAACTCACAGAAAAAGAATGTAAAAAAAAATCAATTTATCATTGCAAAAACAAACCAACAAAAACAAAAAATGAAGATACCTAGGAATAATCTTAACTAAGGAGGTAAAAGGCCTGTACTCAGGAAACTACAGGACATTGAAAAAACAGATAGGGGAAGATGTAAACAAATGTAAGAATATACCGTGTTCATGGATTGGTAGACTCAACATCATTAAAATGTCTATACCACCCAAAGCAATCTATAGATTCAATGCAATCCCCATTAAAATACCAATGGCATATGTCATGGACCTAGAACAAACTCTCCAAAAATTCATATGGAACTGAAAAAGACCCCAATAGCCACAGCAATCCTGAGAAAGAGGAACAAAGTTGGAGGAATCATAATACCAGATATCAAGATATACTACAAAGCCATTGTTCTCAAAACTGCCTGGTACTGGCACAAGAACAGACATATTGACCAATGGAACAAAACAGAGAACCCATCAATCAACCCAAGCAATTATGCTCAATTTATATTTGACAAAGGAGGCAATAGCATACAGTTTAGTGCACGGGTAGACCCAGGGCCTGCAGCTTCCAAAGGGCCTGGGTTGGGTTCCTCTCCAAGGCCAGGGTGGCCTCCATGGAGCTCTGAGTTTTGCCCACTCATCTTGGGGGAGCCTTCAGCACATCCTGGAAGAGATGTGGCCACCGGACTGGTTTTGCAACTTTAAGAGCCACTCGTCACACTCTTGCTTCTTCTCCGCCAACTTGAGGAAGAAGTGAGAGCCACTTCATCATGGTGGAAATACTAGTAGAATCCCAGAGAGAGAAGAAAAGCCATGTGAGGACACAGTGAAGAAGCAGACATCTATATACCAGAAAAAGAGTCCTTATGGAAATTCAACCCTGACAGTGACACCTTGATATTGGCCTTCTAGTCTTCAGAACTGAGGAGCAGCAGTCCCACGAGCAGTGTGCCCCCATCCGAGGATCTGCAGCTGCATGCCACCTGCCCCTGTCTCAGGAGCAGCAGCTGTGTGATCTGCCCATCCCCATTCAATGAGCAGCATCCTTGCACAGCCCACTGTTATCCAAGGAGCAGCAGCTGCATGAGCTGCCCACCACCATCCAAGGAGCAGCAGCTTCGTAAGCAGCCTCCCCCTGTCCAAGGAGCAGCAGATAGAAGATAATCCCACCCCCACCAGCCAGAGGAGCCACCACTGCTGCGAGCAGCGGCACAAGCAGCACCCACTAGAGGAGCTTCTGCCAACTGAGGAGCAGCCACTGTCATGACTGCCTGAGGAGCAGCCACCACCCAATGAGCCACTGCTGCCTGAGGCACAGCCCCCGCATGACTCGACACCTAGGTCCTTCAGTGAGAGCAAAAATGGGGAGACAAAGAAATCCCCAAAGGAAATAAAAGAAGGAATTGCCAGAAACTAAGTGAAACAGAGGTATGCATTATGTCAGAAAAAGAATTCAAAATAAGTGTTATATAGTTCATAAACCAGATAGATGAAAAAATCAACAACTTATGTAAAAACCAAGAAGAAATAAAGAGTGTGTAGCTTCAATAAAAAACACTATGGAAAGTTTCAACAGTAGACTAGGAGAAGCGGAAGACCAAATTAATGAATTAGAAGACAGGGAAGCAAAATGCAACCAAACTGAACTGCAATTGGGGAAAAAAATTAAGAGACAGTAGGAGAGCCTAAGGGAACTTTTGGACAACATTAAATGAAGCAACATACAAATAATAGGGGTGCCACAATGACAGGAAGAGGAACAAGGGTTAGAAAACATATTTGAAGTAATAACATCAGAAAACTTCCCTGATGTGGGGAAGAAAAAAGTCACACAAGCACAGAGAGTCCCAAACAAGATGAACCCAAAAAGACTCACACCAAGACACGTCGTAATTACAATGGCAATTGTTAACAACAAAGAGAGAATATTTTTTTAAATTTCTTTATTGATTAAGGTATTACATATGTGTCTTTATTTTCCCATTACCCCCAACCCCCCAATTCATGCCCTTACCCCCCTGTTGTCTGTGCCCATTGATTAGGCTTATATGCATGCATATTAGTCCTTTGGTTAATCTCTCCCCCTTACCCCCACCATCCCCTACCTTCCCTGAGGTTTGACATTCTGATTGATGTTTCTCTGTCTCTGGATCTGTTTTTGTTCATCAGTTTATGTTGTTCATTATAGTCCATAAATGAGTGTGATCATATGATATTTATCTTTCTCTGCCTGGCATATTTCATTTAGTGTAATGATCTCCAGCTCCATCCATGTTGTTGCAAAAGGTAAGAACTCCTTCTTTTTTACCGCAGCATAGTATTCCATTGTGTAGATGTACCACAGTTTTTTAATCCAAACATCTGCTGATGGGCACTTAGGCTGTTTCCAAATCTTAGCTATGGTGAATTGTGCTTCTATGAACATAGGGGTGCATATATCCTTTCTGATTCATGTTTCTAGTTTACAAAGAGAGTATCTTAAAGGCTGCAAGAGAGAGACAGAAAGTTATGTACAAGGGATCTCCCATTATATTATTAAATGATTTCTCAACAGAAATACATCAGGACAGAAAAGAATGGAAGGAAGTTTACAAAGTGATGCAAAGCAAGGAACTGAATAGAAGAATATTACATTCAGCAAGGCTATCATTCAAAATTGAAGGGGAAATAAGGAACTTCACAGATAAAATAAAAGGCTAAGGGAGTTTATCACCACCAAGCCCACAATGCAAGAAATGCTAAAAGGGAATGGTATAAAAATAAGAAATAGAAAGGGAAGGAGGAACACTGGCACAAAAAATTAAAACGGCTACAAACAACTACCTATCAATAATAACTTTAAACATAAACTGACTAAATGATCCAATTGAAAGACATTGAGTGGCTGAATGGATAAGAAAATATGACCCATACATTTTCTGTCTACAAGAGACCCACCTTAGAACAAGGGACTCACACAGACTGAAAGTGAAGGGATGGGAAAATATCTTCCAGGCAAATAAAAATTTTTAAAAAAGCTAGCGTAACAATACTTATATATCTCAAAATATACCTCAAAGTAAATGCCATAACAAGTGATAAAGAAGGCCACTACATAATACTAAAGGGATTGGTACTACAAGAGGATATAACCCTGATAAACATATATGCAACCAATACAGGAGAACCCAAATACATAAAAAAACCTCCTCGAAGATATCAAGGAAGAGATTGACAACAATACAATCATAGTAGGGGACTATAATACCCCATTGACATCACTGGATAAATCATCTAGACAAAAAATCAGTAAAGAAACAGCAATCCTAAATGACTCACTAGATCAGATGGACATAATTGACATCTGCAGAACATTTCATCCCAAAGTCAGTAAATATACATTCTTCTCAAGTGCACATGGGACATATTCAAAGATAGACCACATATTGGGTCACAGGCAAAGTCTCTTCAAATTCAAGAAGATTGAAATTATATCAAGCATCTTCTCAGACCACAATGGCATAATATTAGAAATAAACTACAATAAAAACAATTAAAAAATCCAACACTTGGAAGCTGAATAACATGCTATTAAACAGTGATTGCGTTACTGAAGAGATCAAGGAAGAAATTAAAAACATCCTGGAAACAAATGATAATGAAAACACAACAATCCAAAATATATGGGACACAGTGAAAGCAGTCCTGAGAGGGAAGTTTATAGCTCTACAGGCCTACCTTAAAAAAACAGAAAAAAATGATAATAAATCAACTAACACTACAACTTACAGAATTAGAACAACAAGAAAAGCCCAGAGTGAGCAGAAGGAAGGAGATAATAAAGAGCAGAGCAGAAATAAATGACATAGAGACCCACAAAGAAAACAACACAAAAGATCAATGAAACCAAGAGCTCTTTCTTTGAAAGTATACACAAAATGGATGAACCTCCAGGAAGGCTCATCAAGAAGCAAAGAGAGAGGACCCAAATAAACAAAATCAGAAATGAAAGAGGTGAAATAACAACAGACCTCACGGAAATACAAAGTATCCTATATAATAAAGAGCTAATATGCAAATAGGCATCACACGGTCATGCCATCACACCGTCACACTGGAGCTGGGGGACCTGAGGCCAGGCCAGGGGGCCCTGAGGCCATGCCCCCTGCCCCAGTGCCGAGGCTAGGGGACTGGAGGACAGGTAGGGGGACCAGGGGCTGATCCGGGGGACCTGAGGCCATGCCCCCCACCCAGTGGGGCTTGATGGGGGACCTTAGGCTGTGCCCCCTGCCCGGTGCCGGGCCGGGGGATCTGAGGCTGCAACCCCAGCCAATGTGGGGTTTGATGGAGGTGGGGCCAGCCGGGTCTGGGTCTTGAGTGACTTCAAGGCACACGTGGGTGGGTGTGGACTTGACTCTGGGTCTCATGGTGCACCCCAGATACTGACAGGAGGAAAATTTGAGATTTCCATATACATTTTAGTAATTTTCTTTCATCTCTGACACTTCTATTATAGAGAAAGGTCAAATAGCAATATTAAAATATTTCCTCTACTTAATTCCCTTTTAATGTGCATGAATTTCATGCACCAGGCCACTAGTTGTAAAAAAACAAATACTATGAACAACTCTATTCCAACAAACTAGACAACCTAGAGGAAACAGACACATTCCTAGAAAAATACAACATTCCAAAACTCAATCAGAAAGAATCTAAAGATCTCAATAGGCTGATAACTATGGAGGAAATTGAAGCAGTCATCAAAAAGCTCCCAGCAAACAAAAGCCCAGGTCCAGGCGGCTTCACAGGGGAGTTTTACCAAACATTCAAAGAAGAACTAAAACCTATCCTCCTCAGACTATTCCAAAAAATTAAAGAGGAATCAACACTTCCAAGCTCATTCTATGAAGCCGACATTACCATAATACCAAAACCAGATAAAGACACCACAAAGAAAGAGAATTATAGGCCAATATCCCTCATGAACATAGATGCCAAAATCCTCTACAAAATTGTAACAAATCAGATCCAGCATTACATCAGAAAAATTCGTACATCATGACCAAGTAGCATTTATTCCAGGGATGCAAGGATGGTACAATATGCACAAATCAATAAACATAATACATCACACAAACAAATTGAGAGATAAAAAAATCACATAGTCATATCAATTGATGCAGAAAAAGCTTTTGATAAAATCTAACACTCTTTCTTGATAAAAACCCTCAGCAAAGTGGTAATAGAGGGATCATACATCAACATAATAAAAGCCTTCCTTATACGACAAACCTCAGCCAACAGCATGCTCAATGGGCAAAAACTAAAACCATTCCCCCTAAGAACAGGAACAAGACAGGGATGTGCACTGTCACCACTCCTGTTCCACATAGTACCAGAAATGCTAGTCATAGCAATTAGACAAGAAGAAGAAATAAAAGATATCTAAATTGGAAAAGAATACATAAAACTGCCATTATTCACAGGTGACATGATGCTGTACGTAAAAAAAAACCAAACACTCCATAAAAAATTATTAGACTTAATAATTGAATTTGGCAATGTAGCAGGATACAAAATTAATGCCAAGAAATCTATGGAATTTTTATACACCAATAGTGAACTTACAGAAACAGCAGTTTTAAAAATCCCATTTACCATTGCACCAAAAACATTAAGATTCCTAGGAATAAACTTAACTGACAAGGTAAAAGACCTGTACTCAGAAAATGACAGGACACTGAAAAACGAGACAGAGGAAGACATAAACAGGTGGAAGAACATACCATAGAATCAACATCATTAAAATGTCCATACTACCCAAAGCAATCTATAGATTCAATGCACTCCCCATTAAAATGCCAACGGCATATTTCACAGTCCTAAAACGAACTCTCCAAAATTCATCAGGGATTAAAAAAAAAAAAAAAGACTCCAAATAGCTGCAGCAATCCTGAGAAAGAAGAACAAAGTAGGAGGGATCTCAATACCAGATATCAAACTGTATTACAAACCCACTGCTTTCAAAATTCCCTGGTACTGGCACAAGAACAGACATATAGATCAATGGAACAGAACAGAGAACCCAGAAATTGACTAAAGCCATTATGTTCAATTAATATTTGATAAAGGAGGCAAGAGCATACAATGGAGTCAAAACAGTCTCTTCAAAAAATGGTGTTGGGGAAATTGGACAGATAAATGCAATAAAATGAAACTAAACCATCAACTTACATCATACACAAAAATAAACTCAAAATGGATAAAGGACTTAAATGTAAGATAGGAAACCATAAAAATCTTAGAGGAATCCACAGGTAGCAAAATCTCAGACATATGCCAAAGCAATATCTTCACCGATATAGCTCCTAGGGCAATGGAAACTAAAGAGAAAATGAACAAATGGGACGACATCAAAATAAAAAGCTTCTGCACAGCAAAAGAAATCATCAAGAAAATAAGAAAGCCCACTGCATGGAAGAACATATTTGTCAATGTTATCATCGATAAGAGTTTAATCTCCAACATTTACAGGGAACTCATACAACTTAACAAAAGGAAGACAAACAACCCAATCAAAAAATGGGCAACAGATCTAAATAGATATTTTTCATAAGAGGACAGAAGGAAAGCCAAGAGACATATGAAAACATGCTCAAAGTCACTAATCATCCGAGAGATGCAAATCAAAACGACAATGAGGTACCATCTCACACCTGTCAGAATGGCTATCATCAACAAATGACAAGTGTTGGTGAGGATGCGGAGAAAAAGGAACCCTCATGCACTGCTGGTGATAATGCAGACCGGTGCAGCCACTGTGGAGAACAGTATGGAGTTTCCTCAAAAATCGAAAAATGGAACTGCCATTTGAGCCAGTGATCCCACTTCTAGGACTATATTCCAAGAAACTAGAAACACCAATCAGAAAGAAATATGCACCCCTATGTTCATAGCAGAACAATTTACAATAGCTAAGATTTGGAAACAGCCTAAGTGCCCATCAGCGGATAAGTGGATTAAAAAAATGTGGTACATCTACACAATGGAATACTACACTGCTGTAAAAAGGAAGGAACTCCTACCATTCGCAACAGCATGGATGATCCTGGAGAGAAAGATAAATATCACATTATCTCACTCATTTGTGAAATATAATGAACAACATAAACTGATGAACAAAAATAGATCCAGAGACTTAGAAGCATCCAACAGACCATCCAACCTCAGAGGGAAGGCAGGGGAGGGTGGGGGGGTGAGGTAAGAGATCAACCAAAGGACTTGTATGTATGCATAGAAGCATAACCAATGGACACATACAATAGAGAGTGAGGGCATGCACTGGGGGGGGGGTGGGAGCAGCCAGAAAGAGGTCAATTGGGGAAATGGAGGCATATATAATTCTTTAAACAATAAAGAATTTTAAAAAATTAAAAGAAACTCCTGGTAAAGTTCTCTTCTTACACCAGTTTTTTTCCAACTAAATCTATTAGAAAGGAATGGGAGACAATTTTTATTTTTTAACAATGAGCTTAAAATCAGTACATCCAATGCAAAATTTTGGTACTCTTTGAAACTTCATTTATTTATTTATTTTCTCTTGATACACATGAATTTAGCTTTTGTGTTTTTTTTGCCATTAATTGCTAAGGAATTTTAAGATAAAAATACAAAGTCATTAACATCAAGAGACACAAGGGCACTTTGGATTCCAAAATATCTTTATAATGGGGGAGTAAGGGGAACCTCATGTGTCACTTGCTTATTTTTTAAACTATTACTCTTTCAATTCTAATATTTGAATAAAATATTTTTTCTACAATGTAAAATGACTTTTTAGATAAAAATCAGCACAGTAACATTGTCTATTTTACAATAAATCTGAAAGGAAAATTTGGAAAAGAATATTCTTACACCATATAGCATAACTTGTTTTTTGAAATTTTTTTGTTAATTGTCTAATCTCCTAAATCAGTGAATAAGAATGCTCAGCTTCCACCCTTGGCAATCAATAAAAAATCATCTTTATGGTGCTTGCAGACAAAGGTAACACATCTCTTGATATTTTAGAATTATAACAGCATAATGTACAATTATCCCAAACAAACTTACAAACTAATTCTTTGAATGTCTGGCAGCAATTTAAAAAGGACATGAAAGGATTTAATCCCTTCCACTGTGTAAATGGCCCACTGGGAAGGCACCTGAGCATTCTATATTGGCACCTCTTGCCCTTTTGGCCAAGAGGGACCCTCTTCTCACAATCCAATTGCCCACAGCCGTTGCCTGAGCTTTCTGTTGATGCCGAGGTTGAAACCTCATGTTGGCTGGTACCATGGATCTGTCTCTCGCCCAGTGGGGTGAGCTGGGCCCTCCCTGGAGAAGAAACCTGGGTTCCCCAAGATATGTGATCAGTGCTGGGGCCCCACCAGCAGGCGAGGGGATCCCAAGGCAGGTGCTGGGCGTGGAGGCCACGGGGGCATAGGCTACCAAGGAGTCAGAACTGAACCTCACATCACTCTGCTTGGCCCCAGAGGATGGCTGGTTAGCCAGAGATGGGTAAGATTCCTCAGGGAAGGAACAACCTAACACAGGCACAGTCGCAGTGGGGCCATCAGGAGAGAACTAGGGGTCAACAGAGGTGGGGCACAGACCCTCACCCACCCAACTTTGCAGGGGCCTGAACCCTCACCCCTTCTGAGGGAGGTCTCCTGCCCCGATGGCTGCTTCGCTTCCCATGCCCAGCTCAAATCGGGACCCAGGCAACAGACAGAGACTTGGCCGACAGCAGCTGCCCTCTCACTGCAACAAGACTTGTTTGAGTTGTCTTATACCCATGGTGTGGGGAAGTGGGTTTTTGTCCAACCTAGCACCAGGAATGCTCAGGGCCTACTCAAAAAGGCAAATAATCCTTTCCACTAATATTTACAGGGTAAAATAAGATTGCTGTTAGAGTATTAAATTTGACAGTAAAATAGTAGTTAAGTTCTCAGACTAATTTAAATTGGCTAATTGAAATAAGCAAATATTCTAGAAAAATTAATGGTACTGGACAAAAAGCTGTTCCTAAAGAGTTAACTAAAATTTTTATTGGTAGTTCATCTCATGGTAAAATTGTGTAACATGTAATGAACCTAAAGCAGTCATATTTTAGTACAAAACATTAAAATTTAAAAGCTATCAAGACTACATTATAAAATTTCCAAAAGCCTCCTAATATTTAAATCAAAAAGGGGGGATAGTAGAAGAATATCATGTAAGGAAAAATATCCTGTAAGTAAATTACATCTAGAAAATTTTTACTTTAGAAAATTAACTTTCAGTTGAAATGCTAACAGCAAGACACCCATGAAAAACACACACGGTGTCAAAACAAGCCAAAGGAAAATCGTTTGGGCAAAAAATAAAAAAGGATCCCAAGTCAAATTTATAGAAAGGATTCCTTTATTAACTTTTGGTTGAGAATATGTTTGTATATTTTCAGAAAACAACTCCAAGACCATGTAGATCCTGCAACAGGGAGGAATTGACAGGACTGCTCCAGCCATGAAGACAGAAGAGAAATAGTCCAGAGATGGAAGACGCTGATGACACCTTGCCATGCTAGCAGTCAGCAGCTGTGCATCGCTGCAGGTTGCCCAGGACCAAACCAGAGAGGGTCGGACCTGCATTACCACCATTTGTCCACCATCCAGAACTGAAATATCATTGCTGACATGTACACATAAGGAACTGTTTGACATTGAAATTGGGACTCAAAAGATCTGTTGGCCCAGAAAGAAACTCACTACAGACTGATTCATTTGCCTCTCAGCATAACCATTATTGCTTGTCTCATTTTCGATTCTATAAGTGTATTTCTAGTATCACATGATATCACTCCTCTAGGGGAAATAAGGAACAACATAAACTGATGAACAAAAACTGACCCGGAGACAGGGAAGCATCGATCAGACTGTCAAACCTCAGAGGGAAGGTAGGGGAGGGTGGGGGTAAAGGGGAGAGATCAACCAAAGGACTTGTATGCATGCATATAAGCCTAACCAGTGGTCACATACAACAGTGGGATGGGGGCATGCGTGGGGAGGGGTTTGCGATGGGAATGGGGGGATGAGGACAAATATGTGATACCTTAATCAATAAAGAAATTTTAAAAAATGCTCAGCTTCCAATCCATGAATATAGTATACAATATAATTTATTCTACTATTTACTTCAGAGTCACAGAGATGACATCCATCCTATCTAATAAAAGAGTAATATGCAAATTGACCGTACCTTTGCTACACCCACAAGCCACGCCCACCAGCCAATCAGGAGTGAGTATGCAAATTAACCCAACCAAAATGGCTGCGGCCACAGAGAGAGCAGGAGGCTTGGGTTTCCCCGTCAATGGAGGAAGCCAAGCTTTCCTGCACACCCTGGCCAGCCCAGGCCTCTGCTCAAGGCTACAAAGTTTCAATTATAAAGATAAATAAATCCCAGATACCAGGGCCTCTGCTTGGGTCACCAGGGGGCATGATTGGCCTGTACACCACCACAGGCCCTTCACCCAGGCCGCCCCATGCTCCAAGAGAATCCCCACCCTGATCCGGGACACTGTTCAGGGCAAACCAGGCAGCCCCCACCCGGGTACCTGGCCTCTATCCTATCTAATAAAAGAGTAATATGCAAATTGACCATCACTCCAACACACAAGATGGCTGCCCCCATGTGGCCAAAGATGGCTGCCCCCATGTGGACACAAAATGGCCACCACAAGATGGCCAGCAGGAGAGGGCAGTTGGGTGGGACCAGGCCTGCAAGGTAGGGCAGTTGGGGGTGATCAAGCCTGCATGGGAGGGCAGTTAGGGGTGACCAGGTTGGTAGATGAGGGAAGTTGGGGGTGACGGGGTCGGCAGGGAAGGACAGTTGGGGGGACCCAGGTCTGCAGGGGAGGGCAGTTAGGGTTGACCAGGCCTGCAGGGGATGGCAGTTAGGTATCAATCAGGCTGGCAGAGGAGTGGTTATGGGGTGATCAGGCTGGCAGGCAGAAACGGTTAGGGGCAATCAGGAAGGCTGGCAGGTGAGCAGTTGGGAGCCAGCTGTCCTGGATTTTGAGAGGGATGTCTGACTGCCTGTTTAGGCCCGATCCTACCGGGATCAGGCCGAAACGGGTAGTCGGACATCCCTTGAGGTGTCCCAGATTGGAGAGGGTACAAGCTGGGCTGAGGGACACACACCCACATGCACGAATTTCATGCACCGGGCCTCTAGTATAATTATAAAGCCTACTCTACATTTTCAAGTTCTCAATCCAAATATATAGATTAGAACAGGTCACCTTATTGCTGACAACATTCATGGAAGGGCCAGATTCCTCATAAAAAGACAAAATAAGTTTGATTGGGAGCTGGCCATTGCCCTACTCACCCATCAAATGAATTATGGAAGTCAAGAGGCAATATTTTTTCCCTTTTTAAAATAGCAAAGGAACAAATGAAGATTGGCTGGCTGTTGAGTGGGCCCCACATTAGATTGCATAGCTCATCAGGATCGAGGCTGGCACCTATGAGCAGTTAACTTCCTAAGAGCACTCACTGGGCATTATGTCATCTGTACTACAGTTTTCACCCTGGAAGGTATTAGAAAATACTTTATGCTCAGAATATACACTAAGTGGCCAGATTATTATGATCTCTGAACGCATAATAATCTGGCCACTCAGTGTATATCCTATATTATAAAAAGCTAATATGCAAATTGTCCCCTTGACCAGCAGGCAGGCCGGCCAACCACCCATGTCCCCTACCCCTGGCCAGGCGACCCAAGCGCAGGCCCTGGTATCTGGGATTTATTTATCTTTTATAATTGAAACTTTGTAGCCTTGAGCAGAGCCAAGCCTCTTGCTCGCTCTGTGGCCACCATCATTTTTGTTGGGATTTATTTATCTTCTATAATTGAAACTTTTTATCCTTGAGTGGAGGCCAAGGCAGGCCAGGGCTGCAGAAAGTTGGCTTCCTCTATGGCTGGGGAAACCCAAGCCTCCTGCTCGCTCCGTGGCCGCAGCCATCTTGGTTGGGTTAATTTGCATGTTCACTCCTGATTGGCTGGTGCGCGTGGCTTGTGGGTGTAGCGGAGGTACAGTCAATTTGCATATTACTCTTTTATTAGATAGGATGGAGATATATATATGTATCTGAGTGGCCATATAATTATGCGTTCAGAGATAATAATAATCTGGCTACTCAGTGTATAGTATCCATTCCTTGTCCTTGAGGATCCAAGTATCTATACTAATAAAAGACTAGGTGGCCCTCTCACGTAACGTTGCCACAAGATGGCTGCCACAAGATGGCTGCCACAAGATGGCCAAATGCACAGAGAAGGAGGGGCCCAGCAGACACTTCATGTGGTGAGGCCTGGGGGTCCCAGCATCTCCTCCGCCTCACGCAGAGGTGGCGGGTCCTGGCAGAGAAGGCAGGTTGTGGCAGGGGAGGGCAGTTGGGGGCAATCAGGCCAGCAGGGGAGCAGTTAGGTGTCAATCAGGCCGGCAGGGGAGTGGTTAGGGGGTGATCAGGCTGGCAGGCAGAATCGGTTAGGGGCAATCAGGCAGGCAGGCAGGCAGGCAGGCAAGCAGTTACGAGCCAGCAGTCCTGGATTGTGAGAGGGATGTCCAACTGCCGGCATAGGCTCGATCCCGCACATCCCCCAAGGGGTCTCAGATTGGAGAGAGTGCAGTCCAGGCTGAGCGACACCTTCCCCCCACCCCTGTGCATGAATTTCGTGCACTGTGCCACTAGTAAATCTAAAATGATAATGGGCTTCTTCAGTCCAAGGGCAGGACTTTTTTGCAGTAGAGTGTCTCCAGTGTTTCACAAAAATAAATAAAAGCAGCAGCTAACATCTTTTCAGCTTATTGACCTCTCCACATTTCGTTGCTTCTTCCTCCCATCTCATTTCCTCTAAGTCCTCTTGCATACCATAAACTCTTTGCTTCTTCATATTTGTATTTTTTTTGGTCATAGCCAAAGAATGTGCTTAGATATTTCTTCCTGAGATTCTCCTTCATCTTTGATAAAATCGTCCATTTTGGAGTCATAGTTCTTATCTTCCTCCTCTTCATATTCTCACTGTCTTTTGTAACCACCAGGGAAGGGAAACCCTTGAGAACTTTGGGCAGATCTGTAGCCAGCTAAAGAAGGCTTCATTCCATTCATCTGTCCATTGGTGGGCCGGGTAATGATATTCTTAGAGGATATTGTTTCTGAGACAAAAGTGCATTTGGGCTCATGGGGGGATCTAAGCTACTAACTATTCACCCAGGTCCCAAGCTGCTCACTGGTCTTCTAGGGCCTGAACTGCTGACAGTCTGTCCAGCTGAAACTGTGCCACTTACTGATCGTCCAGAGCCACTGACTGACCGCCTGGGGGTTACTGAGCCACTCATTGGTCGTCGGATATGTGGATTGTGCACAGGCCACCCACAGTCACCAGAACTGACCACTGACTTCCTACAACCACCTGGGCCACTGATGGGTCATCCAGAGCCACCTGTACTGCTGACTGTCCTTCTAGGAGGATTTAAGTCACTGGCTGGCCTCTTGGTCCCACTGATTGATCGCTCAGGTCCTGAGCTGGAGCTGCCATTCTGGTGCCTGGGAACGGAGCCAGAACTAACCATAGACTGAAGACTCCCTGTGATGGGCTGCCCAGGAGCTAGGCTGGAGCTGCTGCCTGACTGCCTGACACATGGACTCTTAGCCTTATATGGGGAGACCACAGGTCCAGGTCTGAAATGGCTAGGATGGAGAGGAGATTTTTTGGCTGTGTGCTCAGTAACAGATTTCTGAGTCCCTTTAGCAGAAGTCTTTGGAACATTGGTGAAAAGGTGCTCAAGTGGGTCTTTCCAGCCCCATTGAAAACAGGCCTGTCATGGTCCTTCTAAAGTGAGGCTTGGGAATAGTTGCTAGATCCTACTTTGGTCCTCTCTCCTGGAATGGATTTGGATGAAAACAAACCTAAATGTGTCTTATTGTCTGTGCTGGGTCTGGATTTCTGCTCAGCATGAGGAAGGAGAGTACCTTTTGGGAGAAGGATTCTTGTCCCTGGAAATTCTGCTAGGTTCTGTGCCCATACTTTCTGTATGAGAGGGCACCATTTTGGTCAGAGGTAGTCCTACATCTGCTTCAGGCTTCTTTTTCATATGTCTCCATTCAAGAAGTTTTCACTCCCTAAGTTCTTGTGCAATCATAGGCCACTTTTCTGTGTGTTTTTTTTCACTACCTTGATTTCCACTGGTTCATACTGTTGGAAGCTAGCCATTGTCTTCCCTATCAGAAAAGTGTAAACAAGGAATGCAGAAGGCTCATGAACCTTGAGCTCTGGCAAGGGCAAAAGCTATGCATTGATTGTTTAGTTGAGACAATGGTGGCTCAAGCAATTTCCTGACCAAATAGACTCAAAGTAAATCTTTACTAATATTTACTGACCTTTAAGATAGTCTTTCTGTTACCGGAATTGCCTGCCTGACTAAGGGCAACATGTGTATCTAAAATTGAATAAAAGGCTGGCAGGGCCTGGGCACCAGTGAAGTCCTTGCCCTTGCATTGGACTCTCTTCCTGGCCCCCAGTTATTTTCAAATTATTATTTCTTGCCTTGTCTCATGATTTGACCACGGCCCTTCTCCAGATCCTGAACCCTGAGCCATGTGGGACGTGGACTCTCACATCTGGCACCTCGAATGATGGATGTCTGGAGAAGAAGATTTTCCTGGAGCAGAAAAACAAAGTTTCACCAGCAAGGTGGGGAAAAAGAATTCACCAGATAGGTGGGGAAATTTGCCACGTGTAAAGCCCACAGACAGCTGCAGAAGTCAAGATCTGTAAGTGCGGTGGGAACATCTTTTTTTAGCTAGGCTAATGGGGCACAATTTGTCCAAAGGGGAGAAGCTTTATTGTAGACTTTTGGTTTGCATGCTTAAGGATAAAGGAATTAAAGTGTCAGAAGGCATTCTCTGACAGTTTTTGCATGTTATTATAGAACATAATCCCTGGTTTCCTGAAGAAGGTACATTAGATGTTGAATGTTGGGAAAGAGTTAGTCAGAACTTGAAAAAACCTCAGCAGCAGGGGAAAAGTTTGCCTCCAAATTGTTTCTCCTTGTGGAACATGGTATTGCATTTGCTAGAGCCTTTTAGAGAAACAAAAGAGGATAAACCCTCTCCCCTTGCACCTTCCTCTCCTAAAGAGGAACAAAAAGAAAAATTGGAGGAATGGCCTTCATGGCCCCCTCCACCTCCATGTCCTAATCCTGAAACATTTAACTCACCATTAATAGAATCATCTATGCAAAGAGCTATCCAAGAAGGATTAAAGGACATGACGGTGGAGGACCAACTTGCTTTTCCTATTATACAAGTAGCTGACCCACAGCTCCTGAATCATATAATAAGACAGCATGAAAAATTTGACTTTAAAATGATAAAGGCCTTGCGTGAAAGCATAGTCCAGAATGGTCCTATAACTCTTTTACCGGAGAAATTATGACTATTATTTCTGAAGCAGTCTCAGCTCCTTGTGATTGGTATTCTCTGGCTCACGGAGGAGATTATTTACTGTGGAAGGGAGAATTTTTGGAGAAATGTCAGGAGCAAGCCCATGCAAACTGTGGGCTGAATGCTCAAATAACTTATGAAATGCTGACAGGACTGGGACAATATAATGACCTGCAAAATCAGCTAAATTATGTGCAGCAGGCATATGAGCAAATTAGACTTTGTGGAAGAACAGCTTGGTGGGCTTTACCATCAAAAGGGGACCCTGAGGGAGCTTTTAGTAAATGTATGCAGGGGCCTACAGAGTCATTTTCTGACTTTGTGGCTTGCCTCACTCAAGCAGTGAGATGACAGATTCAACATGAAACAGCAGGAGACATTTTAATTCAGCAATTAGCTTATGAAAATGCCAATGCTGATTGTAAGAAGTGCCTGACGCCTCTGAGAAAAAATAGTACCATTACAGAAATGATTTGAGCATGTCAGAATGTGGGGTCAGGCACTTTTCAAGCAAACTTACTCGCTGCCACTGTTAACAGTGGGGAATAAAAGGTGTTATAATTGTGGAAGAACAGGACATTTTAAAAAAGAATGTAAGCAACCAAGAAGGACACAAGGTGGCGATCTAGGGAAAGGCGTGAGCATTCTGCCTCCCAATTCAATCAACACAGATTAAACCTCTCTGTGTCCTTAAGTCAGAAGGGAAACCAGTGGGTTGGTTAATGTAGATCAAAATTTCATAAAAATGGGCAGCCATTAGATCAAGACATAGGGAATGGCCAACCACAGGGAAACGGCCCCCCAGCCCCGTCATCAATAGGGGAAATTTGCCCTGCAAGGCCCAATTGGACTCCCTCATCTGAGCCACTCCAGGGAGCGCAGGCCTAGTTCTTAACAGTACTATAGAGGTCACTTTGACCCCTGATATAGTTCGGCAAGCTGTTCCTACAGGAATCTGGGGACCTGTGCCACCAAGAACTTTAGGATTAATCTTAGGGAGAAGTGGAAAAACTCTGAAAGGACTAACTGTTCTGCCTGGAGTCATAGATTCAGACCATAAGGGAGAAATTAAGGTAATATTAGAATGTAACCATATTATGCCAATTACTTCAGGACAAAGAATTGCTCAGATACTACTTCTACCTTTTATTCAGCAAGGTGAAGCTATAAATAGGAAAAGAGGAACACAAGGATTTGGAAGCTCAGATATCTATTGGATACATGAAATTAGCAAAACCCATCCTATGATTAATTTAAGAATAGAGAGAAAACGGTTTAAAGATTTAATAGACACTGGAGCGGATGTCAGCATTTTCAGCAAAGAATTCTGGCCTCCAAGTTGGTCCATGGTAGAAGCTATAAGCTCTATCATGGGGGTCATAGTTCCTGATAATACACAACGCAGTGCTGCAGTGTTAAGGTGGCAAGATGAAGAAGGACAGACAAGATGGTTTCAGCCTTACATAGTCTCTGGGATTGCAGTCAACTTATGGGGCCGGGATGTTTTAGAAGGTTTACAAGCTTGTATTATTACCGGCAAAGGACAGCAGTTAATAACTCAGATGGGATATCAGACTGGTCAAAGCTTAGGAAAAAATAATCTGGGAATTAAAGAGCCCATCCAAGCCAAAGGAAACCCAGGAAGTTGAGGATTAGGATATCAACCTTTTGAGGAGTGGTTACTGCTCAATCTCCTCACCCTCATGCAGATCCTATACAATGGAAAGATGATAGACCTATGTGGGTGGATCAGTGGCCATTAACCAAGGAGAAATTAGGTCATATTCATGAATTAATACAGGAACAAATAGAGCATAGAGCCTTCCAATAGTCCTTCGAATACACCTATATTTACTATACCTACGAAGGCGGCAGGAAAATGGCAATTGTTTTAGAGGACTGATGCACATGATCTTAGAGTGGTTAACACTACTATGCATACCATGGAAGCTTTACAGCCTGGACTCCCAGTGCCTTTGCAAATCCCTCTAGATTGGTCTCTTATAGTAGTAGATCTTAAGGACTGTTTCTTCACCATTCCCTTGGCACCTCAAGATAAACAGAGATTTGCATTTTCAGTGCCGGCTATTAATAATATAGAACTCATGAAAAGATATCAATGGAAAGTTTTGCCTCAAGGAATGGCCAATGGCCCCACTCAGTGTCAAAAATATGTAGCTCAAGCTGTTCAGCCTTTAAGGGACAAATATTCCCGATGTTACATTATTCATTACATGGATGACTTGCTCTTAGCAGGTCCATGGGAAGAGCAGACTTTGGCAATGCAAAAATTGCTCCAGAAAAGGTACAGAAAGAAACGCCTTTCAAATATCTGGGAACCATAATTGAAAACCAACTTATTTCCACCTCAAAAGGTGGAAATAAGATTGCCTTAAAACTTTAACTGACTTTCAAAAAGTATTAGGGGACATTAACTGGTTAAGACCTTATCGGAAAATCTCTACAGGAGAAATGACAAATTTATTTAATATACTTAGGGGTGGTTCTAATCTTTCCTCATCCTGAACATTAACAGATGAAGCTAGGAAGGAGTTGCTAAGAATTGAGCAAGCAATCTCCTCAGCCCAAGTAGCATGGGTAGAGCCTGAATTGCCTTTATTGGGACAGATTAACTCTACTGCAAATAGTCCCACTGGAGTCATCTTCCAAAAAACTCTCCTGCTATTATTGAATGGGTCCACCTAGGGCTGTGGTCAGCAAACTGCGGCTCACGAGCCACATGCAGCTCTTTTGCCCCTTGAGTGTGGCTCTTCCCCAAAATACCACGGCCTGGGCGAGTCTATTTTGAAGAAGTGGCGTTAGAAGAAGTTTACGTTTAAAAAATTTGGCTCTCAAAAGAAATTTCAATCATTGTACTGTTGATATTTGGCTCTGTTGACTAATGAGTTTGTCGACCACTGACCTAGGGCATCAATCCTCTAAAACTGTGGTTACATATATAGAACTTATGGCTCAGTTGATACCTCAACTTAGAAAGTGCTGCAGGCAGCTTAGAGGAGAAGAACCCCAATGCATTTACCTTCCCCTCACTGGGAAGCAATTAGAAATATTATTTCAAATTGATTTGAATTGGCAAATTGGACAAAGTGGATATTCAGGGGAACTTAGTTGTCACCTATTAAAAGACAAATTACTACAATTTTTATATTATATCCCTTTATTATACCAAAAAATACTAGGCAGGAACCTATTCCTGAGCATTATCTGTTTTTACTGATGGATCATCGAATGGTAAAGCTGCCTATCATACAATGAATTCAGACCGAGTCATACTGACCAGAATTGAATTAGAGGCTATTAAGGCTGCATTGCAGGATTTCCAAAAGCTTCTTAATATTATCTCTGGCTCTTCTTATGCTGTGGGCTTACTGAATAGAATAGAAACTGCTCAGTTAAAATGGCTCAGTGACCAAAGTTTATGTTTTACTATTTAAACAAGTTCAGCAGATTGTACACTCACATCAGGGCTCACAGTGTATTACTTGGCCGGCTAACAAAAGGAAATGCACATGCTGATCAATTGGTTGCTTTATTAAAACAGGCCTCAGACTCTCAGGCGCTTTTACATCAGCCTGCCAAAATGTTGTCCAAACAATTCTCAATCACTCCACAGCAGGCAAAACAGATTATCAGAGAATGTCCCACTTACATGTTACATCTGCCTCAAGGGCCTAATACAGGAATTAATCTTCGAGGATTGATAAGGGAACATATCTGGCAAATGGATGTAACACATTATACTCCTTTTGGACACCTTGGGGCATTGCATGTCTCTGTATATACCTTTTCAAAGGGCCTATGGGCTACTGCATCTATAGGAGAAATGGCAAAACAGGTTATTAATCATTGCCTAGCTGCTTTTGCCATCATGGCAATTCCAAAAATCATTAAAACTGACAATGGACCAGCTTACACAACCTGTCATTTCCAGCAACTTTTTAAAAAGTGGAAAATTCAGCACATTACATGAATACCATATAATTCGCAGGGACAGGCAATTATAGAACGCCAGCATCATAGGCTAAAATCCCAACTTGAAAAACAGAAAAGGGGGAATATGGAGAAATTGCCTGTAGGTAGACTACACTAAGCCTTAATTACTTTAAATTTTTTCACTTGTGATGCCAATGGCAAGATAGCCATGGAAATAAACTGGTGTCAGAATAAGCCAAAGGAAAAAGGTTTGGTTAAATGGAAAGATCCCAAGTCTGGTTTATGGAAGGGCCCCAACCCCCTGTTAACATTTGGTCAAGGCTACGCTTGTATATTTCCAGAAAATTTCTCGAAGCCCATGTGGATTCCCACAAGAAATACTAAACTTCAACATGGATCTGAGGAAGGAACTGGCCAGGTTAATGAGGACCTTGCACCTGGAGCCACGCCTTACAGCTGCAGACAATCGACTATGCAGATAGTAGCAACCCCAAGCAATCCACTGAAGATAAAGAGTGGGAGGAGGACGAGACAAATAGCCTAGAGGTCACCTGGGGGATGGTGAAGAAGATGGTCCAGAAAGCTGAGCGAATTTGTGAGGAGATCAGAACCCCAAGAATGCCTGAGAACATCTTTCTTGCTCTGCTAACAGTCATCAACTGTGCAGTAATGCTACCGGGGAAAATGGGGAAGTATTTTGGACTTATGTTCTTGACCCTCTATAGGTAAGACCCATTACATGGGCTGATCCCCTGCCTAATGTAGTCACCAATAACACCAAACACCTTGGTCACCCAGGAGGACCACGGGTGGGGCAAGGAAGTATATGGTCAAAGTATAATTACATGGGTATCACCACCTAGCTTCTGTTTTGTATGACACAGAACCAAACTACAGCTCCTTTGTGTGTAAAATTAAAAAGAGGCTCTGGCTAACATGGACACCAAAGGAGGGGGAAGCAAAAGCCCAAATACATCTACTATCACTACTTGCTCTGGGGAGAGGTGCAGAAAATATAACTTTACTAAGACAACCCCCCACACTAAGCCATTATGTAAAAAGTCTTATGAATGGCACCCCACCGAAGAAGAAATTAATTGGCAAGACTGTTATAGTGACCACTCCACCAGCAGCAAACTTAATAACAGTTTTTGGAGCCCCTATGGGTTTGCATATAGTAACAATCGCACCCTAAAATGGAAGGGGATCACATCCTATCTATATGTTGAAGCTAATCACTCCATTTCATGGCATGGAGGAGGATTTGTTGGATCTCAATTTCAACATGACAATTGACCCTTACAAAATACATAATGGAAATTAGCTGCTGTACTTGCACCTATTAAATAGTATGATTTTAACCATAGCTCAGATAATTCCTTTCGTACCTTATGGGGAACTCCCAATAAGACAGTATTTGCCACCGCCTGTGTATTTGATCCATTTGTACTCCTCTCAGTCCCCATCCAGATGCACCTTAATATTACAAGCCATCTTTATGAGGTGTCATGCACAGGCTGCACACTATCCTATTGTATTAATTTTACATTCCAAAAGGATTCCCTCATGATTTTAAAACAACTGGCTTTCGCTTAGTTTCCTACTAACCTAACCGAGTCTTGGGAATCTCATCAAACCTACTAACTGTTACATGATCTGGTAAAAATCTTAAAAAGACAAAAAATATTTCCTGGAATGTTAATTGCAGGACTCTTTGCCCTTGTAACATTACTTACTTCTGTGGGCATTGCTGCTTCATCCATGGTACAAACTGTTCAAACTTCTCAGTTTGTACAACCCGTCTATACAAAAAAGAATTGATAACCAGTTTGAGATAGAATTATCAGCATTAAAGTCTACAGTCTTGTGGATGGTTGATAAAATCCACAGCTTAGAGCAAAGAATATCTTTGTAGTGTCATTATAATTTTTCCCGGATTTGTTTTACATGCCTCCCCCCCCTCCCCGCCCCGTTCCCTATTGGGAATCAATAAAAAATCACCTTGGTGCTTGGGGTAAAGATAACAACCCTTGATATTTTAGAATTACAACAGCATATTGTACAACTATCCCAGGCAAACTTACAAACTAATTCTTTAGATGCCTGGCAGCAATTTAAAAAAGACATGAAAGAATTTAATCTCTTCCTCTGGATCTCCTTACATTTGCCTCTCAACATAACCACTATTGATTGTCTCATTTTTATTCGTATGTTTATTTCTAGTATGCAGATGTGGAATGAAGAGTCTTAAAAGGACTTGAACCCTTCAGTTGGCATTCACTTTTCAACATTTATTAAGAAAAAGTGAAGGGGGAGATGTTGGAAGCTACCCATTGCCTTCCCTATCAGAAAAGTGTAAACAAGGAATGCAGAAGGCTCGTGAACCTTGAGCTCTGGCAAGGGCCAAAGCTATGCACTGATTGTTTAGTTGAGACAATGGTGGCTCAAGCAATTTCCTGACCAAATAGTCTCAAAGTAAATCTTTACTAATATTTACTGACCTTTAAGATAGTCTGTTACCGGAATTGCCTGCCTAAGGGTAATATGTGTATCTAAAATTGAATAAAAGGCTGGCAGGGCCTGGGCACCAGTGAAGTCCTTGCCCTTGCATTGGACTCTTCGCCTGGCCCCCCATTATTTCCAAATTATTATTTCTTGTCTTGTCTCATCATTTGCCCACAGCCCTTCTCCAGTTCCCAAACCCAGAACCACGTGCAGGACATGGACTCTCACATCATACTGCTTTTTCTCAGCCAGCCTGAGTAGGTCAGTGAAGTTCACGATGGTAGGGCACTTTTAAGGGGGACCTTTGGTTTACTTTCGACTTTGCGAGGACGTTCTTGCTCTGATGCTGCTTGATTGTATTCTAAGAATTCTTCTATTTCATACTCTTGGTCTGTTGCCTGACTAGTGGCTTTCCATTGCCTGTCTTTTCTTTGAATTTTCCTCAACAGGAATCCCATTTAACCATGGAAATTGTCCTTTGTCCTCTTGGCCATAGCTCTTGCTTTCTTCTCATGTTTTAGCTCAATTCACTTTTCCACTAGTTCTTCTTTTCTCCTTTTGTCTCTAAGGCTCTTTGTCCGAGCTCCTCCACTTTTCTTCTGAGAAAAGCTTGTATGCTGCTGATTGGACACCCTTAACTTTGGGGTCTTTTTTGGGAGGACCCACTGCCAAACTATATCTTTTCAGTATGCTGTTGGTGCCTTGTTTTTAGAAGCTATCATGAGAATTTCCCTGAAATCCATGTGGACCGAACTGGATAAAATGGGCCGGCTCTCAGAGAGGAAAGAAAGCACATCTTACCCAGTGGCCAGCTGCAGCCAAACGAACTGGCTGGCTGCCTCTTTCCTACCTCTACTCAGCACGACCAATTCTGGTGCTGTCCAAGGTGGTCTGCCTGCCTCCTTTCTCAAGCAGCCTATATCCTTACAAGTCCAATGCTGCGCTCCCACCTTTGAAACTTTAAATAAGAGTTTTACATCCACAAGATAAATTAGTAGATTGTTCCGCATTCATTGACATAATCATTCAGTTGAGAATAAGTTACTTTAGTTTAATTGTTAAATCTCAGTTCAGCCTGGCTGGTGTGGCTCAGTGGATTGAGTATTCTCTCAGGCACCAAGAGGTTACTGGTTCGATTACTGGTCAGGGCACATGCCAGGGTTGTGGGTTCAATCCCCAGAAGGGGGCATGCAGGAGGCTGCCGATTGAAGTGATATCTCTATCTCATCAATGTTTCAGTCTCTCCCTCACTTTCCCTTCCTCTCTCTCTGAAAATCAGTATTATCATATATTTTTTAAAATCTTTGTTCAGGAAATGGTGATAGACATATACTACCAAAATGTCTGAATACTTGCTTACATGGTGAAGAAACAAAAGTTCATACTGATTTTTTTTTTACTAACAATCAATAATCTTACTCATTTAATATTTTTTAATTTATTTCAGAGAGAAAGAGAGAGATAACATGCATATAAATACATATCTTTTAAAACAGTACATGAAATATATAATCAAAGAAAATGTACAATGGCAACAAAACATAAGATGCCTTGGAATGATCTTAACAAAAATGTGCACAATCTGTATAAATAAAAATTTTAAATGGTACCCAATAACTGACACTTGAACAACTGGACAGTAACATCATATTCTTGGGTAAAAAAAAAAAAAACACAACAAACCATAATGATGTCAGTCTCCCAATGTTGATTATAAATTTATTATGATTTGATTAAAATATCAGCAAGATTTTTAAGACCAAAACAAGCTCATTTAAGTTCACATGTTAAAATGAAAAATGTAAAGAAAATTCTGGCCTGGCCAGCATGGCTCAGTGGTTTACCCATGAATAAGGAGGTTACAGTTTGATTCCTGGTCAGGTCACATGTCCTGATTGCAGGCTTGATCTCCCTAGTGGGGAGCATGCAGGAGACAGCTGATGGATGATTCTCTCTCATCATTGATGTTTCTCTGTCTCCCTCTCCTTTCCTCTCTGAAATTAATACAAATATTTTTAAATAAAATTCTGAAAAAAATAAATGAATAAAAGCTACCCAAACAGATAGGATAATGTATCTACACTAATAAAAGAGTAAGATGCAAATTGACCATACCTTTGTGATGCCCACCAGCCAATCGGGAGTGAGTATGCAATTTAACCCAACAAAGATGGTGGGTTAATTTGCAGATGCAGAGCAGCCTGGGGTGGGGCGGGACACTTGCATCATTGCCATGGTGATGATGCAGGTGTTCTGCACTGCCCCAGCCACTCTGGGCCTCTGGGGAGCATGGCAAGGCAGAAAGGCGGCTGCAGGCCAAAGCGAAAAGGCGGCTCCAGAGTGAAGGCAGTGCTGGCAGCTAGGGTAAGGAAGGCCCATTCTTGCATGAATCTTCATGCATCAGGCCTCTAGTTGTGTTATAAAGCTACAGTAATTAAAAAACTTGGATAATGTCCTGTGAATAGATAAACTGATGGAACAGAAAACAAAGTCCAGTAATAGACTCAAATACATATGGAAATTTTGGAAAATAAAAATATCTCCTTAGATCAGTGGGAAAATATGCATTATATAATAAAGAGTGTTGAAACAATTGAATGGGGAAATATATTGAACCAAAAATTAACTCATTTTACTCATAACTAATATAAAAACTGAAAGCTACCGAAAACCTAAGGGTACAAAGTGAAAGAATGGAAAAAACTATATTAAGCAAACATAAACCAAATAAAAATTATATGATAACACGGGAGACTTGAAGGCAAAAAGCATTACTATAAATAAAGAGCACTTCATATCAATAATTTCATTTTACCAGGAATATCCAAATTCACAAGCACTTCATAACATGAAATCAAAGTACATAGAAGAGAGCTACAAGGGAAACTAGATAAATCTATAATCGTAATAAGTTTAACACACCTCTCTCATTCAGAGACAGAGCATACCTCTTTCAGAACCAAAAGCTTCACACAAAGACTTCAGTAAGGATGTAAAACACTTCAACAACCTGAGCAGCAAACTGCATTCAACAATCAGATAACCCACTGTACCCAACAACCTTTCCTGCTGAAAGGCACTAAGGTATTATTCCCATGTTGCACATGCATACAAGTCCTTTGATTGATCTCTCCCCTTCCCCCCACCCTCACCTGCTTTCCCTCTGAGGTTGGATGGTCTGTTTGATGCTTCTAAGTCTCTGGATTTATTTTTGTTCATCAGTTTATTTTGTTCATTATATTCCACAAATAAGTGAGATCATGTGATATTTATGTTTCTCAGACTGGCTTATTTCTCTCAGCATAATGCTCTCCAGGTCCATCCATGCTATTGTGAATGGTAAGAGTTCTTTCTTGTAGCCCTAACCGGTTTGGCTCAGTGGATAAAGCGTCGGCCTGCGGACTCAAGGGTCCCAGGTTCGATTCCGGTCAAGGGCATGTGCCTTGGTTGCGGGCATATCCCCAGTGGGGGGTGTGCAGGAGGCAGCTGATCGATGTTTCTCTCTCATCGATGTTTCTCTCTCATCGATGTTTCTAACTCTCTGTCCCTCTCCCTTCCTCTCTGTAAAAAATCAATAAAATATATTAAAAAAAGAGTTCTTTCTTGTAGGTAATTAACTGTTTTTATCTTGCTGCTTTTAATATTCTCTCTTTGTCTTTTGCTCTTGGCATTTTAATGATGATGTGTCTTGGTGTGGTCCTCTTTGGATTCCTTTTGTTTGGGGTTCTGTGCGCTTCCTGGACTTGTAAGTCTATTTCTTTCACCAGTTGGGGGAAGTTTTCAGTCATTATTTCTTCAAATAGGTTTTGAGCACCCATACGATTGTCAGCTGATTTCTCAACAGAAACTATGCTGGCCAGACGGGAGCGGCAAGAAATATTCAAAGTGATGAATAGCAAGAACCGACAAACCAAGATTACTCTACACAGCAAAATTATCATTCAGAATGGAAGGTCAGATAAAGAGCTTCACAGATAAGAAAAAGCTAAAGGAGTTCATCACCACCAAACCAGTATTATATGAAATGCTGAAAGGTATTCTTTAAGAAGAGGAAGAAGAAAAAAGTAAAGATAAAAATTATGAACAACAAATACATATCTATCAACAAGTGAACCTAAAAATCAAATGAATTAAAAATCTGAGGAACAGAATAAACTGGTGAATATAATAGAATCAGGGGCATAGAAAGGGAGTGGACTGATAATTCTCAGGGGGAAAGGGGTATGGGGGGTGCAGGAAGAGACTGGACAAAAGTCGCACACCTATGGATGAGGACAGTGTGTGGGGAGGTAAGGGCAGAGGGTGGCGTGGGAACCGGGTGGAGGGGAGCTATGGGGGGGAAAAGGAGAAACAATTGTAATAATCTGAACAATAAAGATTTTTTAAATTAAAAAAGAGTTCTTTTTTTTACAGCTACATAGTATTCCATTTTGTAAATGTACCATAGTTTTCTAATCCACTCATCTGTTGATGGGCTCTTAGGCTGTTTCCAAATCTTAGCTATTGTAAATTGTGCTGTTGTGAACATAGGGGTGCATATAATTTTTCTGATTGGTGTTTCTGATTTCTTGGGATATAGTCCTAGAAGTGGGATTACTGGGTCAAATGGGAGTTTCATATTTAAGTTTTTTAGGAAATTCCATACTGTTTTTCACAGTGGCTGCACCACTCTGCATTCCGACCAGCAGTGCACGAGGGTTCCTTTTTCTTCCCATCCTTGCCAGCACTTGTCGTTTGTTGATCGGTTGATGACAGGAAAGTTCTTAGTTTTAAAAGTTCTGAAATACACTCCTAAAGAGCATTTCATTCAGCACTTAGAGATGCCCCACTATAGCCACCCCCTTGTCCTGCTGACCTGCACTGAGGTGCTACTCCCAAGATGCACACGAGATGGCAGTGGAGGAGCATTTCAATTATTTTTCAAGTGAACCTGCTGGACTATGAAGCAGGTTTCAACTAACTTCAAAGAATTGAAATTATATACAATATGTTTCTTGTTGTCATTGTAGTTAATCCAGAAATCAGGATCTGAAGTACCTAGAAACTCCTTATATTTAAAAGTTGTCAAATACACTTCTAACCCCCAAAATACATCACAATTCAAGTTAAAAAATAAGTTGAACTAAATGATAATACCACATACCAAAACTTATGAAAAAATGTGCACTCACAAATGCACATACTAGGAATAAAAGTTGAAAATTTACATGTTTTGCATCCATATTAAGAACCTAAAATAGTAAATTATTTAGAGATAAAACAGAAGAAAGGAAATGTGCGCATGTAGAGATGTCTGAAGGGAGATATACTTAAAATGATAGTTTTTTTTTAACTCTTGGGGTAGAATTTTGAATTAACTCTATATTTTATTGTTTAAGTAAACTGCACACAGAAAGCCATTTTCATTTTAGGAAAAATGTTCTAGAGGAAAACATGGGATAATCCCAGATAATAAAGAGGTAATATGCAAATTGACCGTCACACCCTCACACAAGATTGCCATCCCCATGTGGTCATAAGATGGTTGTCCCATGTGGTCATAAGTTGGCCACACCCATGTCATCACAAGATGGCCATCTCCATGTGGTCACAAGATGGCCACCCCATGTGGTCACAAGATGGCCACGCCCATGTCATCACAAGATGGCCACCACAAGATGGCCAGCAGGGGAGGGCAGTTGTGGGGGACCGGGCCTGCAGGGGAGGGCAGTTGTGGGCAACCTGGCTGGCAGGGGAGGGCAGTTGGGGGTGACCAGGCTGGCAGGGGAGAGTAGTGGGGGAGATCAGGCCAGCAGGGGCGGGCAATTGGGGGTGATCGGGCTGGCAGGGGAACAGTTAGGCAACGATCAGGCT
Source organism: Plecotus auritus (assembly GCF_963455305.1). Classification (NCBI taxonomy): domain Eukaryota; kingdom Metazoa; phylum Chordata; class Mammalia; order Chiroptera; family Vespertilionidae; genus Plecotus; species Plecotus auritus. The sequence continues at coordinate 60,723,754 of NC_137784.1, forward strand.
GGCATGGGAGTGGTTAGGGGGTGATCAGGCTGGCAGGCAGAAGCAGTTAGGGGCAATCAGGCAAGTAGGCAGGTGAGCAGTTGGGAGTCAGCAGTCCCGGATTGTGAGAGGAATGTCCCAGCTTGGAGAGGGTGCAGGCTGGGCTGAGGGATACCCCAACCCCCAGTGCATGAATTTCATGTACCGGCCCCCTAGTCCTATATTATAAAAGGCTAATATGAAAATCAACTGAATGGCAGAACGACTGGTCGCTATGACGCGCACTCACCACCAGGGGGCAGACGCTCAAAGCAAGAGCTGCCCCCTGGTGGTTCGTGTGCTCCCACTGTGGGAGAGCTGCTCAGCCAGTAGCTGGGCTCACCACTGGCCAGTGCAGCAGTGCTGGCAGGAGCCTCTCCTGCCTCCATAGCAGTGCTAAGGATGTCCAACTGACAGCTTAGGTCCCTCAGTCAGACATCCCCCAAGGGCTCTTGCACTGTGAGAGGGAGCATGCTGGGCTGAGGGAACCCCCCCATGCATGAATTTCATGCACTGGGCCTCTAGTTTATAAATAATAAGCTAGACTGTTGTGATGGCTACACAAGTTTTTCCTTTGCTCACCAAGCCTGGTCTCTTAGACTAAAGAGAATAAAAATTCTTCCTATTTTTTTAGCCCAAAGTGGCTCCTTTCATAATCTGCACCTCTTCCTGTGCAATCCCAGCAGTTCTGAGAAAGGGAAACCCTAAAGCTTGGGGTCCCTGGAATCTACCTGAGCCTGGTTCTAAGATTTACAAGCAATGTTCTTTTTTAACACAGAAGAGATTTCTGAGGGTTTTCATTTTGTAACTTGGAAAAAAAAAAACACCTTTTTTTGGTTAATCCTCAACCTGAGGATATTTTCTCCATTTATCTTTTAGAGAGTGGAAGGGAGGGAGGGAGCAGGAAAAAGAGAGAAAAATCAATGTGAGGGAGACACATCAATTGGTTGCCTCCTGTACTCATGGGGTATCAAACCTGCAACCCAGGTACATGCCCTTGACTGGGAATCAAACCTGCAACTCTTCCCAGTGCGGGCTGACCCTCTAACCACTGAGCAGCACCAGTCAGGCCAAATTCTCCTGTTTTATAGTGTCATCCATTCATTGCTGACAGTCCAAGCCTCAGCACCTTGGCTCTGCCTCCAGATAGACTGTAAGATGGGACCACGTAGCTCAGGTAAGCAATGCACTCCAGAATTCTGGTGTTCAGCCTGGAGTATATGCTCATGAAAAGTGGTCCCACAGGAAATGCTCACTAATGTCCACTCCATCTCTCAAATCAGAAAAAATACTGCTGGTTGTCCTGTATCTGTGACCTGCTGTTTTCCCCATGTCCCAACACCACTTATTTTATAAGGCACATTTTCACAACTGATCTAAGGAGACATCTTTATCTTACAAAATTTAATGATGGATTTCGGTAACTTACTAAACCTTCTATTCTGTTCAATTAATTCACATACAAATGAATGTGAAAAACAGTGAGGAAACATTTGGTATATAAAACGCTTTGGGACATGGTAGAGTGAAACATAATAGTAATTCCTCCTTTGGAAAATCTGCTATTTGAAATTCTCTGCTATTTTTAGATAGTCCCTTGCTCTGTAAGTCAACTCTGTCATTTTCAGATGGTCTCTTATTCTGTAAAATAACTTTGCTTTTTAGCTTAAATAATAGGAAAGATAAACTTAACTGCCTGAACTTCCAAGCTAGCCATCCAACATAAGGGGCTGATACACTGATACTGATATGTACTCCCATACCAGATGTGTGTATAGATATGATATGTACTCAAGGTTACAAGTTGTCTGTATAGATATGACAGGTGTTTGTTAGATATGATATATACTCAAGGTTACAAGCTGTCTGCAAAAATAAAGACTTAGAATGATATAAAAAGGGAATACTCCTTACTGTGTTTGTTCAGAATTTGACAGAGGTATTCTGCTCTGAACCTGTGAGAAATAAAGATGACTCCTAACTAACTGACCCATTACGGTGTCTTGTCTAGCTAGCTGATTTTTAATACAACATTTGGAGGCCCTAGTAAGGTAAGAGACAGGTGCCTACAGGCACCTGGCCTCAGATGCCTGGATGGACGGCCTCGCCCACCTGGCTGCCAGTCCATGAGGATCTCTAAGGGGAGGTACCACCTGATGAAGTCCCAGGACCCTGGAGACGCTTCTCGGTGGTCTTGAAAGCCAGACAAGGAACACCTGACATGCTGCTACATCATTTATGAGTCATCAGAAAGAAAGCCGCCTGAGGTGAGTGAATTCTAATTCCATCTGTTGACCTGGCAGCAAGACTTTGGCCACCTGAGCACTTCTAGCGGTTCACTGGTCCAAGCCCAACCACTGTGGTTCGTCACCACTTCTGCTGACCAGGTGGCCCGACCCATTGATGACGTTGGCACTTGGGGCTGGTCCCCAGACCCCAAACCCTTGTCCACCAGAGCAGTTCAGGCTGTCATCCTGGACATCCCACTTGATGACGTCAGCACTTCTGGTCGGTCCCTGGAAACCAAGCACTTATCCACCTGAGGATTTCTGGCTGTCCACGTGGCCTCTCCCCCTTGATGATGTCAGCAATTCCAGTAGCTCCCTGGTCCCCAAACCCTTAACCACCTCAGCACTTAAGGCTGTCCACGAGTCCCCTTCCCCTTGATAACGTCAGCACTTCCGGTCAGTCCTCGGTACCCAAGCCCTTGTCAACCAGAGCACTTCCGGATGTTCACCTGGGCCAGACCATATCCTTGGTCACCTCAGCACTTCTGATTCTCTACCTGGCGCCTCCCCATTGATGATAGGAACACTTTAAAGTGGTTACCAGGCCCCAACCCTTGTTCATATGACTATTTCCCGCTGTACCCCAGGCCCTTGTTCACCTCATCAATGAGCCACACTGGCTGGCTACTTAGCTCCTAAGAAGAAGGGTGACTTCCCAATCTCTGGAAGTTGCCTTAAAGGCCTAACACCCAGAACCCCAGGTCACCTTATGCTCACAGACTGCCTAATGCCCAGTGGAGAGGGTGGCAGGCAGGGGTCCGCCAGCACTCCTTTTAGACAATCATTGGCATACGTTAGCCCAGGGACGCCCCATGCTCCCCTTCATAGGAGCATCTCATTCTGGACTGACTTGCGAAGCAGACAGCACTGCCTCTGGACTTTGAAATCTGGGAAAAAGCAGTGTTGAGGCCCTCAAAACCCTTTCCATACTGGGAGCAAAGTCCTGAGGCTCCAGCGTCACTTACAGTTCCCCTCACCCTGAGGTCCAGTTTTTTGCTTGATTCAAGGGGAACTCCGCCCTTCCCTGAGGATAGGTACCTTCTCCCTGTCTTCCAGAGTATGGAATCCAGAAAGTTGGGTTGTTTGCACCCTCCTGGCATGCTCCAATGCATTCACTTGGCTCTACTAGCCTTTACACTTGACCACTTCCACCTGTTGACCTGGCAGCAAGCCCTTGGCCACCTGAGCACTTCCAGCAGTTCACTGGGCCATGCCAAAACACTGGGGTTCATCACCAATTCTGGCTATCCACGTGACCCATCCCATTGATGACATCAGCACTCTGGCCGGTCCCCTGTCCCAAACCCTTAACCACCTGACCACTTCGAGCTGTCCACGTGGCCTCTACCCCTTGATGATGTCAGCACTCCTTGCCGGTCCCCAAGCCCTTATCCACTAGAGCACTTCCAGCTGCTCACCTGGGCCAGACCATATCCTTGGTCACCTCAGCACTTCTGACTCTCCACCTGGCTCCTCCCAATTTATGATTTGAACACTTTAAACTGGTTACCGGGCCCCAACCCTTGTTCACGTGACTATTTCCTGCTGTTCCCCAGGCCCTTGTTTGCCTGACCAATGAGCCATACTGGCCGGGTAAGAAATGGGTCGACTTTCCAATCTCTGGAAGTTGGCTTAAGGGCCTAAAACCCAGAGCCCCAGGTCACCATGTGCTCACAGACTGCCTAATCCCCGATGGTGTGGATGGCAAGCAGGGGGCCACCAGCAATCCTTTTAAGACAATCATGGGCGTACATGATCACAGGGACGCCCCAGGCTCCCCATCATAGGAGCATCTCATTCTGGACTGACCTGCGAAGCAGACAAAATTGCCTCTGGTCTTTAAAATCCGGGAAAAAGCAATGTTGAGTCTCTCAAAACCCTTTCCATACTGGGAGCAAAGTCCTTAAGCTCCAGGGTCACTATCAGTTCCCCGCACCCTGAGAGCTAGCACTTTGCTTAATTCATGGGGAACACCCTTCCCTGAAGATAGGTACCTTCTCCCTGCTTTCCAGAGTATGGACCTCAGAAAGTTGGGGTGTTTGCGCCCTCCTGGGACCCTCCAATGCATTCACCTGGCTCTACTAGCCTTTACACTTGACCACTTGCACCTGTTGACCTGGCAGCAAGCCCTTGGCCACCTGAGCACTTCCAGCAGTTCACTGGGCCAAGCCAAACCACTGGGGTTTGTCACCAATTCTGGCTGTCCACGTGGCCCCACCCACTGATGATGTCAGCACTTGTGGCCGGTCCCCTTTCCCAAACCTTTACCACCTGAGCACTTCGGGATGACCTCATGGCCCCTCCCCCTTGATGAGGTTAGCACTCCCTGCCGGTCCTGGGCCCCAAACCCTTAACTACCTGAGCACTTCGGACTGTCCCCATGGCCCCTCCCTTTTGATGACGTCAGCACTTCTGGCCAGTCCCTGGTCCCCAAGCCCTTCCCCACCAGAGCACTTCTGGCTGTTCACCTGGGCCAGATCATATCCTTGGTCACCTCAGCACTTCCGACTCTCCACCTGGCCCCTCCCCATTGATGATATGAACCCTTTAAACTGGTTACCGGGCCCCAGCGCTTGTTCATGTGACTATTTCTGGCTGTTCCCCAGGCCTTGGTTCACCTGACCAATGAGCCATACTGGTCTGCTAAGAAAAGGGGTGACTTTCTGTCCCAATTATGCCCCAATTAATTGATTATCTGTCTACACTTAGTGGGACAAATGCAGGTGACCAGGAGTCAGCAATAACGGCCTATCCCCTGGTACTTCAATGTCTGGACAGCTGAGCCGAACCGGAACACATGACACCCAAGTCAGAATTGGTATGGAATCACACAGGGTTTATTTACCTATTCCTAGTGGGTCCTAGGCTCCAGCAAAGGCCACGCGGCGATGCACACTGAAGGACAGACAACGAAAACAGAGCCAGGCAGGCAGCCGCAGTTGGTTCAGCCTCACACAGCAGAGCAATCAGGGCCTTGTCTCTCGGAGCCCCGTGGAGTCCTCCTCTTATCGGGCAGGAGACCTCAACTGAAGACAGTCTCAGGGTTATATAGACCGTGGTAAACAACTTGTGTCCTTATCAGTGTGGGCCAGACGGTGTGCCTTATGCTGGGAGCAAGGCATTTACACTTTAAGGGCTCAGAGCTTTTGAAGCATCCATCTTATATAAATACTGCTGTTTGAAATTTTAACCCTGCTATTTGGCTTCTGTGAATTCTTGCTTGCTAAGACTACTCCCACTTCAGAGAGGCCATTAAACCTTCCCCAGACAAGGTTATCAGTGATGGCGCCAGGCCAGGCCTCTGGTTGAGGTCTCGAGGCCCCAGCACACACGGGCTCTTTAAGAACTTGCAAAAGGGGCCGGAAACACCCCATATTTGGGAGACAATGAAGGTCAAAACATATAAATAGGGAAAATTTCTGCATGTTGGGGCCCAGAATTTGAGAGACATTTTCCTCTGGACCTGCACGTAATAAAAGTAACTCCATCTCTCTAAGTATTGCTTTGTTCTTCTTCGGTTTTCTGTAACGTTATTGGTTCCCTGACCCGAGGAACAACTGTGCTTGGCCTTTTGGCCTCCGGTGAATGGGCTGGGTTTGGGGCCCAGGGAGCCAGATAGGCCTCTGAGAGGTGCCGCTCTGCTGATTTAGCAGAATTGAACCGGGGGACTCCGGGCGCCCCCGGACCTCATCCCAGGACCTGGCCGGCATCTGGAGAGAGTGGACGGACACTTCTGGACCTGTCGACAGAATCTGTAAGGTAGGGGCCCTGTCAGTTCAGCCTGCTCCAAGTGAGTGGAAGGGGGAGCTTGATCACCTCCCCGGAAGCCATACGGCTTCCTCAGGCAAATTAATCAGGAGTCAGGAATCAGGTGACTGTTTAAGCTCTGGGTAAATATCTGGTAGAAGTAAAAAACTTGGACTAGCTAGTATATAAATGTGGGACTCTGGAGGTGAATGAATTCAGATTCGATTAAGGAGTTATGAGTTCACTCTGCTGTTTGTTTGTGTGGGACTAGCCAATTTGCTACCGAGAAGGGGGACTAGACGCAGTCTTAACTCCTCCTGTAAGTTCTCACCAAGACGTTGGTTGAGAATTCTGTTCTGGGGCATGGGTGCCGGGAGTGCTCCCATACCCACCTGGGGAGTTGGGCATTGTTTCGTTTATCTGCTAAGTTCCAGTTTGTGCTAGTTTACTGAGAGAGTGTGAGTATGGATATTTGTCTGTCTTGGCATAATTATCTGCTCATTAACTGGTCTGTGTGAAGCGAAAGCTACTTTGATTTATTCTGCATTTCTGTTGATTCATCTGGCTAAAATGTTTTATTTATTAAAGGCTGAACCTATAATGCTCTACAAACATCTTAAGCAGCGCTGCTGAGTTATTTTTCTCAGAGATGTTTGCTCTCTATCACAGTGGGAGGGAATCAGCCCACTTAGCTAATAAAAATTTGTCTCTAATTTTGTATAAGTAAGGGTTTCAGTTTGCTCTTATTTGTGAAATTGCTGTATTAAATTGAAATTTTAAAGTCCTAGGGTTAATTTAAAGGTATAAATTTATGACGTTTCAAAGAACAAAGAACTTTTATTTATGGCTTTCTTATCTCTTTTGGTGATCAGAGACTTCCAGGGGCAGGGCTTATAGCTCCGCAGGGCGGAGAGATTTACAGGCCCTGTCCCTGCCTGTGACATCATAATCCAACGTGAGCCACCTGTGGTGGAACTAAGGTTGAAGTTATTATTAACTATCTATGGACCCCCAATTCTAATAGCATCTGTAACTGGATTAAAGATCTTTTCTTTCAGGAGGCCTTCCAGGCTTTCAGAGTTCACAAGAAATCTCCCTACACGCCCTTATCTTCCGCCTCCCTATCTTTCCAGGCTGACTCAGAGTCATTTTTCTCCACAGGTCGGACCTCAGCCTTCGAAAAGGAGGACTACTACAGCGGTAGTCTGTAGTTTTCTCTGAAACTCCCACTGTTTCTATTTCTCCCCTCTGTAGGAATTGTCTTCCTCTGACACAAAATCGGGAAGAGAGACAAGTAACTGGACTGGGGGATGGCACGGAGGAGGGGGGGTTGTTGGCAGTTAATTATGAAGCAGGGAGAGATAGGTTTTTGTTGATTTTACTGGCTGCAGACCGTTCTGCTGGCGTAGGGGTATGGTCCAGGTGTCTTATCAGAACTTCACTAGATTCAAGGTCTCAAGTTTTCTTCAAGCATAATTAATCTAGCTGCCCTGGTGATTTAAAACTGGTTGCTAGGCAGACTCACCCCCAAGAGCCAGATGATAGAAGGGGGTGAGGGAGGCTGGATGCCTGAGCTGCCTGCAGTGGCCCTGGAAGAAGCTTCATCAGCAAGAAAAGTGGGGGGCAGCAGACATTTACCTGAAACTAGAGCTGCCCCGCTGCTACCCAGTGAGTAATGAGTGTTTTACAACAAGCAATACAAGGCTTAGGCCTTTGGCTTGTTGGCTGCAGCAGTTAAACCAGAAGCCAGTGACTGCTACTAGCTTTCCTGCAGCCCCAGGAATAGAGCAGCGAGCCCGGGATCTGTAAAAGCAGCAGATAGAGCTAGTGAAAGATCCTTGTTTGCAAATGTGCTCAAAGGGTTCAGTACCTGTTGCTGCTGGAAGAGGAGGGGCTGAGATCCCTTTCCAGTGCACTTCCTTGGGAGAGGCCTGGTCCCTGCTCTGCCACAAAGGGGACTGGCGGGAAGACAAGGGGTCTAATATGCAAGCCACTGCCACAGAAGTGTTTTGCAATATGCAAAGCTGTTTCTAACTGCAACTCTGGCTGTTTTGGACTGGCAGCTTAAAGTCAGAGAGCAAAGGAAAGGCATTCTCCCTGGACCGGGGAGCCTCAGGACTTTGAGATTCTCCAAGAGAGGAGGAGTCTGACTGAGGGATGGCAGAGACCCTGTTGGGTTAGAAGGACCTAAGGCCACATGTTAAACTTATAAATTACGGCTTTCTAGGCAGATGTCCAAACCCAGATATGTAAGGGTTAAGCTGCCTGTTTACAGCAAAACAACTTTCTCCCGTGCCAGAATAAAATTTAGGGAAATTAGACAGGCTGTGTTTGTGGCTAGAAAGAAGAACTGGCCACCATGCACAGCCCTGACAGTGACCTGCAGAAAGCTGTATAATAGATTTAGATGATACCTGCGACTTTATGGACATGACTCCAGAAAGACAAGGACAATTTTGCTTTGTGTAGGAAGGTCAAGAATAGACTTTAGTCACCTCCCTAAGATATTTGTATAGCCCTACCATATGTCATATATGGTTGCAGAAGATTTGGCTACCTAAGGTGGCCACAGTGCCAATGTTACTGTCTTGCAGGCCTGTGTGACCATGCCCATGTCAGGGGTGGCACAAACCTCAACTTTAGGAAACTGGGGAAGGCCTGTTTGGAACAGAGGGAAGTAGTGAGTACAAGCCCTTTGTTACAGGAATTACAGACCCCGTGAGGTCCTGTGACATATGAGACCCTGTAAAGCAATAAAGCTCCCTTAGTCCTTTCTCAGCGGGCATGTCACCCCTCCCAGAGACCATATGAAATTTTAAGGACAAGTTAAGTAGGGGGAACCCTACTACAAGGACAGCTATAATTGTCTACTTAAGTATAGACACATTTTGAATTTCTCCTTGTCATTTGAAGACAGTTATATTACTCTGAAGAATCCATAGAAAGGACTAACAAGGAAAATCAGAAGATCTTAAAGCAGGTCAGCATATTTTTCTCCTTATATAATTCCTCTGAAATTTGGCAATGCTTAATAAATCATGGCAATACATTTCTCTGCATAAATTCAATAAGACCGGTTTCTAATAGTGGTTTTATTGACCAGAAACTTTGACTGGAGTGTCATGTTTTAAAGAGCCCTGTCTGAACTCTGAAGACTTGAAGCCAATAAGAGTGCCAAGGAAAAGCCTGGTATCCTGCTTGGGAGCCCTGAAAATGGCTGTTGCTGGAGCGTCAGGACCATGCCCTACCATCACTGGTGGTTGGTCAGAGTAGAAGGGGAGCAACAAGGACGACTCTGTGTCCCTGCGGAACCCCACACACTCTAGGCCGTGACGAGTAGGAGGGCTACTGAGATGGGCCTTAAAACCTAGGGATTCACCTAACTCAGCAGATACTACAGGCAGGCCTGACAGCAGCTGGATGGCTTGGCTTCCTGGCCCTACGGGGCACAATAAGATTCAATCATGAAATTCTGGCAGAGGTAGTCAGTTACCATTCTTGTTGTGTTTATGCAAACAATCAGGCCAAATTAAATACAATAGGTAAATTATTCTTTATCTGGCTCTTTTGATAAACAGAGGTAATTTTGAGGAGAAAAATTCTATTTCAATAGAGGTCATTAAAACTGAAATGTTTTCTTTCCCTTCCACTGGACCATTTGTTACAGTTTGTCTCTGCCAGGTCACAAGCCCACCTCCTTCTGGGCCCAGGCCTCATCGTCCCTGTGACAGACAGCAAGGATCTCTTGGCTCTGAGAGAAAACTCGGTCCCTCCTCCGCATGAAGCAGCTACAGAAGAAATTCAACGTCCATTTTCCCTAAAAGAATTCAGAGCCAGGATCCTTGAGGTAATATATTAGGCAGTTAGACAGACATGAGCAGAGCAGGGACGATGGGCCAACTAGCGCTACAGGATGTAACGAAGTCTTTCCACCTCTACGTATGTGAGACAAGAGGCATAGGCAAAGAGGTACTCACCAAAGTCTCAGCCCCTAGAAAAGGCTGGTAGCCTATTTTTCCAAAAGACTTCACCCCTTTGAACTTGGGTGACCTACTTGCCTCTGGGTGGTAGCAGCCACAGCTATGCTTATTTAAAAAGCAAATAAGTTAACCCTAGGGCAGTAACTAATCCTAACTGCCCCACATGAGGTGGAGGTTTTACTCCAGAACACACTAGAGCATTGGATGTCAAACACTTGAGTCACCCAGTTTCAGGCTCTCTGGTAGACAAAAGAAAAATCAGGAACAATGTATACTGATAGCAGGTACGCATTTACAACAAGGTAAGGGTTCTCCACAGAAGCAAGAGGGAACCAGGCCACAGATGAAGCTACCTGGGAGGTTGCCCTAAAACCAGTGGGGCCTCTACAGATTCTAGTGACTCTTCCAGATCCTGACCTACCCAATCTGGAAAAAGCTAAAATCCATAACCAGTCTTTATTCAAGTTCTTACAGGCTTTACAGTCTACCCAGGAAGCAATCCAGAAGCACATCTGAGACGCTCTGCCTGTACCAATTTCTGATCTGGTTCATCCCTTCCACCCTGGTGACTCTGTTTGGGGAAAGAAATTTGCCACCCAAGGACTGACTCCTACCTGGAAAGGACCACCTCCACGGCAGTCAAGGTCAATGGAATCCCAACGTGTGGCTTCATCACACCCGGCTTAAGACAGCCCAGGAAAAATTGAGAGTCCAGGACTCTACGGACTCTCTAAAGATTACTCCTGGCCCTCATTCTGGGCCCTTATCTTATAAGCAGGCCCACTAACTTTATTAGGCAGAAAATTAAGATTATAGTCCTCCGGGGTAAATATAACTACAATGACTAAGAATCAATGATTTGACTCATGTACATAAAACCAGTGGGGAATGAAGCATCCATCCTATCTAATAAAAGAGTAATATGCAAATTAACCATCACTCCGCTACACCCACAAGCCACGCCCACAAACCAATCAGGAGCAAATATTCAAATAAATCCAACCAAGATGGCTACCACCACAGAGAACAGGAGAGAGGCTTGGGTTTCCCCGGCAATGGAGGAAGCCAAGCGTTCCACCTGCCCTTGCCGGCCTAGGCCTCCACTCAAGGCTACAAAGTTTCAATGATAGAAGATACATAAATCCAAACAGAAATGGCGGCAGCCATGGAGCTGGAAAGAGCAGGAGGCTAGGGTTTCCCCCAGTGATGGAGGAAGCCAAGCTTTCCGCACACCCTGGCTGGCCCAGGCCTCCGCTTAAGGCTACAAAGTTTCAATTGTAGAAGATACATAAATCCCCCCAAAAATGGCTGCCTCCACGGAGCAAGCAGAAGGCTTTGCTCTGCTCCAGGATACAAAGTTTCAATTGTAGAAGATAAATAAACCCCAGATACCAGGGCCTCCGCTTGGGTTACCGGGGGGCATGGCTGGCCTGCAAACCACCACAGGCCCCTCACCCAGGCAGCCCTGCGCCCCAAGGGAACCCCTACCCTGATCTGGGACACCCTTCAGGGCAAACCAGCTGGCCCCCACCTGTGCACCAGGTCTCTATCCTATTTAATAAAAGAGTAATATGCAGATTGACCATCACTCCAACACACAAGATGGCTGCCCCCATGTGGTCAAAGATCCTGCCCCCATGTGGACACAAGATGGCCACCACAAGATGATCAGCAGGGGAGGGCAGTTGGGAGGAACAAGGCCTGCAAGGGAGGGCAGTTGTGGGCAATCAGTCCAGCAGGGGAGGGCAGTTGGGAGGGACCAGGCCAGCAAGGGAGGACAGTTGGGGGCAATCAAGCCTACAGGAGAGGGCAGTTAGGGATGACCAAGCCAGCAGAGGAGGGAAGTTGGGGGCAACCATGCCTGCAGGGAAAGGCAGTTGGAAGGGACCCAGGCCTGCAGGGGAGAGCAGTTGGGGGGGGGGACCAGGCCTGCAGGGGAGGGCAGTTAGGGGTGACCAGGTCAGCAGGGGAGGGCAGTTGGGGGGGGGGACAAGTCCTGCAGGAGAGGGCAGTTAGGGGTGACCAGGCCTGTAGGAGAGGGCAGTTAGGGGAAAACAGGCTGGCAGGGGAGGGCAGTTAGGGGAAAACAGGCTGGCAGGGGAGCAGTTAAGCATCAATCAGGCTGGCAGGGGAGTGGTTAGGGGGTGATCAGGCTGGCAGGCAGAAGTAGTTAGGGGTAATCAGGAAGGAAGGCAAGCGAGCAGTTGGGAGCCAGCAGTCCTGGATTGTGAGAGAGATGTCCGACTGCCCGTTTAGGCCCGATCCCACCAGGCAGTCAGACATCCCTTGAGGGGTCCCAGATTGGAGAGGGTGCAGGCTGGCCTGAGGGACACACACCCCCGTGCACGAATTTCATGCACCGGGCCTCTAGTCTTATATAAATACTGCTATTTGAAATTTTAACCCTGCTATTTGGCTTCTGTAAATTCTTGCTTGCTAAGACTACTCCCACCTCAGAGAGGCCATTAAACCTTCCCCAGACAAGGTTATCAGTGCTGGAGCCAGGCCAGGCCTCTGGTTGAGGTCTCAAGGCCCCAGCACATACGGGCTCTTTAAGAATTTGCAAATGGGGCCGGAAACACCCCATATTTGGGAGACAAAGAAGGTCAAAACATATAAATAGGGAAAATTCCTGCATGTTGGGGCCCAGAATTTGAGAGACATTTTCCTCTAGACCCACGTGTAATAAAAGTAACTCCATCTCTCTAAGTATTGCTTTGTTCTTCTTCAGTTTTCTGTAACACTTTTACATCAAGATAGTGGGGTGTTCATTAATTTTGGAAGTTACAGAGTATTGGGGGTTTCTATACAGCAAACATTTCATACAATAATTATTTCATACATTAGAGAGGTTACATTATTATAACATTCCACCCGGTAGTCCCCAAGGAACATATATGGAGGGGGATCCGAGGGGGCCAAAATTAATTTAGTTTATTCTTTCTGCAGCATAAGAGTCTAATGAAGAGGGAGATGAGGTAGATAATGGTTAAGAGAAATAAAATGATTTTAGCTGTTTGCCAAGCAGAGGTAAGGGAGTTCCATCATTTTTGGATGTAATAGATGGGGTTAAAAAGATTCCAGTGGGGAGTACAAGGTACAGTCCTCCAGAGAGAAACGATGGTGGTCCCTAGTCACAGTATTTATAGAGGTCTGCCAGGTCCGCAGCTGTGTTGAGGGTCATGCTGTTGGGTATCAGGAGCAGGTGGTCGATGGTTTTTGATGTTGCTCCAAGTTTCTTGATGGTGTCATTAGAGTGTTTCTGGAGTTCTTTTAACTTAGAAATGGTGTTATTAATGGAAACGGGGGCGGTGTAATGCTTCGGGGAGATAGAAAGTTGGATAGGTACAGAGGGATGAAAATATAGGGAAGTTCTTTCAACAAAGGAGGAATATTGGTGTCATTAAGATATGTAATATTCATAGTGTGAGAAAGAAGGGTGCAGTTATTAGAACAATCAAGAGGAAGGTCAGAATTAGAGGTGTGGTCATAATATGTAATATTCACAAAACAGGTAAGGAAATAAAAATGGCCTAAGTTATAAATAAGGGGTTCTGTGGTATAGAGTTGTATGGGTACCAAGAAGAGAAATAGTTGAAGTGGGTTGGCAGCAATGTAGATATTAGGTGTGAATTCAACAAGGTAGTTTTTGGGGAAGAAGTAAGGTTCAGCATAAAGTAGGTCGGAGTCGGGTTTTGCCCAGGTACCGTCAGGTAAGAGTGTAGGGAGATTTAGGGTAGAGTATCCAACTAGGTGTTCGCCACCTATTGTAGAAAGAATAGTGAGTTGGCAAGAGAATAAATCACAGCCAACAGGTTTAAAGAAATCAACCACAGCAGTTGAATCACTCTAAGTTGGGTTGAAGCCATGTCCCATAAGCATAAGGCTATGAATGTCTTTAAGAGCATTAGTAAGGAAGTTTTGGGTTTGTTGGCAGGAGTAAAGTAGTTGGAAGTCTGAGAACCTGGTGGTGAGATCCTGAAGGTCTACATGAATCTGGCGGATGTTGTCGTCAATGGTTTGTACTGCGGCCGAGAGTAGTTTTAGTTGTTGTGTTTGGATTGCTAATTCATAGGCTGAATTGAAATTTCTAGATATAAGGTGTAAGACTTCATTATATCTAGACTTTTGAAGTTTGGTGTATTTTTGTAGGTCTAAAGATATTTCCGCAATTTTGACAGTGTTAGCTATAGAGACCGTGAGAGAAAGGGCTGCAATAGCGAGTCCAAATTGAAGCAAGTGTCTGCGGTTTGTTTGTCCAATAGATAGCAGTGATGGAAGGTTAACTTGGAGCTTATTTCTTAGGGGTGCACATTGGGGAATGATAGTAGTTACTAGAAAATCTTGTTTTGTAAATATAATAGTTGTAGAGTGGATTATAGGTCTGTAAATAATTCTGATTGGGTTGCTTGTTTGGGTTATAATTGGTGGTGGTGGGGATGTAGAAGGTTGAGGATTGGTGATGCCATAAGAGAATGCTGGTTGATAGTGGTATGTTCTAAGGCATATTGTGCTGTTATAATATCCTCTATGAATAACGCAAGGCTGAAGAGGGTTTTTTGTAAAGCAGTCAGCAAAAGAGAGTTGTGTGTCGTGAAAATCCGTGATGGGTAATATAGTGTGGTTTGTAATGGGTGAGTAAGAGTGTAGGTATAATTTGTTCCATGTGCCATCCATATAGTGGAGCATGTATTGTTGGTATCCCTGTGATAGGGTTCCTGAAAGTCTGTGTGTATTTGTTGGATTAATGTTTGCTCCAAAATTGTAGAACCATGCAATATGTTTCAGACCATATGAGATGTTATATGCAAGGTTTAGAAGGTGGTCCTAAATATTTATCATGAATGGTGTCTCAGGTCAGGGTTAGAGATGATATTAGGTCTGATTACTGTTTTAGGGTATTGGTAAATGTATGTGGTGGAGCTACTGGGTGAATTGGCGGTGTCTAGGATATTGCCAGTGGTGAATTTGAAAGGAATAGAAAAGTTAGTCCAGGAGGTGATGGGGAATGGGCCATAAGAATATGGATTGGTGCGAAGAGAATTGAATGAAGAAGCATAGGTTTGATATGTCTAGAGTAGGTAGGGTAGTTTGAATTCCGTGAATTGGGGGTTAGAGACACAGCCACCTGTAAGGCTATACAGGGGCATAGATCTGTTAAGGAGGAAGACTGGAAATTTGTAGTTTCCTCTTGACCATGAAACATTTGCCCATGTGTAAGGGTCCCCATCAAGGGTATAGTAGAGAGTGTTCCTAAGGGTATTGTAGATATTCTTGTGTGTTATATTAGGAAGTTTCACGATGGGGAGATTAAGGTATGTGTCATGAAAGTTGGAAGATAGGGCTATGTTAGTGAGATTTGCAAGAATGCATGCTCTGTGTCTGGTTGATGTAATGTTACAGAGGTGAGATCCATTAAAGTAGTAGACAGGTTTGTCTTTAAGTGATGTGTGTGTATTGGATATGACTCCTGGGAAATGTGGTGTTGTGAGGTTTGTTTTCCAAAATCCCCCAAATTCGGGTTGGGATATTTTCCATTTAATAGATTCATATTGTTTGACAGTGTGTGCCTGGAGAAGCCATAAGACTTGAGGAGGGATCTTTTCTGTGGCATTGAAGCAATTGAGAAAAGTAAGTGTTGCAGAAAACCGGAATAATCAAACAATGCAGGAGAGTTTGGAGTCACGCTTTATTCACTGCGGTGGGCTTAGAGAAAATGAATTCAAATTCTAAGCAAGGCTACAAGCAGAACCTCCCTTTTTATTAAGGAGCCAACCCTCTGTGCAATTAGTGGTTATCTCGCTGCTGTCTTTGAAAACAAACACAGTTCTAAAAATTATGGGCACATCTAGTCTCTGGTCTACAAGGTCAGACAGCTAAAATTATGGGCATACCTAGTCTCTGGCCTACCAGGTCAGACAGCTAAGTTTATGGTCCTCATTATTCAAGTAGGCTAAAGCAGGCTAGAAAGCAAAGTTATTTTTTTAGAATAAGAGGCCGTCTAAGAAAAAGAGCAGAGAGTTCCACACAGCAGTTTTTACAAAATAGGGGTTTTCCTTCTCATAAGAAGTTCAACATATGCTCCAAGAATTAAATCAAAGTCATCTTTTATTTTCTGTTTAAATAAATTTTCTATGTTGGGCTGGGTGCCATTCTATGTTGGGCTGGGATAAATGCAATGAAGCATATGCAAGCTATTTTACCAAATTTAGGGTTGTTATTAATTTGAAGTAAAGGATTGTTGAAATTTTCAAATACAGGTGGTATAATGAGATCTGTAAGAACTTGTGGAATATGTCTGTATGGCCAGAAATTTTGGTCTGAGGTTAAAAATTCCTGAGGGGTTATAGCATCCTCCAGTGTTGTTGTGAGAGGTGATGCAAGTGTTGGTGATTCCTGAGGCATGATACATGAGTTAATGCAGAAGTTGCCAAAAATTGGAAAGTTGGGAAAGCCTGTGAGATAGTATTGATAATATGTAATATCATTTTCTGTGACTACATGAGTCATGTTAAAATGTTTTGTCCTATTGAATCCTAGTGGAAGAATTGGGTTGTTAGTAGGTGGTGAAAAGAATGGATGTCTGTTGAGTATTGGCGTTACTGTGGATGTGGGGGAAGCATTTGAGGAGTCATCTGAGGAGTCATCCTCATCCTCATAGTTGTTTTTATCCTTGGACTCATAAGAGTCATAATCCTCCAAATCTGTTCCTTCTTCGCCCGTGTACCAGAAATGCATTAATCTTTCCATAAAGGGAATGACATTGAGATTTGCTCTTTGTATGCAGGTCAGGTTTTCATGAGTAACAAAGGGATCTATGCTTTGAATGGGTTGAGAGTAAGAGGATTTGTTAGTGATTTCATATGTTGTAGTTGATGGTTCATAATGTTGTGTGTCTATGATTGATACAGATCTAGTGGTGAGTGCATCTTGATGTCTTGAGGCATAAGCATAAAGTATTCCAGTTGCTGTGTCAACAATAGTGCATGCATATTTGTCTGCAAAGGGTACATGAAGTGGTCCAATAAAATCAATTTGTAAGACTTGATTAGGCACAAATGCTTTAGTCAGTCTGGGTGGTGTAAGAGATTTAAATGTGTGAGTGCCTTTGCATTGTTCACAGGAATTGATTGCTTGTTTAATGAGTTTGATGGGTGCCTTCAGGTTTCTTTTAAGGAACCAATGGGCAAGTGAGGAGTGTCCTAAATGTCCTAATGTTGTATGCATCTGTTGTATAAATTGTGGTGTAAAGGTAAGTTCTGGGGTTGGTGAGGATAATTGGTATTTTCCTCCTTCCTTTTTTTTTTCAAATTTTTATTAAGGTATTATATGTGTACATATCTTACCATTGCCCCCCACCCCCACCCCACTCCCATACATGCCCTCACCCCCCAATGTTTTGCATTCGTTGGTTACTCTTATATGCATGCATCAAGTCCTTCAGTTGATCTCTTATTTCCCCCACCTCTCCCTAACCTTACCGCTGTAATTAGACAGTCTGTTTGATGCTTTACTGCCTCTGTAACTATCTTTTGGTTCATCAGTTTATAATGTTTTTCATTATCACCAAATGAGTGAGATCATGTGGTATTTTTCTTTCATTGACTGGCTTATTTCACTTAGCATAATGTTCTCTAATTCCATCCAGGTGCCTACAAATGGTAGTAATTCCTTCTTTTTTATGGAAGCATAGTATTCCATTGTGTAGATGTACCATAGTTTTCTGATCCAGTCATCTGCTGACGGGCACCTAGGCTGTTTCCACATCTTAGCTATTGTAAATTGTGCTGCTATGAACATAGGGGTGCATATATCCTTTCTGATTGGTGTTTCTAGTTTCTTAGGATATATTCCTAGGAGTGGGATTACTGGGTCAAATGGGAGTTCCATTTTCAGTTTTTGGAGGAAACTCCATACTGTTCTCCACAGTGGCTGCACCAGTCTGCATTCCCACCAGCAGTGCACGAGGGTTCCTTTTTCTCCGAATCCTCGCCAACACTTGTCGTTTGTTGATTTGTTGATGATAGCCATTCTGATAGGTGTGAGATGGTATCGCATTGTCGTTTTGATTTGCATCTCTCAGATAATTAGTGACTTTGAGCATGTTTTCATGTGTCTCTTGGCCTTCCTTCTGTCTTCTTTCGAAAAGATTCTATTTAGGTCTGTTGCCCATTTTTTTATTGGATCATTTATCTTCCTTTTATTAAGTTGTATAAGCTGCCTGTAGATGTTGGAAATTAAACCTTTATCAGTGATACCATTTGCAAATATGTTCTCCCATACAGTGGGGTTTCTTGTTGTTTTGTTGATGGTTTCGCCTCCTTCCTTTTTTAATATAAGTTTTGGAAGAGGGGCGATGGACCAGTCATTATTTTCATTTCTTACTAATTTCAGATTAATTGCTAATGATTTTGAATTGTCCGTGATGGTGATGTTATCCGTTGGTGTAATTCCTTTTGCTAATGTATCTGCTATTGTGTTGTGCAGTGTTGTGGGTGTTTTGTCTGTAGCATGAGCGTTGACATGTGTAATGTATATTTTAATTTGTTTGGAGAGATCATGAAGTTTTATCCAATAGTCTTGTGACCATAAAGGTTTGCCATTAATTAACCAGCCTGATAGTTGCCATTTGCCTGACCATTCAGTGATTCCTTTACAAACTGCCCATGAGTCGGAAAAGATGTAAATTTTGGACTTATGATTGTCAATTGAGTCCTTAATGGCTAAATATGTAGCTATAAGTTCAGCACGTTGAGCAGATTTATGTAAGGTCTGGGGCTGGGAAAGCAGGAATTTTCCCGATCCCACTCCTGCTGAGTTGGACAAGCCACAGCCGTGCTGGCACCCTGCTGGACAATAAATAACCACCAGAGACTTCTCAAGGATGGCTAGAGTGTAGCTGTACCAGCTTCATAAATCACCCACCACAAGCTACCTCAGATAAGCTACCTCGAATAAACCTGATTGGTTCAACAGCAGCATAAAGGAACTCTGCCAGGCACAGGCGGGTGTGATTCCCCCGGCCTGTGCTCTTGGACCACAGGACCTCACCCGAGAGCTTTCAATAAACGCGATTTTTCGCTTTTATCCTGCTTGTCTTGGTCAACTTATTGGCTTCAGTCAGATTAAAGCTTACATCTCTGATTAAACCTTACATTCTGGTGCCGAAACCTGGGAGGCCTAACACTGCTCTCGGCCAGGACCTCCCTGACCGGACCAGCTGGCCTCCAAACTGATCTTCGCCCGGCTGTGAGGTAAGCTTCCACCCATTCTATTCAGCATTCCTAGGGCACCCCTGTCTGTAGGGCACCCCTGTCTGCAGTCGCAGCCGCGCCAGGGAGCCCTCCTGTAAGGTATCCCAGGCATATCTTCCACGGACTTGCCTCTCCGGTGGGAACTCCCCCAAGATGGCCTGTCCCCTGCCTCTGTCTGTATTCAGAGTTCTCTCCCAACTGGGGACGCCTGCTTGAGAGACCTCTCCGACCGGGACCTGAATCAGTATGGGCAGCAATTCCTCCAAGCCAGACTCCAAAACACCCCTAGGGTGCATTCTCTCCAATTGGTGCGAATTAGGGTATGATCAGACAGAACAGAGAAAGCGACGCCTCATCCAATCGTCCACTGAAATATGGCCTCGCTACACTGTAGACAATGGCTCTGTCTGGCCCCTGGGCGGCACTTTCGATTTCAGAATCTTGACTGACCTAACCAATTTTTGTCAAAGAACAGGTAAATGGCCTGAAATCCCTTATGTTCAGGCTTTCTGGCACATCCACTCTCGCCCCCAGCTCTGAATGACATGCTCTCCCACCCAAATTCTCCTCGCTAAAACAGACCCGAAAGCTTCTGCTCCACAGGTTCCGGATCAGCGACCTGCGGGCGACTCGCCCCCGGCGGAGCCAGAGGACTCAGCACTAACCATCCCACCGGAATCGCTCGCAAGACCCCCGGTCCGGGAACCTCCACCCGTCCCTATGCCGTCCCCCACTTCCGCAGCACTCTACCCCAACTCCCGTCTGTGTCGAATCCCCCTCCCCCTCTGTACGCTCCCGCTTCTCCTCATACCACGAACCCTAAACCTCCGCTGCTTTCTTCCCCTATAGTAGGTGGGACCAGGTCAAGTCACCCCACCCTCGCTGATCCCTGGACTCCCCCTCAGACTCCACAGACTCTAGCTCCCCTCCAAGAAGTCACAGGATCTGAGGGAATCGTCCGGGTCCATGTCCCTTTTTCTCTAGCCGATCTCTCCTCTATAGAAAAAAAGGCTAGGCTCCTTCTCTGCTAACGCTACCCAATTTATCAAGGAGTTCAGATACCTTTCTCAGGCTTATGACCTCGCTTGGCATGACAGCCACATAATTCTAACTTCTACCATGACCGCAGACAAACGTGACCGAATCCAAGCAGCAGCAAGGGACTACGCAGACCGAGCACAGGTAGCCGACACCACTGCTGCTACAGGAGTAGAGGCTGTGCCGGTAGTAGACCCCCACTGGGGATATCAGGATGGGGAGGGGGGAAAGAGACGCCGAGACTACATGCTCCGATGCCTTATAGAAGGCATGGAAAGGGTGGCTCAGAAGGTAGTCACCTATGACAAACTCCGGGAAATCACCCAGGGCAAAGACGAAAACCCATCCACTTTCCTAAGCCGCCTCACGGAGGCCATGCAACTCCATACCCGACTCTCCCCTGAAGACCCTGCTGGGGCTGTAGTCTTAGCAACCCACTTTATCACTCAGTCAGCCCCGGACATCAGGAGGAAGCTCAAAAGGCAGAACAGGGCCCTCAAACTCCGGTACGGGACCTGGTAAACATGGCAATTAAAGTCTTTAACTCTTGTGAGGAGGATGCAGAGACAGCCTGCCAGCTGCAGGCCAAAGACACCGCTACTCTCCAGGCCCAGGCCCTCATGGCTGCCCTAAGACCGGCGGCTGGGAAGGGGGTCCCAAAAAAAGGCGGCGTCCCTCCAGGACGCTGCTACAAATGTGATCAGGAAGGTCACTGGGCCCAAAGCTGCCCCAACCCTCGTCCTCCCCGCAAGCCATGTCCACTGTGCAGAAAGGCCGGACATTGGAAATCTGATTGTCCTGGGACCGCCGACTCACTCTTGGCACCTCTACGCAGGGAGGGAGCTGAGGCCCCGGCCTTGGATCTTGCAATGCTTGGACTTGTGGACGACTGAGGAGGCCCAGACTCGGAGACCCCCATCACCCTCGCCGAGCCTAGGGTAACCCTCCAGGTAGCGGGTAAGTCAACCACCTTTCTGGTGGACACGGGGGCTACCTACTCTGTCCTTCCCTCCTTCTCCGGTCCCTTACGTCCTTCCCAGGTCTCTGTAGTGGGGACTGACGGCCAACCATCCCACCCGTTAGCCACCGGCCCAGTACGCTGCCAACTTGAAAAAACCTTTTTTACACACTCCTTCCTGGTTATTCCCTCCTGCCCGATTCCCTTACTGGGTCGCGACATCCTACACCGCCTCAGAGCCAATATCCACCTCCCTTCCCTCCCACATTCCACTCTTCTTGCACTCCTCTCCACCGCGACACTCCCTTCTCAAACCCGGCAGCCACCCATTTCCCCTACTGAGGTAGATCCCATTGTATGGGACACTTCTTCCCCCAGTGTGGCTGCGTACCACCCTCCAGTCCGCATTCGGTTACGGGACCCCAATTCTTTCCCCAGCCGTCCTCAGTTCCCAATCTCACTCAAACACAGACAGGGCCTAAAACCCATAATTTCCCATCTGCGGGACAGAGGACTCCTAATCCCTACTGACTCTCCTTACAATACCCCGATTCTACCGGTTCGTAATCCATCAGGGGAATACCGCCTCGTGCAAGACCTCAGATTAATCAACCAGGCAATAATCCCCCTACACCCGGTAGTTCCCAACCCTTACACCCTCCTATCCAGAATACCTTCAGGCACTACCCACTTCACCATCCTCGACCTTAAGGACGTCTTCTTTACCATCCCCCTACACCCGGACAGCTATAATCTGTTTGCCTTCACCTGGGAGGACCCAGATACGGGTATGGCCCAGCAACTAACTTGGACGGTCCTACCACAAGGTTTCAGGGATAGCCCCCACTTATTTGGCCAGGCCCTAGCTAGAGACCTCCAGGAATGTCACCTTAACCCATCTATTCTCCTGCAGTATGTAGATGATCTCTTACTCTGCAGCCCCTCGGAGGCGGATTCCCGCTGACAGACTGTCTGCCTGCTAAATTTCCTGGCAGGCAGAGGTTATCGAGTTTCTGCCAAAAAGGCCCAGCTATTCCTCTCAGAGGTTACCTATCTAGGAATAAAACTGACTCCAACCACTCGCTCTCTGACGATCGACCGCTTAGCGGCCTTGAGAGACCTCTCACTCCCGAGGAACGCAGACAAAATCCTCTCCTTCCTAGGGTTCATCGGGTTCTTTCGACACTGAATCCCTAACTTCACCCTCTTGGCAAGGCCCCTCTATCAGGCCGCAAAGGAAGTCCCCACAGGTGACCTCACCTCTCCTGGGGAAGTAGCGCGAGATTTCCGTCGCCTATGCACAGGCCTCCAGTCCTCACCGCCCCTAACCCTCCCAAATCCTTCCTTTACCTTTCAGCTCTTCACTGACGAGCGACGTGGCATAGCCACCGGTGTTCTAACCTATCCGATCAGCCCCTCTTACAGGCCGATGGCCTTTCTTTCCAAACAGCTGGATGGGACAGTCCGGGGTTGGCAGCCCTGTCTATGCGCCCTAGCCGCAGCAGCTACGCTGACTAAGGAAGCCCTAAAACTGACACTCCACGGACCGCTCACGGTCTGTTCACCCCACAGGCTCCAAGACCTCCTAAACCATCGGGTCCTCAACATCCTTGGACCTTCGAGAATCCAGGAATTCCACCTCCTCTTTCTCGAAAACCCTAATATTAAATTGCAGGCCTGTACCTCCCTGAATCCAGCTACACTTCTCCCATTACAGGGGACAACGGGCCCATCCCACTCCTGCCCTGAAATAACCGACCTGCTCTCCGACTCTCATACAGGACTGTTAGACAAACCCTTGCCAGACCCAGACCTAACTCTGTTTGTAGACGGAAGCTCCATCCTCTCCTCACAGGGCCAAAGAAGAGCGGCATATACCGTAGTAACCCTTACCACAATGGTTGAGGTGAAAAATCTCCCAGAAGGCACAACCTCTCAGAAGGCTGAGCTCATTGCCCTCACCCGGGCTCTGCAGCTGGCTGCAGGCAAGCGGGTCAACGTCTACACAGATTCTAAATATGCTTTCCTTATTGCCCACAGCCACGCTGCAATTTGGAAAGAGCGGGGATTCCTAACAACTAAAGGGTCCCCTGTCATTAATGCCAAACTCATCCATAACCTCTTACATGCCTTACAGCTCCCAGCAGAGGCCGCTATCATCCACTGCAGAGGACACCAGCAGTCAACAGACTGGGTAGTATGAGGAAATGCCAGAGTGGATGCCATAGCTCGGGATCTTACTCAGACACCCGCAGAGGCCACGGCACTCTTTTTCTCCCCTTCCTTACAGCCACAATATTCCCCAAATGAGCAGCGATGTGGAAAGCTAACCCCTCAGGGGTGGATAACCATTAATAATCTCATAGCCCTAACCTCGACCCAGGCGCAGCAGATACTCAAAGAAATTCCTGACTCACTTCATATAGGCTCTGAAGCCCTGCACCGCTTCTTACAGCTTCTATTCTTTTTACCTGCCCTAAAACAATCCATCATAGCTATCCACAAAGCCTGCTCCATCTGCGCAGCCACAAATGCGCAGGGTGGGCTACATTCCCGTCAGACCACCCATCAGCTAAGGGGACACCTGCCAGCTGAGGACTGGCAGATTGACTTCACCCACATGCCCACCCATTAAAAAATTCAAGTTTATCCTCACTCTAGTTGATACCTTTTCAGGCTGGATTGAAGCTCTGCCCACGACCAGTGAAACGGCCAAAACAGTAGCCACGATAATCCTCAGCCACATCATTCCACGTTTTGGACTACCGGTGTCTATCCAGACGGACAACAGCCCGGCCTTTACATCACGTGTTGTCCAGCTAATTGGAGAGGCTCTGAACATCACTTGGAAACTACACATCCCTTACCACCCCCAGTCATCAGCACGCGGATCGAGCACTCCCCCAGGTCGCAGGCGCAGAGAAGGCTGAATCCCTGCATCCCGGGGATGCCGTCCTTCTCAAGGAACTCACTCCCAAGGCTTTGAAACCCCGGTGGACGGGGCCCCACATAGTTATCCTAACCACCCCAACAGCTGCCAAACTCCTGGGTAAGCCCCACTGGTATCATGTTTCCAGACCTAAACAGGCCCCTCCTCAACTTGACTGGCAAGTCCATACAGTTGGCCCCACCACCCTCAAATTTACAAGGCCTAAATAATTCCTCTACCTGGCCCTGTTGGACTCAACCCTGCACAGCTATCCTAACCTTCTTAGGAGCCGGCAGGTTCCTCTTCTCCTTCTTTGCCTTCTGCACTCTCTGCTGGCTACCTCAGCCCAAACATCGGCCGGGTCCCTTCTCTGTGCTAATGCTCCTCCTCCTAGCCCCGATAGGGCTAGCCATTCAGACTAATCCTTTTGTATGGAGATTCTATGCCAAAGACCCAAAGACAGGCCGCATCATGGGGACAGGAGACTGCCAACCTGGAGGCTGCCAGGCCTTGATCACCATTAAGCTTGACCAGAATCTACCATTCACGGTTCGTCTAGCACTATCTCCAGCAATCTATTTCCAGTATGACCAGACTGACCCAATCTGCAAGGGATATGAGGTACCGTTTTATGGAGGGTGCCCATATGCCCGATGCAGAATTCACGTGAGCAGACTAGACACAGCGGGGACCCAGTACCATAACCATAGACTGACCTCTAATGGGAGGGGGACCTATACCCTGAGTATACCTGACCCCTGGGATGACCTCTGGGTTCAGGGGGTAGAAGGGAAAATATACAGCTGGTACCGCGCTGCAACCCCAGTGGGAGGTATTCAAATATACCGGACATACACTCGAATCCTCCCCGAAACAATCCAGGCCTTAGGGGACATGACAGATGCCATTATCAAACAGGAAACCTCTTTGCAAAAGCAGGCCCCCCCCTCCAACCAAATCAGCTCACCCTTTCTCCTGGCTTGCAGTCATTAGGGCAGGAGTAACCCTCCTAAATAACACATCAATAGGAAATGACACCAACTGCTTTCTGTGTGCTGCCCTCAGACGCCCTCCGCTAACAGCGGTTCCCCTATCCACCCCCTTTAACCTCTCGAGCCCTACATCCCCGCAGCCTCAAAATCTTACAGAAGTACCCCTATACACTGGAGCGGATTTCCCGTGGGTCTGCTACTCCTCACAGCCGAACCCAGCTTCCTGCAACATCACAGTTCGAGTCAACACGACCATCCAGGCACCCCCCGGAGGGTTCTTCTGGTGTAACGGTACCCTAACAAAGGCTATATCACCTTCTACACAGGTCTGTTACCCAGCTTCCCTGGTTCCTCAGCTAACCATGTATGGACGAGGGGAGTTCCTACAAAAACTCTTGCCAGCCCCCTCCCAATTAAAATGCGCTGTCTTTCTCCCTGTGGTGGTCGGTCTCTCCCTGGCTTCCTCTCTGGCAGCGGGGGGCTTAAGTGGCGGTGCTCTAAGCCACAGCATCTCCTCCTCTCGGGACCTAGAGGGAAGACTGCAGGTAGCACTAGAAGCCTCCGCTGCCTCCCTAGCCTCCCTGCAACGCCAATTAACATCAGTGGACAGAGTCGCCTTACAAAACAGGCGGGCCCTCGACCTGCTTACGGCAGACAAAGGTGGCACTTACTTATTCCTGTGAGAGGAATGCTTACTATATCAATGAAACAGGGCTAGTCAAAGAAAACATTGACATCCTCAGTAAACTAGGGGAGGAAGTAAGGCAACGCCGATGGGAGGGAGGCCCCTTCGCGGAATGGTGGGAGGGAGAAATGATGCAATGGATACTCCCCGTATTCACCCCCTTACTAACCCTCAGACTAATCCTAATGCTTGCTCCCTGCATTTTTAAATTTTTGCACTCCCACATGCAAGTAATCTCTTGGATAACAGTCAACCAGCTCCTCTTACACCCTTACAGCCCGTTGCCCCTGGACCCCCTGGGTCCTGACCTCGCTTAAACTCCGCCCCTGGCCAGCTTGAAGAAGTCAGACCGGTCACCGTCCTATATCACCAAAGAGGTCGGGATGTAAGGTCTGGGGCTGGGAAAGCAGGAATTTTCCCGATCTCACCCCTGCTGAGTTGGACAAGCCACAGCCGTGCTGGTGCCCTGCTGGACAATAAATAACCACCCGAGACTTCTCAAGGATGGCCAGAGTGTAGCTGTACCAGCTTCATAAATCACCCACCACAAGCTACCTCAGATAAGCTACCTCAAATAAACCTGATTGGTTCAACAGCAGCATAAAGGAACTCTGCCAGGCAC
This sequence comes from Plecotus auritus, assembly GCF_963455305.1. Taxonomy (NCBI): domain Eukaryota; kingdom Metazoa; phylum Chordata; class Mammalia; order Chiroptera; family Vespertilionidae; genus Plecotus; species Plecotus auritus. The sequence goes on from NC_137784.1 coordinate 60,750,265, forward strand.
AGGCGGTTGTGATTCCCCGGCCTGTGCTCTCGGACCGTGGGACCTCACCTGAGAGCTTTCAATAAACGCGATCTTTCGCTTTTACCCTGCTTGTCTTGGTCAACTTATTGGCTTCGGTCAGATTAAAGCTTACATCTCTGATTAAACCTTACAATTTGGACTTACCGGTCGCCGTTAGCGCCCTGGATGTCACTGGATTGAAGGCTGCTGCTCTCCATTCGTACTGGTCACCGGTTATGGAGGCTGATCCATCTGTAAACCAGGCATTTTTAAGCTTAGGGCTATATTGTGGCCCTTTCACACCGATTGGATCGGGTGGTTGGACAAACTTGTCGGCACAGGTAGGTGGTTCTACCTCAAGTTTGTTGACCTCCTCGATGAGGAGGGCTGTTTTACCGGAGCCAGAGGTTTCTCGTGTGTTAATGTACCACTTCCACGCGAGAACCTTTTCATCAGTTTGGGAACCTGCCAATTCTTCAGCTGACATTTTGAGCCATGCCTTAAGGGGCAATGTGCTGCGCACGGTTATTGGGTTAAGTCTGGTCAGCGGCTCTACATGCAACAGTGCCACATATAGTGTCCAGATTAGTTTCTCAAAATGAGAGAATTTGTGGTAAGAGTAAGGGAATCTCTGAGTCCAGAATCCCACAGGGATTAGCTTTTTGTCTTCTGTTACTCTTTTGTATAGTCCCCAGCTGCCATGTTCTGCCATGAAACTAATGTCTAGTACTATTTTGTCTCCTGGTTTGATACTTTGTAGCGATTGAAAGTGGTGTATGTAGTCTTTTAATTGTTTAAATGCTTGTTCCTGTTCTTGGGTCCATATGAAATCTACTGCCTTCCTGGTGACTTTGTATATGGGTTTTGCAATGTCTGATAGGTATGGTATGTGTTGTCTCCAGTACATGAAAAGTCCCATTAATTGTTGTGCTTCTTTTTTGTTGGTTGGGCTTTTTAAGTTTAGTAATTTGTCTACTACTTTGTTCGGTATGTTTCTACCTTTAGAGCTCCAATGGATGCCTAAAAATGTTGTTTTGGTGTCTGGGGGCTGGATTTTGTCAGGATTAATTGTCCAGCCTAGTGATCTTAGGTGTGTTACTAGTGACTCTAGACCAGATTGTAGAATCTCCTTGTCATTGTTATAGAGTAGAATGTCATCTATGTATTGTATGATTGTGGATTTGTATTTTGTGGGGTCAATGTTGTTATCAAGTAGGTTGTGTGCGATTGTGGGAGAGTTTTTGTATCCTTGTGGGAGTCTTTTGAATTGGTATTGTTTGCCTTGCCATGTAAATGTGGTAATGGGTCTGGATTTTTCAGCTATGGGTATTGCAAAGAACACGTCTGAGAGATCAATTGCTGCCATAAATCTAGCGTTGTCTCTCTGGATAATATTGATTACTTCTTGCGCATCAGGCAGACAGCCATCAATTTTTGGTGAGGCCTTATTCAGGTTGTGATAGTCAATTGTGATCCTGTAGGTGCCGTTAGGCTTTTTTACAGGCCAGATTGGGCTATCATAAATGTGTGATCTGCCTGGTTCTATTATATCTTCTTCCAAAAGTTTTTTAAGTGCTTTGGTTACATCCTCATGTCCTCCTTTTAGAGGGTATTGAGGTGTGAATGAATTTGTATTTGGTTCTGGTAATGTTAATGGAGGTATTTGCAGTGCAATGAGGAAAGTTTTGATTTTATGTAGCCTGGGTGTGTGTGAAATGTGACAAAATTATGTTGGTAGGATGTCCATACCTAATATATTTTGAACCTGAGGTGAGACTAGGAATGTGATTGGGATTTGTTTGCCCTTGTATAGTATTTTTCCTCGTGTTGGGTAGGCTGGGGTCACATTTCCTGTGACTCCTTCAATATGTACTGTAGGTCCTTCCTTTGGTTCTGCATTTAAATGTTTTTGTAAGCGGTGGGTTTCTTTTAGCAGGGAGACCTGTGAGCTGGTATCTATTAAAAAGATTTTATATTCTAATGGCCCACTTCCCAGGGAGATTTGGAGGGATATGTATGGTCTGTTGTCATTTATTGTGTTGAATGATGTGTCTATAACTAATGGGGGGTTACTGAATATAGGCACTTTAGGTGGGATTTCTTCAGGGTCTGTAGTGTAGAAGTAATGTTCTGGCATTGGTGTCTGGTATGGCCCCCGTATTGGCGAACTTGCTGTGATTGGCGGGGGCCTCTCCAGTTTCCTTGATTCTGTCTGAAGGGGTTTTGACTATTTTGAAATGGGTTGTTGTCTCGAATCTCTGTCCTGAAGGGGTTTCTTTGATTTTGCAGTTGGGTTGGTGGGTTTCTGTTGAATGGGTTGTTATTACCTCTAAATGGGTTATTTCTAAATGGGTTATTATTATTATTTCTGAATTGATTATTGTCCTTGAAGAACGGATTGTTCCTCCTCCAATAATAAGCTTGTCCTTGTCTGTATTGGTCATTCTGCCTATTTTGATTGGTTTGTTGTGTTTTTAAGGGCTTTCGAGGTCCTCTATTCTGTTGCATGGGAAATGAATATTTCTTTGATTCCTTTGCCGTGAAGGCGAATTTCTTTTCTGCTAATAGGTCTTGGTGCAGTTGGATTTTCCTTTTAATATCTTCTGCAGTGTTGGATACTGCGATAAGGTTTTGAAGCTGCATTTTATAGCCATCTGGAGCTTTTCTTATTAGTAACTTGACTATCCCTTCTACATCTGAATTTTCCCATGGTGAGCTAAAATCTGGCTTATAGAGGCTACTTAGGATCACCAGTTTCCTTAATTGGGTCTGTAATTGTGTAAGAGATTCCCAGTGTTCTGAAAACTGTCCTGAAGACAGGTCCACTGATGGAAATGCTCTTCTCCATGCATCTCCTATCCAGCTCCATAATGATCTTACTGTATTTGAGTGTTGTTCTGCAGTTTCCTTTAGCGCTGTTTTTAATTTGGTTAATTCTATTGCATCTATCACTGCTGTGAGTTCATCTGCATTTAATATAGACGTGTGGCCTCCAAGTTCATATATTTTTACCAGCCACTCTACGTCCGTTAATTTTCCTTTAATCAATAGTTTTCTGAGTTCTGCTAGTTCCTGCCTTGAAAATGAAGTGAATTCTGCCGTTTCCTCAGTCCCTTCATTTTCTGATTTTATTACCTTCTTTTTTACTACTACTGGCTTGCTAGAGTATTTTGCAACTACCTTCTGTGCTAGTGATCTTCCCTTGTTAGTGTCCTCCTGCAGGTGGTGGATTGTCTATAGTAATATTCCTACTACCTCCTGTGGTGGCGCTCTTTCTATTATTGCAATCAGATTGTTAGGATCTACTATGTTTTGATTGAGGCCTGGGGCTGTCTGGATTTTATATTTGGCCCTCAGGGCATCCTCTACCGGCCTCCATTTGCTTTCTGATGGTATGTTAGGCTCGGTAGGGTCATTTCTTTTGAAAAGCTTGTTAAAGAAGTTTTTAACTTTCTGCATGGTGTTGAGTGAGACGGAGTCTTGGTCCGTACCTACCAAACGGACAGAATCCTTGTGTATGCGGTGTGTTCCTATTGCAGTATGTGGTTTCTAGATGGAGAGTTGTTAGGTTTTTTTTTTAGAAAATTAGAGAGACTTTTAGCTAGCTTCTTCAAAATTTTGTTCATAAGTTCGGCTCTGCTGTAAATTTATTATTCAAGAAGTTTCATTTTCCTTTACTTTCAGTTTCCCTTAATTTAATTCCTTGAATTTGAAGGGGAGTTTCGATTTTGGATCGAACCTAGGCGACCTGGTTATGCTCCGTTGTCAAGTCTCCGGATTAGGAATAGGTCGGTTGGTATAATTTGCCAACTCGGCTCCGCTTGGACAGAGAGACTGCTAGGACCCTCCGGCATTCACCTTCAGGAGTCAGCCTCTCCTGGGTATGCCCTCACGGTGGACGACCACTGACCCATGTCCTCAGAGACTAGTTCGCTTTTGGTTGGTGCCAGATTAATCCCCTTTACACTCGGTGGTCGTTTCCTTAATACTCCGACCGAAACCTGAGTGTTTTTGCCAATTTTAAATACTTATCCGCCTGCGCTGTGGAGAAATTTGTTTTGGTATCCTGCCGGCTATGCCAATTGTCCCAATTATGCCCCAATTAATTGATTATCTGTCTAGACTTAGTGGGACAAACGCAGGTGACCAGGAATCAGCAATAACGGCCTAGCCCCTGGTACTTCAATGTCTAGATAGCTGAGCCGAACCGGAACACATGACACCCAAGTCAGAATTAGTATGGAATCACACAGGGTTTATTTACCTATTCCTAGTGGGTCCTAGGCTCCAGCAAAGGCCACGCGGCGATGCACACTGAAGGACAAACAACGAAAACAGAGCCAGGGAGGCAGCCTCAGTTGGTTCAGCATCACACAGCAGAGCAATCAGGGCCTTGTCTCTCGGAGCCATGTGGAGTCCTCCTCTTCTCGGGCAGGAGAACTCAACTGAAGATGGTCTCAGGGTTATATAGACCGTGGTAAACAACTTGTGTCCTTATCAGTGTGGGCCAGATGGTGTGCCTTATGCTGGGAACAAGGCGTTTACACTTTAAGGGCTCAGAGCTTTTATATCAAGATAGTGGGGTGTTCATTAATTTTGAAAGTTACAGAGTATTGGGGGTTTCCATACAGGAAACATTTCATACAATAATTATTTCATACATTAGAGGGGTTACATTATTATAACACTTTCCAATCTCTGGAAGTTGGCTTAAGGACCTAACACCCAGAGCACCAGGTCACCTTATGCTCACACACTGCCTAATCCCCGGTGGAGAGGCTAGAAAGCAGGAGGCCACCAGCATTCCTTTAAGACAATCATGGGCTTACATAAGCACAGGGACACCCCATACTCCCCATAAGAGGAGCATCTTATTCTGGACTGACCTGCGAAGCAGACACCCCTGCCTCTGGTCTTTGAAATCCGGGAAAAAGCAGTGTTCAGGCCCTCAAAACCCTTTCCATACTGGGCGCAAAGTCCTGAAACTCCAGGGTCACTTACAGTTCCCCGCTCCCTGAGGGCCACCTTTTGGCTTAATTCATGGGAAATGCCCTTCCCTGGAAATAGGTACCTTCTCCCTGCCTTCCAGAGTATGGACCTCAGAAAGTTGGGGCGTTTGCGACCTCCTGGAACCCTCTAATGCATTCACCTGGCTCTACTAGCTTTTACACTTGACCACTTCCACCTGTTGACCTGGCAGCAAGCCCTTGGCTACCTGAGCACTTCCAGCAGTTCACTGGGCAAAGCCAAACCACTGGGCCATGTTCGTCACCAATTCTGGCTGTCCACATGGCCCCTCCCATTGATGACATCAGCACTTCTGGCCGGTCCCCGTCCCCAAATCCTTAACCACCTTGGGACTATGGGCTGTCCACGAGGCGCCTCCCCTTGATGACGTCAGCACTCCCGGCCGGTCCCAGGGACTCAAACCCATAATCACCTGAGCACTTCAGGCTGTCCACGTGGCCACTCCGCCAGGATGACGTCAACACTTCCGGCTAGTTCACCTGGGCCAGACCATATCCTTGGTCACCTCAGCAGTTCCAACTATCCACCTGGCCCCTCCCCATGATGATATGAACACTTTAAACAGGTTATGGAGCCCCCACCCTTGTTAACGGGACTATTTCTGGATGTTCACCAGGCCGTTGTTCGCCTGACCAATGAGCCATACTGGATTGCTAAGAAAAGGGGAGACTTTCCAATCTCTGGAAGTTGGCTTAAGGGCCTAACACCCAAAGCACCAGGTCACCTTATGCTCACAAACTACCTAATCCCCGATGGAGAGGGTGGCAAGCAGAGGGCCGCCAGCACTCCTTTAAGACTATCAGGGGCAAAAAAGAACAGCTGAGGGTCGCACAAGGAGTGTTTGTTGGCTGGTTGGGAGACAGCTGAATTCCAGAAGGAGGTGGGGGACTGCTGAACGGGGTTCCCCTAACCTGGCAGCACCAACTGTGGCTGGGTCCCCTCCCGGAGCTGCGGGGTTGGACGCGGAGTCTGCGCCATCTTGATCCGGAAAGTGGAGCTTATCTGAAGCCTGAGAATCCACAACGGCGGCACCCCAGGAACAGCTGCGAGCCCCAGAACAACGCTCCCCAACTGGCGCAGGAACACGGGTTCAGAGGAGCTCTACACTCCACCACGGAAAGGTCAGATTTCGCCTGGGATAAGGTGAGGTCTCTGGTCCCGGCGGGAGAGAGGAACGCGCGTTTTGCGGGAGCTGGAGGACCAGGGAAGTCTGTGCCTAGAAAAATCCGTGGCTGTAGGGGCTGGCGTGATCTGTGATTGTGGAAAGGGGTCCTCAGAGCTGCTAAGAGAAGGGCACTCTAAAAAGCAACCCATTTTGATCTGAAGTGCAGGGACACCCTAAGAATTTCAGGCAGTCCAGACTTACGCGCAGCCCCTGCGTTCCCTGGGTGCCTGGGCTTACGCGGAGTCCCGGAGTACGCACAACTGGGCTTTTTCCTCTTGAAATTCTTGCTTCTGATTACTAAGCCCAATACATAGGATCACCCAGTTGGGGACACCCTGGGAGACTGCAGGGGAAGGTTGTTTTTCTGGAACCTGGGGATCGGAGCGGGGAGTGACCATCAGAGAGTCAGCTCTGAGGCAGACCACTCCCACAGGCCGGTGGCGAGTGCCACAGAGAAAGAAGGCTCTAACACTGCCTAGAGAGGCCATAGATAGACCCGGAAGTTAATCCAGAAACACTGCCACCCAGGGGCTGAATCACAAATCGACTCTTGTGTAATCAAAAATAAAGGAATACGAGAAATTAAGACACACTGCCTGCTTAAAATCAGGACTGGCTTACAACACCGAAGAGCAGTGGATCGCAGGGAACTGCAATACTGTCTGGACTGAGAAACAGGCGTGCCAAACAGAAAAACAGAGGAAGTGAATGACCTTCACTACTTCACATTTTATTTTTACCTTTTATTTTTTTTATTTTTTTTATTTTTTTATTTTTATTTTCATTTTTTGCATCTTTTAATCAAGAAACTTTTTTTTTCTTTTTTCATCACTTGATTTTACCTTTTTAATGATTACATTTTTATTTTCAATCCGTATTATTACTACTGCTATTTTATCTTTTTTTTTTTTTTTAAAGTGTCATTTTATTTTCTCTTCATTTTATTTTGGGATTAGGGTTCTACATTCTATTTATATCTTTCCTTTAGCATCGTTTTACTCTATCTCAACTCTACCTTTAGGCCATCACTCTCTTCCTAACCTCCCCCTTTTCAGTGTCCTGTTTATATTACCCTTTTACTGCTTTAGATTTTCCCTATTCTTTCTGTTTACCCCTTGTTAAAATTTCACCCTACTTACATATCTAATCTCCAATACTCTGCTCCAAGTCCACATACACCTCTCCCTTCGCTGTCTGAGCTACCCATAAACTTGTCCTTCTCTCTGTCCTTTTGTTGTTGTTTGCTTGAATGTAGATTATATCCAATTTTTATGCTTTTTTGTGAGATTGTTTTGCTTATTCTTCCTATGTTTATTTTTTTGTTTGTTTTGTGCTTCAGCTTTCCCTTGCCTCACTCCATATTAGTTGGTGTGGTAGTTTGTACTAATCCCCAGGCATTTGTTGCTGGCATTTGCTGGGATTAGTGATTGTTCTATTGGAGTTTTATCCCCAATATATATAGTCTGTTCCCCTTTCTCTCTTAGTCACTTTCTTATCTCTCTTACTTTTTTTTTTCTTTCTCTTTACTTTCCCTTTTCCCAATTTCATTTTCTCACTCCTTTTTTCTTTTTTTCTTTCTTTCTTTCTTTCCTTTTTCCTCTTCTTCTTTCTCTCCTATCACCTAATTTGCCTTTCTCTGGTGGTCACCTTTATTGGAGGTTATTAATATCGTGAATACATTCCTGTTCAGTGCCTTGTGAGTTGTACCTGGTAGTGCTGTATTTTGTGCCTTTAAATCAACCCAGCAGAGAGAGAACTACATAACCAGACACCCAGAGAAGAGAGACCATGGGGAGACAAAGAAGCAGTCCGCATATGAAAGAAAAGCAGGCATCACCAGAAAAGGAAGTAAACGAAATGGAGGCAAGCAACCTTCCAGAAAAAGAATTCAGAGAAATGGTCATAAGGTGGCTGAAAAGAATGGAAGACAAATTCGACAATATGAGCAAGAACCAAGAGGAAATGAAGAAGAACCAAGAAGAAATGAAAAATGACATCGCTGCTGTAAAGAATTCAATAGAAAGCATCAAGAGTAGACTAGAAGAAGCAGAGGACCGCATCAGTGAGCTAGAAGACAAGATGGAAAAAAATACCCAAGAAAAGCAACTTCTAGAAAAAAAAAATTAAAAGGCAGGAGGAGAGTCTAAGGGAACTTTGGGACAACACAAAACAAAACAATATCCGCATAATAGGGGTTCCAGAAGGAAAGGAAGCTGAGCAAGGAATAGAAAACCTCTTTGAAGAAATAATGACAGAAAATTTCCCAGATATAGGGAAGAAAAAACACACACAAATCCAAGAAGCTCACAGAGTCCCAAGCAAAATGAACCCCAAAAGACCGACACCAAGGCACATTATAATTAAATTGGCAAACACCAATGACAAAGTAAGAATCTTAAAAGCAGCAAGAGAGAGACAGAAAGTTACATACAAAGGAACCCCCATCAGACTAGCAACTGATTTCTCAACAGAAACTCATCAGGCCAGAAGGGAATGGAATGAAATATACAAAGTCATGCAAAGGAAGGGTCTGAATCCAAGAATACTGTACCCAGCAAGGCTGTCAATCAAAATTGAAGGTGAAATCAGGAGCTTCACAGACAAAAAAGGACTAAGGGAATTTATTACCACCAAACCAGCAATGCAAGAAATGCTAAAGGGTCTGCTGTAAAAAAAAAAAAAAAAGAAAGAAAGAAAGAAACAGGAAGCGAAGAAGTAACACAGGGGTAAAGAATAGGAATGGCGACAAATAAGTACCTATCAATAATAACTTTAAATGTAAATGGATTAAATGCCCCAATCAAAAGACATAGGGTAACAGATTGGATAAGAAAACACGACCCATATATCTGCTGTCTACAAGAAACCCACCTCAGAAAAAAAGACGCACACAGACTGAGGGTGAAGGGATGGAAAAAGGTTTTCCAGGCAAATGGAACTGAAAAAAAAGCTGGGGTAGCAATACTTATTTCTGACAAATTAGATCTCAAACTGAAGGATATAACAAGAGATAAGGAAGGCCATTTCATACTACTAAAGGGAGCAATCCAACAAGAAGAAATAACTCTGGTAAACATATATGCACCCAATACAGGAGCACCCAAATACATAAAAAAACTCCTGGAGGATATCAAGGGAGAGATTGACAGCAATACAATCATAGTAGGAGACTTTAATACCCCACTATCACCATTGGACAAATCCTCTAAACAAAACATCAGCAAAGAAACATCAATCCTAAATGACTCACTAGACCAGATGGAATTAATTGACATCTTCAGAACATTTCACCCCAAAACCACAGAATATACATTCTTCTCAAGTGCACATGGGACATTTTCAAAGATAGACCATATGTTGGGACATAGGCAAAGTCTCTTCAAATTCAAGAAGATAGAAATCATATCAAGCATCTTCTCAGACCACAGTGGCATAAAACTGGAAATCAACTACAATAAAAACAACCCAAAGAAATCAAACACATGGAGACTAAACAGCATGCTATTAAACCATGACTGGGTTACCAGAGAGATCAAAGAAGAAATAAAAAACATCATGACAACAAATGACAATGAAAACACTACAATCCAAAATCTATGGGACACAGCAAAAGCAGTCCTGAGAGGGAAGTTCATAGCTCTACAAGCCTACTGCAAAAAACAAGACACAGGGGTAATAAATTACCTAACCCAACAACTCAAAGAGTTAGAAAAAGAGCAACAAGAAAAGCCCAGTGTAAGCAGAAGGAAGGAAATAATAAAGATCAGAGCACAGATAAACGACATAGAGACCAAAGAAACAATACAAAAGATCAACAAAACCAAGAGCTGGTTCTTTGAAAGGATAAACAAGATTGATGAACCTCTAGCCAGGCTCACCAAGAAGCAAAGAGAGAGGACCCAAATAAACAAGATCAGAAATGAAAGAGGTGAAATAACAACAGATCCCTCCGAAATACAAAGGATTGTTAAAAAATACTACGAACAACTCTATTCCAACAAACTGGACAACCTGGAGGAAATGGACATATTCCTAGAAAAATATAACCTTCCAAAACTCAATCAGGAAGAATCTAAACAGCTCAACATGCCAGTAACTATGGAAGAAATTGAAGCAGTCATCAAAGAGCTTCCGGCAAACAAAAGCCCGGGGCCAGACGGCTTCACAGGAGAGTTCTACCAAACATTCAAGGAAGAACTAAAACCTATCCTCCTCAGACTATTCCAAAAAATTCAAGAGGAAGGAACACTTCCAAGCTCCTTCTATGAAGCCAGCATCACCCTAATACCAAAACCAGATAAAGACAACACAATGAAGGAGAATTACAGGCCAATATCCCTCATGAATGTAGATGCCAAAATCCTCAATAAAATTCTAGCAAATAGGATCCAGCAGTACATCAGAAAGATCATACACCATGACCAAGTAGGATTTATCCCAGGAATGCAAGGATGGTTCAATATCCGCAAATCAATAAATGTGATACATCACATAAACAAATTGAGAGATAAAAATCACATAGTCATATCAATTGATGCAGAAAAAGCATTTGACAAAATCCAACACCCTTTCTTGATAAAAACTCTCAACAAGGTGGGAATAGAAGGATCATACCTCAACATAATAAAAGCTATATATGATAAACCCACAGCTAACATCATACTCAATGGGCAAAAACTAAAACCATTTCCCCTAAGAACAGGAACAAGACAGGGATGCCCACTCTCACCACTCCTGTTTGACATAGTACTGGAAGTATTAGCCACTGCAATTAGACAAGAAGAAGAAATAAAAGACATCCAAATTGGAAAAGAAGAAGTAAAGCTGTCCTTATTTGCAGATGACATGATATTGTACATAAAAAACCCGAAAGACTCCATCAAAAAACTAACAGACTTAATAAATGAATTCGGCAATGTAGCAGGATACAAAATTAACACCAAGAAATCTATGGCATTTCTATACACCAACAATGAACTTACAGAAAGAGAGACTAAAAAAGCAATCCCATTTTCCATCGCACCAAAAAAATTAAGATACTTAGGAATAAACCTAACCAAGGAGGTAAAAGACCTATATGCGGAAAACTACAGGACACTGAAAAAAGAGATAGAGGAAGATGTAAACAGATGGAAGAACATACCATGTTCATGGATTGGTAGAATCAACATCATTAAAATGTCCATACTACCCAAAGCAATCTATAGATTCAATGCACTTCCCATTAAAATACCAACGGCGTATTTCACAGACCTAGAAAGAACTCTCCAAAAATTCATCTGGAATAAAAAAAGACCCCGAATAGCCAAAGCAATCCTGAGAAAGAAGAATAAAGTAGGAGGGATCTCAATACCAGATTTCAAGCTGTATTACAAAGCCACTGTCCTCAACACAGCCTGGTAGTGGCACAAGAACAGACATATAGATCAATGGAACAGAATAGAGAATCCAGATATCGACCCAAACCAATATGCACATTTAATATTTGACAAAGGAGGCATGAGCATACAATGGAGTCAAGACAGTCTCTTTAATAAATGGTGTTGGGAAAATTGGACAGATACATGCAAAAAAATGAAACTAGATCACCAACTTACACCATACACAAAAATAAACTCAAAATGGGTACAGGACTTAAATATAAGATGGGAAACCATAAAAATACTAGAGGAATCCACAGGCAGCAAAATCTCAGACATATGCCAAAAGAACTTTTTCAGTGATACTGCCCCTAGGGCAATGGAAGCCAAACAGAAAATAAACAAATGGGACTACATCAAAATAAAAAGCTTTTGCACAGCAAAAGAAACCATCAACAAAACAACAAGAAACCCCACTGTATGGGAGAACATATTTGCAAATGGTATCACTGATAAAGGTTTAATTTCCAACATCTACAGGCAGCTTATACAACTTAATAAAAGGAAGATAAAGGATCCAATAAAAAAATGGGCAACGGACCTAAATAGAATCTTTTCGAAAGAAGACAGAAGGAAGGCCAAGAGACACATGAAAACATGCTCAAAGTCACTAATTATCCGAGAGATGCAAATCAAAACAACAATGCGATACCATCTCACACCTGTCAGAATGGCTATCATCAACAAATCAACAAACGACAAGTGTTGGCGAGGATGCGGAGAAAAAGGAACCCTCGTGCACTGCTGGTGGGAATGCAGACTGGTGCAGCCACTGTGGAGAACAGTATGGAGTTTCCTCAAAAAACTGAAAATGGAACTCCCATTTGACCCAGTAATCCCACTCCTAGGAATATATCCTAAGAAACCAGAAACACCAATCAGAAAGGATATATGCACCCCTATGTTCATAGCAGCACAATTTACAATAGCTAAGATTTGGAAACAGCCTAGGTGCCCATCAGCAGATGACTGGATCAGAAAACTATGGTACATCTACACAATGGAATACTATGCTGCCGTAAAAAAGAAGGAATTACTACCATTTGTAGACACTTGGATGGAATTAGAGAACATTATGCTAAGTGAAATAAGCCAGTCAATGAAAGAAAAATACCACATGATCCCACTCATTTGGGGATAATGAAAAACATTATATACTGATGAACAAAAAGATAGTTACAGAGGCAGTAAAGCATCAAACAGACTGTCAAATTACAGGGGTAAGGTTAGGGAGAGGTGGGGGAAATAAGAGATCAACTGAAGGACTTATATGCATGTATATAAGAGTAACCAACGGATGCAAAACATTGGGGGGTGAGGGCATGTATGGGAGTGGGGTGGGGGTGGGGGGCAATGGTAAGATATGTACACATATAATACCTTAATAAAAATTTGAAAAAAAAAAAAAGACTATCAGGGGCGTACATGATCACAGGGATGCCCCATGCTCCCCATCATAGGAACATCTCATTCTGGACTGACCTGCGAAGCAGACAACCTGCCGCTGGTCTTTGAAATCCGGGGAAAAGCAATGTTGAGGCCCTCAAAACCCTTTCCATACTGGGCGCAAAGTCCTGAAACTCCAGGGTCACTTAGAGTTCCCCGCGCCCTGAGGGCCAGCTTTTGCTTAATTCATGGGGAACGCCCTTCCCTGAGGATAGGTATCTTCTCCCTACCTTCCAGAGTATGGACCTCAGAAAGTTGGGGCATTGGGAACTCCTGGGACCCTCCAATGCATTCACCTGGCTCTACTAGCCTTTACATTTCACCACTTCCACCTGTTGACCTGGAAGCAAGCCATTGGCCACCTGAGCACTTCCAGCAGTTCACTGGGCCAAGCCAAACCACTGGGGTTCGTCACCAATTCTGGCTATCCACGTGGCTCCTCCCCCTTGATGAAGTCAGCACTCCCTGCCAGACCCCGGGCCCCAAACCCTTAACCACCTTAGCACCATGGGCTGTCCACGTGGCTCCTCCCCTTGATGACATCAGCACTTGCGGCTAGTCCCCAGTCCCCAAGCCCATCTCCACCAGAGCACTTCTGGCTGTTCAACTGGGCCAGACCATATCCTTGGTCACCTCAGCACTTCCGGCTCTCCACCTGGCCCCTCCCCATTGATGTTATGAACACTTTAAACTGGTAACCGGGCCCAAACCCTTGTTCATTTGACTATTTCCCACTATTCCCCAGGCCCTAGTTTGACTCACCAATGAGCCACACTGGCTGGCTACTTAGCTCCTAAGAAGAGGGGTGACTTCCCAATCTCTGGAAGTTGGCTTAAGGGCATAACACCCACAGCCCCAAGTCACCTTATGCTTACAGACTGCCTCTTCCCGGTCGGACTGTGGCAAGCAGGCAGCCGCCAGCACTCCTTTAAGAAAACCCTTTCGTCCATGAGCCCAGGGATCCCCCAAGGTTGCCAACATGGGGGCATCTCACCCTGGAGTGACCTACGATTCTGAAAGCCCTGCCTATGGGCTTTGAAATCCGGGAAACAGCAGTGTTGAGGCCCTGAAAACCCTTTCCATACTGGGAGCAAAGACCCGCCCGCTCCATGGTCACTTAAATTTCGTCGCGAACTGAGGGCCAGCTTTTTGCCTAATTCCTGGGGAACGTCCTTCCGTGAGGACAGGTACCTTCTCGATGTCTTCCAGAGTACGAACCACAGGAAGCTGGGGAGTTTCCTACATCTTGGGATCCTCCAATGCATTCACCTGGCTCTATCAGCCTTTACACTTGACAACTTCCAGCTGTTGACCTGGCAGCAAGCCCTAGTCTACCTGAGGATTTCTTGCTGTTCCCTGGGACAAGCCCTACCACTGGGCCTCATTACCACTTCTGGCTGTCCACGTGGCCCCTCCCCCTTGATTGAGAAGGAAAACCTTTATTTTGTAAAAACTGCTGTTTGGAATTCTCTGCTGTTTTTCTTAGACGGCCTCTTATTCTAAAAAGGTAACTTTGCTTTCTAGCCTGCTTTAGCATGCTTGAATAATGAGGACCATAAACTTATCTGTCTGCCCTGGTAGGCCAGAGACTAGGTATGCCCATAATTTTAGTTTTCTGACCTTGAAGGCCAGAGACTAGATGTGTCCATAATTTTTAGAACTGTGTTTGTTTTCAAAGACAGCAGCAAGATAACCACTAATTGCACAGAGGGCTGGCTCCTTAATAAAAAGCAAAGTCCTGCTTGTAGCTTTGCTTAGAATTTGAATTCATTTTCTCTAAGCCCACTGAGGTGAATAAAGTGTGACTCCAAACTCTCCTGCATTGTTTGATTATTCCGGTTTTCTGCAACATAATTTGGTGCATTGGCCAGGAAAACCAACCCATGCTTGGCTTTTTAGCCTCTGGTGAGTGGACCGGGTTTGGGGCCCGGGGGCGTTGGACAGGCCTCCAGGAGGCACTGCTCTGCTTAATTAGCAGAATTACATTGGGGGACTCTGGGCTCTCCCGGACCTCAGCCCAGGACCCGGCCAGCAACTGGAGAGAGTGGACGGACACTTCTGGACCTGTCTACAGAATAGGTAAGGTAGGGGCCCCGACAGTTCAGCCCACTCCAAGTGAGTGGAAGGGGGAGCTTGATCACCTCCCCAGAAGCTATACGGCTTCCTCAGGCAAATTAATCAGGAATTGGGTGGATTGTTGTTTAAACTCTGAGTGAATGTCTGGTGAAAGTGTGTGAGTGTGGAGGGAGGGGGCCTGCCCTCTCCTTTCCTTTGTGTGGCTCCACGACTTCGGTTACAGAGTCCAAGTGGGCCCCAAGCTGCGGTTCCACGATTCATCATATGGCATAACGGTGGCTCACGCCCACGTGGAGGTGACCAGGCCCGGGGTATATATGGGTGCACCTTAGCTAAGATGAATCTAAGCTCCCAAGGGACGCGGCCAGGCGGGCATCTGAGTGAGGATCTGTGAAAACAGGTCACCCCATCCCTTGTCTGTCTCGCACCACGGATCATCATGGGGTAGGGACAGAGTAAACCCACTGTTCTCAATTGCATGTTGAAAAATTTTAAAAATGGATTTGATGGAGATTATGGAATTAAAATGAATTCTGAAACATTGAGGAAATTCTGTGAAGTGGAATGGCCAGCCTTCGGGGTTGGCTGGCCCTCGAAAGGCTCTTTAGATGAAGGATTGGTCAGGGTGGTGTGGAATGTAGTCACAGGAGATCCTGGACACCCAGATCAGTTTCCCTACATAGACAGCTGGTTAGAAATTGCTCAAACCTTGCCGCCTTGGGTCCGGTTCTGCGTGTGTAAGACGGGACAGAGTAAGGTTTTAGTAGCAGGAGTGAAGAGGCAGGCAGGGCAGGAGCAGGCTAAGGAGAGGCAGGCAGGGCAGGAGCAGGCTAAGGAGAGGCAGGCAGGCCAGGAGCAGGCTAAGGAGAGGCAGGCAGGACAGGAGGCAGGCAGGGAAGGAGTAGGTCCCTCAGAAGGAAGATCAACCCCCTATTCTACAGGACCCCCCCCCCCCCCGAGGAAGTCCCACCAGTGTTTCCACCTCCATATGGGCCACAGGCAGCACCAAGTTCCCCCCCACCTGCTAGCCTGGAAGGTCCGGAAAGTCTGGAAACACCGCCTCCCTCCATCTCCCCTCCACCAGGCTCTCCAGAGCTGGTTGGGCGGCTCCTGCGTTCAGCCGATCAAAGGCCCAAACAACAGTCAGCACGTCAGATGCCTCTCAGGGAAATTCGGGGTGCCCAAGTGCTTGGTGAAGATGGGACCTTACAGGAAGGAAGGCCGGTCTATTATTATCAGCCCTTTACCACAAGTGACATTCTGAATTGGAAGCAACACACCCCAGCTTATTCTGAAAAACCTCAGGCCATGATAGACCTCCTAGAAATGATCTTCCAGACCCAGAAGCCCACCTGCGTGGACTGCAAGCAGCTCCTTTTTGCATTCTTTAACAGTGAGGAGCGTATGAGAGTAATGACAGATGCTCGGAAGTGGCTCCAGACCCAGGCCCCGGCAGGGACATTAGACACAGACAGATGGGCAAGGTAGGCCCTCCCCAATGAGGAACCTAATTGGTCCCCAAACTCAGAAGATGGAAAGACCAGGCTAGAAAGAGGAGTCAGGGCCGGAGCAAAGAAGCCCACCAATATGGCTAAAATCTCTGAGGTTTTCCAGAAGCCTGATGAAAGTCCAGCAGCTTTCTATGAGAGACTATGTGAGACATACCGGATCTACACTCCCTTTAACCCTGAGTCCCCGGACACTCAAACCATGGTAAATGCTGCCTTTGTAGGCCAAGCCCAGCCTGATATCAGGAGAAAATTACAGAAGCTGGAAGGGTTTGCAGGAAAAAATGCTAGTGAACTGCTAGAAATAGCCAACAAGATTTTCATCAACTGAGACAGGGCAGCAAAAAAAGAGGAGGAAAAGAGAATACAAAGAAGGGCCAATGTGATAGCAGCGGCTTTCAGAGGTTCGGGCCCCCAGACAGCCCAAAAGGGGAAGCAAGAAGACAGCTCAGGAGGGAAAGGAGGAGCAAACCTGAGACAGGACCAGTGTGCCTATTGTAAGGAAACAGGGCACTGGAAAAATGAATGTCCCAAACGGCAGAGGAAGAAGATAGGGTCCCCTTTTCCACCCAGTCACTATCAATCAGAACCACCTGAAGCAGACCTTATTGGGCTGGCAGCAACTGAGTCTGACTAGGGCAGACCTGGCTCTTTTCAGCTAGGCCCCCAAAAGCCCATGGTCAGAATGAAAATTGGGGGCGAGACTGTGGACTTTATGGTTGATACGGGAGCAGAGCACTGAGTAGTCACGCAGAAAGTAGCGCCTCTCTCAGGAAAGGAGGTCACCATTATTGGAGCTACTGGAGACCAGACCCGTAGACCATTCTGCCGGCCTCGCCAATGCCAACTTGGCAGCCACCAAGTAATTCATGAATTCCTGTACTTGCCAGATTGTCCATTACATCTGATGGGTAGAGACCTTTTAGCCAAAATGGGGGCAGAAATCACTTTTGCTCCAAATGGCTCAGCACAACTTCGCCTAAGTGAGGAGACTTCTCCAATGATCCTGTCCTTAGCAGTGCCCCGGGAGGAAGAATGGAGACTTTATGCCCCTCAGTCAAAGGCCTCACCTTTAGAGCCAGAATTAGAGGAAGAATTCCCGCTGGTCTGGGCAGAAGGAAATCCCCCTGGCCTGGCCAAAGACCATGCCCCGATACTAACTGACTTAAAGCCTGGGGCACAGCCTGTCAAAATCCGCCAATATCCAATTCCACAGGAGACATGCCTAGGAATTCAGGTCCACTTAGACTGACTACTTCAGTGGGGACTCCTTAAAAGATGTCAATCACCATGCAATACTCCCCTCTTGCCTGTCAAAAAGCCTGGGACTAATGACTACCACCCGGTACAGGATTTACGGGCTGTTAATGAGGCTGTTACAACCTTGCATGCGATGCTGCCACACCCCTACACACTTCTAGGACTTATTCCATCAGAAGCAGAATGGTTTACATGCCTAGATGTGAAAGATGCCTTTTTCTGCCTCCGATTAGCCCCCATCAGCCAGCCGCTTTTTGCTTTTGAGTGGGAAAACCCAAATACAGGAGCCAAGGAGCAGTTCACCTGGACCAGACTTCCACAAGCATTTAAAACTCCCCTACTCTCTTTAGTGGAGCACTAGCATCTGATTTATCTAAGTTCCCAGGACAGGACTTGGGATGTGTTCTACTCCAGTATGTAGACGACCTCCTACTAGCCAGTTCCACACGAGCTCAGTGCTGGGAAGGGACACGAGCCCTCCTGAGACTGTTACCTGAAACAGGTTATAGAGTGTCCAAGAAAAAGGCATAGATTTGTCAGAAGGAAGTCAAGTATCTAGGCTTCCGAATCACCCAAGGGAAACGAAGGCTAGGGACTGAAAGGAAGCAGGCAGTATGTGCCATCCCAGTCCCTAGCACCTGGCGGCAGATTCGGGAATTCCTGGGAGCAGCAGGGTTCTGTCGAATTTGGATCCCAGGGTTTTCAGACCTGGCCAAGCCTCTCTATTAAGCTTTAAAAGGGGAAGAGAAGGCACCCATTGTATGGGGCCACGAGCAGGAGAAAGCCTTCATCAGCATAAAGGCAAAACTCACTGAGGCCCCAGCACTAGGGCTACCAGCTGTGACACGAGACTTTAATCTTTTTGTTCACGAGAAGAGTGGGGTAGCCCTAGGAGTTCTAACCCAGGAATTTGGACCTTGGCAAAGACCAGTAGCCTATCTCTCCAAGCAGATTGACCCAGTTGCCTCCGGGTGGCCCCCATGTCTCAAGGCCCTTGCAGCCATGGCATTATTAGTCAAGCAGATAAGCTTACCCTGGGACAAAGCTTAAATGTAAAAGTACCTCATTCTGTTATTACTCTAATGGAAGCAAAGGGGCAGCACTGGCTAACTCATGCTCGGATGACTCAATACCAAGGATTGTTAAGTGAGAACCCGCGGGTATGATTAGAAGCAGTAAGAACTCTTAATCCTGCTACCTTTCTACCCGTTGCTGAGAGGGCCCCTGAACATGATTGCCTGGAATTCCTAGAGGAGGTTTATTCTAACCGGCCAGATCTAACAGATAAGCCCCTGCCAAACCCAGACTTGGTATTGTTCACAGACGGCAGCAGCTCCTTAGATAAAAGAAAAAGATGAGCTGGGTATGCAGTGGTATCAGACTTTGAGACAATCGAGGCACAGGCCCTGCCTGAAGGATGGTCAACGCAGAGGGCAGAACTTTGGGCCCTCGCCAGAGCCTTAGAACTCAGTAAAGATAAGCGTGCCATTGTCTACACTGATTTCATGCTATGCCTTTGCTACCCTGCATATTCATGGGGCTATATACAAGGAAAGGGGGCTCCTGACGGCAGGAGGAAAAGGAATCAAAAATCAAAATGAGATTTTAAAGTTACTAGAAGCAGTTTGGGAGCCTAAAGAAATAGCTGTCATTCATTGCAAAGGTCATCAGAGAGGGAAAGACTCAGTGTCAGAAGGAAACCAGCGTGCTGACGCCGCAGCAAAGCAGGCTGCCAAAGAACAAGCAGCACCGGCACGGATCATGTTGGCCCCCGAATTACCTGAACCTCCAAAGTACACTCTGCAGGAGGAGGAATGGGCTCAGCGAGAAGGGGGCAAGAGAACAAAGGAAGGTTGGTGGATACTCCCAGATCATAGGGTCTATGTCCCAGAACAGTTAGCCCATAAGGTAGTCCTCCAGCAGCATGAACTTACTCATTCAGGGAAGACTGCTCTAGAAGCCTTGTTAGGCAGATATTACCTAATTGCCCGTCTTCCCTCCTTGTGTGCCTCAGTTTCTCAGCGTTGCCTCCTCTGTGCACAGAACAATGCCAAACAGGGTCCTGTGGGACCAATAGGAGTTCAGCGCTGTGGGCAAGCTCCCTTTGAGGACTTAGAAGTAGATTTTACTGAAATAGGGCCTGGCAGAGGAAATAAATACCTACTAGTCTTTGTTTGTACCTTTTCAGGCTGGGTTGAGGCATATCCCACTCGCACAGAAAAGGCGAGAGAAGTCACTAAGGCATTGTTAAAGGACATAATTCCGCGGTATGGAATACCTCTGACCATAGGGTCTGATAATGGCCCAGCCTTTGTAGTAGAAATAGTACAACAGGTGACTAAGGCTTTAGGAATTAGATGGAGCCTACATACAGCTTACAGGCCTCAGAGTTCAGGGAAAGTAGAGCGCATGAACCGGACTCTAAAGCAGGCTATGGCTAAGCTATGCCAAGAGACAACCCTACCCTGGACAGATATCTTGCCTCTTGTACTCCTGCGGGTACGCTGTGCCCCGAGGGCCAGGGTAGGTTTCTCTCCTTTTGAAATTCTATATGGTAGACCTCCTCCCTTAATTCGGCCAAAGGGAGATTTGGGGGAAATAGGAAACTTAGAAATCCAGAAGCAACTACAAGGACTTGGAAAAACTGTTTTTGAAATCCACTGATGGGTTACTGACCGACTACCCATCTCTCTAGGAACAGCTGTACATCCTTATAAACCTGGAGACCAGGTTTGGGTAAAAGACTGGAAAAAAGAGCCCCTTAAGCCAATTTGGAAGGGACCCTATCCAGTCATACTAACCACTCCCACAGCTCTCAAGGTTGCAGGACTGAACAACTGGATTCACCACTCTCGGGTGAAAGCAACCCACCAGCCGAGCGACGCCCAGCCTGAGTGGAGAGGTGACCTCTGACCAGAAACACCCCCTGCGGATCACCCTCAAGAAAACAATGGACCTGGCTGATCAACCTGCTCAAAGGGATTCAGAAATGCCCTGCTGAATTCTCCCTTACACTAATCTTTCTTTCTTATCTTCTCTTAAATGCCAAATGCTCTGGTATTTCTGGATAATTATTGTTTTTATCTTTCTAATAATTCTCATTTTGTCTTTTTATGAGTGCCGCCAGAACCCGAGGCTAGTCCCTGGAGGAGATGCTTTAGGACATCTTGATCAACACCTCCGCAATTTTTTTAAAATATATTTTTATTGATTTTTTACAGAGAGGAAGGAAGAGGGATAGAGAGTTAGAAACATCGATGAGAGAGAAACATCGATCAGCTGCCTCTTGCACACCCCCTACTGGGGATGTGCCCGCAGCCAAGTTACGTGCCCTTGACCGGAATCGAACCTGGGACCTTTCAGTCCACAGGCTGACGCTCTATCCACTGAGCCAAACCGGTTTTGGCCACCTCCGCAATTTTACTCTCAACCTAAAACCTGCCTCTAATTGGGTTAATTATGTTGTCACCCAAACAGCTCCTTTTCGGAACCCTGTTCGATTTTCAGCAGGGCCCACCATTTCAGCGGCCTTCCCAACCACTGACACCTCTCAGTTCTGCTCAGGCCGAACCCTCACCTGCTCAAGGTTTCATCCATGGCAGGATTGCACACTGAACCGACAGGCCTAATGCCATTGCCTCCCTTCCCATGGGCTCACACACTCCAAATTCTGGGTAGAGACTGACAGGAAATTTATTTTCTTTGAAAACACCACCTCTGGGGCCACACAAAATAATCCTCGAGGCCCCTTTCAGCCTCTAACAGGGGCAACCTTGGCAGGACCTCTCTCTGTCTGGGAACAGGAGAATAGCAAGCTCACACACCTCTTTACCATTGAGAATACCTTCTGTTTGGAGACCCAGGGAATTTTCTTCCTCTGTGGCACCAATACCTATCTCTTTCTACCTGACAACTGGACTGGGACCTGCACTCTGGTTTACCTAGCCCCCGAAATAGACATGGCCTCCAACAATCAGTCCTTGCCTGTCCCAGTAACACACCATATCCAATACAAAAGAGCAGTCCAGCTAATCCCTCTCCTTATAACACTTGGCATTTCAGCAAGGGTTAGCACTGGAATAGGGGGACTGGCAACTTCCCTCTCCTACTATCAGAGTCTATCCAAAGACCTTGCTGACAGTTTAGAGGAAATAGCTCAAAGTATTGTTGCAGTACAGGATCAGATTGACTCACTGGCAGCCGTTACTCTCCAGAATCGAAGAGGACTAGACTTTCTCACAGTGGAGAAAGGGGGGCTGTGCCTGTTCCTTGAGGAAGAATGCTGTTTTTATGCTAACTAGTCTGGTATTGTAAGGGATGGGGCCAAGAAACTAGCTGATCGAGCTTCAAAAATAAGACAGGAGTTATCTGAGACCTGGGCTCCATGGGGGGAGAGTCTGGAAATGACTCCTTCCTTTGACAGGACCACTGTTAATGCTACTCATAGCCATAACCTTATGACCATGTCTTCTAAATCTGTTAACTCGCTTTATCTCATCCCGTCTAGATGCCTTTAAACTTCAAATGGTCATACAAGCCAGAAGAATTCCCTACAAACCTCTCCAAGAGGAAGAAATGGGATGGTAACCCCTTGGACGGTGCCCCATTCCAGCAGGAAGCAGTAAAAGAGTTTGGACACCCCTGTTCACCATAACATCCCATGGTTATTGTACCACAAGGCTGAAAAGCTTGTGGGACAAGAGGGGGGAATGAGAAGGAAAACCCCTATTTTGTAAAAACTGCTGTTTGGAATTCTCTGCTGTTTTTCTTAGACAGCCTCTTATTCTAAAAAGGTAACTTTGCTTTCTGGCCTGCTTTAGCCTGATTGAATAATGAAGACCATAAACTTAGCTGTCTGCCCTGGTAGGCCAGAGACTAGGTAAGCACATAATTTTAGCTGTCTGACCTTGAAGGCCAGAGACTAGATGTGCCCATAATTTTTAGAACTGTGTTTGTTTTCAAAGACAGCAGCGAGATAACCACTAATTGCACAGAGGGCTGACTCCTTAATAAAAAGGGAAGTCCTGCTTGTAGCTTTGCTTAGAATTTGAATTCATTTTCTCTAAGCCCACTGAGGTGACTAAAGTGTGACTCCAAACTCTCCTGCATTGTTTGATTATTCCGGTTTTCTGCAACATGATGACTCCATCACTTCCTACCGATCCCGGAACCCAAACCCATAACCACGTGAGTTCACCACTTCAGCCTGTCCACGTGGCCCCTCCCCCTTGATGACATCAGCACCTCCAGCAAATCCCAGGCCGAAACCCATAACCACCTGAGCACTGCAGCCTGTCCATGTGGCCCCTCCCCCTTGATGAGCTCAGCACTTCCTGCCGATCGCTGGTCCCCAAAACCTTCTCAATAGAGCACTTCTGGCTGTTCACATGGGCCAGACCATATGCTTGGTCACCTCAGCACTTCCGCATCTCCACCTGGCCCCTCCCCATTGATGATATGAACACTTTAATCTGGTCACCGGGCCCCTACCCTGGTTCACGTGACTATTTCTGGCTGTTCCCAAGGCCCTTGATCGCCTCACCAATGAGCGACACTGGCCAGCTACGAAAAGGGGTGATTTTCCAATCTCTGGAAGTTGGCTTATGGGCCTAACACCAAAAGACCAGGTCACCTTATGCTCACACACTGCCTAGTACCTGGTGGAGAGGGTGGCAAGCAGGGGGCCTCCAGTAGTTTTTTAAAACCATCATGGGCGTACATGAGTACAGCGATGCTCCTGCTCCCCATCATAGGAACATCACATTCTGGACTGACCTGCGAAGCAGACAGCCCTGCCTCTAGACTTTGAAATCGAGAAAAAAGCAGTGTTAAGGCCCTGAAAACGCTTTTCATACTGGGAACAAAGTCCTGAAGCTCCAGAGTTACTTACAGTACCCCACGAGACTGAGGGCCAGCTTTTTGCCTAATTCATGGGGAACGCCCTTCCCTGAAGATAGGTACCTTCTCCCTGCCTTCCAGAGTATGGACCTCATAAAGTTGGGGCGTTTGCGACCTCCTGGAAACCTACAATGCATTCACCAGGCTCTACAAGTCTTTTCACTTGACCACTTCCACCTGTTGCCCTGGCAGCAGGCCCTTGGCCCCCTGAGGATTCCAGCAGTTCACTGGGCAAAGCCAAACCACTGGGCCAGGTTCGGCACCAATCCTGCCTGTCCACGTGGCCCTCCCGTTGATGACGTCAGCACTTGTGGCCAGTCCCCGTCCCCAAACGGTAACCTCCTGAGCACTTAGGGCTGTCCACGTGGCCCCTCCTTCTTGATGAGGTCAGCACTCCCTGCCGGCCCCCGAGCCCTTATCCACAAGAGCACTTTCGGCTGTTCACCTGGGCCAGACCATATCCTTGGTCACCTCAGCACTTCCGGCTCTCCACGTTCTTCCCCATTGATGACAGGAACACGTTTAACTGGTTACTAAGCCAAACCCTTGTTCATGTGACTATTTCCCGCTGTTCCCCAGGCCCTTGTCCGGCTGACCAATGAGTCACACTGGTTGGCTGCTTACCTCCTAAGAAGAGGAGTGACTTCCCAATCTCTGGATGTTGGCTTAAGGGCCTAACACCAACAACCACAGGTCACCTTTGGCTCACAGACTGCCTCTTCCTCGGTGGGAGGGTGGCAAACAGGCAGCCGCCAGCACTGCTTTAAGACAAACCTGGGCGTCCCTGAGCCCAAGGATCCCCCATGGTCCCCACCATGGGGGCATCTCAACCTGGAGTGACCTGCGACTCTGACCGCCCTGCCTATGGGCTTTGAAATCGGGAAACAGCAGTGTTGAGTCCCTGAATACCCTTTCCATACTTGGAGCAATGACCTGCCCCCTCCATTGTCACTTAAATTTCCTCACGAACTGAGGCCCAGCTTTTGGTTTAATTCCTGAGGAACGTCCTTCCGTGGATACGGGTTCCTTATCGCTGCCTTCCACAGTGTGGACCACAGGAACTAGGGGAGTTTCCGACTTCTTGGCATCCTCCAATGCATTCACCTGGCTCTATCAGCCTTTACACTTGACCACTCCCAGCTGTTGACCTGGAATCAAGCCCTGGTCTACCTTAGGATTCTTGCTGTTCCCTGGGACGAGAACAACCACTGGGCCTCGTTACCACTTCTGGATGTCCACGTGGCCCCTCCCCTTGATGACGCCAAAGTTCTGAAGCTCCAGGTTCACTTACACTGTTCTGGGCTGCAAACATTGCACAGCTCCTCCGTTGCCAGGAGGCAGGATGCCTTAAGACAGAGGGAGGTGCAGTAGGGCATGGAACAATGGGTCGGTTGGAATTTAGAGGGAAGTGGTGGTTCATGCTTTGGCCAAGCATGCCCAGGCGTTGGACCTGTGTCCTGAGTTTCTTAGAAACGGCTGAAATAGCTTTTGTAACCTTTGGGTTGTCATTGTAACTGTCCTAACTCCCTCTTGTGGTTCCCGAGTATAAATTTGCTGTAACACCTGTGGTCTGCACTGCAGTTCGGCCTTTACTGCGGTGAAGTGCTGCAACTGTAGTCGCTGGCCAGCTTAATAAAGGCTCATAAATTTTGATCTCAGTCTCTGGTGGTCGGGAGGCTCCAGAGAGATACACTCCGGCCACGTTGCCGGTGGACGCCCCAGGTGAGGACACTCCAGTCTCCGTCCCGGGTTCCAGGGAGGCGGAGTGTCTCCTCCAAAATTCGCAATCCGAAAGTGAGAGCCACCTGGACCTCCAGTGGGGAGGTAAGCACCTGGTTTCTGTTTGTGGAACGTTCCCCTGGTGGACTACAGGAGGGCGGGATGCAGCGGAGCCTCCGAGTCTGGACACCTGGGCGCGCCGGTGTCTGTGGTCCCTGTTACGTGTGACCTTAGGGTGCACGTGTCTGGTTTGTCTTGTCTTTGTTGTCCTTGTCTTTGTTAAAATGGGTCAGGGCCAGTCGTCTACGTCTACCCCCTTACAATGTTTTCTTAAGAATTTTCAGGACTTCAAATGCCATGGAGGAGACTACGGGACGGCGGTTAATGGTTTTGATTTGCAGGAATTGTGTGAATTAGAATGGCCCACATTTGGGGTTGGGTGACTGTCCACCGGGACCTAATGGCTTATAGGGTTCATCATATTATTTATGGCTGTCCAGGTCACCCTGACCAAATCCCTTATATTATTGACATCCTCACTGAAAAACCCCAGTGGTTGAAAAAATTTGCCAGGACCAAGAAAGGAAATTGGGACAGAGACAGACCGTTTTAATGGCTCATCCCCCTAAAGGAGACAAGAAGGCAGACCCTAAGGTCTTACCAAATGATCTCGAGGACAGGGTTCCTGACCACCGGCCTCTCCCTTATGTTCCCCCTCCAGAGCCCCAACCGGAGGTGGGCCCCTCTGCCTCACGGGGGGCCCCAATACCCTCAAAAATGCCTCCTAGTTCTGTTGCCCCGCCGCCTTCAGCACCAACATTATCAACGGGACAGACAGGAGGAGCCCCTGGTAACCCGACCCCGGCGGCACCCCTCTACCCTGCGCTCCCACAGGCGCTTCCACTCGGAGAGAGAAAAAAAATCCGGACCCAAGTCCATGGCCTCTGGGGGGGGCGGACAACTGGCCTCCCACTCAGACTCTGTCCGCAAACAACCCTTTCAGTCCGCCCCACACCCGGACCGGGACCCCTTATGGCCCACCGGACACGACCAGCAGAAGAGAGAAGGAGACAGGTCTCGGTGGCCCTGCTCCTATGTTCCCTCTATGCCAGGCGAGTCCCCCTGATTTAGGACCTGATGGTCAGCCTTTTACCCACCAGCCGACCTGGGACGACTGCCAGCAGCTACTTCAGACCCTTTTCACCTCAGAGGAGAGAAAGAGAGTGAAAGGGGAAGGGAGGAATTTAGTCCTTGAGCCAGATGGCCAACCCACCACAGACCCAGGGAGGATTGAGGCTGTTTTTCCAACCGGAAGGCCACAATGGGATCACAACACTGATCGGGGAAGGGAGGCTCTCAACAGGTATCGCCAGACTCTCCTGAGGGGCATCTGAGCGGCAGCTCGGAAGCCCACCAACCTTTCCAAGGTAACAGAAACAGTCCAGGGACCAAACGAGAGCCCCACCGCCTTCCTCGAGAGGCTCTGTGAGGCATATTGGGTGTACACCCCAATAGATCCTGATGCCCCAGAGAATCGGCGGGCTATCAATATAGTGTTTGTGTCCAAGTCGGCCCCAGATATTAGAAAAAAATTACAGAAGTTAGAAGGCCTTAAGGGGAAGTCACTTTCAGAACTGGTCGAGGTTGCCCAGAAGGTCTTTAACAATCGACAAGATCAAACTGCTAACCTAAACGCCAGAATGGCAAAGGTCCTTCTAGCCATAAATGAAGTGAAGGGATAGCAAAGAGGGACAAGAAGAAAAGAATAGCAGAAGAGAGGACAGAACCAAAAGACCTGGCTGAGGAAAAACCAGTGTACCTACTGTAAGAAAGAAGGACACTAGAAATGGGAGTGTCCTGAGCGGCCAGGGAATAAGGCAGTCCCGGTGTTAGTGGCCAAAGGGTACTAACACAAACTCTGGGGCCCTGGAAGAGGCCAGTTGCCTACTTGTCTAAGAGGTCGGACCTAGTGGCCGCAGGATGGCCGGGCTGTCTGAAGGCTATAGCAGCCATGGCCATACTGGTTAAGGAAGCCTCTAAATTGACTTTTGGCCAAGACTTACAAGTGGTTGTGCCCCACGCAGTAGAAACCCTACTGCACAGCCCACCTGAGCACTGGTTATCAAATGCTCGTTTTACCCAGTACCAGGTGCTCCTGCTTGACCCTCCGAGGGTAAGCTTCTTGAAGACTACAGCCCTAAACCCGGCCACTCTCCTCCCCGATGAGGGAGCTGAAACTCCCCTCCATGACTGTGAAGAGACCCTGACTACCCTAACCTCCTTGAGGGCTGACCTGACAGACAAGCCCATCTCCAACCCTGAGGAGACCCTGTTCACTGACGGGAGCAGCTTTGTGGAGGACGGTATCAGGTATGCCGGGGCAGCTGTAGTTACACAAGAAAGAGTCATATGGGCACAATCCCTAGGACCTGGGACTTCAGCACCAAAGGCAGAACTCATAGCCCTCACCCAGGCCTCACGGTGGGGAAAGGACAAGAGAATCAATATCTACACGGAAAGTAGAAATGCCTTTGCCACAGTGCATATGCATGGAGCCTTATATCAGGAGAGGGGCCTCCTAACCTCAGGGGGGAAGAATATTAAAAATGCTCCAGAGATACTAAACCTTCTTTCAGCCATTTGGGGCCCTAAAGAAGTTGCAGTCATCCACTGCAAAGGGCATCCAAAGGACAATTCCTCTGTGACGAAGGGGAACCAATTTGCCGACTAAACGGCTAAAGAGACTGCAAAAAGACCAGTAGGGTCCCTAGAAGTGCTGGTAGCCATACCTACTCAGGATCTGGAGCCCAACCCCAGGTACACCCCCGAGGAAGAGGATATAGCCAGGAGATGCCAGATCTGCGCACAAGTGAACCCAGGACCTCGGATAACAGCCCCGCCAGAAACCCAGTTTCGAGGTTCAAGCCCTGGTGAACACTGGGAAGTAGACTTTACTGAATTGCCCAGTGGATTGGGAGGATACCGATATCTCCTAGTATTTGTGGACACTTTCTCTGGTTGGCCAGAGGCATACCCGACCAGGGCTGAAACAGCACAGGTAGTAGTTAAGAAACTCCTCTCTGAAATTCTTTCCTGGTTTGGCCTGCCTTTATTCATGGGGTCCGACAATGGCCCAGCGTTCATCGCTAAGGTAACCCAATCTTTAGTTAAGGCCCTTAAGGTCACATGGAAATTACATTGTGTTTATAGACCTCAGAGTTCTGGACAGGTAGAGAGAACGAATCGGACACTTAAGGAAACCCTAACTGAACTAAAATTAGAGACTGGCGAGAACTGGGTAAGTCTCCTCCCCTTTTGCCCTACTCAGGGCTCACTGCGCCCCACATATAAAAGGGCTGACTCTTTTTGAAATCATGTTTGGCTGTCCACCACCTCTTCTCCCGCGGCAAAGGGGGGAAGAGCTAGCTGTGTTATCTAATAGAAATCTCAAGTCTTTGTAGGTGCTCCAGAGAAGTACAGCGGCTGCAAGGCAAATCCTCAGGGCAACACACCAGGAATCCCACCCACCGGACCCGGATAGCCCACCTGTGTGTACTCCTGGCGACCTAGTCTGGGTGAAGAGGCACGAAGAATACAGGCTGTAAAGCTCATGGTCCTCCACACGCATTACCAGCAAATCCCCAGGGAAGGAGGGGAGGGATCAGAATCAACAATTTGATTCACCATAAAGACCAGTAGGGAATGTTCTGGGCTGCAAACATTGCACAGCTCCTCCGTTGCCAGGAGGCAGGATGCCTTTAGACAGAGGGAGGTGCAGTAGGTCACGGAACAATGGGTCGGTTGGAATTTAGAGGGAGGTGGTGGTTCATGCTCCGGCCAAGCGTGCCCAGGCGTTGCACCTGTGCCCTGAGTTTCTTAGAAACGGCTGAAATAGATTTTGTAACCTTTCGGTTGTCATTGTAACTGTCCTAACTCCGTCTTGTGATTCCCGAGTATAAATTTGCTGTAACACCTGTGGCCTGCACTGCAGTTCGGCCTTTACCGCGGTGAAGTGCTGCAACTGTAGTCGCTGGCCAGCTTAAAAAAGGCTCATAAGTTTTGATCTCAGTCTCTGGTGGTCCTCTCTTGCGGGTGGCTGCACAACAACACTTCCCCACGCCCTCAGGTCCAGCTTTTTGCCTAATTCATGGGGAACGCCGTAACCTGATGATAGGTACCTTCTCCTTGCCTTCCAGAGTATGGACCTCAGAAAGCGGGGCGTTTGCGATCTCCGGGAACCCTCCAATGCATTCACCAGGCTCTACTAACCCTTATACTTCACCACTTCCAACTGTTGACCTGGCAGCAAGCCATTGGCCACCTGAGAATGTCCAGCACTTCCCTGGGCCAAGCCAACCACTGGGTCAGGTTCATCACCAATTCTGGCTGTCCACATGGCCCTCCCGTTGATGACGTCAGCACTTGTGGCTGTTCCTTATCCCTAAACCCTTAACCTCCTGAGCACTTAGGTCTGTCCACGTGGCCCCTCCCCCTTGATGACATCAGAACTCCCTTCAGTTAACCAAGCCTATATCCACCAGAGCACTTTCAGCTGTTCACCTGGGCCAGAAACATATACTTGGTCACCTCAGCGCTTCCGGCTCTTCACCTGGCCCCTCCCCATTGATGACAGGAACACTTTAAACTTGTTACCAAGCCCAACCCTAGTTCATGTGACTATTTTCCGCTGTTCCCCAGGACCATGTTTGCCTGACCAATGAGCAACACTGGCTGGATGCTTAGCTCAGAAGAAGAGGGGTGACTTTCCAATCTCTGGAAGTTGGCTTAAGGGCCTAACACCCACAGCCCCAGGTCACCTTCTGCTCACAGACTGCCTCTTCCTCGGTGAAAGGGTGGCAATCAGGGAGTAGCCAGCACTCCTTTAATAAAACCCTGGAATCCCCCAAGGTCCCCAACATGGGGACATCTCAGCCCGGAATGACCCCGAATCTGACAGCACTGACTATGGGCTTTGAAATCCCGGAGACAGCAGTGTTGAAGCCCTGAAAACACTTTTCATACTGGGAGCAAAACCTGCCCCCTCCATGGTCACATAAATTACGTTGCGAACTGAGGGCCACCTTTTGCTTAATTCTTGCGGGATGACCTTCCGTCAGGACAGGTTACTTCTTGCTGCGTTCCAGAGTGTGGACCACAGGAACGTGGGGACTTTCTGACCTCTTGGGATCCTCCAATGCATTCACCTGGCTCTACCAGCCTTTACACTTGACCACTCCCAGCTGTGGACCTGGCAGAAAGCCCTAGTCTACATGAGGATTGCTCGCTGTTTGCTGGGACAAGCCCAACCACCAGGCCTCTTTACCATTTCTGGCTGTCCACGTGGCCCCTCCCCCTTGATGACGCCAGCACTTGCTGCCGATCCCGGGCCCCAAACCCATAACCACGTGCACACGTAAGCTTGTCCACGTAGCCTTTCCCCCTTGATGACGTCAGCACTTCCGCCCGTGCCCTGGGCCACAAACCCATAAACACCTGAGCACCTCAGCCTGTCCATGTGGTCGCTCCCCCTTGATGACCTAAGCACTTCCTGCAGGTCGCTGGTCCCCAAACCATTTTCACTAGAGCACTTCTGGCTGTCACATGGGCCACACAATATCCTTGGTCACCTCAGCACTTCCGGATTTCCACCTGGCCCTCCCCATTGATGATATGAACAGTTTAATCTGGTCAGTCGGGCCCCACCCTGGTTCACCTGACTATTTCTGGCTGTTCCTCAGGCCCTTATTCGCCTCACCTATGAGCAACACTGGCCGCCTACGAAAAGGGGTGACTTTCCAATCTGTGGAAGTTGGCTTAAGGGCCTAACACCCAGAGCACCAGGTCACGTTATACTCACACACTACCCAGTACCAGGTTGAGAGGGTGGCAAGCAGGGGGCCGCCAGTAGTTTTTTAAAACAATCATGGGCATACATGTGTACAGGGATGCCCCTGCTCCCCATCATAGAGTCATCTCATTGTGGACTTACCTGCGAAGCAGACAGCCCTGCCTCTGGACTTTGAAATCTGGATAAAAGCAGTGTTGGGCCCCTCAAAACTCTTTCCATACTGGGAATAAATTCCTGAAGCTCCAGGGTCACTTACACTTTCCCATGCCCTCAGGGCCAGCTTTTTGCCTAATCCATAGCGATTGCCCCTCCCTGAGGATAGGTACCTTCTCCCTGCCTTCCAGAGTATGGACCTCAGAAAGTTGGGGCGTTGGGATCTCCGGAACCCTCTAATGCACTCACCTGGCTCTATTAGCCTTTACACTTGACCCCTTTCACCTTTTTACATGGCAGCAAGCCCTTGGCCACCTGAGGACGTCCAGCACTTCACTGGGCTAAGCCAAACCACTGGGCAATATTTGGCACAAATTCTGGCTTTCCACATGGCACTTCCCGTGGATGACGTCAGCACTTGTTGCAGGGCCCCATCCCCAAACCCCTAACCTCATTAGCACTTAGGGCTGTACACGTGGCCCTTCCCCCTTGATGATTTCAGCACTCCCTGCCGGCCCCCAAGCCCTTATCCACAAGAGCACTTTCGGCTGTTCACCTGGACCAGACCATATCCTTGGTCACCTCAGCACTTCCGGCTGTCCACCTGGCCCCTCCCCATTGATGATAGAAACACTTTAAACTGGTTACCGAGCCCAACCCTTGTACATGTGACTATTTCCTGCTGTTCCCCAGGCCCTTGTTCGCCTGTCCAATGAGTCACACTGGTTGGCTGCTTACCTCCTAAGAAGAGGAGTGACTTCCAAATCTCTGGAAGTTAGCTTAAGGGCCTAACACTAACAACCACAGGTCACTTTTGCCTCACCGACTGCCTCTTCCTTGGTGAAAGTGTGGCAAACAGTCAGCCGCCAGTAGTCTTTTAAGACAACCGTGGGCGTCCCTGAGCCCAGGGATTCCCTATGGTCCCCACCATGTGGGCATCTCACCCTGGAGTGACCTGCGACTCTGACCGCCCTGCCTATGGGCTTTGAAATCCGGGAAAGAGCAGTGTTGAGGCCCTGAAAACCCTTTCCATACTGGGAGCAAAGACCTCCCCCTCCATTGTCACTTAAATTTCCTCGCGAACTGAGGCCCAGCTTTTTGCTTAATTCCTGAGGAACGTCCTTTCGTGAGGACAGGTTCCTTCTCGCTGCCTTCCACAGTGAGGACCACAATAACTCTTGGCATCCTCCAATGCATTCACCTGGCTCTACCAGCCTTTACACTTGATCACTTCCAGCTGTTGACCTGGAAGCAAGCCCTGGTCTACCTGAGGATTTCTTGCCGTTCCCTGCGACAAGAACAACCACTGGGCCCCGTTACCACTTCTGGATGTTCACATGGCCATTCCCCTTGATGACGCCAGTACTTGCGGAGGATCCAAGGCCCCAAACACATAAACACGTGCACACATAACCTTGTCTATGTGACCACTCCCCCTTGATGACCTCACACTCCCGGCAGGTCCCTGGCCCACAAACACATAACAACCTGATCACCTCAGCCTGTCCATGTGGTCCCTCCCCCTTGATGATCTAAGCACTTCCTTCTGGTGGCTGGTCCCCAAACCATTGTCACTAGAGCACTTCCGGCTGTTCCCATGGTCCAGACAATATCCTTGGTCACCTCAGCACTTCCGGATTTCCACCTGGCCCTTCCCCACTGATGATATGAACACTTTAATCTGGTCAGTCGGGCCCTACCCTGGTTCACTTGACTATTTCTGGCTGTTCCTCAGGTCCTTATTCGCCTCACCTATGAGCAACACTGGCCGGCTACAAAAATGGGTGACTTTCCAATCTCTGGAAGTTGGCTTAAGGGCCTAACACCCAGAGCACCAGGTCACTTTATACTCACTCACTGCCTAGTACCCGGTGCAGAGGGTGGCAAGGAGTGGCTGCCAGCAGTTTTTTAAAAAAATCATGGGCGTACATGAGTACAGGAATGCCCCTACTCCCCATCATAGGGTCATCTCATTGTGGACTTACCTGCGAAGCAGACAGCCCTGCCTCTGGACTTTGAAATCCGGAAGAAAGCAGTGTTGGGCCCCTGAAAACTCTTTCCATACTGGGAATAACGTCCTGAAGCTCCAGGGTCACTTACACTTCCCCACGCCCTGAGGGCAGCTTTTTGCCTAATTCATGGGGATTGCCCGTCCCTGAGGATAGGTACCTTCTCCCTGCCTTCCTTATTATGGACCTCATAAACTGGGGCGTTTGGGACCTCCTGGAACCCTCTGATGCATTCACCTGGCTCTACCAGCCTTTACACTTGACCACTTCCAGCTGTTGACCTGGAGGCTAGCCCTGGTCTACCTGAGGATTTCTTGCTGTTCCCTGCGACAAGAACAACCACTGGGCCCTGTTACCACTTCTGGATGTCTTCGTGGCCCCTCTCCTTGATGACGCCAGTACTTGGGGAGGATCCTAGGCCCCAAACCCATAACCATGTGCGCACATAAGTTTGTCCACATGGCACCTCCCCCTTGATGACGTCAGCACTTCCAGCAGGTCCCTGGGCCACAAACCCATAACCACCTGAGCAGCTCAGACTGTCCATGTGGTCCCTCCCCCTTGATGACCTAAGCACTTCCTGCCTGTCGCTGGTCCCCAAAACATTCCCACTAGAGCACTTGCGGCTCTTCACCTGGGCCTGTCAATATCCTTGGTCACCTCAGCCATTCCGGGTCTCCACCAGGCCCCTCCCCAATGATGACAGGAACACTTTAAACTGGTTACTGAGCCCAACCCTTGTACATGTGACTATTTCCTGCTGTTCCCCAGGCCCTTGTTCACCTGACCAATGAGTCATACTGGTTGACTGCTTACCTCCTAAGAAGAGGAGTGACTTCCAAATCTCTGATAGTTGGCTTAACAGCCTAAAACTAACAGCCACAGGTCACCTTCTGCTCACAGACTGCCTCTTCCTCGGTGAAAGGGTGGCCAACACGTAGCCGCCAGTACTCCTTTAAGACAACCATGGGTGTCCCTGAGGCCAGGGATTCCCCATGGTCCCCATCATGGGGGCATCTCACTTTGGAGTGACCTGCGACTCTGAGCGCCTTGCCTATGGGCTTTAAAATCTGGGAAACAGCAGTGTTGAGGCCCTGAAAACCCTTTCCATACTGGGAGCAAAGACCTCCCCCTCCATTGTCACTTAAATTTCCTCGCGAACTGAGGCCCAGCTTTTTGCTTAATTCCTGAGGAACGTCCTTCCGTGAGGACTGGTTCTTTCTCGCTGCCTTCCACAGTGTGGACCACAGGAACTAGGGGAGTTTCTGATCTCTTGGCATCCTCCAATGCATTCACCTGGCTCTACCAGCCTTTACACTTGACCACTTCGAGCTGTTGACCTGGAAGCAAGCCCTGGTCTACCTGAGGATTTCTTTCCGTTCCCTGCGACAAGAACAACCACTGGGCCCCGTTACCACTTCTGAATGTCCACGTGGCCCCTCTCCTTGATGACGCCAGTACTTGCGGAGGATCCAAGGCCCCAAACCCATAAACACGTGCACACATAACCTTGTCTATGTGACCACTCCCCCTTGATGACCTCACACTCCCGGCAGGTCCCTGGCCCACAAACACATAACAACCTGATCACCTCAGCCTGTCCATGTGGTCCCTCTCCCTTGATGATCTAAGCACTTCCTTCTGGTGGCTGGTCCCCAAACCATTCTCACTAGAGCACTTCCGGCTGTTCCCATGGTCCAGACAATATCCTTGGTCACCTCAGCACTTCCGGATTTCCACCTGGCCCTTCCCCATTGATGATATGAACACTTTAATCTGGTCAGTCAGGCCCTAACCTGGTTCACTTACCTATTTTTGGCTGTTCCTCAGGCCCTTATTTGCCTCACCTATGAGCAACACTGGCCGGCTACGAAAAGGGGTGACTTTGCAATCTCTTGAAGTTGGCTTAAGGGCCTAACACCCAGAGCACCAGGTCACCTTGTACTCACTCACTGCCTAGTTCCCTGTGGAGAGGGTGGCAAGCAGGGGGTCGCCAGCAGATTTTGAAAACCATCATGGGCGTACATGAGTACAGGGATGCCCCTACGCTCCATCAGAGTGTCATCTCATTGTGGACTTACCTGGGAAGCAGACAGCCCTGCCTCTGGACTTTAAAATCTGGAAAAAGGCAGTGTTGGGCCCCTGAAAACTCTTTCCATACTGGGAAAAAAGTCCTGAAGCTCCAGGGTCACTTACACTTCTTCACGCCCTGAGGGCAAGCTTTTTGCCTAATTCATGGAGAATGCCTGTCCCTGAGGATAGGTACCTTTTCCCTGCCTCCCAGAGAATGGACCTCATAAAGTTGGGGCTTTTGCGAACTCCTGGAACCCTCTAATGCATTCAGCTGGCTCTACTAGCCTTACACTTGACCCCTTTCACCAGTCCACATGGCAGCAAGCCCTTGGCCACCTAGGGTCATCCAGCAGTTCACTGTGCCAAGCCAAACCACTGGGCCATATTCGGCACCATTTCCACGTGGCACTTCCCCATTATGACGTCAGTACTCGTGGCTGGTCCTTGTCCCCAAACCCTTAACCTCGTGAGCACTTAGGGCTGTCCACGTGGCCCCTCCCCCTTGATGATGTCAGGATTCCTTGCCAGCCCCCAAGCCCTTATCCACCAGAGCACTTTCAGCTGTTCACATGGACCAGACCATATCCTTGGTCACCTCAGCACTTGTGGCTCGCCACCTGGCCCCTCCCCATTGATGACAGAAACACTTTAAACTGCTTACAGAGCCCAACCCTTGTACATGTGACTATTTCCTGCTGTTCCTGAGGCCCTTGTTCGCCTGACCAATGAGTCACACTGGTTGCCCACTTACCTACTAAGAAGAGGTGTGACTTCCAAATCTCTGGTAGTTGGCTTAACGGCCTAACACTAACAATCACAGGTCACCTTCTGCTCACCGACTGCCTCTATCTCAGAGAAAGTGTGGCAAACAGTACTCTTTTAAGACAACCCTGGGTGTCCCTGAGGCCAGGGATTCCCCATGGTCCCCATCATGGGGGCATCTCACTTTGGAGTGGCCTGCGACTCTGAGCGCCTTGCCTATGGGCTTTAAAATCTGGGAAACAGCAGTGTTGAGGCCCTGAAAACCCTTTCCATACTTGGAGCAAAGACCTACCCCCTCCATTGTCACTTAAATTTCCTCGCGAACTGAGGCCCAGCTTTTTGCTTAATTCCTGAGGAACGTCCTTCCGTGAGGACTGGTTCCTTCTCGCTGCCTTCCACAGTGTGGACCACAGGAACTAGGGGAGTTTCTGATCTCTTGGCATCCTCCAATGCATTCACCTGGCTCTACCAGCCTTTACACTTGACCACTTCGAGCTGTTGACCTGGAAGCAAGCCCTGGTCTACCTGAGGATTTCTTTCCGTTCCCTGCGACAAGAACAACCACTGGGCCCTGTTACCACTTCTGGATGTCCACATGGCACTTCTCCATGATGACGTCAGCACTTGTGGCCGGTCCTTGTCCCAAAACCACAACCTCGTGAGCACTTATGGATGTCCATGTGGCCCCACCCCCTTGATGATTTCAGCACTCCTTGCCAGCCCCCAAGCCCTTATCCACTAGAGCACTTTCGGCTGTTCACATGGACCAGACCATATCCTTGGTCACCTCAGCACTTCCGCATCTCCACCAGGCCCCTCCCCATTGATGATATGAACACTTTAATCTTGTCACTGGGCCCCTACCCTGGTTCACATGACTGTTTCTGGCTATTCTCCAGGCCCTTGTTTGACTCAGCAATGAGCAACATTGGCCGGCTATGAAAAGTGGTGACTTTCCAATCTCTGGAAGTTTGCTTAAGGGCCTAACACCCAGACCACCAGGTCACCTTATGCTCACACACTGCCTAGTACCGGTGTAGACGGTGACAAGCAGGGGGCCGCCAGCACATTTTTAGAACAATCATGGGTCTACATTAGTACAGGGACGCCCCTGCTCCCCATCATAGGAATATCTCATTGTGGACTGACCTGCGAAGCAGACAGCCCTGCTTCTGGACTTTGAAATCCAGAGAAAAGCAGTGTTGAGGCCCTGAAACCCCTTTCCATACTGGGAGCAAAGTCCTGAAGCTCCAGAGTCACGTATAGTTCCCCATGCCCTGAGGGCCAACTTTTTGCCTAATTCATGGGGAACGCCCTTCCCTGAGGATAGGTACTTTCTCCCTGCGTTCCAGAGTATGGACCTCATAAAGTTGGGGTGTTTTCGACCTCCTGGGACCCTCCAATGCATTCACCTAGACTTTACACTTGACCACTTCCACCTGTTGACCTGGCAGCAAGCCCTGGGCCACCTGAGCACTTCATGCAGTTCACTGGGCCAAGCCAAACCACTGGGGTTCCTCACCAATTTTCGCTGTTCACGTGGCCCCTCCCATTGATGCCATCAGCACTTGTGGCTGGTCCCCGGGCCCCAAACCCTTAAATACCTTAGCACTTTGCGCTGTACACGTGGCCCCTCCCCCTTGATTACATCAACACTTCCATTTTAAATGCTTAACCAAACTTCTTTCAAAAACGCCAACTCATTGACACTGAATTATAAACGTAACCAGTATCCAACTCAGCTCTCTGATCTTTGAACAGGATTACCCTGTCATTAAACACTGTTCTACAGATATTAAGGCTCTTTGTTAATGTATTCCTAGTGTTTCAAGCACATTCTTAGATATTACCTTTTGTGTATCATTGTGAATTTTCAGAGTTTGATTCACTTTTTTCCAGTGTTCAAGCTAATTCATGGTTAATTCCAAGTGTTTAAACACTGTTTTTACATATATATATACCAGCTCTTTAAACTCGAATTATTACTGTTTCAAAGAGGATTCTGTCAGTTCTTTGAATACAAATTCTCAGTATTTCAACATGCACTAGAGATATTAAGGTTCTACTAATGTATTCCAAGTATTTCAGACACATTCCTAGATATTTCCCTGGTCTGTCATTTTGAGCTCTGAGAGTTTGAACATTTTCATACAGGTATCTGAGACCTATGAAAATGAATGTTTAAATGCTTAACCAAACTTCTTTCTTTTTTTTCTATTTATTTATTTTTTTAATTGTTTGAAGTATTACAAATAGTAGTATATATGTCTCCTTTTTTTCCCCATTGACCTCCCCTTCCCCCCAGTACATGCGTTTACCTGCCCCCCCCCCAGTGTCTTTTATCCATTGGTTATGCTTATGTGCATGCGTACAAGTCCTTCGGTTGATCTCTTACAGCCCCCCCAACCTCCTCTGCCTTCCCCCTGTAGTTTGACAGTCTGTTCAATGCTTCTTTGCCTCTGTATCTATTTTTTCCCCTTTTCTTTCCTTTAAAAAATCTTGCCTCTGCAAACTAGAAATAAACGTATAATAACAAAAAATGTTTGAGTCCCAATTTCAATGTCCAACAGTTCTGAGTCCCCGTTTCAATGACAAACAGTTCCTTAAGTGTACATGTCAGCAATAATATCTGGATGGTGGGCACATGATGGCAATGCAGGTCCGACCCTCTCTGGTTTGGTCCTAGGCAACCTGCTGCGACGCACAGCTGCTGACTGCTAGCGTGGCAAGGCATCGTCACCGTCTTCCATCTCTGGACTGTTTCTCCTCTTGTCTTTGTGGTTGGAGCAGACCTGTCAATTCCTCTCTGTTGCAGGAATCCACATGGTCTTGGAGTTGTTTTCTGAAAATATACAAACATATTCTCGACCAAAAGTTAATAAAGGAATCTTTTCTATATAATTGATTTGGGATCCTTTTTATTTTTGCCCAAACGATTTTCCTTTGTCTTATTTAGACACCATGTGTGTTTTTCATGGGTGTCTTGCTGTTAGCATTACAAATGAAAATTAATTTTGTAAAGTAAAAATTTTCTAGATGTAATTTACTTATAGGATATTTTTCCTTACATGATATTACCCTATATCTCCCTTTTTTATTATTAATGGAGGCTTTTGTAACTTTTATAATGCAGTCTTGATAACTTTAAATTTTAATTTTTTGCACAAAAATATGACTGCTTTAGATTCATTGCATGTTCAGGAATTTTACCATGAGATGAACTACCAATAGAAATTTTAGTTAACACTTTAGGAATAGCTTTTTGTCCAGTACAATTAAATTTTCTTGAATATTCACTTATTTGAATTAGCCTATTTAATTTAATCTGAAAACTTGATTATTATTTTACTGTCAAATTTATTTTTTTTAATAAATCTTTATTCAGATTATTACAATTGTTTGTCTTTTTCCCACGCATAGCTCCCCTCCACCCGGTTCCCACCCCATCTTCTGCCCTTACCTCCCCCGCAATGTCCTCATCCATAGGTGTATGATTTTTGTCCAGTCTCTTCCTGCACCCCCCCATACCCCTTTCCCCCTGAGAATTATCAGTCCACTCCCTTTCTATGCCCCTGATTCTATTATATTCACCAGATTATTCTGTTCCTCAGGTTTTTAATTCACTTGATTTTTAGGTTCACTTGTTGATAGATATGTATTTGTTGTTCATAATTTTTATCTTTACTTTTTTCTTCTTCCTCTTCTTTAAGAATACCTTTCAGCATTTCATATAATACTGGTTTGGTGGTGATGAACTCCTTCAGCTTTTTCTTATCTGTGAAGCTCTTTATCTGCCCTTCAATTCTGAATGATAACTTTGCTGGGTAGAGTAATCTTGGTTGTAGGTTCTTGCTATTCATCACTTTGAAAATTTCTTGCCACTCCCGTCTGGCCTGCATGGTTTCTGTTGAGAAATCAGCTGACAATAGTATGGGTGCTCCCTTGTAGGTAATTAACTGTTTTCCTCTTGCTGCTTTTAAGATTCTCTCTTTGTCTTTTGCTCCTGGCATTTTAATTATGATATGTCT
Source organism: Plecotus auritus (assembly GCF_963455305.1). Lineage (NCBI taxonomy): Eukaryota > Metazoa > Chordata > Mammalia > Chiroptera > Vespertilionidae > Plecotus > Plecotus auritus. Next base: position 60,790,658 of record NC_137784.1, read on the forward strand.
TGGTGTGGTCCTCTTTGGATTCCTTTTGTTTGGGGTTCTGTACGCTTCCTGGACTTGTAAGTCTATTTCTTTCACCAGGTGGGGGAAGTTTTCAGTCATTATTTCTTCAAATAGGTTTTCAGTATCTTGCTCTCTCTCTTCTTCTGGCACCCCCATAATTCTGATGTTGGTACGCTTGAAGTTGTCCCAGAGGCTTCTTACACTATCTTCAACTTTTTGGATTTTTTTTTCTTTTTGCTTTTCCAGTTGAGTGTTTTTTGCTTCTTTGTATTTCAATTCTTTGACTTGATTCTTGTGTTCCTCTAGTCTGTTGTTGGGTTTCTGTATAATATTTTTTATTTCAGTCAGTGTATGTTTAATTTCTAGTTGGTCCGTTTTCATATCTTCGAGGCTTATTGGCCTTTTCTAGGATATTCTTGAAAAGCCTTATAACTGTGGTTTTGAATTCTATATCCAGTCGTTTGTTTTCCTCCTTTTCTTTCATTTGTGAGCTGTTTCTTTGACGCCACATTTTTGCTGCTTCCCTGAGTTGGTAGGGTAGATTTGTGTGCTAGGTTTCCTATATGGCCCAGTGGGTCGACCTTCCCAGTTAACCTGAGGTGCACACTCTTGGTGCACCCCTATGTGGACTGTGTGTACAGCCTTGTAGTAGTAAGTCTTGATTGTTGTTGGTATCACTGGGAGGAACTGACCTCCAGGCCAGTTGGCTGTAAGGATCAGCTGTGTCTACGCTGGGAGAAGTTCGGTGTTGGAGACAGCCTTATAGGATTATTAGACTTGCCAAATTGCAATAGCCTCTCTGCTCAGTTTGGAGGGGGTGGAGTCTCAGGGCAGAGCAGACAGTCTTCCAGTCAGCCTTGCCCTTGCACGCGCATGCGCGCGCCTTCAGACCTCTGCCTTCTCCAGCTCCCGAGTCTCCGCCCGAGAGTCCAGATTCCCCCCAGTAAGAGCGTGGGTACCCAGGGGCTCGCCTGGAACTGGGGTTCAGTGCAGTCAGAACTGGGGTTCAGTGCAGTCAGGTGCTTCCGACTCCCTTCTGCTAGGGAAAGCCTGTGGCAACCTCCACAGCCTTTGTGCACACTGGCACGCACATCTCCAGACCCCTGCCCACCGGGGCTCCCCCGGGTCTCCCCAGGGTCTCCGAGTCTCCGGGTGCCTTTCTCTCTACCTGACAGTCCAGACGCCCCCCGTATGAGCCTGGGTCCATGGGGTTTCGCCCGGGACTGGGGTTCAGTGCAGTCAGAACTGGGGTTCAGTGCAGTCGAGGGCTTCCTTCCCCCTTCCGCCAGAGAAAGTCAGCCAGTCTCTCAGCCGCCCTTCCTCTCTGCACACACAAAGACCTTTTGCCATACCTCCAATTCTCTGTGAGTTTTTCTCTTTCCTTCTAGTTGTAGAATTTTCACTGAGCCAGCTTTCCTGTTCTTCTGGATGGTGTCCGTTCTGTCTTTTAGTTGTAGTTTTGAAATTGTTGTGCGAGGCAGCAGTTTAGGTGCTTATCTATGCAGCCATCTTGTTTTCTCTTTACTGTCAAATTTAATACTCTACTCTTGTTTTCTCTTTACTGTCAAATTTAATACTCTACCACCATTCTTAGTTTACCCTGTAAATATTAGTGGAAAAAATTATTTGCATTCTTGAGTAGGCCCTGAGCATTCCTGGTGCTAGGCTAGATTTAGATATAGGGCAGCTGCTGTCGGCCAAGTCTCTGTCTATTACCTGGGTCATAATCTGAGGTGGGCCAAGTCACTGTCTGTCACCTGTGTCCTGATCTGAGCTGGGCGTGGGAAGCAAAGCAGCCATGGGAGCAGGAGACCTCCCTCAGATGTGGTGAGGGTTCAGGCCCCTGCAAGGTTGTGGGGGTGAGGGTCTGTGCCCCACCTCTGATGATCCCCAAGTTTCTCCTGATAGCCCCTCTGCGACTGTGCCTGTCTTAGGTTGTTCCTTCACTGAGGAATCTTACACGTCTCTGGCTAACCAGTCATCCTCCGGGGCCAAGCAGGGTGATGTGAGGTTCAGTTCTGTCTCCTTGGTAGCCTATGCCCCTGTGGCCTCCACGCCCAGCACCTCCCTTGGGATCCCCTGGCCTGCTGGCGGGGCCCCAGCACTTATCACATATCTCAGGGAACTCAGGTTTCTTCTCCAGGGAGGGCCCAGCTCACATAATTGGGTGAGAGACAGATCCATGGTACCAGCCACCACGAGGCTTCAAGCTCAGGACAAACAGAAAGCTCAGGCAACAGCTGAGGGCAACTGGATTGTGAGAAGAGGGTCCCTCTTGGCACAAAAGGCAAGAGGGGCCAATATGGAAGGCTCAAGTGCCTTCCTTCTGAAAGGGATTATATCCTTTCATGTCCTTTTTTTAATATATTTTATTGATATTTCACAGAGAGGAAGGGAGAGGGATAGAGAGCTAGAAACATCGATGAGAGAGAAACATCGATCAGCTGCCTCCTGCACACCTCCCACTGAGGATGTGCCCGCAACCAAGGTACATGCCCTTGACCGGAATCGAACCTGGGACCTTTCAGTCCGCAGGCCGACGCTCTATCCACTGAGCCAAACCGGTTTCGGCTTCATATCCTTTTTTTTTTTAAATTGCTGCCAAACATTCCAAGAATTAGTTTGTAAGTTTGTTTGGGATAATTGTACAATACGCTGTTGTAAAATATCTAAAATTATAATGACATTGTAGAATAATATCATGTAAGGATATTCTTTGCTCTAGGCCATGGCAATTAAATTTCAAACTAGCTGTCAATTTCTTTTTGTATCTTTATATAAACTTTGTCAGGGAGGCAAAAACATAAATTATTCCCCCATAACCCCCCACCCCCCACTTATGCCCCACTCCCTTGTTGTATGTGTCCATTGATTAGGCTCATATGCATGCACACAAGTCCTTTGGTTGTTCTCTCCCCCTTACCCCCACCCTCCCATACCTACCCTGAGGTATGCCGTGCTGTTCGACGTTTCTCAGTCTCTGGATCTGTTCTTGTTCATTAGTTTATGCCGTATATTATATTCCACAAATGAGTGAGATTATGTGATATTTATCTTTCTCTGCCTGGCTTATTTCACTTAACATAATACTCTCCATCTCCATCCATGTTGTTCTAAATAGTAGGAACTCTTTTTCACAACAGCATAGTATTCCATTGTGTAGATATACCACAGTTTTTTAATCCACTTATCTGCTGATAGGCATTTAGGCTGTTTCCAAATCTGAGCTATGGTGAATTGTGCTGCTATGAACATAGGGGTGCATATATTCTTTCTGATTCATGTTTCTAGTTTCTTGGGATATAGTCCTAGAAGTGGGATCACTGGGTCAAATGGGAGTTCCATTTTCAGGTTTTTGAGGAAACTCCATACTGTTCTCCACAGTGGCTGCACCAGTCTGCATTCCCACCAGCAGTGCACGAGGGTTCCTTTTTCTCCACATCCTCGCCAGCACTTGTCATTTGTTGATTTGTTGATAATAGCCATTCTGACAGGTGTGAGATGGTACCGCATTGTCATTTTTATTTGCATCTCTCTGATGATTAGTGACTTTGAGCAGGTTTTCATATGTCTCTTGGCCTTCCTTCTGTCTTCTTTTGAAAAGTGTCTATTTAGATCAGTTGCCCATTTTTTGATTGGATTGCTTATCTTCTTTTTGTTAAGTTGCATGAGTTCCCTGTAAATGTTGGAGATTAAACCCTTATCATTGATATCATTGGCAAATATGTTCTCCCATGCAGTAGGCTTTCTTCTTGTTTTATTGATGGTTTCCTTTGCTGTGCAAAAGCTTTTTATTTTGATGTAGTCCCATTTGTTTATTTTCTCTTTAGTCTCCATTGCCCTAGGAGCAGTATCAGTGAAGAAGTTCCTTCGGCATATGTCTGAGATTTTTCTGCCTGTGGATTCCTCTACTATTTTTATCGTTTCCCGTCTTATGTTTAAGTCATTTATCCATTTTGAGTTTATTTTTGTGTATGGTGTAAGTTGGTGATCTAGCTTCATTTTTTTGCCTGTGTCTTTGCAATTTTCCCAACACCATTTGTTGAAGAGACTGTCTTGACTCCATTGTATGTTTGTGCCTCCTTTGTCAAATATTAATTGAGCATAGTGATTTGGGTCAATTTCTGGGTTCTCTATTCTATTCCATTGATCTATATGTCTGTTCTTGTGCCAGTACCAGGCTGTTTTAAGAACAGTGGCTTTGTAATACAGCTTGATATCTGGTATTGAGATCCCACTTACTATGTTCTTCTTTCTCAGGATTGCTGCAGCTATTCTGGGTCTTTTTTTATTCCAGATAAATTTTTGGAAAGTTCATTCTAGGTTTGTGAAATATGTCTTTGGTATTTTAATGGGAAATGCATTGGATTTATAGATTGCTTTGGGTAGTATGGACATTTTGATGATGTTGATTCTACCAATCCATGAACATGGTATGTTCTTAAATCTGTTTATGTCTTCCTCTATCTTTTTCAGTGTTGTGTAGTTTTCCACATATAGGTCTTTTACCTCCTTTGTTAAGTTTATTCCTAGGTATCTTAATTTTTTTGGTGCAATGGTAAATGGGAGTGCTTTTTTAGTCTCTCTTTCTGTAAGATCATTATTGGTGTATAGAAATGCCATAGATTTCTTGGCATTAATTTTGTATCCTGCTACATTGCCGAATTCATTTATTAAGTCTAGTAATTTTTTGATGGAATCTTTAGGGTTTTCTATGTATAGTATCATGTCATCTGCGAATAAGGACAGTTTTACTTCTTCTTTTCCAATTTGGATGCCTTTTATTTCTTCTTCTTGTCTGATCGCAATGGCTAGTACTTCCAGCACTATATTGAACAGGAGTGGTGAGAGTGGGCATCCCTGTCTTGTTCCTGTTCTTAGGGGAAATGGTTTTAGTTTTTGCCCATTGAGTATGATGTTGGCTGTGGGTTTGGCATATATGGCTTTTATTATGTTCAGGTATGATCCTTCTATTCCCACCTTGCTGAGTGTTTTTATCCAGAAAGGGTGTTGGATTTTGTCAAATGCTTTTTCTGCATCAATTGATATGACTATGTGATTTTTATCTCTCAATTTGTTTATGTGATGTATCACATTTATTGATTTGCGAATATTGTACCATCCTTGCATCCCTGGGATAAATCCTCCTTGGTCATGGTGTATGATCTTTCTGATGTACTGCTGGATTCGACTTGCTAGAATTTTGTTGAGGATTTTGGCATCTATATTCATGAGGGATATTGGCCTGTAATTCTCTTTCATTGTGTTATCTTTATCTGGTTTTGGTATTAGGGTGATGCTGGCTTCATAGAAGAAGCTTGGAAGTATTCCTTCCACTTGAATTTTCTGGAATAGTCTGAGGTGGATAGGTTTTAGTTCTTCCCTGAATGTTTGGTAAAACTCCACTGTGAAGCTGTCTGGCCCCGGGCTTTTGTTTGCTGGGATCTTTTTGATGACTGCTTCAATTTCTTCCATATTTATCGGCTTATTGAGATTTTTAGAATCTTCCTGAGTTTTGGAAGGTTGTATTTTTCTAGGAATGTGTCCATTTCCTCCAGGTTTTGTAGTTTGTTAGAATAGAGTTGTTCATAGTATTTTTTTTAAATCCTTTGTATTTCTGTGGGGTCTGTTGTTATTTCACCTCTTTCATTTCTGATTTTGTTTATTTGGGTCCTCTCTCTTTGCTTCTTGGTGAGCCTGGCTAGAGTTTCATCAATCTTGTTTATCCTTTTGAAGAACCAGCTCTTGGTTTTGTTGATCTTTTGTATTGTTTTTTTTTGGTCTCTATGTCATTCATTTCTGCCCTGATCTTTATTATGTCCTTCCTTCTGCTCACTGTGGGTTTCTTTCTTGTTGCTCTCTTTATAATTCTTTGAGTTGTTGAGATAGATCAGTGGTCGGCAAAGTCATTAGTCAACGGAGCCAAATAGCAACAGTACAATGATTGAAATTTCTTTTGAGAGCCACATTTTTTAAACTTCTTCTAATGCCACTTCTTCAAAATAGACTCACCCAGGTCGTGCTATTTTGTGGAAGAGCCACACTCAAGGGGCCAAAGAGCCACATGTGACTCGCAAGCTGCAGTTTGCTGACCACGGAGTTAGATCATTTATTAGCATTTTTTCTTGTTTTTTGAGGTAGGCCTGTTAAGGTATAAACTTCCCTCTCAGGACTGCTTTTATTGTGTCCCATAGCATTTGCATTGTTGTGTTTTTATTGTCATTAGTCTCCAGGATGTTTTTAATTTCTTCTTTGATCTTGTTGCTCAGCCAATCATTGTTTAATAGCATGCTATTCAGCTTCCAAGTGTTTGAATTTTTTGGAATGTTTTTATTATAGTTTATTTCTAATATTATGCCATTGTGGTCTGAGAAAATGCTTGATATGATTTCAATCTTTTTGAATTTGGGGAGACTTTGCTTGTGACCCAGTATGTGGTCTATTTTTGAAAATGTCCCATGTGCACTTGAGAAGAACGTATATTCCGTGGCTTTGGGGTTAAATGCTCTGGAAGATGTCGATTAGGTCTATTTGGTCTAGTGCGTAATTTAGAATTGCTGTTTCTTTGCTGATTTTTTGTCTATAGGATTTATCCAGTGATGTCAGTGGTGTATTAAAGTCTCCTACTATGATTGTATTGTTTTCGATCTCTCCCTTGATGTCTTCCAGGAGTTTTTTTTATGTATTTGGGCGCTCCTGCATTGGGTGCATATATGTTTACCAGAGTTATATCTTCTTGTTGAATTGTTCCCTTTAGTATTATGTAGTGGCCTTCCTTATCTCTTGTTATGGCCTTTACTTTGAGGTTTATTTTATCAGATATAAGTATCGCAACCCCAGCTTTTTTTCTCATTTCCATTTGCTTGAAAAATGTTTTTCCATCCCTTCACTCTCAGTCTGTGTGAATCCCTTGCTCTGAGGTGGGTCTCTTGTAGACAGCAAATATATGGGTCATGTTTTCTTATACATTCAGCTACCCTATGTCTTTTGATTGGTGCATTTAATCCATTTACGTTTAATGTTATTATTGACAAGTACATGTTTGTTGTCATATTTTTCCTTAGTGTTTGTGTTTCTTTTTTCCTTTCTCTTTCTTCTCCCTTTAGCATTTCTTGCATTGCTGGCTTGGTATTGATAAACTCTCTTAGCCCTTTTTTATCTGTGAAGCTCCTGATTCCACCTTCAATTTTGAATGATAGCTTTGCTGGGTATAGTATTCTTGGATTCAGACCCTTGCTTTGCATCACTTTGTATATTTCATTCCATTCCCTTCTGGCCTGGTGTGTTTCTGTTGAGAAATCCATTGATATTCTGATAGGAGATCCCTTGTAGGTAACTTTCTGTCTCTATCTGGTAGCCTTTAAGATTCTTACTTTGTCATTAGTGTTCGCCAATTTAATTATGATGTGTCTTGGTGTCGGTCTTTTGGGGTTCAACTTGTTTGAGACTCTATGTACTTCTTGGACTTGCATAGTTTTTTTCTTGCCAATATGAGGGAAGTTTTCTGTCATTATTTCTTCAAACAGGTTTTCTATTCCTTGCTTCTCTTCCTCTCCTTCTGGTATCCCTATTATTCTAATATTGTTTCGTTTTGTGTTGTCCCAAAGCTCCCTTAGGCTCTCCTCTTGCTTTTTAAGTCATCTTTCCAGTTGCTGCTGTGTTTGTGTGTTTTTTCCTACCTTGTCTTCTAATTCGCTGATGAGGTCCTCAGCCTCTTCTAGTCTACTGTTTCAGCCTTCTAATGTGTTCTTTATTGCAGCTATGTCATTCTTCATCTCCTCTTGGTTTCTTTTCATGTTGGTGACATTCTCATTCAGCTCCTTATAATTCTCATTGAGTTGTGTGTATTTGTCATTGAGTTGTGTGTATTTGTCATCCATCTGTTTAAACGTCCTTATAACCATTACTCTGAATTCTTTCTCTGTTAAGCTGCTAGCTTCAATTTCATTTAACTCCCTTTCTGGTGATTCCTCTTTTTCTTTCCTTTGGGAGTTGCTTTTTTGTCTCCCCATGTTTTCCAGTAATGTTTTAGTTGTAGATCCAATTGCTTTGCTACCCAGTTTCTTTTGGTGATGGTGCTACTGGTGTAATCTCTCAGTTCTCCTGGGCTTGGTAATCTAGTGTAGCTCCCTATTTGAGATATTTGGGTTCTCTTGATGTAGGCCTACAAGCTTGAGAGGCACAACTGCTGTGTCTAGAAGTCAGCAGCCGTGGAGGGGTGTATCCCAATTTTTGCTGTCTTGCACCCTTAATTGAAATCACGCGTGCCCTGCCAAAACCGGTTTGGCTCAGTGGATAGAGCATCAGCCTGTGGACTGAAAGGTCCCAGGTTCGATTCCGGTCAAGGGCATGTAACTTGGTTGCGGGCACATCCCCAGTAGGAGGTGTGCAAGAGGCAACTGATCGATGTTTCTCTCTCATCGATGTTTCTGACTATCTATCCCTCTTCCTTCCTCTCTGTAAAAAATCAATAAAATATATTAAAAAAAAAAAAAAGAAATCACGCGTGCCCAGTGGGGACTCACAGTGGCACCAAGAACTTTCTGTTGGGGTGATGTGGCTCAGGGGGCCTGCCCTCTGGACAGGTGTGACCATGATGCCCAGAGTCCTGTAGTTATGGGGTGGGCAGACTCAGCTTTCACTGCTGCACCTGTGGTGTATAGGTGCTTATTCCCAGTGGCGGCTCACAGGAGCACCCGCGGTAAGTTCGCCAGCGAGGCACACTGAAGCACTCTGAAGGGCCCTGGCAGTGTAGCTGTGTAATTGAGGTGCCTAGCTTCTAAAGATTTCTCTTTAGGGCAGATCTTATGGCTTCAGGGAGTATTCAGATTCCATGGCATTATTCAGGGTGAGATCTGGGTGTGGCTATATTGGTTCCCTGGAGACTGGAGGGAGGGGCTATCTCTCAGGAGAAAATGGCGACCAGGGCTTAGATATGACTCAGCACCAGGCTCGCTTCCACCTCTCCTGGACCGTCCGCTGCCTACACTTTCCAGATTCCACAAGCCCACCCCTTCTTCTGCATCTCAGCCACAGGTAAATGTCTGTATCCTAAAGGTCCTACGAACTAGGTTCAGTGGAAAAAGGCGCAGGCCCCAGCACGAGGAGGGACCGCGTCTCTGCAAGTTCCTCTCTTGTCAGTACTGCACGGTCCAGCAGCTTTTCAGGGCTGCCTTTGAGTTCAGATCCCAAATCCAGACTCCAAGGTCTAAAATCCTTTACCTCCCGAAGTCCCATGGATCCCTTTTGTTTTTTTCAGTCAGATGCTTTGCCTGTCCTCAGGGACGCAACTTGGCGCCATGTAGCTTCTCCCTGACCTTCCGGGCACAGAGGTCTGGCAGATTCTACTGCCTAGATCTTTGATTTTACCTTTATCGGGTGGATTTCTGCCCTTCCCAGCTGCAAACTGTCTAAACAGCTGCGCCTCCTTCGCCAATTCGGGCTGGATTCCACTAGGTTCAGCTGCTCCCTCTATTTGCTCCAAGACAAGACTCAGGACACGTCCTTCTATTCCGCTGCCATTTTGTCTCCCAAACTTATTTCGAAAAAGCCAACTCATTGACACTGAAATATAAATGTAACCAGTATCCAACACATTTCTCTGATCTTTGAACACGATTTACCTGTCATTAAATACTGTCCTATATATTAAGGCTTTTTGTTAATGGATTACTAGTTTTTCAAGCACATTCTTATATATTACCCTAGGGTATCATTGTGAATTTTCAGAATTTGAATCACTTTTTTCCACTGTTTCAAGATCATTCATTCTGAATTCCAAGTATTTAAACAGCATTTTTTACATATATACCAGCTCTTTAACTATGAATTATTATTATTTTAAATACTATCCTAACTTTCACAGTGCTTTGAATACAAATTTTCATTATTTCAACACTGCGGTAGAGATATTAAGGTTCTACAAATGTTTTCCAAGTGTTTAAAGCACATTCCTAAATATTTCCCTAGGCTGTCATTGTGAATTCTCAGTGTTAGATTGACTTTTATCCAGTGATTCAAGCTCATTCATTGTGAATTCCAAATGTTTATACATCATAATCCTAATCTTAAACCTAACCCTAACCCTAGCCCTAACCATAACCCTTACCCTAACCATAGCCCTAGCCCTAAACCAAGCCCTACATCTAACCTTAGCCTTAACCCTAAAGCTAACCCTAATCCTAGACCTAAACTAAATCCTAAACCTAACCCTAGTCTTAACCCTAGCGCTTACCTTAAACCTAACCATAAACCTAACCCTAGTCTAACCCTAACCCTAACCCTAGTCCTTACACTAGCCCTAGCCCTAGCCCTAACTCTAAACCTAACCCTGACCCTAACCCTAGCCCTAAACCTAGCCCTAACCTAACCCTAACCCTAACCCTAGCCCAAACCCTAACCCTAAACCAGGCCTAGCCCTAACCCTAATGCTAACCTTAACCCTAGCCCTAACCCTAACCTTAACCCTAGCCCTAACCCAAACCCTAACCCTAATACAAGCCGTAACCAGAGACCTAACCCTAGCCCTAATACTTACCCTAGGTAGTCATATCTGCTGTATGAAAATAACTTTTAAGGTTTCTGAGCTCTATGAAAATGAATGTTTAAGTGTTTAACCAACATTCTTTTAAAAAGGTCTAATCATTTAGATTAAATTAAAAATGTAAACAGTATAAAACTCAGTTCTCAGTACTTTTAACAAGATTTCCCATAGACTAAACAGTTTCCTTCAGATATTACCCTCTTTCAAGATGAATTCCTATTGTATGAAGCACATTCCTAAATATTTCCCTGGTCTATCACTGTGAATTCTCAGTTTGATTAACTCTTGTGTAGTGATTCAGCACTTTAAACGTGAATTATTACTGTTTTTATCATTAGCCTAACTATTATTTTGATTTCTAATAGTTTTGAATCTTTTCCACCTGTTATATCTGCTCTATGAAAATGAATTAAATGTTTAACCCACTTTTTTCCTAAAACGCCAAATCATTTAGATTTAATTATAAATGTAACCAGTATCCAACTCAGTACTCAACACTTTGAAAACCATTTCCCGGTAACTAAACACTGTCCTTCAGGTATTAAGGCTCTATGAACATGTATTCCCAGTGTTTCAAGCACATTGCTAGATATTTATCTATTCTATCACTGTGAATTCTCAGTTTGATTAACGTTTCTCCAGTGATTCAAGCTCATTCATTGTGAATTCCAAATGTTTATACACCATAACGATAACATTCAACCAAATACTAACCCTAACCCTAACCCTAATATTAGAACTAACCATAGCACTGACCCAACCCTAACCCTAATCCTAACCCTAACCCTAATTTTAGAACTAACTCTAGCACTAACCATAACCCTAACTCTACTGTAACCCTGGCCCTAACCATAGACTTAAACCTAACCCTAACACGAAAGATAACCCTAATCCTACCCCTAAACCTAACCCTAACCCTAGCCCTGACCTTAACCCTAGCCATAAACCTAAACCTAACCCTAACCCTAACCCTAGCCCTAACCCTAAACTGATTACTAGCCCTAAACCTAGACATAATCCAAGCCTTAACCAAAACCTTAACCATTAAGCTAACCCTAGCCCTAGCCCAACACTAACCCTAACACTAACCCTAGCCCTAACCCTAGCCATAACCCAAACCTTAGCGATAACCCTAACCCTTACTCTAGCCCTAACCCTATCAGTAGCCCTAGCCCAGCACTAACCCTAAACCTAACCCTAGCCCTTACCATAAACCTAAACCTAACCCAAGTCCATGCCCTAACCCTAATCCTAACCCTAAACCTATTTCCAGCTATAGCCCAAGCCCTAACCTTAGCCTTACCCCTAACTCTACCCCTAATACTAGCCCTAAACCTAACACTAGCCCTAGCCCTAACCATAAAGCTAACCATAATCCTAGCTCTAGCCCTAACCCTAACCATAACCCTAACCCTAACCCTAACCCTAGCCCAAACCCTAGCTCTAAACTTAACCCTAACCCTGTCCCTGACCCTAATACTAGCCCTAACCCTAGCCCAAATTCTAGCCCTAGCCCTAACCCTAATGCTAACTCTAACCCTAGCCAAAACCCTAACCTGAAATTGTCATATCTGCTGTATGAAAATAACTTTTTAAGATGTCTGAGCCAAATGAAAATGAATGTTTAAATGTTTAACCAAACTTCTTTCAAAAACGCCAACTCATTCATACCAAATTATAAATGTAACCAGTATCCAATCAGTTCTCAGGTCTTTCAACATGATTTCCCAGTGACGAAACAGTTTCTTTCAGATATTAAAGCACTTTGGACATGTATTCCTAGTGTATGAAGCACATTCCTAAATATTTCCATAGTCTATCATTGTGAATTCTCAGTGTTGGACTGATTTTTTTTCCAGTCATTCAAGCTCCTTCATAGTGAATCCCAAGTTTTTATACAACGTTTTTCCACATATACCAGCTCTTTGAATGTGGGTGATTCCTATTTTAAAGAGTATCCTACCTTTCACAGCTATTGGTACACAATCTCTCACTATTTCTACAGTGCAGTAGTAGTATTAAGATTCTACAAACGTATTACAAGTGCTTCAAACACATTGCTAGACATTTCCCCTTGTCTGTCAATTCTAGTTGTGAGAGTTTTTACATTTTCATACAGGTATGTGAGCCCTATGGAATAGAATAAGTGTTTAAACAACCTTCTTTCAAAAACGCCAACTCATTAAGACCAAATTATAAATGTAATCAGTATCCAACTGAGTTCTCAGTTCTTTCAACAAGATTTCCTAGAGACTAAACAGTTTCCTTGAGATATTACACTCTTTCAAGATGAATTCCTATTGTATGAAGCACATTCCTAAATATTTCCCTAGTCTATCATTGTGAATTCTCAGTTTGATTAATTTTCTCCAGTGATTCAAGCTTACGCATTGTGGATTCCAAATGTTTATATACCATAACCCTAACCTTAACCCAAACCCTAACCCTAACCCTAGCCTTAACCCTAACACTAAAATTAGCCTTAACCCAAGCCTTAACAATAGACTTAACTCTAAACCTAGCGTGAACCCTAGCCCTAACCCTAAACCTAACCCCAAACCTAGCTCTAACCCTATCTCTAAACCTTGCCTAAACCCTAACCCTAACCCTAGCCATAACCTTAGCCTTACCCCTCACCCTAACACTAACCCTAACACTAGCCCTAACGCAAGCCCTAACACTCACCTAACCCTAGCCCTAACCCTAACCCTAATACAAGCCCTACTCATAGCCCTAACCCTAGCCCTAATCCTAACCCTAAGCAGTCATATCTGCTGTATGAAAATAACTTTTAAGGTTTCTGAGCCCTATGAAAATGAATGTTTAAGTGTTTAACCAACCTTCTTTCAAAAACGTCAAATCATTTAGATTAAATTAAAAAAGAAAACAGTATACAACTCAGTTCTCAGTTCTTTCAACAAGATTTCCCAGAGACTAAACAGTTTACTTCAGATATTATGCTCTTTCAAGATGAATTCCTATTGTATGAAGCACATTCGTAAATATTTCCCTGGTCTATCATTGTGAATTCTCAGTTTGAGTAATGTTTCTCCAATGATTCAAGCTCATTCATTGTGAATTCCAAATGTGCATACACCATAAACATAACCTTCACCCAAACACTAACCCTAACCCTAACCCTAACCCTGGCCCTAACCATACCCTAACCCTAACATTAACCCTAACCCTAACCCTAAAGCTAACCTTAATCTTACCCCTACACCTAACCTTAACCCTAACCCTAACCCAAGCCCTGACCCTAGCCCTAGCCCTAACCATAAAGCTAACCCTAATCCTAGCTCTAGCCCTAACCCTAACCCTAACCCTAAAAGTAGCCCTAACAGAAACCTTAATCTTAGCACTAACCCTAGCCCTAATGCTAACCCTAACCCTGTCCCTAACCCTAATACTAGCCCTAACCCTAGCCATAATTCTAGCCCTAATGCTAACCTTAACTCTAGCCCAAACCCTAACCCTAACCCTAAATTGTCATATCTGCTGTATGAAAGTAACTTTTTAAGATATCTGAGTCAAATGAAAATGAATGTTTAAATGTTTAACCGAACTTCTTTCAAAAATGCCAACTCATTTAGACTAAATTACAAATGTAACCAGTATCCAACTCAGTTCTCAGTTCTTTCAAAAAGATTTCCCAGAGACTAAACAGTTTCCTTCAGATATTACACTCTTTCAAGATGAATTCCTATTGTATGTAGCACATTTCTAAATATTTCCCTAGTCTTTCATTGTAAGAATGCCTGTGGAAGTTATAAGAAGTTTGTAGAAAGAAATGTTAAAAGGAAATTGATTAAATGACACAGGCTAGTAAGCCAGGACAAGCAGAACAGGGAAACTGAGATAGTAAAACAGCAATTTGGAGCCATCTAGTAAATCCTATCTTCCCTAAACCAAGGACACTTAAGTAAATGATTTTTTATTTTGCCTCCCTAAACTGAGGGTAAATAGCTTATGTCAATGTACTCAGGGAGAACTGGCTTTCATAGTGTAAAGGATTCTAAAGTATTTCAGACAAATTACTCCTCTGCACGAGTAGAAATCCAAGCCCTCATTTATGCTTTAGAAAATTTTGCTTCTGAGCCCGTCAACATCTACAGTGACAGTGCTTATGTAGTAGGAATGGCTACCATTATTGAAACTGCTACCATTGGGCATACAAATTCTGAAGAGCTATTTCATTTGTTTACCACCTTGCAAAGGGTTATTCAAAAATGGCAGGTTCCATGTTTTATTTGCCATATTAGATCCCATTCTGGCCTCCCGTGTCCCCTGGCTGCAGGTAATGAGGTAGTAGATCGCCTGTTACCTTGGTAGAGTAGGTCACTCCATTTTCCATGGCACAGGCCTTGCAAGCCTGGCATCATCAAAATGCCTCTGCCTTGTGCAAGGAATTTCATATTTCCTGAGAGCAGGCTCGCCAAGTCATTAAGCAATGCCCCCAGTGTGTTATTCACCACCCTGTGCCGCCATTAGGGATAAATCCCTGAGGAGTTAAACTTAATCAAATCTGGCAGATGGATGTCACTCATATACCCGAATTTGGCAGATTTTGGTGGATCCATGTCTTTGTGGACACATACTCATACTTCATTTTCACTACTCCCCAAATAGGGGAAAGTGCAAAGCATATAATTAATCACTGCCTAGCTACTTTTCCAGTCATGGGATGGTCCCTAGAAATAAAAACAGACAATGGACCTACTTATACTAGATCCTTCTTTCAGCAGTTTTGCAAGCAACACCAAATAATGCATAAAACAGGAATTCCCTATAATCCCCAGGGACAGGCAATTGTAGAAAGAGCTAATCGAACCTTGAAGACTCAGTTGCAGAAACAATAAGGGGGAGATGGGTATTATCCTACTCCACAAAATCAGTTAAATTATGCTCTTTACACTTTAAATTTTTTTTTTTAATTTTGACAATGAGGGTCACACAGCAGCCAAGAGGCATCAAGCTCCTGGTGCTGTGGCATCTGCAGGTATGGCCGATGGAAGGATTTACAAACAGGGCAGTGGAGAGGGCCAGATCTAGTGATGATGTGGGGAAGAGGCCACGTTTTAATCTTTCCAGAAGGCACCTGTAACCCCATCTGGGTGCCAGAGCTAGCAGTACCTCACGACCATGGGTCCGGGAGAACAACTCATTCTGCCATTCAAGAGGCTGAAGATTATGCCTCCAGTGATGATGCTGGCTCAGCCACTGACCCCAAAGAAGGAGGAGAGCAAAGGGTGGGTGACCAAGGCCACCCGAGAAGCTAGTGTCCCCACATAGGGTCAACTGAAGAAGCTGACCATCAATGCTTGGCAAGTGGTAGAAAGACAGGGGGTTCAGGTAACCCCCCTCCACCCTTTTTGTCATTATGCTGGCACTCGTCAGCTGCCAGGTAGGCATGGCCACAGCAGAAACTTACTGGACATATGTTCCAGACCCCCCTGTGGTTAATCCAGCCACCTGGACCAGGGAACCAGTGCCAGTGTTTACTAACAACACCAATATGGTCGGGGATAGCTTCGACCAACACATAACTCCTTCCTCCCAGGTAATTATACTTATAATGGCTTTAGTGCAGAGCTCTCTATCTGTCTCGAAAGGGGGCTTCAGGATGTTTGCAGGTTGGCCAAGAAAATAAGACATCCTATAGGGGAGCAAGCATTGCTAACATCGCAGGCCCTGGGATTTGAGAAAATATATTCAGACAATTACTAAACTGGGGTTTCCTAATACCACCCGATGGCTGTCTGATAAGCATCCCCTGCTTCCCTACTGTCCTAATAGCACCACTATTGAGCTAGGGGCATTTCTTCAATGGCAAGATTGTGCCAATCCTGTACCAGTAAGACATAATATTTCTGGCTTTGACTTGTATATATTGGATTGGTCTCAGAGGCTTGATGCTAAACATCCCCATCATGAGTCTATGTCTCCAGGAGGGTTTGTAGGTAACGCCCTGAGCACAAAAACAGGCGGTTTGCAGAAAGATCTTTGGTGTAGTCTGGTAGCCCCTCCTGTCCCCCTGCCCCAGTGGCCTGATCACCTCCAACTGCCCCCCTGCCAGCCTGGTCACCCCCAACTGCGCCCCCTGCCAACCTGGTCACCCACGCAGCCTGCTGTTCAGTTGTTTGGTCATCCTTCAATTACCCCCACTGCTGGTCTTGTCACCCCATGCACCCTGCTGTTTGGTCATCAGTCTGATTGTTTCGCTCATGACGGCCCCTGGCTTTTTATATTTTAGGATAAATATTTGCTGAATTAATGAATGAAATCATTACAGTGTTTTCCTTATTAAAAATCCCTAAAGCCATTTCCTCATATTTGGCAACCTACCCTTGCGATATTTATCAAGATTTGTTTTATTTAAATTCTTAGCTGTGTGTCATTGGCAAAAAACAATTTCCTTACAATCTACTGTTTTGCTTCATCTACTGACAATGTTTTCATCAAAATGTCTATTGTATGAGTACTATTTTCAGTTTTAAGTAAAATGAGACAGGAAACAGAACCATTTTTCCTCTTTACAGACAGAATGAGAAACAATAAGATCGTCAAATATTTAAACACAGATGTGTGGACTTCAAATTTATTCTCACTGTTTTCAGTCTCTTAGTCCATCAATTATACTAGCATTTCCTACAGTAGTTCCAGGTCACAGATCCTTATTTTTAGGATTGTAGAATGACTTGGTTGTCCTTTCTTTAAAAATTTTTTTGAATTTAAAATTACATGAAAAAAGTTTATTATTGAATAATCAGAAGATAAACAAGAAATCACTATCCAGAGATACCTTTAGTTTGTATTTTGTTGTATCACCTATACAATTTTTATCTCCACAAAATGGATCCTATTGTATATGCTGTTTGTAATCTGATTGTTTTAACTCCAAATATGCCACAAATATGCATGTTATATGTGTGTCTACTAAGCAAGAAAACCCCATCTATTATTTCTAGGAACAGGAGGTTTTGCTGTTTGTTCCTCAGACTAGCACCATGCTCCTTGTGGACACTCAACGGACTCCTATTGGCTGAGTCATGCTCAACTGCTGTTTTGTTTTTCTACATCATGAACCCTTTTAAACAAACTCAGCAGTAGCTGTGATGGTCAGTCAATATGTGATATACAGTTCTCTGCTCTTTGTGGAAACATGTGATCTTGTTGTTCCCACATGTGGACTGATCGATTCCTCAGTGACATCCCATGGAACTGATCTCAAACACTACCATCTGAAAGTCATTACTTCTCAGTATAGCTTTGTACAAAATTACAAAGTTTTGTATTCTAAAATTCAACACTCAAAATTCCCTATAAGTCTAATGTACTCTAATTCTTTAGTTTTAAACCTATTTAATATAATTTAGTTTGCCAAGCCATGAAACTTCTGGTTGTAGTTATTTTACTAGACTTGTGAGGCATTTCCCATTATCAGCCACTTTTTTTTTTGTAGTTAAGCCTAGGCATCCATAAATCTGTGTTTACATTAACAATACAAGAGGTAGCACTGCTTATCACATTAGTGTATATGAAGGCCCATCTTCTCAAGCGAAGCCAGAACAAAACAAACACAGCAGCAGCAACAATCTGTTTTCTCCCAGTGTGCTTCATTATCCCAAATTGCAGAGATTCTAACATTAAATGGTGATGTACTTTCTCATTTGTTGGCTCAACATTCTAACATCCTTCCCATGTGATAAACTTATCTCCCCACTCTTCTCAAAACAAACCACACAACTCAGAAATAAACAGATACACCTACAAGGACACAATGACTTATTGTATAATCACTATGTAATTGAAGGAATGTAGAGACACTAGAATAAAGGTGAAAAATTAGTTCATTCTGGAGGTCTTCGTTTATTCCTAGTCTTTGGACCCTGGCTGCAAAATTTTTGGAAATATACCTTGATCCACACCTTTTTAATCAAAATCTTCTGAATATTTTCTGTTGCATTTCACTAGACCCACACCCCTAAAGTAAACACTCAGTGGAAACGACATTGTCCAGGAGTCAAATAATGGAAATTTATTTATAATCACATATTGGCACATCATGCATTTTTATTGCTTCCACAGTTCACAGAAACAATGCAGACATAAACATGCAACTCAAATCCCAAAAGCTTTAGAAGAATTCCCCTCTTTGTCATCCCAAGGTACTGTGGTTGCTACAGAAAAGAGAAAAAAAAGTCCCGATACTACCAGAACTGAGTTCCTTTTCATAATACTCTACTCACATTCTTACTGTTGGCAGTGACAGATTACCTACTGCCAATCTGGGGTCAGAAGGAAAAGTTGCTTGACTAATATAAAAGTAAGCATGGTCAGTTCAATGGGCTTTTCCTTCCCTCAAAGCCTTGGCCACACGGGAATTGCACAGAACTAGAAGGCATTCCACCCCATAGACACCCGACATCTAACAAAGAAATATCCAAGTTTCATGAAAACTAATTCCACTAAATAGGAATTATGAAGTGTACATTTCCATAGAATCCTTTTCTGCTGAGTCCCTGGAGACAGAAATTATAAACACAAATACAGCTAAGTATGTGTACAGAACCATTTTTAATATCTACAGGTACAAAGACAGAGAATATAGAGTACATTTTCTGGGCTCTTCTGTTTCACATTTATTGCTCCTCCTAACCTGTGAAGCCTTGTATTTATTAAGTAGTTTTGGCTGTTTGTGGCATTCATACCGGCACCATATATACTAACAGTTTCAGTAATAATCAACAGTAAACTGTCACTATTTGTTAGGCTGGGTTAAACTCTTTTCATCTTTATAAACTCTTACAATAAGCCTATAAGATAGGTAATTTTACTACCCCCATTTTATTTTACTTTTTAAATATATTTTTATTGATTTCAGAGAGTAAGGGAGAGGGAGAAAGAGATTGAAACATCAATGATGAGAATCATTGATCGGCTGCCTCCTGCATGCCCCCAACTGGGGATCGAGCCCACAACCCAGGCACGAGCCCTTGACCAAAATCAAACCTGGGACCCTTTAGTCCGCAGGCTGACGCTCTACCCACTGAGCCAAACAGGCTAGGGCTACTACCCCCATTTTACATATAAGGAAACTGGGGTAAAAAGATGTTAAATAATGTGCCTAAGGTTAGTCAGCTAAGAAAAAGTAGGGGTAGGGAAAAAATCTTCCATCTGATTGAATAATCCATGCGTTATGGGTTTTAAGTTGAGCAGCTGAGAAGTTGCTTGCTTCCCCAGATATTCTGACTAAAGTTTAGGAGTGCTGTCCAACAGATGCTGCCTCTGTCTAAGCAGCAGGTTTGCACCTGTTCACATTTGGGTATAGTGGAGCGCTCTCTTTAACAATTTGAGCCCAGGTATTTTTACTTGTTTTATTTTTGTTTAAGTATTGATCTGGAAGCAATGCTAAAGGGGAGAGAAGCGTTGATCATTGTCACCCAGCAGCTCCCTATTCCTCTCTTGTGCCATCATTGCAGCAGCAGTCAAGACAGTGCTGAGGCCTAGAGCCCCAGGAACACATCAGAGAGGGTACAGTGAGGTGGTCCAAGAGCAGAAGCAAAATATGGTGTGACTTTGGAACAAAAGCAAGATTCTACTACTCTTGGCCTGAGGACTCTCCAAGAGATGTTAGAAAGAGAGGAAAACCCAAAAGGGACTGAGATACTTCTAATCTGACAGGTGGGAATGTACAGGCATGATTATTAGGCAATTAATACAAATATGATCTTACCTGCACTAACTGGCCAGAGAAACATGGACATCCATGTTACTCTTGCAAGTCCTCCTTTTCAAAAGAAGAACACTGCCCATTAGTAGACAAGTGGATAAAAAAGCTGGGGTACATTTATACAATGGAATACTACTCTGCTGTAAAAGAACGAAGGAAATCTGACCTTTGTGACAGTATGGATAGACCTGGACGGTATTATGCTAAGTGAAATAAGCCAGTCAGAGAAAGACAAATACTATGTGATTTCACTCATATGTGGAATCTAATGAACAAAAGAAACAGACAAAATAGAAACAAACTCATAGATATTCAGAGAACAGAATAACAGCTGTTATAGGGGAGGGGTGTTTGGGGGCTGGGTGAAAAAGGTGAAGGGATTAAGCAAAAAACAACAACAACAAAAAAAAAAACTTCAAAGATACAGACAATAGTATGGTTACCAGAGGGAAAGGGGGGATGGGAGGAGATAGAAGAGGGTAAAGTGGGGATAAATGGTGACAGAAGGAGACTTGACTTTGGGTGATGAATACACAATACAATATATGAATGATCTACATTAATAAAAGAAAAAGATGCTAATTGACCATACCTCTGCTACACCCACAGCCAATCAGGAGTGATATACAAATTAACCCAACAAGATGGCGGGTAAATTTGCATACGCAGGCAGCGCAAGCAGCGCCTGACACTGCTGGCCAGATCCAAGCCACTATTGGGCACTCGGGCAGGCAGCGGGGTCAGCGCCCGATGCTGCCGGCCGGGTCCAAGCCTCCAAGCCTTGATTGCAGCTTGGACCTGGGCTGGCGGTGTCTGGGTCCAAGCTGCGGGAACCCAGGCAGCCCCTGCCAAGGCCCGCCTGTGGGGTCGAGCAGAGGGAGAAAGCTGGCGGCTTAGAGGGCATTGCTCCCTCTGGAGCCCCAGCTTCCTCATCCCAGCTGTGGAAACTGACAACAGGTAGGAGGAAGTCCCACCCCCACAGAATCAGCCATTGGTCACACAGCTCTCAAAGGCCTGACAGCCAGGACTCTCATTCACCTGTATCTCAGACGTAGCAGTAGAGAGGTGGGACTATGTCCAAAGAAAAACTGTTGATACAACATAGCTCTGCAGCAGAAAGATGCCGATGTTATCACCAGAAAATGTCTGAAGAGCAACGTGCCTCTGATCTTGAAAGAAGGCGACGCCTGCGACACAATGTATCTGAAGAGCAGCTATTGGAAAAACGTCACTCTGAAGCCGAAAAACACCGGCATCATCAACAGAAAATGTCTAAAACCAACGTGCCATTGAAGTTGAAAGAAGGCGGTGGCGAAGACAGAATATGTCTAGAGAACAGTCATCAACATGTACTAGCAATACTGGTAGGAACTGCCTTCTCAGCGAAAATGGAGTACATGAGGATGCAATTCTCAAACATAGCTGTGGTGAATGACTGTTAGATGTGAATTTTGCCTATCACTAAATTTATCTGATGAAAAACCATCCAATGGGAAATTTACTCAATGTTGTAGCAAAGGGAAAGTCTGTCCACATGATATACATTTTCCAGATTACCTGGCATATTTAAAAATATTAATGACAAACAAAGATTCTGACAGTAAAAATTTCATGGAAAATATTCAATCCATAGATAGTTCTTTTGCTTTTGCTTCCATGGGTGCAAATATTGCATCGCCATCAGGGTATGGGCCATACTGTTTTAGAATACACGGACAAGTTTATCACCGTACTGGAACTTTACATCCTTCGGATGGTGTTTCTTGGAAGTTTGCTCAACTCTATATTTTGGATACAGCCGAAGCGACAAGTAAAAGATTAGCAATGCCAGAAAACCAGGGCTGCTCAGAAACACTCATGATCAACATCAACAACCTCATGCATGAAATAAATGAATTAACAAAATCGTACAAGATGCTACATGAGGTAGAAAAGGAAGCCCAATCTGAAGCAGCAGCAAAAGGTATAGCTCCCACGGAAGTAACTATGGCAATTAAATACTATCGTAACAGTGACCCAGGGAGATATAATTCTCCCTGTGTAACTGAGGTTGCTGTCATATTCAGAAATGAAGATGGAGAACCTCCTTTTGAAAGGGACTTGCTCATTCATTGTAAACCAGATCCCAATAATCCAAGTGCCACTAAAATGAAACAAATCAGTATCCTGTTTCCTACATTAGATGCAATGACATATCCTATTCTTTTTCCACATGGTGAAAAAGGCTGGGGAACAGATATTGCATTAAGACTCAGAGACAACAGTGTAATCAACAATAATACTAGACGAAATGTAAGGACACGAGTCTCACAAATGCAGTATTATGGATTCCATCTCTCTGTGAGGGACACGTTCAATCCTATTTTAAATGCAGGAAAATTAACTCAACAGTTTATTGTGGATTCATATTTAAAAATGGAGGCCAATCGGATAAATTTCATTAAAGCAAACCAATCTATGTTGAGAGTTGAAAAATATAGTGGTTTGATGGATTATCTCAAATCTAGATCTGAAAATGACAATATGCTGATAGGTAAAATGATAATACTTCCATCGTCTTTTGAGGGTAGTCCCAGAAATATGCAGCAGCGATATCAGGATGCTATGGCAACTGTAATGAAGTATGGCAAGCCCGATTTATTTATAACCATGACATGCAACCCCAAATGGGCAGATATTACAAACAATTTACAACGCTGGCAAAAAGTTGAAAACAGACCTGACTTGGTAGCCAGAGTTTTTAATATTAAGCTGAACACTCTTTTAAATGATGTATATAAATTCCATTTATTTGGCAAAGTAATAGCTAAGATTCATGTCATTGAATTTCAGAAACGCAGACTGCCTCATGCTCACATGTTATTGGTATTAGATAGTGAGTCCAAATTACGTTCAGAAGATGACATTGACCATATAATTAAGGCAGAAATTCCAGATGAGGACCAGTATTCTCGACTTTTTCAAACTGTAAAATCAAATACGGTACATGGACCATGTGGAATACAAAATCCAAATAGTCCATGTATGGAAAATGTTCAAAGGGATATCCAAAAGAATTTCAAAATGTGATCATTGGAAATATTGATGGATATCCCAAATACAAACGAAGATCTGGTAGTACCATTTCTATTGGAAATAAAATTGTCGATAATACTTGGATTGTCCCTTATAACCCGTATTTGTGCCTCAAATATAACTGTCATATAAATGTTGAAGTCTGTGCATCAATTAGAAGTGTCAAATATCTATTTAAATACATCTATAAAGGACATGATTGTGCAAATATTCAAATTTCTGAAAAAATATTATCAATCATGACGAAGCACAGGACTTCATTGACTCCAGGTATGTGAGCGCTCCTGAGGCTGTTTGGAGACTTTTTGGAATGCGAATGCATGACCAATCTCATGCAATCATAAGATTAGCTGTTCATTTGCCAAATGATCAGAATTTGTATTTTCATGTCGATGATTTTGCTGAAGTTTTAGATAGGGCTAAAAGACATAACTCAACTTTGATGGCTTGGTTCTTACTGAATAGAGAAGACTCTGATGCATGTAATTATTATTATTGGGAGATTCCACAGCATTATGTGTTTAATAATTCTTTGTGGACAAAACACCGAAAGGGTGGGAATAAAGTATTAGGTAGACTGTTCACTGTGAGCTTTAAAGAACCAGAACGGTATTACCTTTGACTTTTGCTTCTGCATATAAAAGGTGTGATAAGTTTTGAGGATCTGCGAACTGTAGGAGGTGTAAGTTATGATACATTTCATGAAGCTGCTAAACACCGAGGATTATTACTTGACGACACTATCTGGAAAGATATGATTGATGATGCAATTATCCTTAATATGCTCAAACAACTACGGCAACTTTTTGCATACATATGTGTGTTTGGATGGCCTTCTGCTGCAGAAAAATTATGGGATGAGAATAAATCTCATTTTATTGAAGATTTCTGTTGGAAACTGCACTGAAGAGAAGGTGCCTGTGTGAACTGTGAAATGCATGCCCTTAACGAAATTCAGGAGGTATTCACATTGCATGGAATGAAGTGTTCACATTTCAAACTTCCAGACTATCCTTTATTAATGAATGCAAATACATGTGATGAATTGTACAAGCAACAACAGGCAGAGGTTTTGATCAATTCTCTGAATGATGAACAGTTGGCAGCCTTTCAGACTATAACTTCAGCCATTGAAGATCAAACTGTACACCCCAAATGCTTTTTCTTGGATGGTCCAGGTGGTGGTGGAAAAACATATCTGTATAAAGATATATTATATTAGAGGTCGTGGTGGTACTGTTTTACCCAGAGTATCTACAGGAATTGCTGCAAATTTACTTCTTGGTGGAAGAACCTTTCATTCCCAATATAAATTACCAATTCCATTAAATGAAACTTCAATTTCTAGACTAGCTATAAAGAGCAAAGTTGCTAAAACCATTAAAAAGGCCCAACTTCTTATTATTGATGAATGCACCATGGCATCCAGTCATGCTATAAACACCATAGACAGATTACTAAGAAAAATTACAAATTTGAATGTTGCATTTGGTGGGAAAGTTCTCCTTCTCGGAGGGTATTTTCGACAGTGTCTCAGTATTGTACCGCATGCTATGTGATCAGCCATAGTACAAATGAGTTTAAAGTACTGTGATGTTTGGGGATGTTTCAGAAAGTTGTCTCTTAAAACAAATATGAGATCAGAGGATTCTTCTTATAGTGAATGGTTAGTAAAAATTGGAGATGGCAAACTTGATAGCAGTTTTCATTTAGGAATGGATATTATTGAAATCCCCCATGAAATGATTTGTAACGGAACTATTATTGAAGCCACCTTTGAAAATAGTATATTTATAGATAATATTAAAAATATATCTAAATGTGCAATTATTTGTCCAAAAAACGAGCATGTTCAAAAATTAAATGAAGAAATTTTGGATATACTTGATGGAGATTTTCACACATATTTGAGTGATGATTCTATTGACTCAACAGATGATGCTGAAAAGGAAAATTTTCCCATCGAATTTCTTAATAGTATTACTCCTTCAGGAATGCTGTGTCATAAATTAAAATTGAAAGTAGGTCCAATCATCATGCTATTGAGAAATCTTAATAGTAAATGGGGTCTTTGTAATGGTACTATATTTATTATCAAAGGATTATGACCTAACATTATCGAAGCTGAAGTATTAACAGGATCTGCAGAGGGAGAGGTTGTTCTGATTCCAAGAACTGGTTTGTCCCCATTTGACATTGGCCTCCCATTTAAATTAATTCGATGACAGTTTCCCAGGATGCCAGCATTTGCAATGACTATTAATAAATCACAAGGACAAATGCTAGACAGAGTAAGAATATTTCTACCTGAACCCATTTTCGCACATGGTCAGTTATATGTTGCTTTCTCTCAAGTTTGAAGAGCATGTAACATTAAAGTTAAAGTTGTAAATACTTTATCCCAAGGGAAATTAGTCAAGCACTCTGAAAGTGTTTTCACTCTTAATGTGGTATACAGGGAGATATTAGAATAAGTTTAATCACTTTATCAGTCATTATTTGCATCAATGTTTTTTTATAATTTATTTATTTTTTTAATTGTTTGAAGTATTACAAATAGTAGTACATATGTCTCTTTTTTTTCCCCATTGACCTCCCCCCAGCCTCCCCTTCCCCCCAGTACATGCCTTTACCTGCCCACCCCAGTGTCTTTTATCCATTGGTTATGCTTATATGCATGCGTACAAGTCCTTCAGTTGATCTCTTACAGCCCCAACTCAAAACCTCCTCTGCCTTCCCGCTGTAGTTTGACAGTCTGTTCAATGCTTTTTTGCCTCTGTATCTATTTTTCCCCATTTATTTCCTTTAAAAAATCTTGCCTCTGCAGACTAGAAATAAATGTATAATAACAAAAAATGTTTGAGTCCCAATTTCAATGTCCAACAGTTCTGAGTCCCCGTTTCAATGTCAAACAGTTCCTTAAGTGTACATGTCAGCAATGATATCTGGATGGTGGGCACATGGTGGCAATGCAGGTCCGACCCTCTCTGGATTGGTCCTAGGCAAGCTGCTGAGACGCACAGCTTCTGACTGCTAGCGTGGCAAGGCGTCGTCAGCGTCTCCCATCTCTGGACTGTTTCTCCTCTTGTCTTTGTGGTTGGAGCAGACCTGTCAATTCCTCTCTGTCGCAGGAATCCACATGGTCTTGGAGTTGTTTTCTGAAAATATACAAACATATTCTCGACCAAAAGTTAATAAAGGAATCTTTTCTATATAATTGATTTGGGATCCTTTTTATTTTTGCCCAAACGATTTTCCTTTGTCTTATTTAGACATCATGTGTGTTTTTCATGGGTGTCTCGCTGTTAGCATTACAAATGAAAATTAATTTTGTAAAGTAAAAATTTTCTAGATGTAATTTACTTATAGGATATTTTTCCTTACATGATCAATGTTGTTTTTATATCATGAGTTTGTTGTTGTTATATCATTTTGTTATTGTTTATTTATTTATTAAATATATTTTATTGATTTTTTTACAGAGAGGAAGGGAGAGGGATAGGGAGTTAGAAACATCGATGTGAGAGAAACATCGATCAGCTGCCTCCTGCACACTTCCCACTGTGGTTGTGCCTGCAACCAAGGTACATGCCCTTGACCAGAATCGAACCTGGGACCCTTGAACCCACAGGCCAATGCTCTATCTGCTTAGCCAAACCAGTTAGGGCTATTGTTTATTTATTAATAAAATTATGTATTATTTTCATATACATTTTACTCATTTCCTTTTATCTCTCACTCTTTTATTATAGAGAAAGGGCAAATAGCAATATTAAAATATTTCCTCTAATTAATTCCCTTTCAATGTGCACGAATTTCATGCACCAGGCCACTAGTTGTTAATAAAATTCATGTAGGGATCTTCACAGAGCCAAGAATTCTCTCTTTCAGGCTTACATATTCAGCATCTCCAAGGAGGAGGCTTGTTATTCTGTGTTTTGTTTTGTTTTTTTAATACTCACCAGAAAATATTTTTTCACTGTTTTTTAGAGAGAGTGGACCAAAGGGAGAGGGAGAGGTAGAGGGAAAGGGAGAGGGAAAGGGCCCACTCGTGGCCAAGGGCAGGCCTTCACTAGCAGTCCTGCCTCTGCACATGAGCTGTAGAGGAAACACCTTTTCTGACCGCTCATTGGCTAAGCTCCCTGTATGCTACTAGCAGTGTTCTTGGTAACTTGCCTAATAAGAATCCAAGAAGGTGATCAGGGTTTTTCCACCTCACTCCTGGAGGAAAAATAAAGGTTGGCTGCTGGAGGGGCTAAGAAATGTCATATCCTGCCCTAGCAGGTTTGGCTCAGTGGACAGAGCGTTGGCCTTCTGACCGCAGGGTCCGGGTTTGATTCTGGTCAAAGGCATATACCTAGGTTGCAGGTTCCTCCCTGGCCGGAGCCCAGGTCAGGGCTCATGCAAGAGTCAACCAATTGCAGTGTCCCTCTCACATTGATGTTTCTCTCTGTCTTTCCCTCTCTCTTCCACGCTCTCTAAAAATCAATAGAAAAATATCCTCATGTGAGGATAAAATAAATAAATAAATAAATAAATAAATAAATAAATAAATAAATGTCATATCCTATGAAAGAGACATCTTGAAAATGCCTAAAAAAAGTTATCATTTTTTTGTGGTGAAGGGACTGGAGTCTATGTTGATGAAAACACCTTGGCTGCTGCGGCGGGCAGCAGTGGCAGCAGCAGCTGGGTGATGGGGGCAGTGCCTTCCCCTGATCAGCCAGATTGCCTCCTGCAGAGGGAGGCCTACTGACGGCTTGCAGGCCTAAGCCATCAGTAAGACATCCCCTGAGGGCTCCCAGACTGTGAGAGGGGGCAGGGTGGGCTAAGGGACCCCCCCAAGTGCACGGATTTTGTGCACCAGGCCTCTAGTTTAAATATAAAGGACAACTGAGACTTATTTTAGTTAACATCCATTGCATCCATTTAATTCTATACATGCCTGTAACTATTATTATATCTAGATTTGACTCAAGCTTTGAAAGACCTTGAGTTCTGAGAAAATGTGTGAGCTCCTTTGGTCTTCAGATACCCTGCTATACAGCATCCCCTTGCTGCTGTACCGTCCTTGGCAATAGTAAACACCTAACTTAGTCATAATGCACAAAAAAATACATATATAGCCCTAACTGGTTTTGCTCAGTGGATAAAGCATCAGCCTGCCGACTGAAAGGTCCCAGGTTTGATTCCAGTCAAGGGCATGTACCTTGGTTGTGGGCACATCCCCAGAAGGAGGCGTGCAGGAGGAAGCTGATCGATGTTTCTAACTCTCTATCCTTCTCCCTTGCTCTCTGTAAAAAATCAATAAAATACATTTTGAAAATACACACACACACACACACACACACACATCAATATTAAAAAGGAGTCTAGCCAAAACCGGTTTGGCTCAGTGGATAGAGCGTCAGCCTGTAGACTGAAGGGTCCCGGGTTCGATTCCGGTCAAGGGCATGTACCTTGGTTGCGGGCACGTCCCCAGTGGGAGGTGTGCAGGAGGCAGCTGATCGATGTTTCTCTCTCATCGATGTTTCTAACTCTCTCTCCCTCTCCCTTCCTCTCTGTAAAAAAATCAATAAAATATATTTAAAAAAAAAAAAAGGAGTCTACACACTCATTTTTTTACTTCATGAAATACCTGCTCTTGACAGATTCCATTTCCATATTTTTAAATCTAAAATAATTTAAAATAAACAAACAATGAGACCTTGTATAACCAGAGTATGGATCTCACTAGCTAAGCCATCCTTTAAAGGAGGGCCATTTTCTTCCATTGATTCAACTTTCCTTACAGTGAGAATGTGAGGGGAAGTCTATTACCAAGCTGACTTTCGTTGAAAAGACTCCTATGAATCTGGGCCCCATCTGCAGAAAAAAAGCATGACCAAGAAAACAACAATAACAAAACATCAAAAAAATAAAACTGTTCAAACAATACTCTTAAAGAGTAGTGCAAATCTGGTTGGTTTTTAAAACACTGCTTACCTGTTTTCTTTTTGTTCCATCCTAAAGCATATTAAAATAGGACTTTTACTTCATTTTTAAAATCTTTATTGTTGAAAGTATTAGATATATGTCCCTCTCCCCCCACCATTGGCCTCTTCTATTCAGCCTCCGACCCCCACCCCAGGCCTTCACTATTGTCTGTGTCCATGGATTATGCATACGTTTCTTTAAAAAAGAAAGCTTGGCTCTCCTTTGGAAAACACTAACAACTTACAATGGCATGGCCTTTGAGAAAATAGAAGTCATTTTAAAAATTCACAATGCTCCTCTGATTTCAAATGGATACCCTATTTAAATAACACTAATAAGACTATCTACACTAATAAAAGAGAAATATGCAAATTGGCTGTACCTCTGTGACACCCATCAGCCAATCAGGAGTGAGTATGCAAATTAACCAAACAAATATGGCGGGTTAATTTGCATACACAGGTGCAGAGCGTCTGGGCAGGATGCCTGCTATGAGGGGGAGGGCGGGGGGCGAGGGAGTTACAGGAGCAGCGCTTCGGCCGGGAGCGAAGACTGCAGGCTCCCAGGCAGCCGGGAGCGAAGCCAGGGAAGGAAGGCTTATTCTTGCATGAATCTTCGTGAAACAGGCCTCTAGTTAATAATAATAAAGAAGAAGCACAGCCTCCATCATCATTTTGTTGTTGTTGTTCCAGCGATTTACAGAAAGGGCTCACAGGATTTGGAAATAAACAAGTCAGAGAATGTAAATTTATAATTAGAAAAAATGGAAGTTTACAGACCTTCCCTCACATTCCAATTGGGCATTCAGAGCTTCAGGAACCCTGTGGGTTTGGAAGGTCAAATATAATTGGAGGGTTGGTCTGACTCTGCACGCTCAGGCATTAATGTACATTGTGCAACTGTTGGTCATGATGCCTTAACCTACGTGAATTCAACCAAGCACGTCCAGCTTGAGTTGAACTCGCCTCTGGACTGTGTTTAAAGGCTCCACACAGCCCACTCTCTGAAGCACCTTTGGAACCCAGTCTCGAAAACCTAGAGGAGGTCAGTGCATCTTGAAAATGTCGATGCCCTCATGGATGAGGTTCCATTTGTCCAGCAGAAACTGACCTCTGGGTAAGTTAAAGCCCCTTTCATTAAACCACGGGGACTTCACTGCTACCTGCGAGTCTCATAAGTAAATAGTTTGTCAGGAGAGAATGAACGTTGTCAAAGTCCTCTAGTTTCAATTTGGACATAGAGGGGAAATGGTAGTACTCTTGTTTAATGAGGTCTGCCATGAATTCCTTACCAAATGTCAGTTCACGATTCCCAGCAATCACTACTTTATATTCATATGGCAGGTATATCTGAGATGCAGACAAACTGTGTGTGGCCCCTGATTTTGGAGTGTCATATGGGATGGGGTCAACTATATGTACATGTGACAGCTGGAATCTGCTCTGGTAGATGTTGTAGTGAATGAATGCCTGGGTGGGGTTAGAACTGCATTCATCCACGGTTATTGTAACTTTCTCTTGAGAAGGAGTCCCATGTGCCATCCTTCTCCCTATAGTCATGAGCAATTCACAACTTTCCAGAGCGAAGGATGAAAGCAGGTATGGTGCATTTCAGCCAACCGCTGAATCCAAGGATCAATACTGCTGTGCACTGTGCCCAGGGAACAGGCGATCCATCACAGAGCAGTAGGAGTGGGCGAGAGGCAGGCTGGGCATTGCCGGGGCAGGGGGCAGGGGACAGGGAAGAGGGTGGCTAGGGGCTCTGGTGGGCCAAAACCTTCGACCTCTGAGGTCCCTCCAGGGGCTGGCCCTGTATAATCTTATTAGCCAATGTCACCCCAATAAATTTAATTAAAAGATAAAACAAAAGTTATATAATGCAAAAATGACAAAAACTCTTATAGAGGCTAAAGAGGAGCATTTTATAATGATTAAATGTTCAAACCATCAGGAAGATATAACATTATAAATGTACATGTACAGAACCATAGAGCCTCAAATACATGTAACAAAAACTGACAGACTTGAAGAATGATATAGATAAGTCAGAAATAATAATTAGAGACCTCGATTCCCACTTTTGATAATGGGTAAACTACCAAGAATAGCAACAAAAAAGTAGAAGACTTACTAAAACTATAAACAAACTAGAACTAACAAAAATCTATAGAATACCTCACTCAAAATAGTGGAATACTCTTTGTCCCAAGCACTCAAGAAATATTTTGCAGGATACAGCATATTCTAAGACAAGACTCAATATGTTAGATGTGAATCCATAAAAATCCTAGAAGAAACCATTGGCAGCAAAGTTGCAGGCATCTCTCCTGGCAATGTTTACAGATACATCTCCCTAGGACAATGGAAACTAAGGAGAAAATAAACAAATGGGTCTACATGAAAATGAAAAGCTTCTGCACAGCAAAAGAAACCATCAACAAAATAAAAAGAGATCCCACTGCATGGGAGAACATATTTGGCAATGATACATCTGATAATGGGTTAACCTCCAAGATTTACAGGGAACTCATACAACTTTAAAAAAAGAAGATAAACAATCCAATTAAAAAATATGAAAATAGACACTTCTCCAAAACGGACATACAGAAGGACAAAAGGCATATGAAAAAATGCTCAAAGTCACTAATCATCCAAGAGATGCCAATCAAAACGACAACGAGGTGCCACCTCACACCTGTCAGAATGGCTATCAACAAATGACAAATGTTAGCAAGGTTGTGGAGAAAAGGGAACCCTCGTACACTGCTGGTGGGAATGCAGACTGGTGCAGCCTCTATGGAAAATAGTATGACGTTTCCTCAAAAAATTAAAAATGGAATTCCCATTGACGCAGTGATCCTACTTCTAGGAATATATCCTAAGAAATACAAAACACCAATCAGAAAGAACATATGCACCCCTATGTTCATAGCAGTGCAATTCACAATAGCTAAGATTTGGAAACAGCCTAAGTGCCCATCAGCAGATAAGTGGATTAAAAACTGTGGTACATCTACACAATGGAATACTATGCTGCTGTAAAAAAGAAAGAACTCTTACCTTTTGCAACAGCATGGATGGACCTGGAGAGCATTATGCTAAGTGAAATAATCCAGTCAGAGAAAGATAAGTATAATATGATCTCACTCATATGTGAATCTAATGAACAACATAAACTGATGAACAAAAATAGACCCAGAGATATAGAAACATGGAACAGACTGTCAAACCTCAGAGGGAAGGCAAGGGGGGCGGAGATTAACCAATTAACTCATATGTGTATATACATAAACCGTGAACACAGACTATAGGGTGGTGAAGGCATGGGGTTGGTGCAGGGCAGGGTGGGAGAGAATTCCTGAGTTGATAGCTCTAAAGGAAGATGCTGCACTTGCCTCCTTTAATCCATTTTTAAACCTGTTTGTTTTCTTAAAGCCTTCACTAAGGATTGATATGTACCATTGTATGGGCAATTTTAAGTCAGCTAAGGTAATAACCTTGTGTATGAACATTTTCCAAACGTCCATGAGGCTATTGAGGTCCTAGGAAATTGATAGAGCAGTTGTGATAAATAAAAACTTTTCATCTAAGTCTCCCTTACTCCATAACATAGATACTGACATGATAGGAAGCTCTTGGATTATGAAAAGATAACTAAGTTTTACATTTTAGAAGATGGACTCAACCTGGCTGAAACAAACTGGTTGATAACTTTAACTGGTAAACTGTTGTTTCTCTGGTATATTCTTCAGGATTTTTCCACTAAAGAT
The DNA here is from genome assembly GCF_963455305.1 of Plecotus auritus. Classification (NCBI taxonomy): domain Eukaryota; kingdom Metazoa; phylum Chordata; class Mammalia; order Chiroptera; family Vespertilionidae; genus Plecotus; species Plecotus auritus. Next base: position 60,823,754 of record NC_137784.1, read on the forward strand.
TTTTTTTTATTTGTTTCACATTATTGTTGCATAAGTGATCACTTGTCAGTGTTCCAAATATATATTGGCTAAAACTAGTAAGTGCCCTAACTTAGATGATTTTTGAAACCTATGTACTGTTTGATCCTCAAACTTTTACATATCTTAGCATGAGGACAAAGAAATAGATTGTACATTGTGGCTTGAGAGTCTGTACATTTAGACCAAATTTGTTTTTGCACTGTCAGTATGACAAATGAGTGAAAAATTAATACACTATTGGAATTTTTATTTCATTTTTTGATCCAGCTTGTATCAGGGCTGAAAATGTTAATTTATGTTCATGATAGTGGGGCTTTTTTAAAATGTCTACATTATTTCTAATAAACTGTTGGAAGACTTCTTGGCTGTCCTTTTAAATGTCTGGTTTACTGTAATTTTATGTATTACCATTTACTGGAATGGAGTTATTTTTACTTGAGGAAGAATTTGGGAATATTTCTCTGTTTGAAAAAAAAAAAAAAAAAAAAGGCTTGCTGTAATGCCAGAAGAAACATTTTAAAAGTTGATCTGTAATAGCAAGTTGTAGAAGCATTTTGCAGCAGTTGGAAAAGTAAATGTGATTTGATTGAAATAAAACTAAATATGTTGTCCTCAGAGGAGGACAAAATGGCAGCAGAATAGACAGACATGTCCCCAGCCTTGTCCCGGAGCAAATAGAATGAGCAGCTGAAACAAATAACACCCACCCTGAATTGGCAAAGGAAACTCAGCTGGTGAGACAATTTGCAGTCAGAAGGGCAGAGGACCCCTGGAGAAAGGTAAAATCAAGGATCTGGGCAGGAGAGATCTGCCAGACCTCTGAGCCCAGAGGTTCAGAGGGAAACCACACGGCACAGAGCTGAGTTCCTTGGGACAGGCACAGCGTTTGATTGTGGAAAGGAGGTCTGCGGGATTGCGGGTGGCAGGGGATTCTAGATCTGGGTCCACAGACATGAAAGACTGAGCCCAAAGTGGGCATCCTGAAGGGCTGACCAGACCGCACAGTGCCAGCAGGAGAGAAGCTCACAGAGGCGCAGTCTTTCCCCTCTCTGTGGCCTGTGCTTTTCTTCACTAAACCTAGTTCATAGGACCTTTCGTATATAAACTAGGCTGGGGTGCAGGAGAAGGTGCGGACTTGTGGAGTCTGGGGAGAGGCTGGGGAGAGGAGAGGGGCCAGGAGAAGTTGCAGTGAGACTGGCACTGAGTAATACCTGAGCCTGAGACCTGGGCAGCCATTTTCTCCTGAAGAGATAGCCCCTCCCTCCAGTCTCAAGGCAAGCAATACAACCCACCCAGAATACATCCTATTTGGTACAAAAGATTAACAAAAAATCTGAATAGTCCCTGAGAGTCCAAAGGGACTCACCTAAAGAGAGGCCTTCAGTCCCAGCAACAGGAAATAGAAACCACAGACAGTACAGAAGACTGTGATCTTAAGTCAGTAAAAGGAACAACACTTCACTTTTTCATTTTTATTTTATTATTATTTTGTTATTTCTTTTTTTTCTTTTTTTCTTTATTTTCCATATTTTTCTTGCTTTATTTTCTATTTCTTTTCGCATTATTTTTCCATCATTTCATTTTATTTTATTTGCTATTTTTTATTTTTATACCATTTTAAATCAATTTTTATGTGAATTTGTTATTTTTTTAATTTAATAAATCTTTATTGTTCAGATTATTACAATTGTTTCTCCTTTTTACCCCCATAGCTCCCCTCCACCTGGTTCCCACCCCACCCTCTGCCCTTACCTCTCCCCCACTGTCCTCATCCATAAGTGTACGATTTTTGTCCAGTCTCTTCCTGCACCCCCCATACCCTTTCTCCCTGAGAATTATCAGTCCACTCCCTTTCTATGCCCCTGATTCTATTATATTCACAAGTTTATTTTGTTCCTCAGATTTTTAATTCACTTGATTTTTAGGTTCACTTGTTGATAGATATGTATTTGTTGTTCATAATTTTTATCTTTACTTTTTTCTTCTTTCTCTCCTTAAAGAATACCTTTCAGCATTTCATATAATACTGGTTTGGTGGTGATGAACTCCTTTAGCTTTTTCTTATCTGTGAAGCTATTTATCTGACCTTCCATTCTGAATGATAACTTTGCTGGGTAGAGTAATCTTGGTTGTAGGTTCTTGCTTTTCATCACTTTGAATATTTCTTGCCACTCCCTTCTGTCCTGCATAGTTTCTGTTGAGAAATCAGCTGACAATCATATGGGTGCTCCCTTGTAGGTAATTAACTGTTTTCCTCTTGCTGCTTTTAATATTCTCTCTTTGTCTTTTGCCCTTGGCATTTTAATTATGATGTGTCTTGGTGTGGTCCTCTTTGGATTCCTCTTGTTTGGTGTTCTGTGCGCTTCCTGGACTTGTAAGTCTATTTCTTTCACCAGGTAGGGGAAATTTTCAGTCATTATTTCTTCAAATAGGTTTTCAGTATCTTGCTCTCTCTCTTCTTCTGGCACCCCCATAATTCTGATGTTGGTACACTTGAAGTTGTCCCAGAGGCTTCTTACACTATCTTCAACTTTTTGAATTCTTTTTGCTTTTTGCTTTTCCAGTTGAGTGTTTTTTGCTTCTTTGTTTTTAAAATCTTTGACTTGATTCTTGCGTTCCTCTAGTCTGCTGTTGGGTCTCTGTATAATATTTTTTATTTCAGTCAGTGTATGTTTAATTTCTAGTTGGTCCTTTTTCATATTCTTGAGAGTCTTGCTAAATTTATTGGCCTTTTCTAGGATATTCTTGAAAAGCCTTATAACCGTGGTTTTGAATTCTATATCCAGTTGTTTGTTTTCCTCCATTTATTTCGTTTGTGATCTGTTTCTTCATCTCCCCATTTTTCACTGCTTCCCTGAGTTGGTAGGGTAGCTTTGTGTGCTAGGTGTCCTACATGGCCCAGTGGGTCGGCCTCCCCAGTTAACCTGAGGTGGACACTCTTGGTGCACCCCTTTGTGGACTGTGTGTACAGCCTTGTTGTAGTTAAGTCTTGATTGTTGTTGGTATCACTGGGAGGAATAGACCTCCAGGCCAGTTGGCTGTTAGGATCAGCTGTGTCTATGCTGGGAGAAGTTCGGTGCTGGAGACAGCCTTATAGGATTAGACTTGCAAAATTGCAAAAGCCTCTGTGCTCAGCTTGGATGGGGTGGAGTCTCAGGGCGGAGCAGACAGTCTTGGCTTCCTGTCAGCCTTGCACTTGCGTGCGCGCGCCTCCAGACCTCTGTCTTCCGTGACTCCCCTGAGTTTCCACCTGACAGTCCAGATTCCCCCTGTAAGAGTGTGGGTCCCCAGGGGCTCACCCAGAACTGGGATTCAGTGCAGTTGGAACTAGGGTTCAGTGCAGTCAGGAGCTTCTGACTCCCTTCTGCTAGGGAATGCCTGTGGCAACCTCTGCATTCAGCTTTCTCTGTGAGCACTCGCGTGCACGCGCTCGTGCCTCCAGACCTGCCACAGCTCCCCCGGGTCTCCGAGTCTCCGTGTGCCTTTCTCTGTACCTGACAATCCAGACTCCCCTTGTATGAGCCTGGGTCCATGGGGTTTCGCCCGGAACTGGGTTTCAGTGCAGTCGGAACTGGGTTTCAGTGCAGTAGGGGGCTTCCTTCCCCCTCCTGCCAGAGAAAGTCAGCCAGGCACTCAGTCGCTCTTCCTCTCTGCGCGCATCTCCGTACCTCAGCCCTTTGCCACTCCTCTGATTCTCCGTGAGCTTTCCTCTTTCCTTCTAGTTGTAGAATTTCCACTCAGCCAGCCTTCCTGTGGTTCTGGATGATGTCTGTTCGGTCTTTTAGTTGTAATTTTGAAATTGTTGTGCGATGCAGCAGTTTAGGTGCTTACCTATGCCGCCATCTTGGTTTCTCCTAGTGAATTTATTATTATTATTATTATTATTTTCTTCTCATTCTCTTACTTCTTACTCACTCATCCCATTTCTACTTCCTCTATACTGAACTGAGGTCCTCCCCATATTCATCCAATTCTTAACCTTATCTTCTGTATATAACCTCAGCCTCTACAGATTCTTCTCCCACCCTCTTTTCTGGGTGTTTTCATTTTTTTTGTTTATCTGTTTGTTCTGTGGTGTTTTCTCCCCATATACATACTGTATATTCTGCTTTTTCTTCCTTTTTCTTTTCTCTCATATCTTTTTTTTCTCTCTTTGATATCATTTGTGCTCTCTTTTCTCACCCCTAATTCTCTTTTCTCAGGAGGTCACTTATATTGGGGTTATCGATGTTGTGAGTACATTCGTGTTTGGTTCCATATGTGTTGTGTCTTGTCGAGGAGAATTTTATCTTGTCCGGCCAATGTGCTAGAGAGCGAGCCATATAACCAGACACCCGGAGAGGAAACTCCATCTACGAATGGGTCAATAACACCCCAGACCCAACTACAAAGGCAGGATAAAGGCAGCAGTGATGGAGAGAGTGTGAGTGAGTTAGGGAGCAAAATAGAAATATGTGGTCATGTGGGATGTGTGTATATGTGTGTGTGTGTGTGTGTGTGTGTGTGTGTGTGCACATGCACATGTTTGAGCCACAGTTAGATCCTGCACGATCTTTAGGGGCAGGCAAACTGGGCTCTCCTAACTAGGCAGCCTCTGCTACCATTGCAAACAGTACTGGGATGATGGCTCTTGCTCAGAGACCTCTTTGAAGGGGAGAGCTGCTGAAACTGGGAGCCCAGCCTCACCTCCACCAAGGGTGGCCTCAGATAACACCTGGGACTCTACAGCCACCCCTGCCAAGGACCTGCTACCTCGGTTGGGGTCCCACCCAACCAAGTCTCCAGCCACCTCGGGCACAGGCTCCTGTGAGTTCTGAAGTGCACTCCCCTCTGACCGGCCCAACACTTTAGCCAAGGGCACTGCGACCACATGAGCAGCAGACACGTGAGCAGCCCAATCCTGTCCAAGGAGCAGCTTCCCTGTGAGCAGCCCACCCCAGGATTAAGAGCAGCAGCCTCACATGGCCTGCCCCTGTCCAAGGACAAGCAGCTGTGTGAGTGGCTGAGGAGCAGCAGCTGCATGAGAAGCCCGTCCACAACTTAGGAGAGGCACCCCTGTGCAGCCCATCCCAGTCTGAGGAGCAGCAGCTGTGTGTAGACCAAACCCTACACTCGTCCAAGGAGCAGCAGATGTGCAAGCTACCTGCCCTGGTATGAGGAGCAGCAGCTGTGTGAGCAGCTCTCCCCACCCGAGGAGCAGCAGCTCTGCGAGCAACCTGCCCCCATTAAAGGAGCAACAGACTCACGAGCAGCTCGTCCCCATCCAAGGAGCAGCAGACTCGTGACCAGCACACTCCGGTCTGAGGAGCAGAAGCTGTGCAAGCAGCATCCGCACACCAGCCAGAGGAGCCAACATTGCTATGAACAGCACCCACCAGAGGAACAGCTGCCAACTGAGGAGCAGCCACTGCTGTGACCACCAGAGGAACAACCGCAGCCTGAGGAGCCACTGCCACCCAAGGAACAGCCCCTGCACAACTACATATCTAGATCCGTTGGAGAGGTCGAAAGTGGGTAGACAAAGAAACCCCCAAAGGAACGAAAAGGAAGAATCACCAGAAAGAAAGCACAGTACAACAGAGGCATGAAATATGTCAGAAAAATAATTCAGAATAAGGGTCATACAGTTCATAAACCGGATGGAGGAAAAAAATCAACAAATTATTAAGAATCAAGAAGAAATGGATGAAAAATCAATAAATTATATAAGAATCAAAAAGAAATGAAGAGTGATATAGCTGCAATAAAAAAACACCATGGAAAGTTTCAACAGTAGACTACGAGAAGCAGAGGACCGAATTAGTGAATTAGAAGACAGGGAAGCAAAACACACCCAAAGTGAACTGCAATAGGAGAAAAATATTAAAAGACTGGAGGAAACCCTAAGGGAGCTATGGGACAACATGAAATGAAGTAATATACGAATAATAGGGGTGCCAGAACAACAGGAAGAGGAACAAAGGTTAGAAAACCTATTTGAAGAAATAATGTCAGAAAACTTCCCTGATGTGGGGAAGAAAAAAGTCACATAAGCACAGAGAGTCCCAAACAAGATGAACCCAAAAAGACCCACACCAAGACACATCATAATTAAGATGACAAATGTTCAGGACAAAGAGAGAATCTTAAAGGCTGCAGGAGAGAGAAAGAAATTTACATACAAGGGAGCTCCCATTAGATTATCAAATGATTTCTCAACAGAAACACATCAGGCCAGAAAAAATGGAAGGAAATTTACAAAGTGATGCAAAGGAAGGAATTGAATCCAAGAATACTCTATCCAGAATGCGATCATTCAAAATAGAAGGGGGATAAGGAGATTCACAGACAAAAAAAGGCTAAGGGAGTTTATCACTACCAAGCCAGAAATGCAAGAAATGCTAAAGGGACTGGTATAAAAAGAAGAAATAAAAAGGTAAGAAGGAACACAGGCACAAAAAATAAAAATGGCTACAAACAAGTACCTATCAATAATAACTTTATTTTTTTTTATCTTTATTTTATTTTATTTTTTTTTCAAATTTTTATTAAGGTATTATATGTGTACATATCTTACCATTGACCCCCACCCCCACCCCACTCCCATACATGCCCTCACCCCCCAATGTTTTGCATCCGTTGGTTACTCTTATATACATGCATATAAGTCCTTCAGTTGATCTCTTATTTCCCCCACCTCTCCCTAACCTTACCACTGTAATTTGACAGTCTGTTTGATGCTTTACTGCCTCTGTAACTATCTTTTTGTTCATCAGTTTATAATGTTTTTCATTATCCCCAAATGAGTGGGATCATGTGGTATTTTTCTTTCATTGACTGGCTTATTTCACTTAGCATAATGTTCTCTAATTCCATCCAAGTGCCTACAAATGGTAGTAATTCCTTCTTTTTTACGGCAGCATAGTATTCCATTGTGTAGATGTACCATAGTTTTCTGATCCAGTCATCTGCTGATGGGCACCTAGGCTGTTTCCAAATCTTAGCTATTGTAAATTGTGCTGCTATGAACATAGGGGTGCATATATCCTTTCTGATTGGTGTTTCTGGTTTCTTAGGATATATTCCTAGGAGTGGGATTACTGGGTCAAATGGGAGTTCCATTTTCAGTTTTTTGAGGAAACTCCATACTGTTCTCCACAGTGGCTGCACCAGTCTGCATTCCCACCAGCAGTGCACGAGGGTTCCTTTTTCTCCGCATCCTCGCCAACACTTGTCGTTTGTTGATTTGTTGATGATAGCCATTCTGACAGGTGTGAGATGGTATCGCATTGTTGTTTTGATTTGCATCTCTCGGATAATTAGTGACTTTGAGCATGTTTTCATGTGTCTCTTGGCCTTCCTTCTGTCTTCTTTCGAAAAGATTCTATTTAGGTCCGTTGCCCATTTTTTTATTGGATCATTTATCTTCCTTTTATTAAGTTGTATAAGCTGCCCGTAGATGTTGGAAATTAAACCTTTATCAGTGATACCATTTGCAAATATGTTCTCCCATACAGTGGGGTTTCTTGTTGTTTTGTTGATGGTTTCTTTTGCTGTGCAAAAGCTTTTTATTTTGATGTAGTCCCATTTGTTTATTTTCTGTTTGGCTTCCATTGCCCTAGGGGCAGTATCACTGAAAAAGTTCTTTTGGCATATGTCTGAGATTTTGCTGCCTGTGGATTCCTCTAGTATTTTTATGGTTTCCCGTCTTATATTTAAGTCCTGTACCCATTTTGAGTTTATTTTTGTGTATGGTGTAAGTTGGTGATCTAGTTTCATTTTTTTGCATGTATCTGTCCAATTTTCCCAACACCATTTATTAAAGAGACTGTCTTGACTCCATTGTATGCTCATGCCTCCTTTGTCAAATATTAAATGCGCATATTGGTTTGGGTCGATATCTGGATTCTCTATTCTGTTCCATTGATCTATATGTCTGTTCTTGTGCCAGTACCAGGCTATTTTGATGACAGTGGCTTTGTAATACAGCTTGAAATCTGGTATTGAGATCCCTCCTACTTTATTCTTCTTTCTCAGGATTGCTGTGGCTATTCGGGGTCTTTTTTTATTCCAGATGAATTTTTGGAGAGTTCTTTCTAGGTCTGTGAAATACGCCGTTGGTATTTTAATGGGGAGTGCATTGAATCTATAGATTGCTTTGGGTAGTATGGACATTTTATTGATGTTGATTCTACCAATCCATGAACATGGTATGTTCTTCCATCTGTTTACATCTTCCTCTATCTCTTTTTTCAGTGTCCTGTAGTTTTCCGCATATAGGTCTTTTACCTCCTTGGTTAGGTTTATTCCTAAGTATCTTAATTTTTTTGGTGCGATGGAAAATGGGATTGCTTTTTTAGTCTCTCTTTCTGTAAGTTCATTGTTGGTGTATAGAAATGCCATAGATTTCTTGGTGTTAATTTTGTATCCTGCTACATTGCCGAATTCATTTATTAAGTCTGTTAGTTTTTTGATGGAGTCTTTCGGGTTTTTTATGTACAATATCATGTCATCTGCAAATAAGGACAGCTTTACTTCTTCTTTTCCAATTTGGATGCCTTTTATTTCTTCTTCTTGTCTAATTGCAGTGGCTAATACTTCCAGTACTATGTCAAACAGGAGTGGTGAGAGTGGGCATCCCTGTCTTGTTCCTGTTCTTAGGGGAAATGGTTTTAGTTTTTGCCCATTGAGTATGATGTTAGCTGTGGGTTTATCATATATAGCTTTTATTATGTTGAGGTATGATCCTTCTATTCCCACCTTGTTGAGAGTTTTTATGAAGAAAGGGTGTTGGATTTTGTCAAATGCTTTTTCTGCATCAATTGATATGACTATGTGATTTTTATCTCTCAATTTGTTTATGTGATGTATCACATTTATTGATTTGCGGATATTGAACCATCCTTGCATTCCTGGGATAAACCCTACTTGGTCATGGTGTATGATCTTTCTGATGTACTGCTGGATCCTATTTGCTAGAATTTTGTTGAGGATTTTGGCATCTACATTCATGAGGGATATTGGCCTATAATTCTCTTTCATTGTGTTGTCTTTATCTGGTTTTGGTATTAGGGTGATGCTGGCTTCATAGAAGGAGCTTGGAAGTGTTCCTTCCTCTTGAATTTTTTGGAATAGTCTGAGGAGGATAGGTTTTAGTTCTTCCTTGAATGTTTGGTAGAACTCTCCTGTGAAGCCGTCTGGCCCCGGGCTTTTGTTTGCCGGAAGCTCTTTGATGACTGCTTCAATTTCTTCCATAGTTACTGGCATGTTGAGCTGTTTAGATTCTTCCTGATTGAGTTTTGGAAGGTTATATTTTTCTAGGAATATGTCCATTTCCTCCAGGTTGTCCAGTTTGTTGGAATAGAGTTGTTCGTAGTATTTTTTAACAATCCTTTGTATTTCGGAGGGATCTGTTGTTATTTCACCTCTTTCATTTCTGATCTTGTTTATTTGGGTCCTCTCCCTTTGCTTCTTGGTGAGCCTGGCTAGAGGTTCATCAATCTTGTTTATCCTTTCAAAGAACCAGCTCTTGGTTTTGTTGATCTTTTGTATTGTTTCTTTGGTCTCTATGTCGTTTATCTGTGCTCTGATCTTTATTATTTCCTTCCTTCTGTTTACACTGGGCTTTTCTTGTTGCTCTTTTTCTAACTCTTTGAGTTGTTGGGTTAGGTAATTTATTACCCCTGTTTCTTGTTTTTTGCAGTAGGCTTGTAGAGCTATGAACTTCCCTCTCAAGACTGCTTTCGCTGTGTCCCATAGATTTTGGATTGTAGTGTTTTCATTGTCATTTGTTGTCATGATGTTTTTTATTTCTTCTTTGATCTCTCTGGTAACCCAGTCATGGTTTAATAGCATGCTGTTTAGTCTCCATGTGTTTGATTTCTTTGGGTTGTTTTTATTGTAGTTGATTTCCAGTTTTATGCCACTGTGGTCTGAGAAGATGCTTGATATGATTTCTATCTTCTTGAATTTGAAGAGACTTTGCCTATGTCCCAACATATGGTCTATCTTTGAAAATGACCCATGTGCACTTGAGAAGAATGTATATTCTGTGGCTTTGGGGTGAAATGTTCTGAAGATGTCAATTAATTCCATCTGGTCTAGTGAGTCATTTAGGATTGATGTTTCTTTGCTGATGTTTTGTTTAGAGGATTTGTCCAATGGTGATAGTGGGGTATTAAAGTCTCCTACTATGATTGTATTGCTGTCAATGTCTCCCTTGATATCTTCCAGGAGTTTTTTTATGTATTTGGGTGCTCCTGTATTGGGTGCATATATGTTTACCAGAGTTATTTCTTCTTGTTGGATTGCTCCCTTTAGTATTATGAAGTGGCCTTCCTTATCTCTTGTTATGTCCTTCAGTTTGAGATCTAATTTGTCAGAAATAAGTATTGTTACCCCAGCTTTTTTTTCAGTTCCATTTGCCTGGAAAACCTTTTTCCATCCCTTCACCCTCAGTCTGTGTGCGTCTTTTTTTCTGAGGTGGGTTTCTTGTAGACAGCAGATATATGGGTCGTGTTTTCTTATCCAATCTGTTACCCTATGTCTTTTGATTGGGGCATTTAATCCATTTACATTTAAAGTTATTATTGATAGGTACTTATTTGTCGCCATTCCTATTCTTTACCCCTGTGTTACTTCTTCGCTTCCTGTTTCTTTCTTTCTTTCTTTCTTTTTTTTTTTTTTTTTTTTTTTTTTTTTTTTTTACAGTAGACCCTTTAGCATTTCTTGCATTGCTGGTTTGGTGGTAATAAATTCCCTTAGTCCTTTTTTGTCTGTGAAGCTCCTGATTTCACCTTCAATTTTGATTGACAGCCTTGCTGGGTACAGTATTCTTGGATTCAGCCCCTTCCTTTGCATGACTTTGTATATTTCATTCCATTCCCTTCTGGCCTGATGAGTTTCTGTTGAGAAATCAGTTGCTAGTCTGATGGGGGTTCCTTTGTATGTAACTTTCTGTCTCTCTCTGGCCGCTTTTAAGATTCTTACTTTGTTGTTGGTGTTTGCCAATTTAATTATAATGTGCCTTGGCGTCGGTCTTTTGGGGTTCATTTTGCTTGGGACTCTGTGAGCTTCTTGGATTTGTGTGGGTTTTTTCTTCCCTATATCTGGGAAATTTTCTGTCATTATTTCTTCAAAGAGGTTTTCTATTCCTTGCTCAGCTTCCTTTCCTTCTGGAACCCCTATTATGCGGATGTTGTTTTGTTTCGTGTTGTCCCAAAGTTCCCTTAGACTCTCCTCCTGCCTTTTAATTTTTTTTTCTAGAAGTTGCTTTTCTTGGGTATTTTTTTCCATCTTGTCTTCTAGCTCACTGATGCGGTCCTCTGCTTCTTCTAGTCTACTCTTGATGCTTTCTATTGAGTTCTTTACAGCAGCGATGTCATTTTTCATTTCTTCTTGGTTCTTCTTCATTTCCTCTTGGTTCTTGCTCATATTGTCGAATTTGTCTTCCATTCTTTTCAGCCACCTTATGACCATTTCTCTGAATTCTTTTTCTGGAAGGTTGCTTGCCTCCATTTCGTTTACTTCCTTTTCTGGTGATGCCTGCTTTTCTTTCATATGCGGGCTGCTTCTTTGTCTCCCCATGGTCTCTCTTCTCTGGGTGTCTGGTTATGTAGTTCTCTCTCTCCTGGGTTGATTTAAAGGCACAAAATACAGCACTACCAGGTACAACTCACAAGGCACTGAACAGGAATGTATTCACGATATTAATAACCTCCAATAAAGGTGACCACCAGAGAAAGGCAAATTAGGTGATAGAAGAGAAAGACGAAGAGGAAAAAAGAAAGAAAGAAAAAAAAAAAGGAGTGTGAAAATGAAATTGGGAAAAGGGAAAGTAAAGAGAAAAAAAAAAAAGTAAGAGAGACAAGAAATTGACTAAGAGAGAAAGGGGAACAGACTATATATATTGGGGATAAAACTCCAATAGAACAATCACTAATCCCAGCAAATGCCAGCAACAAGTGCCTGGGGATTAGTACAAACTACAACACCAACTAATATGGAGTGAGGCAAGGGAAAGCTGAAGCACAAAACAAACAAAAAAATAAATAAAAGAAGAATAAGCAAAACAATCTCACAAAAAAAGCATAAAAATTGGATATAATCTACATTCAAGCAAACAACAACAAAAGGACAGAGATAAGGACAAGTTTATGGATAACTCAGACAGCGAAGGGAAAGGTGTATGTGGACTTGGAGCAGGGGATTGGAGATTAGATATGTAAGTAGGGTGAAATTTTAACAAGGGGTAAACAGAAAGAATAGGGAAAATCTAAAGCAGTAAAAGGGTAAGACAAACAGGACACTGAAAAGGGGGAGGTTAGGAAGAGAGTGATGGCCTAAAGGTAGAGTTGAGATAGAGTAAAACGATGCTAAAGGAAAGATAAAAAATAGAATGTAGAACCCTAATCCCAAAATAAAATGAAGAGAAAATAAAATGACACTTTAAAAAAAAAAAAAAAGATAAAATAGCAGTAGTAATAATACGGATTGAAAATAAAAATGTAATCATTAAAAAGGTAAAATCAAGTGATGAAAAAAGAAAAAAAAAAGTTTCTTGATTAAAAGATGCAAAAAATGAAAATTTAAAAAAAAATACAAAAATAAAAAAAATAAAAGGTAAAAATAAAATGTGGAGTAGTGAAGGTCATTCACTTCCTCTGTTTTTCTGTTTGGCACGCCTGTTTCTCAGTCCAGACAGTATTGCAGTTCCCTGCGATCCACTGCTCTTCGGTGTTGTAAGCCAGTCCTGATTTTAAGCAGGCGGTGTGTCTTAATTTCTCGTATTCCTTTATTTTTGATTACACAAGAGTCAATTTGTGATTCAGCCCCTGGGTGGCAGTGTTTCTGGATTGACTTCCGGGTCTATCTATGGCCTCTCTAGGCAGTGTTAGAGCCTTCTTTCCCTGTGGCACTCGCCACGGGCCTGTGGGAGTGGGCTGCCTCAGAGCTGGCTCTCTGATGGTCACTCCCCGCTCCGATCCCAAGGTTCCAGAAAAACAACCTTCCCCTGCAGTCTCCCAGGGTGTCCCCAACTGGGTGATCCTATGTATTGGGCTTAGTAATCAGATGCAAGGATTTGAAGAGGAAAAAGCCCAAGTGTGCGAATTCCGGGACTGCGAGTAAGCCCAGGCACCCAGGGAGCGCACGGGCTGCGCGTAAGTCTGGACTGCCTGAAATTCTTAGGGTGTCCCTGCACTTCAGATCAAAATGGGTTGCTTTTTAGAGTGCCCTTCTCTTAGCAGCTCTGAGGACCCCTTTCCACAGTCACAGATCACGCCAGCCCCTACAGCCACGGATTTTTCTAGGCACAGACTTCCCTGGTCCTCCAGCTCCCGCAAAACGCGCGTTCCTCTCTCCCGCCGGGACCAGAGACCTCACCTTATCCCAGGCGAAATCTGACCTTTCCGTGGTGGAGTGTAGAGCTTCTCTGAACCCGTGTGCTTGCGCCAGTTGGGGAGCGTTGTTCTGGGGCTCGCAGCTGTTCCTGGGGTGCCGCCGTTGTGGATTCTCAGGCTTCAGATAAGCTCCACTTTCCGGATCAAGATGGCGCAGACTCCGCGTCCAAGCCCGCAGCTCCGGGAGGGGACCCAGCCGCAGTTCGTGCTGCCAGGTCAGGGGAACCCCGTTCAGCAGTCCCCCACCTCCTTCTGGAATTCAGCTGTCTCCCAACCAGCCAACAAACACTCCTTGCGCGACCCTCAGCTGTTCTTTCTTTCTGCTCCGGGACAAGGCTCGGAACACGTCTGTCTATTCCGCCGCCATTATTCCCTCCCCCTCTCCTCTATCAATAATAACTTTAAACATAAATGGTCTAAATGCTCCAGTCAAAAGACATCCAGTGACAGAATGGATAAAAGAACATGACCCATATATATGCTGTCTACAAGAGACCCACCTCATAACAAGTGACTCACACAGACTGAAAGTGAGGGTATGGAAAAATATCATCCAGGCAAATGGAAATGAAAAAAAATCTGGGGTAGCAATACTTATATCTGACAAAATAGACTTCAAAGTGAAGGCCATGAAAAGAGATATGGAAGGCCATTTCATAATACTAAAGGGATTGATAGAACAATAGGATATAACCCTGATAAACATATATGCACCCAATGCAGGAGCACCCAAATACATAAAAAAACCCTGGAAGATATTAAGGGAGAGATTGACAACAATACAATCATAGTAGGGGGCTTTAATACACCACTGACATCAATGGATAAATCCTCTAGACAAAAAATCAGCAAAGAAACAGTAATCCTAAATGACTCACTAGACCAGATGGACTTAATTGACATCCTCAGAACATTTCACCCCAAAGCCACGGAGTATACGTTCTTCTCAAGTGCACATGGGACATTTTCAAAAATAGACCACATATTGGGTCACAAGCAGTCTCTACAAATTCTAGAAGATTGAAATTATATCAAGCATCTTCTCATACCATAATGGCATAATATTATAAATAAACTACAATGAAAACAGCCCAAAATATTCAAACACTTGTAGACTGAATACAATGCTATTAAACAATGACTGGGTTACCAAAGAGATCACAGAAGAAATTAAATACATCCAGGAAACAAATGAAAATAAGAACACAACAATCCAAAATCTATGGGACACAATGAAAGCAGTCCTGAGAGGGAAGTTTATAACTCTACAGGCCAACCTCAAAAAATAAGAACAAATGGTAGTAAATCATCTAACTCAACAACTTAAAGAATTAGAAAGAGAACAACAAGAAAAGCCCAGAGTGAGCAGAAGGAAGGAGATAATAAAGATCAAAGCAGAAATAAATAACATAGAGATTAAATAAATACAAAAGATCAATGAAACCAAGAGCTGGTTCTATGAAAGTATAAACAAGATTTATGAACCTCTAGCCAGGCTCACCAAGAAGCAAAGAGAGAGGACCCAAATGAATAAATCAGAAATGAAAGAGGAGATAACAACAGACTCCACAGAAATACAAAGCATTGTTAAAAGAAATACTATAAACATCTCTATTCCAACATACTAGACAACTTCGAGGAAATGGACATGTTCCTAGGAAAATTCAACCTTCCAAAACTCAATCAGGAAGAATCTAAAAATCTCAATAGGCTGATAACTATGGAAGAAATTGAAGCGGTCATCAAAAAGCTTCCAGCAAACAAAAGCCCGGGGCCAGACGGCTTCACAGGGGAGTTTTACCAAACATTCAAGGAAGAACTAAAACCTATCCTCCTCAGACTATTCCAAAAATTGAAGAGAAAGGAACACTTCCAAACTCATTCTATGAAACCAGTATCACCCTAACACCAAAACAGATAAAGACAACACAATAAAAGAGAATTGCAGGCCAATATCCCCCATGAATATAGATGCCAAAATCCTCAACAAAATTCTAGCAAATCGGATCCAGCAGTACATCATGACCAAGTAGGATTTATCCCTTGGATGCAAGGATGATACAATATCCGCAAATCAATAACTGTGATACATCACATAAATAAATTGAGAGATAAAAATCACATAGTCACATTAATTGATGCAGAAAAGGCATTTGACAAAATCCAACACCCTTTCTTGATAAAAAACTCTCAGCAAGGTGGGAATAGAAGGATCATACCTCAACATAATAAAAGCTGTATATGACACACCCACAGCCAACATCATACTCATTGGGCAAAAACTAAAACAATTTCCCCTAAGAACAGGAACAAGACAGGAATGCCCACTCTCACCACTCCTGTTCAACATAGTACTGGACATACTAGCCATTGCAATTAGGCAAGAAGAAAAAATAAAAGGCATCCAACTTGGAAAAGAAGAAGTAAAGCTGTCCTTATTCACAGATGACATGATACTGTACATAGAAAACCTTAAAGACTCCATAAAAAATGATTAGACTTAATAAATGAATTCGGCAATGTAGCAGGATACAAAATTAATGCCAAGAAATCTATGGCATGTCTATACACCAATAGTTAACTTATAGAAAGAGAGACTTAAAAAGCAATCCCGTTTACATTCGCACCAAAAAAATTAAGATACCTAGGAATAAACTTAACTAAGGAGGTAAAAGACCTATACACGGAAAACTGCAGGACACTGAAAAAAGAGATAGAGGAAGACATAAACAGATGGAAGAAATTACTGTGTTCATGTATTGGTAGAATTAACATCATTAAAATCTCCATACTACCCAAAGCAATCTATAGATTCAATGTACTCCCCATTAAAATACCAATGGCATATTTCACAGACCTAGAATGAGAATCTTCCAAAAATTCATCTGGAATAAAAAGAAAGCCCTAATAACTGCAGCAATCCTGAGAAAAGAAGAACAAAGCAGGTGGTATCTCAATACCAGATATCAAGGTGTATCACAAAGCCATGGTTCTCAAAACAGCCTGGTACTGGCACACAAACAGACATATAGACCAATGGAATAGAATAGAGAACCCAGAAACCGGCCCAAACCACTATGCTCAATTAATATTTGACAAAGGAGGCATGAACATACAATGGATTCAAGACAGTCTCTTCAATAAATGGTGTTGGGAAAATTGGACAGATATATGCAAAAAAAATGAAACTAGACCACCAACTTACACCATACACAAAAATAAGCTGAAAATTTATAAAGGACTTAAACATAAGATGGGAAACCATAAAAATACTAGAGGAATCCACAGGCAGCAAAATCTCAGACATATGCCGAAGGAACTTCTTCACTGATACTGCTCCTAGGGCAATGGAAACTAAAGAGAAAATAAACAGATGGGACTACATCAAAATAAAAAGCTTTTGCACAGCAAAGGAAACCATCAACAAAACAACTAGAAAGCCCACTGCATGGGAGAACATATTTGCCAATGTTATCACCGATAAGGGTTTAATCTCCAACATTTACAGGGAACACATACAACTTAACAAAAGAAAGATAAACAACCCAATCAAAAAATGGGCAACCGACCTAAATAGATACTTTTTGAAAGAAGACAGAAGGAAAACCAAGAGACATGCTCAAAGTCACTAATTATAAAAGAGATGCAAATGTAAGGGACAGTGCGGTACCTGTCAGAATGGCTATTATCAACAAATGACAAGTGCTGGCGAGGATGCAGAGAAAAAGGAACCTTCGTGCACTGCTGGTGGGAATGCAGACTGGTGCAGCCACTGTGGAGAACAGTATGGAGTTTCCTCAAAAAACTAAAAATGGAACTCTCATTTGACCCAGTGATCCCACTTCTTGGAATAGATCCCAAGAAAATAGAAACATGAATCAGAAAGGATATATGCACCCCTATGTTCATAGCAGCACAATTCACCATAGCTAATATTTGGAAACAGCTTAAGTGCTCATCATCAGATGAGTGGATTAAATACTGTGGTACATCTACACAATGGAATACTACGCTGGGGTAAAAAAGAAGGAATTCTTACCATTTGCAACAGCATGGATGGACCTGGAGGGCATTATGCTAAATGAAATAAGCCAGGCAGAGAAAGATAAATATCATATGATCTCACTCATTTGTGGAATATAACGAACAACATAAACTGATGAACAAAAATAGATCCAGAGACAGAGAAGCATCGATCAAACTGTCAAACCTCAGAGAGAAGGTAGGGGAGGGTGGGTTAAGGGGGGGGGGAGATCAACCAAAGGACTTATATGCATGCATATAAGCCTAACCAATGGATACAGGCAATAGGGGGTGAGGGAATGAGTGGGGGATGGGGTGGCAATGGGGGCATAAGGACACATGTAATACCTTAATCAATAAAGAAATTTTTAAAAAAGAAAAAAAGGCTGACTCTCCTGTGAAAGGAAATTCCTCCTAGAACAATAGTGGGTGTGGTTTTCTCCTGTCTCTGAACTCAAACTGAAGCATTGGCTCTTGCTAGGCCTGGAGCTTGCCAACTTTGTGGTGCAATTGTGCCATCAACTGTCCTGGTTCTCTCGCTGCTGACTACACGTCTTGGGACTTGTCAGCCTCCATAATTGCATGAGCTAATTTCTTACAATACACCTCTTTATTTATTAAAAAAAGTAAATGTGTTGTCCTCCCCAAAAAAAAAAGAATGAATGAATGAATGATATGTCAAATAACCTAACATCCCAAATTTTTAAAAAAATATGGAAAGATCAGATCCAACTAAACCCAAAGGAAGTAGAAGTAAAGAAATGTTAAAGATCAGAGCAGAAATGAAATATAGAACAGAAAATCATAGAGAAAAGTCAAAGGGAGTTCTTTAAGAATCAGCAAAATTGACAATTTTCTGCTAGACTGGCCAAGAAAAAAATGACAGAAGACTCAAATTATTAAAACTGAGAATGTAACAAGGGCATCACTACCTAGTTTATGGAAGTGAAAAGGATTATAACAAGATAATATGGAGCAGAACTAGATAGTCCACATAAATGAAATGGATAAATTCCTAGGAAGACATAAACTACAGAACCTGACTCAAGAAGAACTAGAATATGTGAATAGACATAATAAGTAAAGTGATAAAGTTAGTAATTTAAAAAATATGCATAATCAAAAGTCCAAGCCCAAATGATTTCACTGATGAACTATATCAAATATTTAAATAATTAATACCTATTCTTTACAAAATCTTCTGAAAATAGCAGAGGGAACATTTTCTAACACATTCTATGAGGCCAGTGTTATCATGATAGCAGAAGCAGCCAAGGGCTTCACAAGAAAACTACAGATCAATATCCCTTATGAATATAGATTCAAACATCTATATTTGGCTTATGGGCTGTATTTTGACAACCCATACTATGAAATTAACCAGTTTGTGAACACCAGAATGGATAAAAGCGCTCATGTGTGTGCCTTCCCGCGCGCGCGTGCGTGAGTGCGTGTGTGTGTGTGTGTGTGTGTGTGTGTGTGTGTGTGTGTGATATCAATAAGATACATTTACTCAAGCCCATTAAGTCCCATCTTGGACTCTGATCTCCAGAACTATAGAAAGGGAGTAAGGAGGGAGAGAGAGGCAAACATCAATGAGAGAGAAAAACATCAATCAGCTACCTGCTCCAACCTGGGATTGAACCTGCAATCCAGTGTGGGAATAAGGCAGCACAAATGCTCCAAGTGGAAAAGAGGAGTCATTCAAGCTCCCCCCCCTGGCCTTTTGCAGCTGTGTGATCTGAAGTTTGGAGAGGGAACTGACAGATTCCTCTACATTTTATGGCAGTTCTAGACCGAAATACAACTTTCTGGCATCCATTTCAGCGAACTTTGAACTTCCTCATAATTCACACACCCCTATTTATAATCCATAACTTTCACACGAGAAAGGAAATGTTCTGAGTTTTACTACCTGAAGAAAATTAAAATAAAAATTAATTATTGCTTTAATAATTGGTGAAGTTACAATTAGCTTTTAGTATAGTTGGTCAGTACTTGCATGATGGTATGACTGAATAAATTGTATACATCGAGGTATTCATGTTAGTTTTCAGCTCCCCAGATAATCTCATAGTGCAGTCATGTTTGAGTACCAGGATGTTAAAGCAATGCTCCTAAATGGCAGTGTGCATATTCATAACCAGGGATCTTGTTAAAATGTAGATTCTGATTCAGTAGGTCTGGAGTAGGGCTTCAGAGTTTGCGTTTCTAAGGAGTTATCAAGTGAAGCTAATGCTTCTGGTACATAGACCACACTTTGAGTAGCAAGGTGCTCCCACTGGTTTTCATTGCCCAGAATGTCTAGGTCATGCCCCAGGGAACTCCGATGTACTTGGTCTAGGATGTGGCCTATATATTGACTTTTTAAAGTTCTGCAGGTTGCCCAGGCTGATTTGGCTTAGTGGATAGAGCGTTGGCCTGCAGACTGAAGGGTCCTGGGTTCAATTCCAGTCAAGGGCACATGCTTCGGTTGCATGCTCCATCCTTGGCCCCAGTCGGGTCATGTGTGGGAGGCAACCAATCGATGTGTCCCTCTCACATTGATGTTTCTCTCTGTGTGTACCTCCCCCTCCCTTCCACTCTCTCTAGAATTAATGGGAAAATATCCTCAGGTGAGAAATAAATAAATAAATAAATAAATAAATAAATAAATAAATAAATAAATGGACTGTAGGTGACCGTAATGTCAGAAAAGCTTAGGAACCTCTATGCTAAAGTGCATATTTAATAAATTTTAATATTACCAGTTGCCCTAGTAAGTCCCTTTTGCCCATTTCTGTGCCTTATTCCACATCTCTTTATGACAAAACATCCATATATACTGTATGAACCAAAGTGAGTCCTTTATCCTTTTTCTCCTGCCCATTTCTGAGAAGCAAAAAGTAGTTCAAGATGAAAAGAGAAGGATCAGGCTACCTGGATTTGGGAAGAATAAGCAAAAACATGTTCTAAGGGCCTATTTTAAAGGATAGCTGGTTGAGACAAAAATGGGAGAATTAGCACAGAAAGTTTTCACAGTAAAACTCATTTATCAGCCTGAGTTCCAGGCAGCTTAAACAAAAATCATCGTTCCTTGAGTTCTGACTACACCTGACAACCAGAGAAGCTAAAAAGGATTTTTTCCTTCTTTTTTTATTTGTTTTATTATTTTTTTATTTTTCTTTATTGATTAAGATATTATATATGCAAGGTGACATGGCTGACTAAAATGCAAAATACTTCCAATGGCAACATACAGACATGCAATCTTTTCCCCAAAGGAACTTTATAAGTGACTCAAGGATGGTGATGCAAATGGTGATGATGACGATGATGATGATGATGATGATGATGATGAAGACAATATGACTAACACATAAAGTATTTACAGTACACTGTTCCAAGCACTTTCCTAAGACATCTACATACATTAACTCATTTAATCTTCACAGTAACCCAGTGGAGTTGACACTTTTATTATTATTTTAAATGTGAAGAAACTGGAAAAATAAATATGTTATCCAGGTTCATCCAAGATGAATGGCTAGGATGACATGTGAACCCACACATTGCAGTTCATAAATCACTATATCAAACTGCCTCTCCAAAACAGGAAAATAAGAAAAATCTTTAGTGAACTTCCAGTTTTAACCAATCACAATGCTTGCCCTATGCTTCCTCATATCTAGGAGAGAAATGTGTATTGAAGTATATACACTGAGTGGCCAGATTATTATGATCTCTGAACTCATAATAATCTGGCCACTCAGTGTATAGCCTCTACACTAATAAAAGAGAAACATGCAAATTACCATCACTGCTACGCCCAACAGCCCATAGGAGCGAGTATGCAAATTAACCTGAAAAGATGGCGGCAGCCCCGCCCCCCAGCCACTCCAGGCCTGTGGGAGTTGGAGAAGTCGGGGGCCAGTGCCTAAGGCTGGCTGCAGCCAGGGAGATGAAGAAGCCACCTGCCCTGTGATCCCAGGCTACAGCCAGCTGGAGAAGCCGCCCACACTGCATCCCAGGAAAGACAGAGAAGCTGCCCACCTGCTTCTGGCTACAGCCTGGTAGATGGAGAAGCCGCCCACCCGTGGTCCCGGGCACCAGCACTTGCAGCTGCAGCCCAGGCAAAGCCACCTTCCCACTATTCCCTGTGGCTACAGCCGGCCTGGGCGCCTATGGCTAACCAGAGGGAGGGAAGCCTGGATCCCAGGTGCCTGTGGTCGACTGGAGGAGGGAATCCTGGGTCCTGTATGCAGGGACGAGGCAGAGGTGGTTAGGGGCAATCAAGCCAGCAGGGGAGCAGTTAGGGACAATCAGGCTGGCAGGCAGAAGACGTTAGGGGCAATCAGGCAGGCAGGCGAGCAGTTAGAAGCCAGCAGTTCTGGATTGTGAGAGGGATGTCCGACTGCCGGTTATCCCCTGAGGGGTCCCAGATTGGAGAGGGTGCAGGCCGGGCTGAGGGACACCCTTCCCCCTCCTCCCTCCCCCCCATGCACGAATTTCGTGCACCAGGCCACTAGTATATAATAAAAGGCTAATATGCAGCCGAAACCGGTTTGGCTCAGTGGATTGAGCGTCGGCCTGCGGACTGAAGGGTCCGGGGTTCGATTCTGGTCAAGGGCATGTACTTTGGTTGCGGGCACATCCCCAGTGGGAGGTGTGCAGGAGGCAGCTGATCGATGTTTCTCTCTCATCGATGTTTCTAGCTCTCTATCCCTCTCCCTTCCTCTCTGTAAAAAAATCAATAAAATATATTTTTAAAAAAAGGCTAATATGCAAATTGTCTCCTCGACCAGGAGTTCGACCAGCAGGCAGGCCGGCCAACTGCCCATGTCCGCTCCCCTTGGCCAGGCTGGCCAGACCCCACTCATGCACCAATTCATGCACCGTGCCTCTAATATATATATATATATATATATATATATATATATATATATATATATATATATATATATACATATATACACACATACATACACATACATACACTGAATGGCCAGATTATTATGCATTCAGAGATCATAATAATATGTCCACTCAGTGTATATAAATAGGTAAGAACTGAGACAAACTCAGAGAGAAGAGAGGTCATCAAAGAAGGCCAAGAAAATATATATTAAAAACACCAAGTTTGACCAAGAAGAGCAAAGGGGCAATCAAATTGTCTGGAAATTGAATTCAAAAGACCATAATCCTCATTTTTAAGGAAGTGTTAAAGCACTGTCATGGAGAAATGTGGAAGGAAATTACTATTTACTAAATATTTTACTAAAAAATTCAATGCAATCTGCTAGCATTAAAGACACTCAAGCTACCCATGAATCTTTGAATATAGCCTACAAAGTCTATAAATGTTTAACTTTCATCTTTGTAAACTACACATGCTACAGAGGAAGCAAAATTTTTTTAGTATTTTTTCTCAGACCTGGACAACCTTAGGGTTAACATAGGTACACATTTCATCTGGTCAAATACAGATAGGGTTGTGAGAAAGGAAGAGTTTTTAAAGGGGGAAAGAAAAAAAGTAGACTAACAGGTCTATCATTTCCTTGGGAAATCTTTTTGGCTGGAAAATAATTTCTTTCTATCCATTGCCATAGAGACAAGGTAATGGGATAACTCCTCTCCACATCATGCAAGAAGAAAGCAGAGGCCACACTGAGGTTAGGAACAGGCTGATTTTGAGATGAACTCTGAGAAGACACATTTGGCCACACTCAGGAATGAGATCACATTCCAGGTGGGGCCAGCAGACCCCTGACTGAACACCTCAATCCATATTCTACTCTTAGCTGTCCTGGGGTTGGGGATGGATGGGCCATACTCTCTCCATACTCTTTATGGTGAGCTTATCCAGTCCCATGACCTCAAAGGCATCTACAGATGATGTCTGCCATATGTGCATTTCCAACCCTGACAGCCCACCTGAGCTCCAGAATCATTTTTCTGGCTACTTGCATGACATTTCCACTTTGATACCTAATAGGCCTCTCAGATTTTACACATCTCTTCCTGAACCTTTGTTTCCCCCTGCAAATGTCCTCAGATTCAAAAATAGTACTACACTGCTATCAACCTGGGTGCTCAAATCCAAACACTAGTACCTAGATAATTTTCCCTATTTCCCATTCCTCACCTCTGGTCCATAAGTAAATGTTGTCAGTTTACCTGCTCATCGGTTCACCCAGAGTATCTGGAATTTGCTTACATCTCTTCATTTCCTCAGTTACCACTGAAGTTCAACCCCCATGGTCTCTCACCTGGAATAGCTGCAATATGTCCCAACTGGTCTCCCAGCTTCAACTCTCCCCCAACCTCTACATTGACCTTCAGCCTTGACCTTACATATTTTCAACTCTTCTAATGCGGTAATTTTAGTGTCTTGATATTTTGTTACCTTTAATAGGAGAAAGGGTACTACTTAAGGAGAAAAACAATATATATGTACAGCATGGTGACCACAGGAAGTCACTCCTGTGTCTATGGGAAAGTCAGCCTAAGGCACATTTTCCATTACTACTGTTCCCCAGGGTGAGCTTGTCAAAGATATTTTCTAATATTCAGACTTCCAAGATGCCCCCCATGTTGCTACTAAGAATCAACAAACTTTAACATTTGAACAATTTAATAAGCTAAAATATTTCAGACAAAATTGGAAGATTCCTGTTATTTTAATCACTGCCCAATCCCATTCTTCCCTTCGTTGGAGGCAACCTGTGTCATGAATTCCATACGTTTTTGTTATACTTTCACCATGCACATCTACCCACATTCACCAGGATCCCACCTCAGCCCACAGGCAATTATTATGTTGTTTATAATACGAAGATTAATTCTGTTTTCCAGAGCCCCACGGAATACCTCCTTCTTCCATAAATGAAGATCCTGAGCTGCATGTAATTGGGGCATGGGTGGGTGGAGACTCCTGGATACTTTTTTTTCCCTTTCATTATTGATTAAGGTATTACATATGTGTCCTTATACCCCTATTGCCCCCCCCCGGCTCATGCCCTCACCCCCCTGGTGGGGTCTGTGTCCATTGGTTAGGCTTATATGCATGCATATAAGTCCTTTGATTGATCTTTCTCTTTTACCCCCACTCTCCCCTGCCTTCCCTCTGAGGTTTGATGGTCTGATTGATGCTTCTCTGTCTCTGCATCTGATGTTGTTCATCAGTTTATGTTGTTTATTATAATCCACAAATGAGTGAGATCATGTGATATATATCTTTCTCTGACTGGCTTATTTCGCTTAGCATAATGCTCTCCAGTTCCATCCATGCTGTTGCAAATGGTAAGAATTCCTTATTTTTTACCACAGCATAGTATTCCATTGTGTAGATGTGCCAAAGTTTTTAATCTACTCATCTGCTGATGGGCATTTAGGCTGCTTCCAAATCTTAGCTATTGTAAATTGTGCTGCTATGAATATAAGGGTGCATATATCCTTTCTGATTGGTGGGATCACTGGGTCAAATGGGAGTTCCATTTTTAGTTTTTTGAGGAAACTCCACACTGTTCTCCACAGTGGCTGCACCAGTCTGCATTCCCACCAGCATTTGTCATTTGTTGATTTGTTCATGATAGCCATTCTGACAGGTGTGAGATGGTACCTCATTGTCGTTTTGATTTGCATCTCTCTAATGATTAGTGACTTTGAACATGTTTTCATATGTCTCTTGGCCTCCCTTATGTCTTCTTTCAAAAAGTACCTATTGAGGTACTTTGCCCATTTTTTATTAGGTTGTTTGTCTTCCTTTTATTAAGTTGTACGAGTTCCCTGTAAACGTTGGAGATTAAACCCTAATCGGAGATATCGTTGGCAAATATGTTCTCCCATGCAGTGGGCTTTCTTGTTTTTGTTAATGGTTTCTTTTGCTGTACAGAAGCTTTTTATTTTGATGTAGTTGCATATGTATATTTTCTATTTAGTTTCCATTGCCCTAGGAGTGGTATCAGTGAAGAAATTGCTTCGGCATATGTCTGAGATTTTGTTGCCTTTGGATTCCTCTAATATTTTTATGGTTTCCTGTCTTATGTTTAAGTCCTTTATCCATTTTGAGTTTATTTTTGTGTATGGTGTAAGTTGGTAATCTCATTTGATTTTTTTGCATGTGTCTGACCAAATTTCCCAGCAGCATTTATGGAAGAGATTATCTTAACTCCATTGTATGTTCATGCCTCCTTTGTCAAATATTAATTGAGCATAGTGGCCAATTTCTGGGTTCTCTATTCTATTCCATTTATCTGTATGTCTGTTCTTGTGCCAGTACCAGGCAGTTTTGAGAACAGTGGCTTTGTAATACAGCTTGATATCTGGTATTGAGATCCCTCCTACTTTGTTCTACTTTCTCAAGACTGCTGCAGCTATTCGGGGTTTTTTATTCCAGATGAATTTTTGGAGAGTTCTTTCTAGATCTGTGAAATATGCTGTTGTTATCTTAATGGGGAGTGCATTGAATCTATAGATTGCTTTGGGTAGTATGGACATTTTAATGATGTTGATTCTACCAATCTATGAACATGGTATGTTCTTCCATGTGTTTATATCTTCCTCTATCGCTTTTTTCAATGTCCTGTAGTTTTCCACATACAGGTCTTTTTCCTCCTAGTAAAGTTTATTCCTAGGTATCTTAATTTTTTTGGTGCGATGGTAAATGGGATTGCTTTTTTAGTCTCTCTTTCTGTAAGTTCACTATTGGTATAGAGCAGTGGTCAGTTTGCGGCTCTGTTGACTAATGAGTTTGCCGACCACTGGGATAGGGGCTTAATCACAAGGAACAACAACAGCCTGTAATTATTGGAATCGAGAGTCTAGGTCAGTAGTCGGCAAACTCATTAGTCAACAGAGCGGCAAACCCTGGCTCGCGAGCCGCATGTGGCTGGCGATCTGCAGATTGCCGACCACTGGTGTAGAGAAATGTGATAGATATCTTGGAGTTAATTTTGTATCCTGCTACATTGCCGAATTCATTTATTAAGTATACTAATATTTTTATGGTGTGTTTTGGGTTTTCTTTGTACAGTATCATATCATCTGTGAATAAGGACAGTTTTACTTTTTCTTTTCCAAGTTGGATGCCTTTTATTTCTTCTTCTTGTCTAATTGCAGTGGCTAGTACTTCCAGTACTATATTGAACAGGAGTGGTGAGAGTGGGCATCCCTGTTCTTAGGGGAAATGGTTTTAGTTTTTGTCCATTGAGTATGATGTTGGCTGTGAGTTTGTCACATATGGCTTTTATCATGTTGAGGTATGGTCCTTCCATTCCCATCTTGCTGACAGTGTTTATCAAGAAAGGGTGCTGAATTTTGTCAAATGCGTTTTCTGCATCAATTAATATGACTATGTGATTTTTATCTCTCAATTTATTTATGTGATGTATCACGTTTATTGATTTGCGGATATTGTACCATCCTTGCATCCCAAGGATAAAACCTACTTGGTCATGATGTATGATCTTTCTGATGTACTGCTGGATCCAATTGCTAGAATTTTGTTGAGGATTTTGGCATCTATATTCATAAGGGATATTGGCCTGTAATTCTCTTTTATTGTGTTGTCTTTATCTGGTTTTGGTATTAGGGTGATTTTGGCTTCATAGAATGAGATTGGAAGTGTTCCTTCCTCTTGAATTTTTTGGAATAGTCTTAGGAGGATAGGTTTTATTTCTTCCTTGAATGTTTGGTAAAACTCCCCTATGAAGCCATCTGGCCCCGTGTTGTTGTTTGCTGGAAGCTTTTTGATGACTGCTTCAATTTCTTCCATGGTTTTCGGCCTATTCAGGTTTTTAGATTCTTCCTGATTTACTTTTGGAAGGTTATATCTTTCTAGGAATATGTCCATTTCCTCCAGGTTGTCTATTTTGTTGGAATAGAGTTGTTCATAGTATTTTTTAACAGTCCTTTGTATTTCTGTGGTATCTGTTGTTATTTTGCTTCTTTCATTTCTGATTTTGTTTATTTGGGTCCTCTCTCTTTGCTTCTTAGTGAGCCTGGCTAGAGGTTCATCAATCTTGTTTAGCCTTTATTATTTCCTTCCTTCTGGATACTGTGAGCTTTTCTTGTTGCTCTCTTTCTAGATATTTAAGTTGCAAGGTTAGATAATTGATTACCAATTTTTCTTGTTTTTTGAGGTAGGCCTGTAGAGCTATGAACTTCTCTCTCAGGACTGCTTTCATTGTGTCCATACATTTTGGATTGTTGTGTTTTCATTGTCATTTGTTTCCAGGATGCTTTTTATTTCTTTTTTTTTTTATCTCTTTGGTAACCCAATCATTGTTTAATATCATGCTATTTAACTTCCAAGTGTTTGATTTTTTTCATTGTTTTTATTGTAGTTGATTTCTAGTTTTATGCCATTGTGATCTGAGAACATGCTTGATATGATTTCTATCTTCTTGGAATTGAAGAGACTTTGCCTGTGTCCTAATATGTGATCTATCTTTGAAAATGACCCATGTGCACTGGAGAAGAATGTATATTCCATGGCTTTGGGGTGAAATGTTCTGAAGATGTCAATTAAGTCCATCTGATCTAGTGAGTCATTTAGAATTGCTGTTTCTTTGCTAAATTTTTTGTTTAGAGGATTTATCCAGTGGTGTCAGTGAGGTATTCAAGTCCCCTACTATGACTGTATTGGTATCTATCTCTCCCTTGATATCTTCCAGAAGTTGTTTTATGTATTTGGGTGCTCCTGTGTTGGGTGCATATATGTTTACTAAAGTTATATCTTCTTGGTGAATTCTCCCTTTAGTATTATGTAGTGGCCTTCCTTATCTCTTGTTATGGCCTTCACTTTGAGGCTTATTTTGTCAGATATAAGTATTGCAACCCCAGCTTTTTTTTCATTTCCATTTGCCTGAAATTTTTTTTTCCATCCCTTTATTCTCAGTCTATGTGAATCCTTTGTTCTGAGGTGGGTCTCTTGCAGACAGCAAATATATGGGTCATGTTTTCTTATCCATTCAGCTACCCTCTGTCTTTTGATTGGAGCATTTAATCATTTACGTTTAATGTTATTATTGTTAATACTTGTTTGTCCTCATTTTTATGCTTAATGTTTGTGTTTCTTCTTGCCTTTCTGTTTCTTCTTTTTACAGCAGTCCCTTTAGCATTTCATGCATTGCTGGCTTGGTGGTAATAAACTCTCTTCACCCTTTTTTGTCTGTGAAGCTCCTGATTCCACCTTTAATTTTGAATTATAGCCTTGCTGGTTATAGTATTCTTGGATTCAGTCCCTTGCTTTGCATCACTTTGTATATTTTATTCCATAAGCATTATTCTGAATTCTTTCTCTGATATGTTACTAGTCTCAATTTCATTTAACTCCCTTTCTGGTAATTCCTCTTTTTCTTTCCTTTGGGGATTGCTTTTTTATCTTCCCATGTGTCGCAGTAATGTTTTAATTGCAGCTCCATTTGCTTTGCTACCCAGATTCTTTTGGGGATGGTGGTACTGCTGTGATCTCTCAAGTTTCCTCAGCTTGGTAATCTAGCATAGCTCCCTATTTGAGCTATTTGGGTTCTCTTGATGTAGGCCTGCACACTTGAAATGCGCTACTGCAGGTTTGGAAGTCAGCAGCTGTAAAGGGGGGTGTCCCAATTTTTGCTGTCTTGTACCTTTGGTTGGAATTGCGTGTGCCTAGCGGGGATTTACAGTGACACCCAGGAACCATCTGTTGGGGTGGTGGGGCTCGGGGGGCCTGTGCTCTGGAAAACGTGACTGTGGTGTCCAGAGTTCTGTAGTTTTGGGCTGGGCAGACTCAGCTTTTGCTGCTGCCGCTGTGGTTGGATACACACACCCCCAGTGGCAGCTCACAGGGGCACCCACGGTCCATTTGCCAGCAGGGTGTACTGACGCACTCTGACGGGCCCTGGCACTGAAGCCATGGGATTGCAGTGTCTGTGGGCAGGTATCCCAGAAGAGGGAATTCAGCGTTTCTAGAGCCCAGCAGTGCACCCCTGTTTGTATAAGTGCATGCCCAGCAGGGGCTCACAGCAACGCCCAAGGGCTGCCTGTGGATGGATGGGCTTGGGAGGCCTGCACACTGGAAAAGCGTGTGACTGTAGTGTCCAGAGTTCTGAAGCTGTGGGGTGGTAAGACTCAGTTTTTGCTGCTGCACCTGTGGTTGGCTAGGCATGCGCTCCCAGTGGTGGCTCACAGGGGCACCCGTGGTGCATTTGCCAGTGCAGCTCACTAAAGCACTCTAAAGGGCCCTGGCACTGAAGCCACGTAATTGAGGCATCTGTGGGCAGGTGTCCAGGATGAGTGAATTCAGAATTTCTACTTCAGGAGGGAGTGTGTCTCTGTTTGTCCAAGATCGCAAGCAGCCGGGGATCACAGTGGCTCCCCAGAGCCCCCTGTGGATAGATGTTCTCAGGGGGCCTGCTCCTTGGAACTGTGCAACTCTGGAAGTGCCTTTGAAGGCTCAGAGCTCTGACGCACTCTGAGGGGCCCTGGCACTGAAGTTGTGCAGCAGCTCCCCAGAGCGCCCTGTGGATAGATGGGCTCAGGGGGCCTGCTCCTTGGAAATGCATGACTGTGGCAGTGCCTTTGCCATCGCAGAGCTCTGATGCACTCTGAGGGTCCCTGGCACAGCTGGGTTGTCTGTGGGAAGTTATTCAGGAAGAGGGAATTCAGAATTTCTAATGCAGTGTAGCTTGCCCTTGTCTGTACAGAATCACACCCAGTGGGGGTTCACAGTAGCTCCCAAAAGCTGCCTGTGGAATGGTGTGCCCTGGGAGTCTGCACACTGGAAACGAATGGATGTGGTGTCTGGATGTCTGCCACTGGGGAGGGGGGAAGTTGCATTTACTGCTGTGGGAGCAGTGCACTTTTGTAGGTGGAGGTCCCAGGGTCCTCGGGTCTGTGAGTGGGGCAGCAGGATTTTGGCTGGAGTGGCTGCCAGGTCGGGGGCAGTGTCCAAGGCCTGTCTGGGTGGTGGTGCTGATGAGTTCCTAGAAGAGCCCGCTCTCCCCTTCAAGATGGTATGGGCTCTGTGCAGAGTCCCGCAGTTCGGGGAGTGCCCACAGTGGTGGTAGTCTTTCCCTGTCCAAGAGAGTCTGGTCGGCCAGCCCCTACTGCTCCTGCTGGATTTAACTGTCTCTCACTCCCTCACACACACACCACACACATACACACACTCTCCTTTCATCCCCTCACTCACTCCCAACCTCTCCTTCACCTCTGTCCTGCCAGCCATCATCTTTTTTTCTCTGTACCACCATTTGTAATCCAATCATCTGCTGGATACATTTTAAAAACTTAAAAGGTGAGGGTTTTGCACAAAGAAATACAAAGAAAGACTTTAATTTATTTAAGAAACAATAACTTTATTTGAAGAAACCATAAAACTTGAACATAAAAACTTAAGTGAACTTTTTGCAAGGTCAATATGGTAATATGCATGCTCAGCATGGTGACCAGGGGAAGTCACCCCATGGCTATGAGGAACGCAGTCCAGTCTCAGTTTTTGCTGGGACCCAGGGTGAGCTTGTCAAAGATATGTTCTGCCAGGCTGGATTCCAGAGCTCCCATCTTGGGTAGGTTGATGATATGGTCCCCCAACTCTTCGATGAACTTCACCTTCTCGCCAGGTAGTAAAGCTTCAGGAAGTTACACACATGGGCATCCTTCTTCTCGGTGGTCAACTGGTGCAGATTGAGCAGGCTCTGGTTCACTCTCTTCATCAGGTGCAGGGCGCACTCCATGGCGCTCAGGCCACTCTCCCAGTTCTCTTCCTCAGGCTTGCTGATGTTGCGCAGGCAGATAAGGCCCCTGCGCTGGTTCTGCACCCACATCAGCTTCTCCGCATGTTCCCTCTCCTTGTTTGACTGTGGAAGGAAGAACTGGCTGAAGTGATTCAAGGCCACATCATCACGATCAAAGTAAAAGGCCACAGAAGATACATGTAGGAGGTATGGAGCTCCAGGTTTATCTGGTTGTTAATGGCAGCTTTGCATTCGGGGTGGTAGTTTTGTCGCACAGATGAGAGTGTAGGGATCGCCAAGGCTAGCAGCACGGGTGTGGGGGTGGGGCCCCAAGACCAAGGCAGCGTGGACACTGGAGCTGGAGCTATGGGGTCAGCCTTGGAGTGTCCCAGGAGTGAGTGAGCAACCAATGTGGCCAGAGAGGGTTGTGCTGTTTTCCAGTGTTAGGCTACAGGCAGTTGACAATTGGCTCTGAGTTAGTACCTGAAGACAGAAAATGGGACTGGAAGATGGGAGATAGAGCAGTTACTTGTGAGTGTTGAGATAGAGGGGAGAGGGAAAAGGGGGGGATAATGCCTTACTGAGGCAGGTGGGGAGGGAAATAGGGAGGCCATAAGGGGGGCTCAAGTGGGCAGTGAACCATGGACATGTGCCAGGTTCCATCATAGCCTGGATGAGGCAGGGAAAATCTACCCTGAGCACCAGACATTTGACGTTTTAAATTTTGCAATAATATTTCAATCTTGCAGGAACTTTATCTGTCCTCTAGTTGTTTCCTTCTGTGGTCAACATTTTTTATTTTATTTTATAAATCCATTTTCTTCCCTTAAAATTCTGACAATATGAATTTGAATTTTTGGTAAAATTCTCTTTTGTTTCCTGTATTTTATGTGGGTCTCTCCCCCCCGCCACCCCGAAATGAAGTAGTTCTGTGTGTTCATTGTGGTCTTCTCCTGTACCTTCCTCAGACATCTGGAAAACCTTTGTTCATTTATATTTATGGATAAAAGACTTATTTGATCAACCTAGGTAATTAGTATGCATCTGATCTAGAATTGTGATTTCCATTTCACTACTAGACTTCTGTTCCAAATGGCCAGGTGGAGTGTGTCAGTTATTCAGTGTTTTTTTGTTTTGTTTTGTTTTTCCTTTGGGGATACATGGCATGGAGGTTACAGGTACCAAAACAAGTATGATATTTCTGACCTTGGAAGACTAGTGCTTTTTTTCTTCTTTGTAGATGTTTCCTATAGTTTCCCTTCTCTCCAGGTCTGCTATTATCTTATATTCATTCACTGTCTTAGAATGTAGTTTAGTATGATTAAAGGGGTACAAAACTACAGGTGTTTACTGTCCTATGTAAGTAGGGGTGGGGAGGGTTAGAGCTGAGCAAGGTAAAACAGATCTGCAGTTCACAGAGTAGCTCTTTAATCTCACAGTTGACCAAGGACCCTCGTTGCAATTTCATTTACTGCTCTTAAGGTTTCTCTGAATGTGCCCAGGTTTTTTATTGCAAATGTGTCAAGTTCTCTGAATTAACCATTCTTATAGCCTCTGCTTATCCTGTCTTTAAAGAATGCCTCACAATTTCTGGTCTCATGATGGCATCCTTTCTTGTGTGTGTGTGTATGTATATGTGTGCAGATAATTGTGTTTAGTTTACCAACATGATTCAGTTACCTTTTTAAACTATTTTTTTCTTTTTTTAACTTTATTGTTGAATGTATTACATAAGTCCCCTTTTCCCGCATTGACCTCTTCTAGCCCACTCCCACCTCCCTCCAGGCCCCCATCAACCCACTGTCTGTGTCCACCAGTTATGCATATATGCATACAAGTTCATTGATTGATCTCTTCCCACCCACCCTCTCCTGCCTTCCTTCTGAGGTTCAACAGTCTGTTCCATACTTCTATGTCATTAGGTCTATTTTTCATCATCAGTTTATTTTGTTCTTAAATTCATTTATGAGTGAGGTCATGTGATACTTATCTTTCTCTGACTAGCTTATTTCACTTAGCATAATGCTCTCCAGGTTCATCAAGGCTGTTGCAAATGGTAAGAGTTATTTTTTAACTACTTAAAAATAAAATAACCACTTTCTGAATAGTCAATACAATAGCAGATTTCAAAAAACCTCAGAGTTCTCTTGCAGACAACCATTGGGTATTATTTGTTATAATCAGGAAAAGAAAAAGAATTAAAAAGAAGAGATCATAGTCATGTTAGGAAGAATCATAGAGTGAAGAAACTTTAGAAACATATTCCTTAGTAGCACATTATTTTTGGACATAGAACATTTACCAAGATAAACCATATTCTGGGATTCCACACAAGGTTCAATAAATATAATGTTGTTCATATAATGCGAGAAATGTTCTCTGATCACAGTGAAATTCGATTAGAAATCATTAACATAAAGATATCTAAAAACACTCAAATAATTGGAAGCTATTGATACATTTTCAAACAACACAAACATTGAAAAATAAATTATGAAAACAAAAGCACAGCCTATCAACATTTGTAGGTTAAAGCAGTACTTGCATGTCAATTCATAGTACTAAATTCCTATATTAGAAAAGAAAGGTCTCAAATCCATTATTTGTCTAACTTTTTATTTTATTTTATTTTATTTTCTTCTTCACATGAAGTTTTATTTATTTTTTAAATTTATTTATTTTTTTAATTGTTTGAAGTATTACAAATAGTAATACATATGTCTCCTTTTTTTTCCCCCATTGACTTCCCCCCGGCCTCCCCTTCCCCCCAGTACATGCCTTTACCTGCCCCCCCCCCCAGTGTTTTTTATCCATTGGTTATGCTTATATGCATGCGTACAAGTCCTTTGATTGATCTCCTACAGCCACCGCCCCC
Source organism: Plecotus auritus (assembly GCF_963455305.1). Classification (NCBI taxonomy): domain Eukaryota; kingdom Metazoa; phylum Chordata; class Mammalia; order Chiroptera; family Vespertilionidae; genus Plecotus; species Plecotus auritus. The sequence goes on from NC_137784.1 coordinate 60,857,749, forward strand.
CCAACCGCAACCTCCTCTGCCTTCCCACAGTAGTTTGACAGGCTGTTCAATGCTTTTTTGCCTCTGTATCTATTTTTTCCCCATTTCATTTTTTTAAAAAAATCTTGCCTCTGCAGACTAGAAATAAACATATAATAACAAAAAATGATTGAGTCCCAATTTCCATGTCCAACAGTTCTGAGTCCCCGTTTCAATGTCAAACAGTTCCTTAAGTGTACATGTCAGCAATGATATCTGGATGGTGGGCACATGGTGGCAATGCAGGTCCGACCCTCTCTGGTTTGGTCCTAGGCAAGCTGCTGCATCGCACAGCTGCTGACTGCTAGCGTGACAAGGTGTCGTCAGCGTCTTCCATCTCTGGACTGTTTCTCCTCTTGTCTTTGTGGTTGGAGCAGACCTGTCAATTCCTCTCTGTTGCAGGAATCCACATGGTCTTGGAGTTGTTTTCTGAAAATATACAAACATATTCTCGACCAAAAGTTAATAAAGGAATCTTTTCTATATAATTGATTTGGGATCCTTTTTATTTTTGCCCAAACGATTTTCCTTTGTCTTATTTAGACACCATGTGTGTTTTTCATGGGTGTCTTGCTGTTAGCATTACAAATGAAAACTAATTTTGTAAAGTAAAAGTTTTCTAGATGTAATTTACTTATAGGATATTTTTCCTTACATGATATTACCCTTCTATCCCCCCTATTTTGATTAATGGAGGCTTTTGTAACTTTTATAATGCAGTCTTGATAACTTTAAATTTTAATTTTTTGCACAAAAATATGACTGCTTTAGTTTCATTGCATGTTTAGGAATTTTACCCTGAGATGAACTACCAATAGAAATATTAGTTACCACATTAGGAACGGCTTTTTGTCCAGTACAATTAAATTTTCTTGAATATTCACTTATTTCAATTAGCCTATTTAAATTAATCTGAAAACTTGATTATTATTTTACTGTCAAATTTAATACTCTACCAAAAATCTTAATTTACCCTGTAAATATTAGTGGAAAGGATTATTTGCATTCTTGAGTAGGCCCTGAGCATTCCTGGTGCTAGGCTGGATTTAGATATAGGGCAGCTGCTGTCGGCCAAGTCTCTGTCTGTTACCTGGGTCCCAATTCGAGCTGGGCCAAGTCACTGTCTGTCACCTGTGTCCCGATCTGAGCTGGGCGTGGGAAGCAAAGCAGCCATGGGGGCAGGAGACCTCCCTCAGACGGGGTGAGGTTTCAGGCCCCTGCAAGGTTGGGGGGGTGAGGGTCTGTGCCCCACCTCTGTTGATCCCCAAGTTCTCTCCTGATGGGCCCTCTGCAACTGTGCCTGTCTTAGGTTGTTCCTTCCCTGAGGAATCTTACCCATCTCTGGCTAACCAGTCATCCTCCGGGGCCAAGCAGGGTGATGTGAGGTTCAGTTCTGTCTCCTTGGTAGCCTATGGCCCCGTGGCCTCCACGCCCAGTACCTGCCTTGGGATCCCCTGGCCTGCTGGCGGGGCCTCAGCACTGATCACATATCTCGGGGAGCTCAGGTTTCTTCTCCAGGGAGGGCCCAGCTCACATGATTGGGTGAGAGACAGATCCATTGTACCAGCCACCACGAGGCTTCAAGCTCAGCATGAACAGAAAGCTTAGGCAACAGCTGAGGGCAATTGGATTGTGAGAAGAGGGTCCCTCTTGGCACAAAAGGCAAGAGGGGTCAATATAGAATGCTCAAGTGCCTTCCCAGCACCTTTATTTCTTCTGAAAGGGATTATATCCTTTCATGTCCTTTTTTTTTTTTTTTTTAATTGCTGCCAAACATTCCAAGAATTAGTTTGTAAGTTTGTTTGGGATAATTGTACAATATGCTGTTGTAAAATATCTAAAATTTAATGACATTGTAGAATAATATCATGTAAGGATATTCTTTGCTCTAGGCCATGGCAATTAAATTTCAAACTGGCTGTCAGTTTCTTTTTGTAACCTTATATAAACTTTGTCAGGGAGGCAAAAACACAAGTTATTCCCCCATAACCCCCCACCCCCTACTTATGTCCCACCCCCTTGTTGTCTGTGTCCATTGATTAGGCTCATATGCATGCACACAAGTCCCTTGGTTGATCTCTCCCCTTTACCCCCACCCTCCCCTACCTTCCCTGTGGTATGACATGCTGTTTGACGTTTCTCAGTCTCTGGATTTGTTCTTGTTCATCATTTTATGCCTTTCATTATATTCCACAAATGAGTGAGATCATGTGATACTTATCTTTCTCTGCCTGGCTTATTTCACTTAACATAATACTCTCCATCTCCATCCATGTTGTTGCAAATGATAGGAACTCCTTCTTTTTTACCGCAGCATAGTATTCCATTGTGTAGATATACCACAGTTTTTTAATACACTCATCTGCTGATGGGCATTTAGGCTGTTTCCAAATCTTAGCTATGGTGAATTGTGCTGCTATGAACATAGGGGTGCATATATTCTTTCTGATTCGTGTTTCTAGTTTCTTGGGATATAGTCCTAGAAGTGGGATCACTGGGTCAAAAGGGAGTTTCATTTTTAGTTTTTTGAGGAAACTCCATACTGTTCTCCACAGTGGCTGCACCAGTCTGCATTCCCACCAGCAGTGCACGAGGGTTCCTTTTTGTCCACATCCTCACCAGCACTTGTCATTTGTTGATTTGTTGATAATAGCAAATCTGACAGGTGTGAGATGGCACCGATTTTTTGTTTTGATTTGCATCTCTCTGATGATTAGTGACTTTGAGCAGGTTTTTATATGTCTCTTGGCCTTCCTTCTGTCTTCTTTTGAAAAGTGTCTATTTAGATCAGTTGCCCATTTTTTGATTGGGTTGTTTATCTTCTTTTTGTTGAGTGGCATGAGTTCCCTGTAAATGTTGGAGATTAAACCCTTATCATTGATATCATTGGCAAATATGTTCTCCCATGCAGTGGGCTTTCTTGTTGTTTTATTGATGGTTTCCTTTGCTGTGCAAAAGCTTTTTATTTTGATGTAGTCCCATTTGTTTATTTTCTCTTTAGTCTCCATTGCCCTAGGAGCAGTATCAGTGAAGAAGTTCCTTCAGCATATGTCTGAGATTTTTCTGCCTGTGGATTCCTCTAGTATTTTTATCGTTTCCTGTCTTATGTTTAAGTCCTTTATCCATTTTGAGTTTATTTTTGTGTATGGTGTAAGTTGGTGATCTAGCTTCATTTTTTTGCATGTGTCTGTGCAATTTTCCCAACACCATTTGTTGAAGAGACTGTCTTGACTCCATTGTATGTTTGTGCCTCCTTTGTCAAATATTAATTAAGCATAGTGATTTGGGTCAATTTCTGGGTTCTCTATTCTATTCCATTGATCTATATGTCTGTTCTTGTGCCAGTACCAGGCTGTTTTAAGAACAGTGTCTTTGTAATACATCTTGATATCTGGTGTTGATATCCCACCTACTTTGTGATTCTTTCTCAGGATTGCTGCAGCTATTCTGGGTCTTTTTTTATTCCAGATAAATTTTTGGAAAGTTCGTTCTAGGTCTGTGAAATATGTCTTTGGTATTTTAATGGGAAGTGCATTGAATTTATAGATTGCTCTGGGTAGTATGGACATTTTGATGATGTTGATTCTACCAATCCATGAACATGGTATGTTCTTCCATCTGTTTATGTCTTCCTCTATCTCTTTTTTCAGTGTCATGTAGTTTTCCGTGTATAGGTCTTTTACCTCCTTTGTTAAGTTTATTCCTAGGTATCTTAATTTTTTTGGTGCGATGGTAAATGGGATTGCTTTAGTCTCTCTTTCTGTAAGATCATTATTGGTATATAGAAATGCCATAGATTTCTTGGCATTAATTTTGTATCCTGCTACATTGCCGAATTCATTTATTAAGTCTAGTAATTTTTTGATGGAGTCTTTAGGGTTTTCTATGTACAGTATCATGTCATCTGCGAATAAGGACAGTTTTACTTCTTCTTTTCCAATTTGGATGCCTTTTATTTCTTCTTCTTGTCTGATTGCAATGGCTAGTACTTCCAGCACTATATTGAACAGGAGTGGTGAGAGTGGGCATTCCTGTCTTGTTCCTGTTCTTAGGGGAAATTGTTTTAGTTTTTGCCCATTGAGTATGATGTTGGCTGTGGGTTTGTCATATATGGCTTTTATTATGTTTAGGTATGATCCTTCTATTCCCACCTTGCTGAGTGTTTTTATCAAGAAAGGGTGTTGGATTTTGTCAAATGCTTTTTCTGCATCAATTGATATGACTATGTGGTTTTTATCTCTCAATTTGTTTATGTGATGTATCACGTTCATTGATTTGCGAATATTGTACCATCCTTGCATCCCTGGGATAAATCCTACTTGGTCATGGTGTATGATCTTTCTGATGTACTGCTGGATTCGATTTGCTAGAATTTTGTTGAGGATTTTGGCATCTATATTCATGAGGGATATTGGCCTGTAATTCTCTTTCATTGTGTTATCTTTATCTGGTTTTAGTATTAGGGTGATGCTGGCTTCATAGAAGGAGCTTGGAAGTGTTCCTTCCTCTTGAATTTTCTGAAATAGTCTGAGGAGGATAGGTTTTAGTTCTTCCTTGAATGTTTGGTAAAACTCCCCTGTGAAGCCGTCTGGCCCCGGGCTTTGGTTTGCTGGGAGCTTTTTGATGACTGCTTCAATTTCTTCCATAGTTATTGGCCTATTGAGATTTTTAGAATCTTCCTGAGTGAGTTTTGGAAGGTTGTATTTTTCTAGGAATGTGTCCATTTCCCCCAGGTTGTGTAGTTTGTTAGAATAGAGTTGTTCATAGTATTTTTTAACAATCCTTTGTATTTCGGTGGGGTCTGTTGTTATTTCACCTCTTTCATTTCTGATTTTGTTTATTTGGGTCCTCTCTTATTGCTTCTTGTTGAGCCTGGCTAGAGGTTCATCAATCTTGTTTATCCTTTTGAAGAACCAGCTCCTGGTTTTGTTATTCTTTTGTATTGTTTTTTTCATCTCTATGTCATTCATTTCTACTTTGATCTTTATTATGTCCTTCCTTCTGCTCACTGTGGGCTTTTCTTGTTGCTCTCTTTCTAATTCTTTGAGTTGTTGAGTTAGATCATTTATTAGCATTTTTTCTTGTTTTTTGAGGTAGGCCTGTAGAGCTATAAACTTCCCTCTCAGGACTGCTTTCATTGTTTTTCATAGCAATTGCATTGTTGTGTTTTTATTGTCATTAGTCTCCAGGATGTTTTTAATTTCTTCTTTGATCTCGTTGCTCACCCAATCATTGTTTAATAGCATGCTATTCAGCTTCCATGTGTTTGAATTTTTTGGAATGTTTTTATTATAGTTTATTTCTAATATTATGCCATTGTGGTCTGAGAAAATGCTTGATATGATTTCAATCATTTTAAATTTGGGGAGACTTTGCTTGTGACCCAGTATGTGATCTATTTTTGAAAATGTCCCATGTGCACTTGAGAAGAACGTGTATTTCATGGCTTTGGGGTGAAATGCTCTGAAGATGTCAATTAGGTCCATTTGATCTAGTGCATCATTTAGAATTGCTGTTTCTTTGCTGATTTTTTGTCTATAGGATTTATCCAGTGATGTCAGTGGTGTATTAAAGTCTCCTACTATGATTGTATTGTTGTCAGTCTATCCCTTGGTGTCTTCCAGGAGTTTTTTTATGTATTTGGGCGCTCCTGCATTGGGTGCATATAAGTTTACCAGAGTTATATCTTCTTGTTGAATTGCTCCCTTTAGTATTATGTAGTGGCCTTCCTTATTTCTTGTTATGGCCTTTACTTTGAGGTCTATTTTATCAGATATAAGTATTGCAACCACAGCTTTTTTCTCATTTCCATTTGCTTGAAAAATGTTTTTCCATCCCTTCACTCTCAGTCTGTGTGAATCCTTTGCTTTCAGGTGGGTCTCTTGTAGACAGCAAATATATGGATCATGTTTTCTTATCCATTCAGCTTCCCTATGTCTTTTGAATGGTGCATTTAATCCATTTACGTTTAATGTTATTATTGACAAGTACATGTTTGTTGTCATATTTTTCCTTAGTGTTTGTGTTTCTTTTTGCCTTTCTCTTTCTTCTTTTTACAGCAGTCCCTTTAGCATTTCTTGCATTGCTGGCTTGGTAGTGATAAACTCTCTTAGCCCTTTTTTGTCTGTGAAGCTCCTGATTCCACCTTCAATTTTGAATGATAGCCTTGCTGGGTATAGTATTCTTGGATTCAGACCCTTGCTTTGCATCACTTTGTATATTTCATTCCATTCCCTTCTGGCCTGGTGTGTTTCTGTTGAGAAATCCATTGATATTCTAATAGGAGATCCCTTGTAGGTAACTTTCTGTCTCTCTCTGGCAGCCTTTAAGATTCTTACTTTGTCATTGGTGTTCGCCAATTTTATTATGATGTGTCTTGGTGTTGGTCTTTTGGGGTTCAACTTTTTTGGGACTCCATGTACTTCTTGGACTTGCATAGTTTTTTTCTTGCCAATATTAGGGAAGTTTTCTGTCATTATTTCTTCAAATAGGTTTTCTATTCCTTGCTTCTCTTCCTCTCCTTCTGGTATCCCTATTATTCTAATATTGTTTCGTTTTGTGTTGTCCCACAGCTCCCTTAGGCTCTCCTCTTGCTTTTTAAGTCTTCTTTCCAGTTGCTGCTGTGTTTGTGTGTTATTTCCTACCTTGTCTTCTAATTCGCTGATGCGGTCCTCAGCCTCTTCTAGTCTACTGTTTAAGCCTTCTAATGTGTTCTTTATTGAAGCTATGTCGTTCTTCATCTCCTCTTGGTTTCTTTTCATGTTGGTGACATTCTCATTCAGCTCCTTATAGTTCTCATTGAGTTGTGTGTATTTGTCATTGAGTTGTGTGTATTTGTCATCCATCCATTTAAACATACTTATAACCATTACTCTGAATTCTTTCTCTGTTAAGCTGCTAGCTTCAATTTCATTTAATTCCCTTTCTGGTGATTCCTCTTTTTCTTTCCTTTGGAAGTTGCTTTTGTGTCTCCCCATGTTTTCCTGTAATGTTTTAATTGTAGATCCAATTGCTTTGCTACCTAGGTTCTTTTGGTGATGGTGCTACTGGTGTAATCTCTCAGTTCTCCTGGGCTTGGTAATCTATTGTAGCTCCCTACTTGAGCTATTTGGGTTTTCTTGATATAGGCCTGCAAGCTTGAGAGGCACAACTTCCGTGTCTAGAAGTCAGCAGCCGTGAAGGGGAGTATCCCAATTTTTGCTGTCTTGCACCCTTAATTGAAATCACGCGTGCCCAGTGGGGACTCACAGTGGCACCAAGGAACTGTCTGTTGGGGTGATGTGGCTCAGGGGGCCTGCCCTCTGGACAGGTATGACTGTGATGCCCAGAGTTCTGTAGTTATGGGGTGGGTAGACTCAGCTTTCGCTGCTGCACCTGTGATGGATAGGCGCTTACTCCCAGTGGCGGCTCACAGGAGCACCCGCAGTAAGTTCGCCAGCGAGGCCCACTGAAGCACTCTGAAGGGCCCTGGCGGTGTAGCTGTGTAATTGAGGTTCCTAGCTTCTAAAGATATCTCTTTAGGGCAGATCCTATGGCCTTTGGTAGTATTCAGGTTCCATGGTGTTATTCAGGATGAGATCTGGGTGTGGCTATATTGGTTGCCTGGAGACTGGAGGGAGGGGCTATCTCTCAGAAGGAAATGGTGACAGGGCTTAGATATGACTCAGCACCAGACTCGCTTCCACCTTTCCTGGACTGTCTGCTGCCTACACTCCCCAGATTCCACAAGCCTACCCCTTCTTCTGCACCTCTGCCATAGGTAAGTGTCTTTATCCTAAAGATCCTACGAACTAGGTTTAGTGGAGAAAGGCACAGGCCCCAGCGCGAGGAGGGACCACGTCTCTGCAAGTTCCTCTCTTGCCGGCACTGTGCTGTCCGGCAGCTCTTCAGGGCTGCCTTTGAGCTTAGATCCCAAATCCAGGCTCCAAAGTCTACAATCCCCTACCTCCCGCAGTCCCTTGGACCCCCCCCCCTTTTTTTTTTCCAGTCAGATGCTTTGCCTGTCCTCAGGGACGTGGCTTAGCGCCATGTAGTTTCTCCCCAACCTTCTGGGAACAGAGGTCTGGCAGAATCTACTGCCTAGATCTTTGATTTTACCTTTATCGGGGGATCTCTGCCCTTCCCAGCTGCAAACTGTCTCACCAGCTGCGCCTCCTTCACCAATTTGGGCTGGATTCCACTCGTTTCAGCTGCTCCCTCTATTTGCTCCGGGACAAGGCTCAGGACACATCCGTCTATTCTGCTGCCATTTTGTCTCCCCCTCCACCCCTGGACATTTAAGGTCGCCTAAAATGCTGCTTGCAATCTTCAGCCCCTATACTCATTCCAATCCATTCCTGGCTGCGTCGCTAGCCGGAGACCGAAGAGGGACGGGAAGATCAGGGATTTCGCCAGTTTGGATCCTTGGCCTATTCCACACTTTCCCCCCCATTAAATCCAGAACCCGTGACATGATAATCAAGAAAAAGATCCCAGTTCCGCTCCTGACCTTCAATTTTGAATGATAGCCTTGCTTTGCATCATTTTGTGTACTTCATTTGATTACCTTCTGGCCTGATGTGTTTCTGGTAATAAATCAGTTGATAGTCTAATGGGAGACCCCTTATAGGTAACTTTCTGTCTCTCTGTGGCAGCCTTTAAGATTCTTTCTTTGTTGTTGCTGTTTGCCAATTTAATTATTATGTGTCTGTGTAGGTCTTTTTGGCTTCATCTTGTTTGGGACTCTGTGCGCTTCTTAAACTTGTGTGAGTTTTTTTTCTTCCCAATATCAGGGAAGTTTTCTGTTAGTATTTCTTCAAACAGGTTTTCTATTCCTTCTAAGTTTCCTATCCTTCTGGCAGCCCTATTACGCAGATGTTGTTTTGTTTCATGTTGTGCAAAGCTCCCTTAGGCTCTCCTCCTGCTTTATAAGTGCTTTTCCCAGTTGCTGCTCTACTTGGGTGTTTTTTCCTACCTTGTCTTCTACATCTCTGATGTGGTCCTTGGCTTCTTCTAGTCTAGTGTTGATAATTTTCATTGTGTTATTTATTCCAATTTTGTCACTCTTCATTTACTCCTGGTTCTTCTTCATTTCTTCTTGATTCTTACTCATGTTGTTGAATTTGTCTTCCATCCTTTTCAGCGTCCTTATGACCATTGCTCTGGATTCTTTCTCTGACAAATTGCTTGCCTCCATATTGTTTACTTCTTATTCTGGTAATTCCTCCTTATCTTTCATATGGGGGCTGTTTCATTGTCTCCCAATTTTTGCTCTTCTCAGTGTGTCTGGTTATGTGGCCCGCTCTCTACCATGTTAAACGAAAGACACAAAATATAACTCAACAAGAAACAACACTGAGGGAAAAAACACACGAATGTATTCACAACACTGATAACCCCAATAAAAGTGACCACCATGGAAAAGAGAATTAGGGGAGAGAAAAGAGCACAAAAATTATGTTGAGAAAAGGAAAAAAGGTAAGAGAGGAAAGAAAAAGAAGAAAAAAGAAGGGAAAAATATACATATATGGGGATAAAACTCCACAAAACAAAGAAATAAACCAAAAGCACAAACAACAGACACCCCGAACAAAATAGGGGAACTGAATCTTTAGAGGAAGAGATTATTTCCAGAAAGTAAGGTAAAGGAATTGAATTAATGGCTGAATTGCCACGGTTCAATATAAAGGAGGAAGAAAGAGAATGAGTGGATAGAAGAAAAGTAAAAAATACAAATAATCAATAAATCAAATAAATTGACAAAAAATGTCCCTTTTAATCTATCTATCTATCTATCTATCTATCTATCTATCTATCTATCTCCATCTATTTTTTGGAAAAGAAGAATAGAGTAGAGAGCAAATAGGTTTGAGTTTGGTGAGTGAAACTAGTTAAGCAATTAGGAGAAGAAGAAAGCAAGAGAGGAGAGGAAAAACAATAGTATAAAAAATGGCTATCAAAGAAAAAGAAAAGAGAAGGGTGCATGGACTTGGAGCAGGGGAAAGGAAATTAGATATATGAGTAAACCAACAGATTCTACTATAATAGTAATGCGTCGATAAAGCAGATAAAGACGATCAATTTTTAACAAGGGGTTAAAAGAAAGGAGAGAGAAAAACTAAATCAGGAACAGGAGAAGAGAAACAGGATGAAAAAGGGATAAATGAGAAAGAAAAGGTTGGCAGAAAAGAAAAAAATTAGATAAAGTAAAATAACGATGAAAAATAAAAATAGATTGAAGAACACCAATCCATAAAAATAAAAGGTTTAAAAATAAATAAAATAAAGAAAAAAAATAATTTTCCTTTAAGTAAAAGATAAAAAATAAAAAAGTGAAGTAGTGAAGTGTCATTCGCTTCAGCTGAGTTTTAATGCCCCATGGGCGCTGGTTTAAGACCCCTCTCTACTGTTCCATCTGACACTTGCGAGTTTCCTGTTAGGTAGTCAACACTGTGTTGAAGTTCCCAGCAATCCACTGCTCCTCTGTATCTATCTCCACAGCCTTGGTTTCAGGCAGGCAGGACCAATCTTCCCGCTTTGCTTTTATGCCTGCTTTCAGTCGTATTTACACAGTGTCTATTTCTGACATGGTCTCTAGGTGGGGGTGTTTCTATGTTAGTTCTGGGACCAAATGGCCCCTCAGCCCAGTCCCCAAGGGCTCCCTAGGGGTATTCAGATTCCTTGTTCCCCAGCAGAGCTCAAGGCTAGATGTGGCTGTGCTAGTTGCCCTGCAGGTGCTGCCATGAGAGGCTGGCACTTCAGAAGAAAAATGGCTGTTTAGGATTGGAGGGACCAGAATGTCCCAGAGCTGGATTCCTGGTCACCTCTACCTATCTTGCTCCCCAGCCTCCACAAAACTGCACCTCCACCTGCACTGCAGCCTTGGTGAGTGTTTGTAATTGAAAGATCCTATGTACTGGGTTTAGCAAGTAAAATCAAGGAAAATATAAATGCAGAGCACTCGCACAGCTACACAGCTCTCTCCTGCCGGCGCTGCGCGGCCAATGCAGAACTTCCAGCTGCCTTTCTGGGTGCAGCCTCCAATGGCTGTGGACTGAGATCTAGATTCCCTGGCTGCCAGAAGCCCTGTGGATCCCCTTCCACAGATGAATATTACACATGTCACCAAGGGATGCAGACTTGGTGCAGCACAGTTTCCTTTTGACATTTTCATCCCAGTAGTCAGGCTTCTCTCTCTCTAGCCCAGATCCCTGATAGTACCTTTCTCCAGGCCACCTCTGACCTTTCCGCCCATGGATTGTCTCCCCAGCTGTGTTTAATTCACCAGTGTTATCTGATTCAGCTGTTTCTTCTGTCTGCTCCATGAGAAGGCTCAGGACACATCGGCCTACTCAGCCACCATTTTGTCTTGCTCCAGAAAAACTTTTTAGGAGCCCACAGCCAGGGAGGCTGGAGTCTTGGTGTTCGTGGGTTCACGGCCAAGGCAGCAGGTCCCAGGTAGGTGTAGCTGTAGGGTCCCAGGTTGTGCTCAAGAGCACCCTGTGTGGAGGTGAGGCTGAGCTCCCAGTCACAGCAGCTCTCCCCTTCAAGATGGCATGGCCTCTGCAGTAGAGCTACCTACCCCGGGGAGGGATTGTAGTGGTTGCAGAGGCTACCTGGCTAGGGGAGCATGGTCCACAAGCCCCCAAAAGGCCTGCAGGATCTAACTGTCCCTCACTCACACACTCACATGCCCCACACGTCCACACACTCCCCTTTCGCTCCCTCACTCACTGACACTCTCTTCTTCACTGCCATCCTGTCGGCCTCCATCTTGAAGACCCAGATCTCTTGTTATTTTGATGATGGTTTCTTTTGCCATATGATGGCTTTTTATTTTCATATAGTCCCATTTTTTTTTCTTCTTAGTTTCCATTATCCTAGGAGATAGATCAGTAAGCATATTGCTATAAGAGATGTATGATAGTTTAGTACCTATAGTTTCTTCTAGGACTTTTATTGTTTCACATCTTACATTTAAGACTTTTATCCATTTTGAGTTTATTCTTGTGTATGGTGTAAGTTGGTGGTCTAGTTTCATTTTTTTTTGCATGTACCTGTCCAATTTTCCCAATATCATTTATTAAAAAGACTGTTTCTGCTCCAATATATACTCTTGCCTCCTTTGAAAATATTAATTGAGCATAGTGGTTTGGGTCCATTTCTAGATTCTCTGTTCTGTTCCATTTATCTATATGCCTGCTCTAGTGCCAGTTCCAGGGTGTTGTGAGTACAGTGGCTTTGTAGTATAACTTGATATCTCGTATTGTGACTCCTCCAACTTTGTTCTTTGTTCTAAAGATTGCTGCATTTATTCGGGTCTTTTTTGGTATAATATAAATTTTTGGAGTGTTTATTCTAGGTCTGTGAAATAGGCTGTTGGTATTTTAATAGGGATTACATTGAATATGTAGATTGCTTTGGGTAGTATGGACATTTTAATGATGTTGATTCTACCAATCCATGAAAATGATATATTCTTCCATTTGTTTATATCTTCCTTTGTCTCTTTTTTCAACATCCTGTAGTTTTCAAGTACATTTTTTTTTTACATCCTTGGTTAAATTTATTCCTAGATATCTTAATATTTTTTGCAATGGTAAATTGGAATTTTTTTTTAGTTTCTTTTTCTGAGAGTTCACTATTGGTCTATAAAAATGCTATGGATTTTTTTAAAATATATTTTATTGATTTTTTTTACAGAAAGAAAGGGAGAGGGATAGAGAGTTAGAAACATCGATGGGAGAGGAACATGGATCAGCTGCCTCCTGCACACCTCCTACTGGGGATGTGCCTGCAACCAAGATACATGCCCTTGACCGGCATCGAACCTGGGACCTTTCAGTCCGCAGGCCGACGCTCTATCCACTGAGCCAAGCTGGTTAGGGCAACTATGGATTTTTTTGATGTTTATTTTGTATCCTATTATGTTTCCAAATTCATTTGTTAAATGTAGTTTTTTGGTGGAGTCTTCATGTTTCTATGTACATCATCATGTCATCTGTGAATAATGAGAATTTTACTTCCTCCTTTCAAATTTGGATTCTTTTTATTTATTCTTCTTGTCTTATCACTATGGTAGAGACTTCCAGAACTATGTGGAACAAGAGTGGTGAAAGGTATCACCCTATATTATTCCTATTCTTAGGGGAAATGGTTTTAGTTTTTGCCCATTGAATATGATGTTGGCTGGAGGTTTGTCATATATGGCCTTTATTATGTTGAGATATGTACCCTCTATTCCCATTTGCTGAGAGTTTTTATCCAAAAAGGTGCTGGATTTTGTGAAATGCTTTTTCTGCATTGATTGATATGATCATAGGATTTTTGTCTTGCAATCTGTTTATGTGCTGTATCACATTTATTGATTTGGGAATATTGTACCAGCCTTGCATCCCTGGAATAAATTCCCACTTGGTCATGCTGTATAATCTTTTTAATGTATTGCTGGGTCATATTTGCTAAAATGCTATTGATGATTTTAGTGTCCATGTTCACCAGGGATATTGGCTTGTAGTTCTCTTTCTTTGTCTTATCTTTATCTGGTTTTGGGATTAAAGTGATGCTGGCCTTGTAGAAAGAGTTTGGAAGTTTTCCTTCAACTTGATTTTTTTTGGAGTAGATTGAGAAGCAGAGGTGTTAGTTCTTCGAATATTTGGTAAAACTGTCCTGTGAACAATCTGGACCAGGGTTTTTCTTTGCTGGGAGTGTTTTTTATTATTATTATTACTGCTTTAATTTCATCAGTAGTTACCAGCCTATTCAGGTTTTCTGACTCTTCCTGATTGAGTTTTGAAAAGTTGTATTTTTCTAGAAATATATACAGTTTGTCCAGGTTGTCCTGTTTGCTGGAATAAAGTCATTCATAGTATTTTATTACAATCTTTGTTTTTCCATGGGGTAAGTTGTTACTTTACCTCTTTCATTTCTGATTTTGTTCATTTGGGTCCTCTTTTTTTGTTTCCTGGTGAGCCAGGGTAGAGGTCCATCAATCTTGTGTATCCTTTTAAAGAACCAGCTCTTGGTTCTATTGATCTTTTGTATTATTTTTTGTTTGCTTGCTTTTCTTATGGGTTTGTTTTTTGGTCTTTATGTCATTTATTTCCACTCTGATCTTTATTATTTCCTTTCTTCTACTTGTTCTGGGTTTTTCATGTTGGTCTCTTTCTAATTCTTTAAGTTGTAGTGTTATGTAACTTATTACCAGTTTTTCTTGTTTTTTGAAGTAGGCCTTTAGTGCTAGGAACTTACCTCTCAGGACTGATTTCACTGTGGCCCATAAGTTTTGGAATGTTTTGTATTCATTTCCATTTGTTTCCAGAATGTTTTTTATTTCTTCTTTTATATATTTGGCAACCCATTCATTGTTTAATAGCATGCTATTTAGCCTCCAGGTATTTGATTGTTTCTGAGTATTTTTCTTGTAGCTGATTTCTAATTTTATACTATTTTGGTTTGAGAAGTTTGCAATCTCCTTGAATTTTTAGAGACGTAGTTTGTGTCCTAAAATTTGCTCTGTCTTTGCAAATGTCCCATGTGAACTTGAGAAGAATGTTTATTACTTAGCTTTGGGGTCGAATGTTCTGAAGATATCAATTAATTCCATCTGTTCTAGAGTGTCATTTAGGATTGCTGTTTCCTGGTTGATTTTTTTTCTTGAAGATTTATGCAGTGATGTCATTGCAATATTAAAGACCCCCTACTGTGATCGTATTGCTGTTGATCTCTCCCTTGATACCATCTAGAATTTGTTTTTATATATTTAGATGCTCCTGTATTAGGTGCATATATGTTTACCAGATTTATAGCCTCTTGTTGCAATGATCCTTTTAGCGTTATGAAGTGGCCTTCCTAACCTCTCATTCTGGCCTTCACTTTGAGATCTGTTTTGTCAGATGTAAGTATTACTACCCCAGCCTTTTTTTTATTTTAGTCTCTATTTAACTGAAAAATTTCTTTCTGTCCCTTCACTTTCAGTCTGTGTGAGTCCTCTGTTCTAAAGTGTGTCTCTTATAGACAGTACTAGAGGCCCAGTGCATAAATTCATGCATGGGTGGAGTCTGGCCAGCCCGGCCTCAATCAGGGTGGATTGGGGCTGGGCCTGTAGGGAGGAGGAGATGGCAGGAAGTTGGCTGGCTGGCCTGCCCTGATTGGGGCCTGATCAGGTCCAGGCCGGTTGGGGGAAGGGGCTGTGGGCAATTGGATGGCAGGCCCCACCCCCGATTGGGGTTGGGGGGCCAATTGGAGGCAGGGCTGGAAATGGGGAGGGGCTATGGGCAGTGAGCCGGCTGGCCCCACCCCCAAAAGGGGTAGGGGTTGCCAATTGGGGTCCAACAGCCTGGGGAAGGGGCCATGGGTTGTTGGCTGGCTGGCCCTGCCCCTGATTGGGGTGGGGGGGCCAATCTGTGGTGGGGCTTGGCAGGGGGAGGGGCTGTAGGAAGTTGGCTGGCCAGCCCCACCTCCTATTGGGGTGGGGGGTGCGATCAGGGGTGGGGCAGCCAGGGAGAGGGGCTACGAGGTTGGATGGCTGGCCCCACCCCCTGATCAGGCCCATTTGCTGGCCACAGTGGGCATCATAGCAACTGGTCATTATGGACATTATGGCCATTAAGGTCGCTGGCTTTATATATATATAGATATATATGGATCATGTTTTCTTATCCATTCAGCTACCCTATGTCTTTTAATTGGAGCATTCAATCCATTTACGTTTAAGGTTATTATTAATAGGTGTTTGTTAACATTTTTATTCTTTATGCCTGTGTTCCTTCTTATCTTTCAAGTTTTTTCTTTTTACAACAGTCCCTTTAACATTTCTTGCATTGCTGGCTTTGTGATAACAAACTGCCTTAGCCTTTTTTTTTTTTTTTTGTCTTTTTTGTCTGTGCAGCTCCTGATTTCACCTTCAATTTGGAATTATAGCCTTGCAGGATATAGTATTCTTGGATTCAGTCCCTTGCTTTGCATCACTTTGTATACTTCATTCCATTCCCTTCTGGCCTTATGTGTTTCTGTTAACAAATCAGTTGATAGTTTAATGGGAGATCCCTTGTAGGTAACTTTTTGTCTCTCTCTGGCAGCCTTTAAGATTCTTACTTTGTTGTTTGCCAGTTTAATTGTGATGTGTCTTGCTGTCGGTCTTTTTGGGTTCATCTTGTTTGAGACTCTGTGTGCTTCTTGTACTTGTGTGACTTTTTTCTTCCCAAAGTCAGGGAAATTTTTTGTCATTATTCCTTCTAACAGGTTTTCTATTCTTTGCTCAGCTTCCTCACCTTCTGGCACTTCTGTTATGCTGATGTTGTTTCATTTTGTGTTGTCCCAGAGCTCCCTTCAACTCTCTTCCTGCTTTTTAATTTTATTTTCCAGCTGCTGCTCTGCTTGGATGTTTATTTCTATCTTGTCTTCTAACTCACTGATTCGGTCCTCAGCTTCTTCTAGTCTACTGTTGAGACCTTCCATTGTGTTCTTTATTGCAGCTATGTCATTCTTTATCTCCTTTTTTTTTCTTACTCATGTTTGGTGAACTTTGTATCCAGATTTTGAGCATCCTTATAACCATTACTCTGAATTCTTTTTCTGATGAATTGCTTATCTCTTTTTTGTTTAGTTCATTTTCTAATGTATCCTCATTTTCTTTCATTTAGGGGTTGTTTCTTTGTCTCCCCACTTTTGCTGTTCTTTGTAATTGTTTCTATGTATTAGATCAAACTGCTATGCCACCCAGATTTTTTGAATTGGTCTTATGTAGTAGATGTTTGGTGGGGCACAGTGGTGTAGTCTCTCAGGTCTCCAGGGCTGGGTATTCTAAGGAGGCCCCCTACTTGAGATATTTGGGTTCTCCTGATGTAGTTGAGACTTGAATGTTATTGTCCTATTCGTTGATTGAGTCTCCTTTCAGGGTGTCTGATTATGTTGCTTGCTCCCTACCATGTTGTGCCAACTGTTGTGGAGGCGCTGAATGAACAGCACAAAATACAACACAAGAAGATCCAACACAGAAGGAACAGAACACAAATGTACACAAGACACCTATAACCCCAATAAAAGCGACCACCAGAGGAATGAGAATTAGGAAAAAGAAAATATAAGATATAAAAATTCTAAATAAAGATGTTACTAAAACAAATCTTCATGACCATGTTGTCAACACTGTTTACTTAAGAAGAAATATGTACCATAAATAGCCTCATAAAATGAGTTTGGGAGTCTACCCTCCTCTTGAATTTTTTGGAATAATTTGAGAATAATAGGTGTTAGTTCTTTGAATGTTTGGTAAAATTCATCTGGGAAGCCATCTGGTTCAGGAAATTTGTTTTTTGGGAATTTTTCTTTCTTTGTTTGTTTGTTTGTTTGTTTTTCTGCTTCAATTTCATTAGTTGTAATCTGTCTGTTCAGTTTTTCAGTTTCTTCCTGGTTCAGTTTTTGAGGATTGTTTGTTTCTTGGAATTTATTTCTTTCATATTGTCTAATTTGTTGGCATATAGTTGTAATATTTTCTTATGCTACTTATTACATACCTCAAATACAGATATTATATCAGGCTCAGTCTAGTGGGTAGATGATAACGGCCCATTTGGCATAAATAATACCTACTGTGTATGAATTAGTTAACATAGAAGGATTGACACTGCTGTCTATAGAAAGGCCTCCTTTAGAGTTTTGACATTGGGCCTGGTATCTGGAAACTTTGATTTGGAGAGTCTTTCCACTTTCCCTAATCGATAAAAGTGTCTCATTGTGCCAAGACTATGTAAACAGCACAGTTTATGCTAAACACATGTTTTCTTTCTGTGTATATGAAGTCTTGGTACTTGCTAAGCCAAAGGTGCCTACATGCCCAGCCCCCAGTACAAACTTGAAACACTGAGTCTATAAAGACCTCTGTGGCCTCAGAGTTATCTACATGATAGTTCTACTTGGACCTCTACTAGACATCTCAGGTTTTACATAGTTCCCACCCTTCTCCCCAAGATATGCCCCTTACCAAAAGTCCCCAAATTAATAAATAGTACAACCATTAACCCAGGTATTGAATTCTAAACACAAGAACCAAGATTATTTCTCATTCTTTGCCTCTTGTCCATAAGTAAATCTTGCTAGCTCATCCAGTCCATCTGGAATTTGTCTATATTTCTTCATTTTCTCAGTCACCAGCACAGTTCAAGCCACCATTGTCTTTCACCTGGACCTGTTACAAGATCTCTTAACTGGTCTCCCAGCTTCAGCTTTCCCTTACCGTCTACATTCTTCAAAGAACTGAGTCACTGACAATATTCTGAGGACTTTATCTACTTACTATTCAATATCAGAAATTTTACCCCCAGCCTTGACCTTGTATTTTTCAGTTTTTCTATTGGGGTTTGGTATACCGTGTTACTTTAATGGAAGAAAGACTGCAATTGAAGCAAATAACTATGTTTGGATGTTTTATAAGGGCAATATGCATGTCCAGCATGGTAACCATGGGAAGTCACTCCCATGTCTATGTGAAAGCCAGCTTAAGTCTCAGCTATCAAGATCAGTATTGCTCGGGATGAATTTGCCAAAGAGGTATTATGCCAACATGGCTTCTGAGGTCTCCTTCTTGTTACCCAGATAATGTTAAAAAAAAAACAACATTTGCATATTTTAGTAAACTAAAAAATTTCAGGTAAAATGTAAGAACCCTCTATTTTAATCCCTGCCCAATCCCATTCTATTCACTCTTTCTCCAGAAACAAGCACCCCTAAGATTTTAAGGCCATGTTTTATACTTTTACCATCAACATTTATCCATATTCACCAGGGCCCAAGACTATCCACCTCAGCCCACCCCACCTCCTTATACCACATTGTTTTTAGGGGCAAGATTAATTTTGTTTTCCAGGGTTCCCCAGAACACCTCCTCCTTCCATCCAGGGAACCACAGAATAACTCCTTCTTCCATCAATAGAGATTCTGAGCTGCATGTAATTGGGGCATGGGTGGGTGGATACTCCTGGATACGTTTTAAAAACTTAAATGATGAGGGGTTTTGCACAAATGAATCAAAGAAAGACTTTCATTTATTTAAGAACCAGTAACTTTATTTGAAGAAATGGTAAAACTTTTCATTAAAAATTAAGTGAACATTTTGCAAGTTCAATATAGTAACATGCATGATCAGCATGGTGACCAGGGGAAGTCACTCCATGGCTATGAGGAAGGCAGTCCAGGCTCAGTTCTTTGCCAGCACCGAGGGTGAGCTTGTCAAAGAGGTATGCTGCCAGGCCAGATGTCGGGGCTCCCATCTTGCACAGGTGGGTGATATGGTCCCCCAACTCTTTGATGAACTTCACCTGTTCCTGCAGGTAGTGACTCTCCAGGAAGTGGCATAGGTGGGCATCCTTCTTCTCGGTGGCCAGCTGGTGCAGATTGAGCAAGCTCTGCTTCACTCTCTTGCCAGGCATCTAGCAAACTCCATGGCCCTCAGACTGCTTTCCCATTCATCCTGCTATGGCCTGTGGATGTCCTCCAGGAGGAGGCAGCCCCCGCCCCCTCACTGGTTCTGCAGCCACACCAGCCTCTTGGCCTGCTCCCTCTCCTTGATAGACCACTGCCGGAAAACTGGATGTAGTGATTCAAGGCCATGTCATCATAATCAAAGTAAAAGGCCATGTACATGTACACATAAGCAGCGTAAAGCTCCTGGTTGATCTGGTGGTTTTCAGCAGTCTCACAATATGGGTGGCAGTCCTGGCGCACATATGAGGGTGGAGGGGATGCCATTTCTGAAGGTACAGGGTACCAAGGCCAAGGCACTGCAGAAGCAAGGTTTGTAAGGTGGCAGTGGCTGGGTTGCAGATTTATGCTGCCAGGTGAGTGTCCCCAGGGTAGGTGGCCAATGCAGCTGGAGACAGGCATGCTCAGGTGTTAGGCAGCAGGTTGCTAGTGATTGGCAGGTTGGCAGTTGGCTCTGAGGCGGGACTGGAATAAGTGACCTTTACTCAAGAGCATTGGGGGAGGGGAAGGGAGGATCCATTACAAGAGGCATGGAGGCATTAGGGGTGCCCAAGGAGGCTGGTGGCATTGATGTTTTCCAGGTTTCATCCCAGTCTGGGTGAGGAGGGCATCTCAGTGCTAGGCATCTGGTGTATATAATATTTTAAAATGTTGTTCATGAATATAAGTGCAACTGCTGTGAGTAAATCAATTGCATTTTTGAGCAACTTATTTGAATATTGTCCTAATGTGATTGTTTCATTGATCATAGATCTTTTGTGGTTTCATTGGTTACATTTACTATCACAAAGTTTTATTTGAATGACTTCAACATCCGTACTAATGACAATTCTGATACCTTACGCAGTTCCTAGACCTTATGATTTCAGTGATCTCCACTATTCTATTCATCAAGTTCATACTTCTCTATGGGCAGAGCAAGGCCTCCAAAGTCTCAGTGACTCTTTAAGCCTCTTCATCTTTTACTCTTTTTGAACTTGCTCTTCACTTGCTTTATTCTCTCATCTCTTAATCTTTCAGTGCAGTCCTAGAAACACATTCCTTTTGCCCTGTCTGCACCCCAATATGGACAGTTTCAATGACTGCATCACTGACATCTTAGATTTGTTCACCTATTTCACCTGGCTTGCCAATTCTTTCCTCTTGGCTAAGTACAGACTCCACTTTTCTCTGACAAGAAACAAAAAGTTTAGGTGCATTCTTAGAGAAATCACTTAATAATGTGGATGTATTTATACCCTCCAGCCTCATTTGTACTTCCATTGCCATTCAGCAAGGCTTTGTTTTTAAGTTTGCAATAGTGTTCTGAGGAATGAGCCACAGTGGTTGGGAATACCACTGATCTCTAATGGCCGTTCATTCATTCATTCAACAAATATTTATTGATTATCTAAAATGGTCTAGCATTTGGGCATCCTATATAATAAAGAGCTAATATGCAAATGGTCATCACGCCCTCACGCCCTCACGCTCTCACGCCCTCGTGCCCTCACACCCTCATGCCCTCACACCCTCGCACTTTTGTGCCCTCGCGCCAGGGCCAGGGGACCTGGGCCCTGAGGCCGGGCCGGGGGACCTGAGGCTGTGCCCCCCCACCCCAGCGCCAGGGCTGGGGGACCTGAGGCCATGCCCCCTGCCCTGTGGGGCTTGACAGGGATGGGGCCTGCCAGGTCTGGGTCTTGTGCAATTTCAAGTCATGCACAGGTGGGCGGAGACTTGACTCTGGGTCCTGCTGAGCGCCCCAGACTCTGACAGGAGGGAGATTTTCATATACATTTTACTAATTTTCTTTCATCTCTGACACTTCTATTACAGAGAAAGGGCAAATAGCAATATTAAAATATTTCCTCTAATTAATTCACTTTTAATGTGCACAAATTTCATGCACTGGGCCACTAGTATAGTCATACCAAAGAGAGGCTAAGTCTGTTCCCATAGGATTTGTATTCTAGTGAAGAAGCAGATAAAAACAAAAACAAACATAAATAACTGCCCTCTTTCTCCCCTTATTGTCCCAAGTAAATACATACAAGATGTTGCACATGTACATGGAAATTAAAGAGCAAATATATTCTTAGAATTCAAGGATATTGGAGTGGAAGGCATAAGACCAACTTAGGTATTTATAATTGATTTATTTATGCATTAATTCAACAAGCATTTATATACTCCAAATGTGTGTTGGACACTATAATTCTGGAAATACACAGAAGAATCAAAGGTGGTCTCTGTTCTCAAAGTACAAGATAGAGTAACATAAGTGTTCTCAGATGGTTTTAAAATCATGAATAAAGAGCCTATTTTCACTTAAAGTTTATACCCATGGCTTTAATTAATATACCTTTTTTGAGGTGTCTATTTCTCTGGAAGCTTCTGCTATTTTTTTAAATGCACCACACACATCACATTTATTTTTTATGTAAATAACAAAGATCCGTTTATCAGCTTTACTTTTTAAACTTAAGCTTAACATTACACATTTAAACAATTGCCAAAACTTACCAAGTTGCCAGTATTCATGTACAACTAGAAAACATCCTCAATTTATACTAAACCAGAAATCTATTACTGTTGATGCATTAGTACCTTTCACTACTCAACACTGAAAGACTGAAATTACTCTGGGAGGTGAGTCCTGGAAATGTTAGCTTCACAGCAGGCCCCCACTGCTTGGCTTATGTTTAAACACACTGGAAAGAAGGTCCGTGTGCTGGTGTTAGTGTATGAAGTCACAGCCACCCTGGATGACGTTTAATAAAAAGCAAAGTGCATACAGAGATTTACAACAATTGTAAAGACCAAAAATAAACAAACAAACAAACAAAAAGCGGTCCTATCATGTGGACCCAACAATAACTCAAAAGTCTGACAAACAGGCTCCGATGAGCTGTGTATAAATACTTTAAAGTAGGTACAGTTATACTGAAAGTTGAGTTCATCTGAAATCTTCAAAAAAAATGTTCATTAATCCTCAAATGGTGCTTGTTCCAGTTAACATCTCTGTTACATGCATGCATTGAATTACTTGTTATCCAAGCGTATCAGCTTCTCCTTACCATTTATCATCAAGGGCTTTAACTGGCCGTCTTCTTCAACTTCTACTCTTTCTTGACCATTCTCCACAATTCTCTTTGTAGTGATTTTTCTTCCGTTATCAATTTTGGTAGAACTCGATACAGGCTTGAAGTTGCCCATCTCACTACAATCAAATGACATGGAAGAGAATGAAGTGAGACCCCCCATGACCTATTGACTCGAAGGAAGTAAATCCTGTGTCAAAAGAAGGAAATCCTCCACTGAAAGCCATGAACCCTGTGAGGGGGGAGAAAAATGAGCTGATGCCCCAGTTCCTGCTCCCACACATATACCACTGAGTTCCAAAGAAGTTGTCAAATGGGTCTTCAAAGAAGTCGAATGAAAATGAGTCCCTTCCACAAAAAAATTCCCTGAACACATCATCTGGGTTCTGAAATGTGAAGCCGAACTCCAACGGGTTGTCGAAGTGACTTCCACCTCCACCCCCACCTCCACCTCCACCATTTAATACTTCTTTGCCATATCTGTCATAGATGTCCCTTTTTTTTTTTTTTTTTTTTTTTTTTTTTTTAGCATCGGAGAGCACCTTGTACGCCTCAGCTATTTGTTTGAATTTCCTCTCCGCTTCTTCATTTTCAGGATTTTTATCTGGGTGCTACTTCAACGCCAGTTTCTGGTACGCATTTTTTTTAAAATTTCTTTATTGATTAAGTTATTACATATGTGTCCTTATCCCCCCATTACCCCCTATTCCCCCACTCATGCCCTCACCCCCCTGGTAGCTGTGTCCATTGGTTAGGCTTATATGCATGCATACAAGTCCTTTGATTGATCTCTCCCCCTTACCCCCATCCTCCCCTACCTTCCCTCTGAGGTTTGAGGGTCTGATCGATGTTTGTCTCTGGATCTGTTTCTGGTATGCCTTTTTAATGTCCTCAGCGGAGATATGTCTCTGCACACCTAGAACTTCATTGTAATACACCATGTTTTACAGGCAGTTGAAACGAGTCCTGCAGCACATGGAGCCGGCGGTGGGCAGGTGGCAGGATGGCAGCTCGGTCTCCTCGGCTTCTGAGCCACGGCACTGGTGAGGGCAGCGGCTCCTCGTGCTTTCCTCACTTATGCTTTTTAAAAATTTATTTATTTATGTTTTCTAATCTTCACCTGAAGATATGTTTTTATTGACTTTAGAGAGAGAAATAAAAAACAACAACACTGATGTGAGAGAAAAACACCAATTGGTTGCCTCTCCTATGCCCCCCAACCAGGGACCAAACCTGCAGTCTAGGTATGTGCCCTGACCAGGAATCCAACCCAAGACCTTTCCATGTACCAGACACCACTGCAACCAAATGAGACATGCCAGCCAGGGTGGAAGCTTATGCTATTTTATAATCAGTGTTTATGAGGAAAACAAAGGATCAAATATTAAATGTCACAATGTAAACTTACCACATCAGTTTTAGAGGCATTTAATTGTTGAGTCTGTAAAAAATTCAATATCTATTTGATAAGTTGATTGTAATGTTATAATCATATGTTAGACATAGAAAATAACTACATGATCAATTTCTCAATGAGGTAAAAATTTAATCTATCTTTCCTTACATCATTGTTTAGTCTTAATATTATTGTAGACTTTCAAAATTTCCTTGGAAGATTTCATTGCAGATCTCACTGTAAGAATCTATTTAAATAGAATAAATCTTACTTTTGTAGACTGCTTATCATTATGTTCCAAGATTATTTAGTAATTTATCCCTATAATTTTACTCTACCTAATGTTTAAAAACTCACTTTTCTAAGTGAAATCAATAACAAGCATAGGCTTGGACCTCAAAATTCCATGAAGGAAATGTGCATATTTATAAACAAAAGCATTCCTTCCAGGTTTTCTTTAATGAGGATTATAAAACTAGATATGGACACATAATCAATAGAGGACTACATATACGATAAAGGTTTCTTTGAAAATGTTTGTGGTCAGTTTTTATACTGTATTAGTATTAGTCAGAGAAACAGACCCAGTAGATTATCTATCTGTCTGTCTATCTATCTATCTGTAAAATAAGGAATTGGCTCATATGATTATGCAAGCTGACAAGTGCCAAAATGTGCAGTCAGCAAACTTGAGACCCAGGAGAGCTGATGGTTTAGGTCCAATCTAAAGGCCAATAGGCTCAAGACCAAAGAAGTTCAAGTTGAAGACAGGGGAAAAAACCAGTGTCCCCACTTGAAGGCAGTTAGGAAGGAAAAGTTCCTTCTGATTCAGAGGAGGGTCAGAATTTGTGTTCTATTCAGGCCTTAAACTGATTAGATGAGCTCACCCATAGTAGGGAGGATAATCTACTCACTGTATTGTTTAAGATATTAATCTCATGGAAAAACACCCTCAGAGGCACACACAAAATAATATTTAAATAAATATTTGGGTACCTCCTGGCCCAGTCAAGTTGACATATAAAATTATCCATCACACAGTATTATTCATAATAAATGCAGAGTCAACAATAAAATTTCTAGTGTCATAAACTGTGAAAACTCTGTTTTGACTTCCAGTTCCCTTCATCATTTAAAAGTGTTAGAGAACTAATAGTTACACCACTAATATTAGATTATAAGTTCTGATTCATTGTTAGTTGAGCATCTATTATATACCAGGTACTTTTATGGGTCTTAAAATGAAAACCTGTCCTATTAATTCCTTACATTTGCATTTTTTGCAGCTAAGTGCTATTCAATATAATCCCTTCTTTAAAAATTAATACATGCAGTAGGCTTGATGATATATTCACAAGGAAGCAGGTCATAAAGAGCAGCAGTTGCCCAGCCACTATGGCTCAGTGGTTGAGCGTCAACCTATAAACCAGGAGGTCAGGGTTCAATTACTGATTAGGGCACAGGCCCAGGTTGAGGGCTAGATCCGCAGTAGGGGGCATGCAGGAGGCAGCCAATCAATGATTCTCTCTCATTATTAATGTTTCTATCTCTCTCTCCCACTCCCTTCCTCTCTGAAATCAATAAAATCAATCAATCAATCAATAGCAGTTGGTGACTTACCTCACTCTGTGTGTATATGCATATGTATAAAGATTATTTAATAAAGCAGTAGTAAAAAGTGATAGCAATCCAAAATCAATATTATCAATTCTTAATTATTATCTGTTTCTGGGCTGTTCACACTATGTTACCTCATTATTACAGATACTCTCTGAGTTAATTTTAATCATTATCACCCACAAAGAAACTGTCAATCAGAAAGTATGTAACATGCTGAAGCAAGCACACATCTTGTAAATAGCAGAGAATGACACTCTGATCTGGAATCCTCTCTGGGTAGTTTGAAAGTTTGGCTGGACCATGAGCTCCTTTAGGATAAATACTGCTTAAATTTTTTGACATGCTAAATTTCATATAATGGGTTCTCAAAACCATGAAAGTATTGAGTGCTCTATTAAAGTTTTAGTTTCATTATTTCCCCAAATTAAAACAGTAAGTGGGAGTAGATGTTGAATATATATTTAAATTGTTTTGTTTAGAAGGAAAAGAAATCAGATACCCAATGGTAACAAAGTATTATAATTTTCTTTTACTATGCACAAACACAAAACTAGGTATAAAAATTTATATGATTAATGGTATGCTTTCATAACCAGAAAGCTGGCAATTAATAAATATATGCAAATGAAACTATAAAAATTAAATTAAACTTAAGAAGTTTCAATTATGCTTCAGATTATGATCTTTATTTTAAACACTATCAATTCTCACTGAGAATGGATTTACTATCTCTTCTCTATACACTGAGATTCAAGTTCTCTTTCAAGTGCCATGCCTTTGTACACTGATGTATATAGACCATCTCAGATCTCAAGCACTCTTCTTTAATATATTTTTATGAAAAATATTTCAGTGTTGACATTATTACAGTAGTCCCCCTACCCACTCCTTTGCCCACCTCTCTCCTCCTCCTATTACCCCTTCCATGGCCTTTATCAAATTATTGTCCATGTACAGAGGTATGCATATATGTTCTTTAGCTATTTCCTTCACCTTCTTTATCCACTTACCCCACCCTCTGCCCCTTCAGCACTGGCCATTCTGTTCCATGTATTAATGATTCTGATTCAATTTTGTTTATTGGTTTGTTCATTCAATTCTACATATTAGTGAGATCATATGGCATTTGTCTTTGTGTATTTCTGTGGATTTTTTAAAATAAATTTTATTGGGGTGACATTGGTCAACAAGAACATATACGTTTTAGGTGTGGGATTCTGTTACAAGATCTATATATTGCACCATGTGCTCACTACCAAAAGTCAAATCTTCTCTTGTCACCATATATTATGACCCCTTCTCCCCTCACCCCGTTCCTTCGGGCAATGACCACATTGGTGTTTGTGTTCATGAGTTTTTATTTTATATCCCACATACTAGTGTGAGTGAAGTCATATGGTTCTTAGCTTCTTCTGCTAAATTATTTCACTTAGCATAATGTTAACAAGGTCCATTCATGTTGTTGCAAATGGCACTATTTCATCTTTTCTTATGGCTGAGTAGTATTCCATGTGTATATGTACCATATTTTCTTTATCCAGTCCTCTATCACAGGACACTTTGGTTGTTTCCATGTCTTGGTAACTATTAATAATGATGCAATGAATGTAGGGTTGCATGTATTTGTGCGAATAAATGATTTTTCCGTTATTGTTGTATAAAAATGCCATAGATTTCTGGGTGTTAATTTTGTATTCTGCTACCTTTCCAAATTCATTTATTAAATCTAGTAGTTTTTTGATGGAGTCTTTAGGGTTTTTTATGTATAATAGCATGTCATCTGAGAATAATGACAGTTTTCCATCTTCTTTTACTATTTGTATGTCTTTTATTTCTTCTTCTTGTCTAATCATTATGGCTAGCACTTCCAGTACTATGTCAAACAGGAGTGGTGTCTTATTCCTGTTCTTAGAGGAAATGGTTTTAGTATTTTCCCATTGATCATGATGTTGACTTATTTATCAAATAAGGCTTTTATTATGTTGAGGTATAATACCTCTATTCCAACTTTGCTGAGAGATTTTATATAAAAAAAAAAACAACAGTGTTGGACTTTGTCAAGTTCTTTTTCTACATCAATTGATATGATCATGTGATTTTTGTCTTTGAATTTGTTTATGTGATATATCACATTTATTGATTTGGGAATATTGTACCAACCTTGCATCCCTGAAATAAATCCCACTTGGTCATAGTGTATGATCTTTTTAATGTATTGCTGGAGGAACTTTGCTAATATTTTGTTGAGTATTTTGGCATCTATGCTCATTAGGGATATTGGCCTGTAGTTCTCTTTCTTTGTAGTGTCTTTATCTGGTTTTGGGATTAGGGTAATAGAAAGAGCTTGGAAGTGTCCCTTCCTCTTAAATTTTTTGGAATAGTCTGAGAGTAGGTTTTAGTTCTTTGAATGTTTGGTAAAACTCCCCTGTGAAGCCATCCAGACCAGGGCTTTTGTTTGCTGGAAGTTTTTTATTTTATTTTATTACTATTACTGCTTCAATTTCATCAGCATTTATTGGCCTATTCATGTTTTCTGATTCTTCCTGATTGAGTTTTAGAAGATTGTATTTTTCTAGAAATATATCCTTTTCATCTAGGTTGTCCAGTTTGTTTGAATAGACTTGTTCATAGGATTTTTTATAATTCTTTGTATTTCTGTGGGGTTGCTTGTTACTTCACCTCTTTCATTTCTGATTTTTTTTTTTAATTTGGGTTCTTTCTCTTAGCTTCTTGGTGAGCCTGGCTAGAGGTTCATCAATCTTGTTTATCCTTTCAAAGAACCAGCTCTTGGTTCTATTGATCTTTTGTATCTTTTTTTTTGGTGGACTCTATGTCATTTATTTCCATTCTGATCTTTATTATTTCCTTCCTTCTACTTACTGTTGGCTTTTCTTGTTTCTGTCTTTCTAATTCATTAAGTTGTAGGGTTAGATAACTTATTACCAGTTGTTCTTGTTTTTTGAGGTAGGTCTGTAGTGCTATAAACTTCCCTCTCAGGATTGCTTTCACTGTGTCCCATAGATTTTGGATTGTTTTGTGTTCATTGTCACTTCTTTCCAGGATGTTTTGTTTTTTTTTCTTCTTGAATCTCTTTGGTAAACCAGTCATTGATTAATAGCAGGCTATTTAGCCTCCAAGTGTATGATTGTTTTTTATTGTTTTATTGTAGTTTATTCCTAATTTTATGCCATTGTGATCTGAGAAGATGCTTGATATGATGTCAATCTTCTTGAATTTGTAGAGACTTAGCCTGTGTCCCAATATGTGGTTTATCTTTGAAAATGTCCCATGTTCACTTGAGAAGAATGTATATTCTGTAGCTTTGAGATGAAATGTTCTGAAGATGTCAATTAGTTTCATCTGATCTAGTGAGTCATTTAGAATTTCTGTCTCTTTGTTGATTTTTTTGTCTAGAAGATTTACCCAGTGATGTCAATGAGGTATTAAAGTCCCCTACTATAATTGTATTGCTCCTAATCTCTCCCTTGATATCTTCCAGAAGTTTTTTTTTTAATAAGAAAAATGTCCATTTTATTATCATTTTATATCTTTTTTAGAATATGCAAGTGTTTACCTATATATCTTATAATAAAAGAAATAAAACCTTTGATAAAAGGCATTCTTAAGTGTTTTTCCTCCCCCAACGATGGTTATGATTACATATTCTTTTTTTTAATTTTTTAATTTTATTTTTTTACATTTTTTTAAAATTGTTTGAAGTATTAAAAATAGTAGTACATATGTCTCTTTTTTCCCCCATTGACCTCCCCCCACCCTCCCCTTCCCCCCAGTACATGCCTTTACCTGGGAATATTGTACCAATAGGTTGTTCATTAGTTTATATTGTTCATTCTATTCCCCCAGTGTCTTTTATCCATTGGTTATGCTTATATGCATGCGTACAAGTCCTTCGGTTGATCTCTTACAGCCCAGTTTTTTTATGTATTTGGGTGCTCCTGTATTGGGTGCATATATGTTTACCAGATTTATATCCTCTTGTTGTATGGATCCCTTTAGTATTATGAAATGGATTTCTTTATCTCTTATTATGGCCTTCATTTTAAGGTCCATTTGGTCAGATATAAGTATTGCAACCCAAGCTTTTTTTTTTTTTCATTTTCATTTGATTAAAAAATTTGTTTCCATTTCTTCACTATCAGTCTGTGTGAGTCCTTTGTTCTGAGGTGGGTTTCTTGTAGATAGCAGATATGTGAGTTATGTTTTCTTACCCATTCAGCCACCCTATGTCTTTTGATTGGGGCATTTAATACATTTATGTGTAAGGCTATTATTCATAGGTACTTGTTGCCATTTTTATCCTTTATGTCTGTGTTTCTCCTTCTCTTTCTCTTTATACTTCTTACACCAGGACTTTAGGATTTCTTGTATTGGTGATTTGGTGGTAATAATATCCATTAGCCTGTTTTTGTCTGTGAAGCTCCTGATTTCATCTTCAATTTTGAATGTTAGCCTTGCTGGTTAGAGTAGTCTTGGATTCAATCCCTTGCTTTTCGTTACTTTGTATACTTCATTCCATTCCCTTCTGCCCTGGTATGTTTCCATTGAGAAATCATTTGATAGTCTAATGGGATACCTCTTGTAGGTATATTTCTGTCTCTCTCTTGGAGCCCTTAAGATTCTTTCTTTGTCAATAACATTTGCCATTGTAGTAAATACTATGTGTTTTTTGGGGGGTTCATCTTATTTGGCACTCTCTATGCTTCTATGACTCCACCCCCCAAGTCAGGGAAGTTTTTTGTCATTATTTCTTCAACTAGATTTTCCATTCCCTGCTCAGCTTCTAGGCTTTCTGGTACCTCTTTTATGCAGATATTGCTCCCTGTCATGTTGTCCCAAAGTTCCCTTAATCTCTCTGCATGCTTTTTAATGTTTTTCCGAAATTGCTTTCCCGATTGGTGTGTTTTTTCTACCCTGTCTTCTAATTTGCTGATGCAGTCCTCAACTTCTTCTAGTCTACTGTTAAAGCTTTCCATTGTGTTCTCTTTTTTAAATTTCTTTATTGATTAAGGTGTTACATATGTGTCCTTATTCCCCATTACCCCCTCTACCCCCCCCCCCACTCATGCCCTCACCCCCCTGTTGCCTGTGTCCATTGGTTAGGCTTATATGCATGCATAAAAGTCCTATGGTTGATCTCTCCCCCTTACACCCACCCACCCCTAACTTCCCTCTGAGGTTTGACGGTCTGATTGGTGTTTCTCTGTCTCTGGATCTGTTTTTGTTCATTAGTTTATATAGTTCATTATATTCCATAAATGAGTGAGATCATGTGATATTTATATTTCTCTTACTGGCTTATTTCACTTAGCATAATGCTCTCCAGTTCCATCCATGCAGTTGCAAATGGTAACAATTCCTTCTTTTTTACCACAGCGTATTATTCCATTATGTAGATGTACCAGAGTTTTCTAATTCACTCGTCTGATGATGGGCACTTAGGCCATTTCCAAATCTTAGCTATGGTAAATTGTGCTGTTATGAACATAGGAGTGCATATATCCTTTCTAATTGGTGTTTCTAGTTTCTTGGGATATATCCCTAGAAGTGGGATCACTGGGTCAAAGTCATTTTTAGTTTTTTGAGGAAACTCCATACTGTTCTCCACAGTGGCTGCACCAGTCTGCATTCCCACCAGCAGTGCACCAGGCTTCCTTTTTCTCCGCATCCTTGCCAGCACGTGTCGTTTGTTGATTTGTTGATGACAGGTGTGAAATGGAACCTCACTGTCATTTTGATTTGCATCTCTCAGGTGATTAGTGACTCTGAGCATGTTTTCATATGCCTCTTGGCCTTCCTTCTAAAAGTATCTATTTAGGTCCGTTGCCCATTTTTGTATTGGGTTGTTTATCT
The DNA here is from genome assembly GCF_963455305.1 of Plecotus auritus. NCBI lineage: Eukaryota > Metazoa > Chordata > Mammalia > Chiroptera > Vespertilionidae > Plecotus > Plecotus auritus. The sequence continues at coordinate 60,889,192 of NC_137784.1, forward strand.
TCCTTTTGCTAAGTTGTATGAGTTCCCTGTAAATGTTGGAGATTAAACCCTTATCGGTGATAACATTGGCAAATATATACTCCCATGCAGTGGGCTTTCTTGTTGTTTGGTTGATGGTTTTTTTGCTTTGCAAAAGCTTTTTATTTTGATGTAGTCCCATTTGTTTATTTTCTCTTTAGTTTCTATTGCCCTAGGAGCAGTATCAGTGAAGAAATTGTTTCGGCATATATCTGAGATTTTCTGCCTGTGGATTCCTCTAATATTTTTATGGTATCCCTTCTTATGTTTAAATCCTTTATCCATTATGAGTTTCTTTTTGTGTATGGTGTAAGTTGGTGGTCTAGTTTCAGTTATTTGCATGTATCTGTCCAATTTTCCCAACACCATTTATTGAAGAGACGGTCTTGACTCCATTGTACGTTCTTGCTTCCTTTGTCGAATATTAATTGAGCATAGTGGCTTGAGTAGATTACTGGGTTCTCTATTCTATTCCATTGATCTATATGTCTGTTCTTGTGCCAGTACCAGGCTGTTCTGAGAACAGTGGCTTTGTAACACAGCTTGAAATCTGGTATTGAGATCCCACCTACTTTGTTCTTGTTTCTCAGGATTGCTGCAGCTATTCAGGGTCTATTTTTATTCCTGATGAATTTTTGGAAAGTTCATTCTAAGTTGGCGAAATATGCCATTGGTATTTTAATGGGGAGTGCATTGAATCTATAGATTGCTTTAGGTAGTATAGACATTTTAATTATGTTGATTCTACCAAGCCATGAACAGGGCATGTTCTTCCATGTGTTTATGTCTTCTTATATGTCTTTTTTCAGTGTCCTGTAGTTTTCCACGTATAGGTCTTTTACCTCCTTAGTTAAGTTTATTCATAGGTATCTTAATTTTTTAGGTGCAATGGTAAATGGGATTGCTTTTTTAGTCTCTCTTTCTTTAAGTTCAATGTTGGTGTATAGAAATGCCATAGATTTCCTGGTGTTAATTTTGTATCCTGCTACATTGCTGAATTCATTTATTAAGTCTAATGGTTTTTTGATGGAGTCTTTAGGGTTTTCTATGTACAGTATCATGTCATCTGCAAATAAGGACAGTTTTACTTCTTTTACAATTTGGATGCCTTTCATTTCTCCTTCTTCTCTGATCACAATGGCTAGTATTTCCAGTACTATGTTGAACAGGAGTGGTGAGAGTGGGCATCCCTGTCTTGTTCCTGTTCTTAGGGGAAATGGTTTTAGTTTTTGCCCATTGAGTAAGATGTTGGCTGTGGGTTTGTTATATATGGCTTTTATTATGTTGAGGTATGATATTTCCAATCCCACCTTGTTGAGAATTTTTATCAAGTAAGGGTGTTGGATTTTGTCAAAGGTTTTTTCTGCATCAATTGATATGATTATGTGATTTTTATCTCTCAATTTGTTTATGTGACATATCAAGTTTATTGATTTGCGGATATTGTACCATCCTTGCATTCCTGGGATAAATCCTACTTGGTCATGGTGTATGATCTTTCTGATGTACTGCTGGATCCGATTTGCTAGAATTCTGTTGAGGATTTTGGCATCTGTGTTCATGAGGGATATTGGCATGTAATTCTCTTTCTTTGTGTTGTCTTTATCTGGTTTTGGTATTAGGGTTATGCTGGATTCATAGAATGAGCTTGGAAGTGTTCCTTCCTCTTGAATTTTCTGGAATAGTCTTAGGAGGATAGGTTTTAGTTCTTCCTTGAATTTTTGGTAAAACACCGCTGTGAAGCCGTCTGGCCCTGGTCTTTTGTTTGCTGGAAGCTTTTTGATGACTGCTTCAATTTCTTCCATAGTTATTGGACTATTGAGATTTTTATAATCTTCCTGATTAAGTTTTGGAAGGTTGTATTTCTGTAGGAATTTGTCAGTTTTCTACAGGTTGTCTAGCTTGTTAGAACAGAGTTGTTCATAGTATTTTTTAAGTCCTTTTTATTTCTGTGGTCTCTCTTTTTATTTTGCCGCTTTCATTTCTGATTATGTTTATTTGTGTCCTCTCTCTTTGCTTCTTGGTGAGCCTGGCTAGAGGTTCATCAATCTTGTTTATCCTTTCAAAGAACCAGCTCTTACTTGTATTGATCTTTTGTAGTGTTTTTTTGGTATCTATGTCATTTATCTCTGCTCTGATCTTTATTATCTCCTTCCTTCAGCTCACTCTGGGCTTTTCTTGTGGCTCTCTTCCTAATTACTTAAGTTGTAGAGTTAAATTATTTATTTCCATTTATTCTTGTTTTTTTGAGGTAGGCCTGTAGAGCTATAAACTTCCCTCTCAGGCCTGCTTTCATTGTGTCCCAAAATTTTTGGATTATTGTGTTTTTATTGTCATTAGTTTCCAAGATGTTTTTAATTTCTTCTTTGATCTCTTTGGTAACCCTATCTTTGTTTAATAGCATGGTATTCAGTCTCAAAGTGTTTGAATTTGGGGGCTGTTTTTAGTGTAGTTAATTTCTAATATTATGCCATTGTGGTCTTAGAAAATGCTTGATATGATTTCAATCTTCTTCCATTTGGGGAGACTTTGCTTGTGACCCAATATGTGGTCTATTTTTGAAAATGTCCCATGTGCACCTGAGAAGAATGTATATTTAGTGGCTTTGGGGTGAAATGTTCTGAAGATGTCAATTAAGTCCATCTGATCTAGTGAGTCATTTAGGATTGCTGTTTCTTTGCTGTTGTTTTTTTTTTGTGTAGAGGATTTATCCCATGATGTCAGTGGTGTATTAAAGTCCCCTACTGAGGAGAGAAAAATGGCGGCGGAATAGACAGACGTGTTCCGAGCCTTGTCCCGGAGCAGAAAGAAAGAACAGTTGAGGGTCGCACTAGGAGTGTTTGTTGGCAAGTTGGGGGACAGCTGAACTCCAGAAGAAGGTGGGAGACTGCTAGACGGGGTTCCCCTGACCTGGCAGCTCCCACTGCGGCTGGGTCCCCTCCCGGAGCTGCGGGCTTGGACGCGGAGTCGCCGCCATCTGGAACCGGAAAGTGGAGCTTATCGGAAGCCTGAGAATCCACAACTGCGGCACCCACGGAACAGCTGCGAGCCCCAGAACAACGCTCCCCAATTGGCGCAAACACACGGGTTCAGAGGAGCTCTACACTCCACCACGGAAAGGTCAAATTTCGCCTGAGATAAGGTGAGGTCTCTGGTCCCAGCGCGAGAGAGGAACGCGCGTTTTGCGGGAGCTGGAGGACCAGGGAAGTCTGTGCCTAGAAAAATCGGTGGCTGCTGGGGCTGGCATGATCTGTGAATGTGGAAGGGGGTCCTCAGAGCTGCTAACAGAAGGGCTCTCTAAAAAGCAACCCATTTTGATCTGAAGTGCAGGGACACCCTAAGAATTTCAGGGGTGTGCTAGACTTACGCGCAGCCACGGAGTGCGCACACTTGGGCTTTTTCCTCTTGAAATTCTTGCTTCTGATTACTAAGCCCAATTCATAGGTTCACCCAGTTGGGGACACCCAGGGAGACTGCAGGGGAAAGTTGTTTTTCTGGAACCTGGGGATCGGAGAGGGGAGTGACCATCGGAGAGCCAGCTCTGAGGCAGACCACTCCCACAAACCGGTAGTGAGTGCCACAGGGAAAGAAGGCTCTAACACTCCCTAGAGAGGCCATAGATAAACCCGGAAGTCAATCCAGAAACACTGCCACCCAGGGGCTGAATCACAAATTGACTCTTGTGTAATCAAAAATAAAGGAATACGAATTAAGACACACCGCCTGCTTAAAATCGGGACTGGCTTACATCACTGAAGAGCAGTGGAACAAAGGGAACTGCAATACTGTCCGGACTGAGAAACAGGCGTGCCAAACAGAACAACAGAGGAAGTGAATGACCTTCACTACTCCACATTTTATTTTTATTTTTTATTTTTTTTATTTTCATTTTTTGCATCTTTTACTCAAGAAACTAATTTTTTTCCTCACTTGATTTTACCTTTTTAATTATTACATTTTTATTTTCAATCCGTATTATTACTACTGCTATTATATCTTTTTTTTTTTTAAGTGTCATTTTATTTTCTCTTCATTTTGTTTTGGGATTAATGCTCTACATTCTATTTTTATCTTTCCTTTAGCATCATTTTACTCTATCTCAAATCTACCTTTATGCCATCACTCTCTTCCTCACTTTTCCCTTTTCAGTGTCCTGTTTATCTTACCCCTTTCCTGCTTTAGATTTTCCCTATTCTTTCTGTTTACCCCCTTTTAAAATTTCACCCTACTTATATACCTAATCTCCAATCCCCTGCTCCAAGTCCATACACACCTCTTTCTTCGCTGTCTTAACTATCCAAAAAATTGTTCTTCTCTCTGTCCTTTTGTTGTTGTTCGTTTGAATGTAGATTATATCGAATTTTTATGCTTTTTTGTGAGATTGTTTTGCTTATTCTTCTTTTGTTTATTTTTTTGTTTGTTTAGTGCTTCTGTTTTCCCTTGCCTCACTCAATATTAGTTGGTGTTGTAGTTTGTATTAATCCCCAGGTACTTGTTACTGGCATTTGCTGGGATAAGTGATTGTTCTATTGGAGTTTTATCCCCAATATATATAGTCTGTTTCCCTTTCTCTCTTAGTCTCTTTCTTGTCTCTCTTACTTTTTTTTCTCCTTTTTTTCCCTTTTCCCAATTTCATTTTGACACCCCCGTTTTTTTCTTCTTCTTCTTTCTTTCTTTTTCCTCTTCTTCTTTCTCTACTATCCCCTGATTTGTCTTTCTCTGGTGGTCACCTTTATTGGAGGTTGTTAATATCGTGAATACATTTCTGTTCAGTGCCTTGTGTGTTGTACCTGGTAGTGCTGTATTTTGTGCCTTTAAATCAACCCAGCAGAGAGAGAACTACATAACCAGACACCCAGAGAAGAGAGACCATGGGGAGACAAAGACACAGCCCGCATATGAAAGAAAAGCAGGCATCACCAGAAAAGGAAGTAAATGAAATGGAAGCAAGCAACCTTCCAGAAAAAGAATTCAGAGAAATGGTCATAAGGTGGCTGAAAAGAATGGAAGACAAATTCGACAATATGAGCAAGAACCAAGAGGAAATGAAGAAGAACCAAGAAGAAATGAAAAATGACATCGCTGCTGTAAAGAACTCAATAGAAAGCATCAAGAGTAGACTAGAAGAAGCAGAGGACCGCATCAGTGAGCTAGAAGACAAGATGGGAAAAAATACCCAAGTAGAGCAACTTCTAGAAAAAAAAATTAAAAGGCAGGAGGAGAGCCTAAGGGAACTTTGGGACAACACGAAACAAAACAACATCCGCATAATAGGGGTTCCAGAAGGAAAGGAAGCTGAGCAAGGAATAGAAAACCTATTTGAAGAAATAATGACAGAAAATTTCCCTGATATAGAGAAGAAAAAACCCACACAAATCCAAGAAGCTCACAGAGTCCCAAGCAAAATGAACCCCAAAAGACCGACGCCAAGGCACATTATAATTAAATTGGCAAACACCAACAACAAAGTAAGAATCTTAAAAGCGGCCAGAGAGAGACAGAAAGTTACATACAAAGGAACCCCCATCAGACTAGCAACTGATTTCTCAACAGAAACTCATCAGGCCAGAAGGGAATGGAATGAAATATACAAAGTCATGCAAAGGAAGGGTCTGAATCCAAGAATACTGTACCCAGCAAGGCTGTCAATCAAAATTGAAGGTGAAATCAGGAGCTTCACAGACAAAAAAGGACTAAGGGAATTTATTACCACCAAACCAGCAATGCAAGAAATGCTAAAGGGTCTGCTGTAAAAAAAAAAAAAAAAGAAATAGGAAGCGAAGAAGGAACACAGGTGTAAAGAATAGGAATGGCGACAAATAAGTACCTATCAATAATAACTTTAAATGCAAATGGATTAAATGCCCCAATCAAAAGACATAGGGTAATGGATTGGATAAGAAAACATGACCCATATATCTGCTGTCTACAAGAAACCCACCTCAGAAAAAAAGACGCACACAGACTGAGGGTGAAGGGATGGAAAAAGGTTTTCCAGGCAAATGGAACTGAAAAAAAAGCTGGGGTAGCAATACTTATATCTGACAAATTAGATCTCAAAGTGAAGGACATAACAAGAGATAAGGAAGGCCACTTCATAATACTAAAGGGAGCAATCCAACAAGAAGAAATAACTCTGGTAAACATATATGCACCCAATACAGGAGCACCCAAATACATAAAAAAACTCCTGGAGGATATCAAGGGAGAGATTGACAGCAATACAATCATAGTAGGAGACTTTAATACCCCACTATCATGATTGGACAAATCCTCTAAACAAAAAATCAGCAAAGAAACATCAATCCTAAATGACTCACTAGACCAGATGGAATTAATTGACATCTTCAGAACATTTCACCCCAAAGCCACAGAATATACATTCTTCTCAAGTGCACATGGGTCATTTTCAAAGATAGACCATATGTTGGGACATAGGCAAAGTCTCTTCAAATTCAAGAAGATAGAAATCATATCAAGCATCTTCTCAGACCACAGTGGCATAAAACTGGAAATCAACTACAATAAAAACAACCCAAAGAAATCAAACACATGGAGACTAAACAGCATGCTATTAAACCATGACTGGGTTACCAGAGAGATCAAAGAAGAAATAAAAAACATCATGGCAACAAATGACAATGAAAACACTACAATCCAAAATCTATGGGACACAGCGAAAGCAGTCTTGAGAGGGAAGTTCATAGCTCTACAAGCCTACTGCCAAAAACAAGAAACAGGGGTAATAAATTACCTAACCCAACAACTCAAAGAGTTAGAAAAAGAGCAACAAGAAAAGCCCAGTGTAAGCAGAAGGAAGGAAATAATAAAGATCAGAGCACAGATAAACGACATAGAGACCAAAGAAACAATACAAAAGATCAACAAAACCAAGAGCTGGTTCTTTGAAAGGATAAACAAGATTGATGAACCTCTAGCCAGGCTCACCAAGAAGCAAAGAGAGAGGACCCAAATAAACAAAATCAGAAATGAAAGAGGTGAAATAACAACAGATCCCGCCGAAATACAAAGGATTGTTAAAAAATACTACGAACAACTCTATTCCAACAAACTGGACAACCTGGAGGAAATGGACATATTCCTAGAAAAATATAACCTTCCAAAACTCAATCAGGAAGAATCTAAACAGCTCAATATGCCAGTAACTATGGAAGAAATTGAAGCAGCCATCAAAGAGCTTCCGGCAAACAAAAGCCCGGGGCCAGACGGCTTCACAGGAGAGTTTTACCAAACATTCAAGGAAGAACTAAAACCTATCCTCCTCAGACTATTCCAAAAAATTCAAGAGGAAGGAACACTTCCAAGCTCCTTCTATGAAGCCAGCATCACCCTAATACCAAAACCAGATAAAGACAACACAATGAAAGAGAATTACAGGCCAATATCCCTCATGAATGTAGATGCCAAAATCCTCAACAAAATTCTAGCAAATCGGATCCAGCAGTACATCAGAAAGATCATACACCATGACCAAGTAGGGTTTATCCCAGAATGCAAGGATGGTTCAATATCCGAAAATCAATAAATGTGATACATCACATAAACAAATTGAAAGATAAAAATCACATAGTCATATCAATTGATGCAGAAAAAGCATTTGACAAAATCCAACACCCTTTCTTGATAAAAACTCTCAACAAGGTGGGAATAGAAGGATCATACCTCAACATAATAAAAGCTATATATGATAAACACACAGCTAACATCATACTCAATGGGCAAAAACTAAAACCATTTCCCCTAAGAACAGGAACAAGACAAGGATGCCCACTCTCACCACTCCTGTTTGACATAGTACTGGAAGTATTAGCCATTGCAATTAGACAAGAAGAAGAAATAAAGGCATCCAAATTGGAAAAGAAGAAGTAAAGCTGTCCTTATTTGCAGATGACATGATATTGTACATAAAAAACCCGAAAGACTCTATCAAAAAACTAACAGACTTAATAAATGAATTTGGCAAGGTAGCAGGATACAAAATTAACGCCAAGAAATCTATGGCATTTCTATACACCAACAGTGAACTTACAGAAAGAGAGACTAAAAAAGCAATCCCATTTTCCATCGCACCAAAAAAATTAAGATACTTAGGAATAAACCTAACCAAGGAGGTAAAAGACCTATATGCAGAAAACTACAGGACACTGAAAAAAGAGATAGAGGAAGATGTAAACAGATGGAAGAACATACCATGTTCATGGATTGGTAGAATCAACATCATCAAAATGTCCATACTACCCAAAGCAATCTATAGATTCAATGCACTCCCCATTAAAATACCAACAGCATATTTCACAGACTTAGAACGAACTCTCCAAAACTTCATCTGGAATAAAAAAAGACCCCGAATAGCCACAGCAATCCTGAGAAAGAAGAATAAAGTAGGAGGGATCTCAATACCAGATCTCAAGCTGTATTACAAAGCCACTGTCCTCAAAACAGCCTGGTACTGGCACAAGAACAGACATATAGATCAATGGAATAGAATAGAGAATCCAGATATCGACCCAAACCAATATGCGCAATTAATATTTGACAAAGGAGGCATGAGCATACAATGGAGTCAAGACAGTCTCTTCAATAAATGGTGTTGGGAAAATTGGACAGATACATGCAAAAAAATGAAACTAGATCACCAACTTACACCATACACAAAAATAAACTCAAAATGGATACAGGACTTAAATATAAGACGGGAAACCATAAAAATACTAGAGGAATCCTCAGGCAGCAAAATCTCAGACATATGCCAAAAGAACTTTTTCAGTGATACTGCCCCTAGGGCAATGGAAGCCAAAGAGAAAATAAACAAATGGGACTACATCAAAATAAAAAGCTTTTGCACAGCAAAAGAAACCATCAACAAAACAACAAGAAACCCCACTGTATGGGAGAACATATTTGCAAATGGTATCACAGATAAAGGTTTAATTTCCAACATCTACAGGCAGCTTATACAACTTAATAAAAGGAAGATAAATGATCCAATAAAAAAATGGGCAACGGACCTAAATAGAATCTTTTCGAAAGAAGACAGAAGGAAGGCCAAGAGACACATGAAAACATGCTCAAAGTCACTTATTATCCGAGAGATGCAAATCAAAACGACAATGCGATACCATCTCACACCTGTCAGAATGGCTATCATCAACAAATCAACAAACGACAAGTGTTGGCAAGGATGCGGAGAAAAAGGAACCCTCGTGCACTGCTGGTGGGAATGCAGACTGGTGCAGCCACTGTGGAGAACAGTATGGAGTTTCCTCAAAAAACTGAAAATGGAACTCCCATTTGACCCAGTAATCCCACTCCTAGGAATATATCCTAAGAAACCAGAAACACCAATCAGAAAGGATATATGCACCCCTATGTTCATAGCAGCACAATTTACAATAGCTAAGATTTGGAAACAGCCTAGGTGCCCGTCAGCAGATGACTGGATCAGAAAACTATGGTACATCTACACAATGGAATACTATGCTGCCATAAAAAAGAAGGAATTACTACCATTTGTAGACACCTGGATGGAATTAGAGAACATTATGCTAAGTGAAATAATCCAGTCAATGAAAGAAAAATATCACATGATCTCACTCATTTAGGGATAATGAAAAACATTATAAACTGATGAACCAAAAGATAGTTACAGAGGCAGTAAAGCATCAAACAGAGTGTCTAATTATAGCGGTAAGGTTAGGGAGAGGTGGGGGAAATAAGAGATCAACTGAAGGACTTGTATGCATGCATATAAGAGTAACCAACGGATGCAAAACACTGGGGGGTGAGGGCAGGTATGGGAGTGGGGTGGGGGGGGGCAATGGTAAGATATGTACACATATAATACCTTAATAAAAATTTTGAAAAAAAAAATAAAATAAAATAATTTTCACTGCAAGACTATCTGTAAAAAAAAAATAAAAAAAAAAATAAATAAAAATAAAGTCCCCTACTATGATTGTATTGTTGTCGATCTCTCCCTTGATATCTTCCAGGAATTTTTTTATGTATTTGGGTGTTCCTGCATTGGGTGCATATATATTTATCAGGGTTATATCCTCTTGTTGAATCAATCCCTTTAGTATTATGAAATGGCCTTCCATATCTCTTATTATGGCCTTCACTTTGAGGTCTATTTTGTCAGAGATAAGTGTTGCTACCCCAGCTTTTTTCATTTCCATTTGCCTGAAAGATATTTTTCCATCCCCTCACTTTCAGTCTGTGTGAGTCACTTGTTATGAGGTGGGTCTCTTGTAGACAGCATATATATGGGTCATGTTCTTATATCCATTCTGTCACTGGATGTCTTTTGATTGGAGCATTTAGTCCATTTATGTTTAATGTTATTATTGAAAGGTAATTGTTTGTAGCCATTTTTATTTTTTGTGCCTGTGTTCCTTCTTACCTTTTTATTTCTTCTTTTTACACGAGTCCCTTTAGCGTTTCTTGCATTGCTGGCTTGGTAGTGATAAATTCCCTTAGCCTTTTTTGTCAGTGAAGCTCCTTATTTCCCCTTTAATTTTTAATGATAGCCTTCCTGGATAGAGTATTCTTGGATTCAGTCCCTTGCTTTGCATCACTTTGTAAATTTCCTTCCATTTTTTTCTGGCCTGATGTGTTTCTGTTGAGAAATCATTTGATAATATAATGGGAGCTCCCTTGTATGTAAATTTCTTTCTCTCTCCTGCAGCCTTTAAGATTCTCTCTTTGTCCAGAACATTTGCCATTGTAATTATGATGTGTCTTGGTGTGGGTCTTTTCTGGTTCATCTTGTTTGGGACTCTCTGTGCTTGTGTGATTTTTTTCTTCCCCACATCAGGGAAGATTTCTGACATTATTTCTTCAAATAGGTTTTCTAACCCTTGTTCCTCATCCTGTGGTTCTGACACCCCTCTTATTCATATGTTGCTTCATGTCATGTTGTCCCATAGCTCCCTTAGGCTCTACTTCTGTCTTTAATTTTTTTTTCCAATTGCAGTTCAGTTTGGGTGTGTTTTGCTTCCCTGTCTTTTAATTCGCTAATTCAGTCCTCTGCTTCTAGTCTACTTTTGAAACTTTCCATGGTGTTTTTTATTGCAGCTATATCACTCATTTGTTCTTGATTCTTACATAAATTTTTTTAATTTTTTCATCCATTTCTTCTTGATTCTTACATAAGTTGTTGATTTTTTTTTCCTCCATCCAGGTTTATGAACTGTGTGACCCTTATTCCGAATTCTTTTTCTGACATATTTCATGCCTCTGTTGCACTTTGTTGCTCTTCTGGTGATTCCTCCTTTTCTTTCCTTTGGGGTTTCTTTGTCTATCCATTTTTAGTCTCACCAATTGATCTAGATGTCGAGTCATGCAGGGGCTGCTCCTTGGGTGGCAGTGGCTCCTCGGGCTGCAGTTGCTCTTCAGGTAGTCACTGAAATGGCTGCTCCTCAGTTGGCAGTAGCTCCTCTAGTGGGTGCTTTTCTCAGCAGTGGTGTCTCCTCTGGCTGGTGGGGGATGCTGCTTGCACAGCTGCTGTTCCTTAGACAGTGGTGGGCTGCTCATGTTGCTGCTGCTCCTCGGACAGGAGCAGACTGCTCACATGGCTGCTGCTCCTTGGATCGGCGCTGGCTGCACTCTGCTGCTATTCCTCAGATGGGGCGGCCTGGTCGTGAGGCTGCTGCTTCTTGGACAGGTTTCTTGCCAGACTGGTGCTCCTCATACGGGTGTGGGCTCCTTGTGCAGCTGCTGATTCTCCTCGGATAGGGGGTGGGCTGCTTGTGTGGCTGCTGCTCCTCAGGCGGAAGTGAGCTGCACATGCGGCTGCTGCTCCTCAGATGGAAGTGGGCTGCTCACCCAGCTGCTGCTCATTGGACAGTTGCTGACTGCATGTGGCTGCTGCTCCTTGGACCAGTGTGGGCTGCGCAGGGCTGCCGCTCCTTTAACCTGGGCTGTCTTCTCATGTGGCTGCTGCTCATTAGATGGGGAATGGGCTGCTTGCACAGCTGCTGCTCCTCAGGTGGGAGTGAGCTGCACGTGTGGCTGGTGCTCCTCCAACAGGGGCAGGCTGCTCACCCGGCTGCTGCTCGTCAGACAGGTGCAGGCTGCATGTGGCTGCTGCTCCTCGGACCAGTGCAGGTTGCACAGGACTGCCGCTCTTTGGATGTGGGCAGTCTGCTCATGTGGCTGCTGCTCCTCAGTCCGTGGTGGGCTGCTCAGGTGGCTGCTGCTCCTCGAATGGGGGCAGTCTGCTCACAGCGCTGTTGTTCCTAGTACAGGGGTGGGCTGCTCACACAGCTGCTGCTCCTTGGACAGGGGATGGGCTATTGCATGGCTGTTGCTCCTCAGTTGGGTGTGAGCTGCACGTGCAGCTGCTGCTCCTCCAATGGAGGCAGGCCGCTCACCCAGCTGCTGCTCATCGGACAGGTGCAGGCTGTGTGTGGCTGCTGCTCCTCGGACCAGTGCAGGCTGCACAAGGCTGATGCTCCTCAGACATGGGCAGTCTGCTCGTGTGGCTGCTGCTCCTCAGTCTGGGGCGGGCTGCTCAGGTGGCTGCTGTTCCTCAAATGGGGATGGGCTGCTTGCGGCGCTGCTGTTCCTCATACAGGGGCGGGCTGCTCACACAGCTGCTGCTCCTCAGATGGGGGCAGGTTGCTTATGCAGCTGCTGCTTGTCGGACAGGTGCAGGCTGTGTGTGGCTGCTGTTCCTCGGATAGGGGAATGGGCAACTTATACAGCTGCTGCTCCTTGGACAGGGGGAGGCCATGTGAGGCTTCTGCTCTTGGGCCTGGGGCAGGCTGCTTGTGGGGCTGCTGCTCCTTGGACAGGTGTGGGCTGCTAATGTATCTGCTGCTCACGTGGTTTCAGTGCCCTGGGCTTAAGTGTTGGGCCAGTCAGAGGGGAGTGTGCTTCAGAACTCACAGGAGCCTGTGCCTAGGGTAGCTGGAGACTCGTTGACTGTGGGACCACAGCTGAGGTAGCAGATCCCTGACAGGGGTGGCTGTAGAGTTGCAGGTGTTCTCTGAGGACACCCTGGGTGGAGTTGAGGCTGGGCTCCCAGTTACAGCAGCTCTCCCCTTCAAAAAGGCTAGGCTTCTGAGAACAAGCCGGCCTTCTGGTACTGTTTGCAATGATAGTAGAGGCTGCCTAGTTAGGCAAGCCCGGTTAGCCTGCCCCCGAAGGTCCTGCAGGATCTAACTGTGCCTTACTCACATACACCCCCCCCACATGACTACACATTCCTCTTTTGCTCCCTCCCTCACTCATGCTCTCTCTCTCTCTCACTGCCGCCTTCTTCCTGTCTCTGTAGTTGTGTCTGGGGTGTTATTGACCCATTCATGGGTGGAATTTTCTCTCCACGTGTCTGGTTAATGTGGATTGCTCTCTATTCCTGGCCAGACAGGCTAAAATTTACCTTGAAATGACACAACACAAATGGAACAAAGCACAAATATACTCATGAAACCAGTGACCCCACAATAAGTAACCACCTGAGAAAAGAGAATTAGGGGAGAGAAAAGAGAGCATAAATGATATCAAAGATAGAGAAAAAGATAAGAGAGAAAAGAAAAATGAGAATGAATATATATATATATATATATATATATATATATATATATATATATATGAAAACACCACAGAACCAATAGCTAAACCAAAAAAATACAAACACCAAACATCCAGCAAAGAGGGTGGGGCCAGAATCTGTAGATGCTGAGCTTATATACAGAAAATAAGGTTAAGAATTGGATGAATATGGGGAGGTCCTCAGTTCCATGTAGAGGAAGTAGAAAGGGGATGGGTGTATAAGAAGAAAGAGAATGAGAAGAAAATAATGATAATAATAAATTTACAAAAAATTGATTTCAAAAATGGTATAAAAAATAAAAAATAGCAAATAAAAATAAAATAAAATAGAGTGATGGAAAATAATGCAAAAATAAATAGAAAATAAAGCAACAAATAAAAACAGGGAAACAAAAAAAAGAAGAAAAAAAGAGATAAAATAATAATAAAAAATAAAAATAAAAATGAAAAATTGAAGTGTTGTTCCTTTGGCTGGCTTAAGATTCGAGTCTTCTGTACTGTCTTTAGGCCAGTCCCTTTGGACTCTCAGGGACTATTTAGATTTTTTTTTAAATACCATTCAGGGTGGGATCTGGGTATGGCTCTATTGGTTGCCTGGAAACTGGAGGGAGGGGCTATCTCTCAGGACAAAATGGCTGCCCAGGTCCCAGGCTCAGGTATGACTCAGCACCAGACTTGCTGCCACTTCTCCTGGACACCCTACTTTCCCCAGACTCCAAGAGTCCACACCTTCTCCCTCACCTCAGCCATGGGTGAGTGTCTGTATCTGAAAGTTACTGTGAACTAGGTTCAGTGAAGAAAGGCTCAGGCCACAGAGAGGGGAAAGACTGGGCCTCTGTGAGCTCCTCTCCTGCCGGTGCTGCATGGTCTGGCCAGACCTTCAGGCTGCACCCTCTGGGTTCAGCCTTTTGTGACTGTGTACCCAGATCTAGAATCCCCTGCGGTCCAGCAGTTCTGTGGCCTTTCTTTCCACAGTCAGACACTGTGCCTCTCCCCAGGGACGTGGCTTGGTGCTGTGTGGATTCCCTCTGACCCTCTGGGCTCAGAGGTCTGGCAGACTCTCCTGCCCAGATCCTTGATTTTACCTTTTTCCAGGGATCCTATGCCCTTCCTGGCTGCAAACTGTCTCACCTGCAGAGTCTCCTTTGCCAATTGAGGGTGGATGTTATTCGTTTCAGCTCTTCATTCTATCTGCTCCGGGACAAGGCTCGGGACATGTCTATATATTCCACCACCATTTTGTCTCTCCTCTCCATTGTGTTCTTTATTATAGCTATGTCATTCTTGATTTCTTCTACATGTTGAATTTTTTATCCAGCCTTTTCATCATCCTTATAACTATTACTCTGAATTCTTTCTCTGATATATTGCTTGCCTTCATTTTATTTATTTCCTTTTCTGGCAATTCCTTCTTTGCTTTTTTGGGGGGATTGTTTATTTTTCTCTCCATTTTGCTGTCTCTTTGTATTTGTTTCTATGTAATGTGAGTTGCTGTCACTTTCTGGCCCTATGCAAACTGCTTGAGGTTTGAGAGGTTGAAGACCCTAGTCGTCCAATGGTCTGGGACTCCTTATCCCAGATGCTGGTTCTGCTTTGAGTCTCATGCCTTTATTATCTCTGATCCGAGTTATATTCCTTTCTCCCATGGATCGGGTTCCTTAGTTATTTGCTGCAGGTGCTTGGGGTCGACAGAGGTGCGTGCATACTTCCTCTGTTGTGTGACTCCCTATGAGGTCCCAGAGCCCTCTGGCATGCAATTCACTGTTCAGGGCCCCAACACCCACAACATGATTGTGTCCTATGACCCTCTGGCTCACCCCTTAGCCTGATCCCGGGTACTGGGTGGGGCACTGGGCCAGGTGCGCCAACTTGCACCCCTTGCCACAGTCCTGGGGCCTGGGTAGGGAGGCGCATGGGGTCCCTCTGACTTGCACTCACAGCACAGGGTCCTGAAGTGCAGGATCCAGGAGCGTGGGCCAGAAGTTCAGGAGCCTGGCACATGGGGTCCTGAAGCTCCAGGCCTAGCCATGTGGTGACTAGGCCTATGGGATCACTGAAGCATGGGGTCCTGGTGTGTGGGGTCCTGACACATGGGGTCGTGGTGCACAGTGACTGGGTGCAAGGGTTCCTGAAGCACCGGGTTCTGAAGCTCAGGGAACAGTTTCACAGGCAGGGAAGTACAACATAGGAGGTCTCTCTGGCCTGCAATCACTACTGGGAGCCAGCAGAAAGGTTGGGCACCGCTCACTGCAGGGGTGGCTGGTGAGTGTGGGTCACTGTGCAGGTGCTGGTGGTGTCCAAGGGCAGTCTGGTTGGTGGTGTGGCTGTGCTCCTGGCCTCCACTGTTCCCCCCTTTAAGATGGCATGTTCTCTGCACCCAAGCCACACTGGCCTGGGAGTGTCCACCATGGTAGCAGGGGCTACCCTTTCAGGAGAGCCCAATATGCCAGCCCCCAAGACTCCTGTGAGGTCTAACTGTCCCTCACCCACCCCCACACATACCACACATGTGTATACACTACCCTCTCACTCCTTTACTCACTCACATTTTCTTCCTCACTGTCATCCTGCTGGCCGCCATGTTGGGAACCTCTGCACTGTTTGGTATAAGTATGTCTTACTGTTTCTCCACTAGGAATTCTTTATAAATGTGGTTTGTTATTGTAGCACTTTTTGTAACAAATATATATTTGAACATTCCAAACTGTACATACTATATGAAACTTCTCCTTTCAGTGGGTTTATTTCTATGTGGAATTCCATATCTTGCAATATCTTATAAATGAAGATTAAATTCTACCATTACAAATATTTATTATGTTTCTGGGATAGGTTGAAACTGCAATTAGATCAGGTATTAAATCTAGGTTTGGTATCATGGACTTTTAACATGAGTGATGCCCTTTTATGGCCTGTTATTTTCTCTTTAATAGACTTCCCATCCCTTACCCAATATGTACCACATGCATGATAAGCATAACTAGGGAAGAAGAAAGAGGCTATTAATTAGAGGTGAAATAAACATTGAGATACCCCAAAATGCCACACCCCATCTGTATGCTTAGCATCCTCTATTTTCTCTCACTAGATCTGGGTTAACTAACACAATGGCAGGAAAGTAAAGTGTAGCAAAGGGAGAACAGGAAAATGGCAACTGAATAGACAGACCTGTTATACACCTTGTCCCAGGGCCATACTGGAAATACAACTAAATTGGGACCATCCACCTGGAATTACCAACTGAGGTCCAGCTGAGGAGAGTCTTATATCAAGGACAGAAAATACCTGGAGACCATCAACAGGCACAAGGCATTAAAGACCTTTGCTTCTCACAGGAATACAGGTTTGATGATATGCTGCAGAATCCTTCCAATAGGAAAGAAGAGGCTTTATGGAAATAATACTCCTGAGGAGGTGGTCAAAAACTTTCCAGATGCCCAATCACCAGTGTCCAGGAGAATTCCTGCTCTCAAAACCAAAGCTGTGCATGGGCAGCAGCTCACAGTCCTGCAGAAGACTGTTCACATCTAAGACTTGCCTTGGAGCACTGAGCTGGCTCTGGGACTCTTGAACCCAACAAGCAAGAAGTATTTCCATCCTCCAGCATTTACAGCCACAACATTTCAGGAGTTAATCCATGGTCTCTTTGTATCCAAAGGATAGCCAGTGTTCAGATCTACTTTTTGTGAGGGAATGAAGAGGAAGGAAGGGCCCTGTTAAGGTCTCTAGGAGCTGCAAGGAGAGACAAGTATGACGTTTGAGAGCAGGGAAGGGGTGACTATGCCACAGTGTAGTTAAGCTTCTGGCACAGAGGTACACAGCCAAGTCCCCCGACTCTGCAGGCTGGATCTTCAGAATGGAGTAGGTGCCCTCTGGCCTCTCAGCAGAGAACCACTCTTTAAGCATCCCTGATGTGTCTTGGGTATCCTTGCTTTGGAAGTAAATAAAAAACTCCAGGCCCTGCCCCAGGGTCTGTTGGTACCAGTAAAGTCTGGTATGTCCAGAAATTAGATCACACCTGAGAGCCACATCCTGGTCCCTTCTCTGTGACTATGTATCTGGGGGACTGGGACACTCCAGAATATGTGTGCACTGTGGAGACAGAATTCGGGAATATAATGAGTAAAAACAATTGTGATTGTCACACACAGAAACACATACACACAGTGAAACTGCTTGTTGTTGTTGTTGTTGTTTGAGAACTCACCTGCCCACAGGAAACAGAGCTGTCACCCAGCAGAGGAGTCTGGTACCCATGGCAAGGTCAGGACAGGAATGGGAGGTTTACCAGGTCAGGGTCATTGTGAGCATAAGCAGAGGAGGAACCACATCCTTTGTCCCCACAAGGCAGTTTTCATAGTGACATCACTGCCTCTATCAATCCCCTTGACCTCAGGGACAAGTGATGTGTATTACAGAACTCTTGGATGACTAATTTACATATTTATAAGCTCCTTTTTTAAACAAAATCAATCCATGGCTGTCAGTCTAGACTCCCATGATGTCTGAAGGCAGAGGTCTCACTGTATGTCTAAGTTGATCTTCTCATTCACCAGTCTCTCCTGTCCACTGTGCACTTTCACTAAGATATGCCACTGTGGAGAACAGTATGGAGTCTCCTCAAAAAACTGAAAATGGAACTCCCATTTGACCCAGTAATCCCACTCCTGGGAATATATCCTAAGAAACTAGAAACACCAATCAGAAAGGATATATGCACCCCTATGTTCATAGCAGCACAATTTACAATAGCTAAGATTTGGAAACAGCCTAAGTGCCCGTCAGCAGATGACTGGATCAGAAAACTATGGTACATCTACACAATGGAATACTATGCTGCCATAAAAAAGAAGGAATTACTACCATTTGTAGGCACCTGGATGGAATTGGAGTACATTATGCTAAGTGAAATAAGCCAGTCAATGAAAGAAAAATACCACATGATCTCACTCATTTGGGGATAATGAAAAACATTATAAACTGATGAACAAAAAGATAGATACAGAGGCAGTAAAATATCAAACAGACTGTCAAATTACAGCGGTAAGGTTAGGGAGAGGTGGGGGAAATAAGAGATCAACTGAAGAACTTATATGCATGTATATAAGAGTAACCAACGGATGCAAAACATTGGGGGGTGAGGGCATGTATGGGAGTGGGGTGGGGGGGGCAATGGTAAGATATGTACACATATAATACCTTAATAAAAAAATGAAAAAAAAAAGATATGCCAATAGTATCAAAAATACCCGATGCCAAAGGGTGAATTCCTTGTCTTATCTGCAAGTCAGGATCTCCTTGAGCATCCCTGTTTCTGTCACTGTGCCCTCCACTCTACCCATCACACATGCTCAACATTGTTCATTTCTTAGGTAAGGGTGGGCATCAGTTGTTAACTTGGATTTGCCCTGGAATATACTGAAATTCAGAGATATGTGAACGAAAAAAAGGCCACATGCCAACCTGACTAGCTCAGGGAAGGCCTGCATGGCAGTTTTGCAAACTCAAAGACCTAAAGTAACCACAAAGGCTGGTCTGAAATTTAACTAAAAGCAATTTATAGTGGGTAGTCATGTCCTAGACCGGTATCTCCCCTGACAAAGATCAACTGTGATCTTTACTGAGCCTATTGTCTTTTTGCATCAAAGACAGCATAACTGTGAAATGTCTGGGTAACTTGTAATTTCCCTTTTTCCGGATTCCTCAGGGCACAACAAATGGTACCAGGGCAGAAACTACAAATTCCCTCATTGTTATTGTTATCCTGTTAATTGTCGACTGTTAACTATCTTGTTCCCACCTATGTAAAAGAAGCATGTGTCCATAATTTCACTTTTTATCCAATCCCAGAGGTTTCTCTGCTTTGCTTTCTCCCACTTCCCTAATCTATCACCAATGGATTTCATGTAACCCACTTCTGTCTCCTCCCTGGATTGTAATGTATAAAACAAGGTAAAAACAAACAAAAAACCTTCCATTCTCTGGAGCATTATTCCGATGCCTTGAGATTCTGCTTCCCAGCAATTGTCAACACTTTAGCTCAAATAAACTCACAAAAATTCTTTACAGATTTCAATGTTCTTTATGTTAACAAATGTAAGAGATCATATGATTCCCTGGGAAAATATATGAGTTTGGAGCTCCTATTCTTTCTGCAGGTTATGATCAATTGCCCTCTTTGTCTTTATTAACTTCCATGTTGTATTATATCTCTCCAGCCCATAGCAAAGCCTCGTGTGCTTCTAGGTCACCATGCAGTAAACAACATGTTTCCTAAAGTTTCTTTATGGAAGAGGACTCTACTTCATTGACCTTTAAGACACTGGTGTGCAATATACAAGGGAGTCTAGATGGTTATCACTTACTGATAACTTTCTACCCTGGTAGCATCAGAAACAGGCTAATGATGAGAAAAGCTAGAGCTGGGGAAGCATCGTCCCAGCTAATGGGGCAGCTACAGAGGACAGACAGCAATGGTGGAGAACTAAAGCCTGAGGTGCTGGGTCAGATCCAGGCCTGGCAGACACTGCCCAGGAGGTGGAACTCAGAACACACTGAGGTTCACCCTGCAGGCACAGGCCACTGGGGACTCTACAGTGTGGAGCTTGTATAGGGCTCCAATGAGTCCAGGGTGCAGAGCTTTCCCCTGCCTTTCTTTGCAGAGAGAAGGTGGCCCTGTAGTGCTGTGGATTTACTGCTGGTAAAGAAGTCCACAGATATCTGGGCGGTAGTCGCAGACTCCAGTGTGAGGAGGAAATCCTCTGTATTTGATCTAGAGACACTGTATCCAGTGGTGGCATCTCTTTTGCCAGTGATACCAGCACCGACTGATTAATGCAGTGGTCAGCAAACTGCGGCTCGCAAGCCACATGCGGTTCGCGAGCCGCGGTTTGCCACTCTGTTGACTAATGAGTTTGCCGACAACTGACCTAGACTCTCGATTCCCATAATTACAGGCTGTTGTTGTTCCCTGTGATTAAGCCCCTATCCCAGTGGTCGGCAAACTCATTAGTCAACACAGCGGCAAACCGCAGCTCGGCTCGCAAGCCGCAGTTTGCCGACCACTGGATTAATGGATCAGCCTCAGCTCATGGCCCAGGTCTTGTTGATGCAGGACATATAGTCATGATTATTAGTCTGGTGATACCTCAGAGTCACCTTCTTTTCTGATCCTGTGACCTTGTATCTGGGTTGTGATGGTTCAGGCATTCAGGTGTCCTATAAAGAGCGACAGAGACTGATGTTGTAATCTAAGAGGAAGGCTTGGACTGAATTCTTGAGAATCCAGGGCAGTTAGCCCACCTATACTCACCTGCCCAGAGGAGACAAAGAGCCACCCAGAAGAAGAGCCTGGTGAACATTTCAGGTCCAGGGCAGAATCTGTTTTGAGGAAATAGACACAGTGATGTCACTCTCCTTGACAAATGCCTGAGCTGTAGAGCTACCCTGTCACACCCCTCACTCACAGGAACAAATCAATGATCCTCTCAGTTACAGGAACCACCTGATGTCCAGGAAATTTTCAAGGCTTCAAGATCAGTGTCATTGGAATCTGAAGTTTTGTTTTACATGGTCTCAAATTCACCAACTCATAGGAGCCCTGCCATCTGTGCTCAGGTCCCTGTGTGCTTGCCAGGGGTAAGTGTTCTCCCTTGGTTTCAGCTGAGGCTATGCAAGACTGGACCACTTATGTCCCTGTGACTGTGCTCTTTGTGAGAAAGAGGAGGCTTGTTAGGGATGTGGATGGGTCATGCAGCCAGAGGTACATGTGTCTTATGCCTCCTTGAATGTCATGCACCCACCAAATGGAAAAATATTAATTGACCATAAATGTGTTATAGTGCCAAGCTTACAGCTAGTTAATATCAGTACGAGGTGCTATTTCTTATACAGGTTATACCTTAGTGTGTGGTGTCCCATTTCTGTGACTACATACCTTGATGTCATCATGATAGGAGACTATAATCACACAACAGTGAGAAAGGACACGGAGTCAGAAATCAGAGGGGAGGAGGAGGTTGGGTCATCACATGGAAAGGCTTGAAGCTTGGGACCCGGCAAACTCAGGAAGGGCCTTTACATCTTATCCAGGACTTAACTGGTCCCAGGGGACCATGAGCCACACATCAAAGGAGCCCACTTCCTGAGTCTGCATCCATGCAAAACAAAGAGTTTTTCAGCTAGGGCTCACATTGTTTGGGTTAGAGTGCATGGAATCCCAGAAATCTGAGGACTGTTCTCATAATAATGTATCAACTATAATGTTAGTATTCTCAAAAATACCCTGATTTCTTTAGGAAGATAAGCATTCACCAGGACTAGTTCCTTTGTAATTTATTTTAAAATTAATTAATTAGAGTCACAAATTTGGTGTTTAATACAAAATGCACCTCATCAGAAAAAAAAAAATAACAAAGTTACTTTAATGACCTAGAAATGTGGCCTTTTAGCATTTAGAAATGGAAACTAGCAAAAACAAATTTGAAATCATTCCAACATAATGTACAGGCTATATCAGTCCAGATGGGCAGTCTTGTGCAAAAAAAAAAAAAAAAAAAAAAAAAAAAAAAAAAAAAAAAAAAAAGAAGCCCAGCATTGTAGCAGCATATAACAACAAGGACTTATTTCCTGCTCACATAACATGTCTGTCATGGGGAGATTGGGTCCCTACTCCATAACTCTCTTCTCTAGCTGATTTAGGCTAATAAAGAAACCATCATCTGGAGAGTTTCTGTACTGTCACCATGGCACATAAAAAAGGAGACAAGCAAATCATGTACTGGCTCTTAAATCTGTAGCCCAGAAATGAGTCACTTCTATTTACATTCCTTTAACTAAAGCAAGTCAGATACTTTAATTGGGTACATTAAATCTTTGAAGCCCTATTCTAAAAACCACAAATATTTCAAAATAAATAATTAAAGATATTTAATAGAAGAGAAACACAAATCAACTTTAAGTTAATCATTCAGCTCTAACTGAAAATTATATAAATTCAATTTTCAGTTTTTAATGTTTATATAATTAGTATACTTTTGCAAAACTATAACCACAAGCAGAATCATATGATTTTTAAATATATCAAATATCTCAGAAAGAACTGCATAAAAACATCAGTCTCCTTCCCACTTTAGGACAATAAAGAGATAAGTGGAATTTTTTCCTGACTCAGTCTTATTCCAAATTCATAGATATACACTGAGTGGCCAGATTATTATGATCTCTGAATGCATAATAATCTGGCCACTCAGTGTATATCCTATATAATGAAAGGCTAATATGCAAATTGTCCCCTCGACCAGGAGTTTGACCAGCAGGCAGGCCAGCCAACCGCCCATGTCCCCTCCCCCTGGCCAGGCTGGCCGGACCCCACCCATGCACGAATTCATGCACCATAATATATATATATATATATATATATATATATATATATATATATATATATATACTGAGTGGCAAGATTATTATGCGTTCAGGGATCATAATAATCTGGCCACTCAATGTATAACTCCTAAAATACATTGATCTGTGATGTGTGTTTTGTTTCTGGTGTTCAATGTGTGTATATATGTATTTAAATTGCTTTAATCCAAATTAACGCCTTAAAATGTACTTTGACTAGGAAGAATATATATTTTTTGAAAGTCCATCAAGTTTACTAGGTTGTAAGCATGGACTATATTTTGTTGTTGTTGTTTTGTTTGTTTGTTTTTTACTTAAAATTGGTAATACAAGCTGTACAATTCAATGTTTGCATGTAGAGTCTACTCTGATTTATGCATAAGTATGGAATCATCATAATCATCATCAAAGCAATAATTTTTTTAAATCATTATTGTTGAGAGTATTACAGATGTCCCCCTTTTTCCCCCTCATTGCCCCCTCCACCTGGTTCCTTCCCCATCCAAGGCTTTCACCACCCTATTGTTTGTGTCCATAGGTAATGCATATATGCATATGTTCTTTGGTTAATCTCTTCCGGCTCCCCCTCCCCCTTCCCTCTGAGTTTTGTCATTCTGTTCCATGTTTCCATGCCTCTAGTTCTATTTTATTCATCTGTTTATTTTGTTCATTAGATTCCTTGTTTGTTTATTTTGATTTTTAGATTAAATTGTTAATAGATGTGTATTTATTACCATTTTATTGTCCATACTAGAGGCCTGGTGTAAGAAAATTGTGCACATGGGGACAGGGTCCCTCAACCCGGCCTGCACCCTCTCGCAGTCTGGGAGCCCTCAGGGAGTGCATTGACCACAGGGGGCAGCTTCTGCATTAAGTGTCTGCCCCCTGGTGGTCATGTGTGTCATAGCACATTAGGATTTTATTATATAGGATTGTTTATCTTTTTTTCCTTCTTCCTAACTGCTTTTCTCTTGCTGCTTTTAAGATTCTCTCTTTGTCTTTAACTTTTTGTATTTTTTAAATATATCTTTTTATTGATTTCAGAGAGGAAGGGAGAGGGAGAGAGAGATAGAAACATCAATGATGAGAGAGAATCATCGATTGGCTGCCTCCTGCATGCCCCCTACTGGGGATCAAGCCCACAACCTGGGCATGTGCCTTTGACTGGAATTGGACCTGGGACCCTTCAGTCCACAGGCTGTATCCACTGATCCAAACCAACTAGGGCATTTTGGCATTTTAATTATGATGTGTTTTGGTGTGGGCCTTTTTGGGTTCCTATTGTTTGGGACTCTCTGGGCTTCCTGGACTTGTAAGTCTATTTCTTTCACCAGGTAAGTGAAGTTTTCTGTCATTAATTCTTCAAATAGGTTTTCAATCTCTTCTCCCTCTGGCACTCCCATAATGTGAATGTTGGTACACTTGTCCCAGAGGCTTAAACTATCTTCATATTTTTGTGTTCTATTTTTTGTTGTTGTAAATCCGCACCAGAGGATATTTTTCTGTTGATTTGTTGATTTTTTAGATGGGGTGGATGGAAGGGGGAAAGACAGAGAGAGAGAAACATTGGTGTGAGAGAGATACATCTATTGGTTACTGTACGTGCCAGGGAGCGAGCTTGTAATCGAAATTCAAGCCTTGATGGGAATTTAATCTGAGACCCTTCAGTCTGCAGACTGACACTAGCCACTGAGCCAAACCTGCTAGGGCTAACTTCATTTTTTTTATTCTTTTTTCTTTTTGCTCTTCTGATTGGGTGTTCTTTAATTCCTCATATTCCAAATCATTGATTTGATTCTTGAAATCTTCTATTCTACTGTTGAATCCCTATAAATTATTGTTTATTTCAGTTACTATATGCTTAATTTCTGACTGGTCTTTTTTCATGTCTTTGATGGTCTCACTAAGGTTCTTAAATTCTCCTAAATCCCTTGAAACTCTCATTAAGATTCTTGAGAACCTTATAACCAATGTTTTGAACTCTTTAGTTAGTAGTTTGCTTACTTCCATTTAATTTAGTTATTTTTCTGGAGATTTCTTCTGTTCTTTCATTTGTGACATGTTTCTTTGTCTATGTATTTTGGTTGCTTCCTTGTGTTTGTTTCTATGTATTAGGTAGAGCTTCTATGTCTCCTGGAATTGGTAAAGTGGCCTTGTGTAGTAGGTGTCCTGTAGGGCCCAGTGGCTCAACTTCCCCAGTCACCTGAGCTTTGCACTCTAGGTAGGCCCCTGTGTGCTGTGTGCACAGTCTTATTGTAGTTGAGCCCTGATTGATGTTGGTGTCACTGGGAGGAATTGATCTTCAGGCCAATTGGCTGTGAGGACCAGCTGTGAATACATTGAAAGAGCTGCTGTGCAGGAGACTCCTCTATGGAGCAGGACTTGCTTCATTGGGGCTTTGGTGCTCACTGAGTCTGCTCCTTGAGTGTGTAGCTTGGGAATGTGTAGAGTTGTAGTCTGGTATGGAAGCTATCCACCAGGTGCACTGGCTCTGGCACCTCCCGGGAGGTGCAAGTCAGCCACTGCCTGAAGCCACCCTTTAGGAGCTACAAGTGATCTGCAGATGGGTGTTACTTGTGCCCAAGCGAGGCCAAGCTGTTTTGGGCCTCTTATTGATAGGTATGGGGCACGCTGGTGCCAGCTGTGCTTGTTTGAGAGATTTTAGGAAAGTTTGAAGCCTGAGCCAGGACAGGTCATTCATATGGAAAAGCTGCTGCAAACAGCTTTGGTGGGGTTTCATATTGAGTGGGGTTGGAGCTCAGGGAATCACCAGGGCAGATTGAACAGTGTGAGCCAGACTGCTGGAAACTCAGATATGTCTGCCAGTGAGCTCTGCTACATGGGGAGGTCACAGCATAGTAACAATGACCTCGGTGAGGACTCCTGTCTGGGGGAAACCTCTCCTGAGTTTTTGTTCAAATGACAGACAATCCAGGTCCTCCCCATATGTCCCTGGATCCCCCCACCACTGGAACTCAGAGGGAGCAGGACTGTGCATGTCTGTGTGCTGGCCCCTTAAGAGGATCTGCCTGGTTCTCCAGCAGCCTCTGTGTTACTCAGCCATATTTTCTGCTGCTATTTATAGACAGAAATTACAGGGCCTTCTCTTCCCAGCTCTGGATCCCTGACCTGGGGGGGGGGTGTCTGTAGTGGGGCTGGGGCCCCTTGCTCCTCATAGGAGGCCTCACAGCTGAGATATCCCTCACAATTAAAAAAAAAAAAAAAACACCACACATGGGTGTGGGATCAGCCTGTTCCTTGCCTCCATCCATCCTGCCAGTCTCAATGTGCTTTCTTCTTTATTTCTCTAGTTGTAGGGCTACTATTCAGCCAGATTTCAGGCAGTTTTGAATAATGTTTTTTCTGTATTTTAGTTGTAATTTTGATGTGGTTGTGGGAGGTGGCAAGTACTGGCGTTCACCTATGCCACCATCTTGGTTCTCCATCAATATCTTAGTTATTGTACTTATCTAATCCTTTCAGTGCTCAGAAGGTGGAGCTATTATTTTCCACTATTTAACACAGTTGGTGATTGATGATGAGTTAAGGAACCTAACCAGGTTCACACAGTAACTGGCAGAGAGAGCACTTACATCCCAGTCCCCCTGGCACCAAAGTCAGTGCTCATAAATACCACTCTATATGCAGTCCCTGACCAAGCCCAACAATGTCATAAAGGATGGTTTTGAGATAAGAGTAGATATAATTTGTCTGGCAGGTATTGCTCAATGGTTGAGAGTCAACCTATGAACCAGGAGGTCACAGTTCAATTCTAGGTCAGGGTACATGCCTGGGTTTCAGGCTGGATCCCTCATGTAGGGCTTGCAGGAGGCAGACAATCAATGATTCTCTCTTATCATTGATGTTTCTCTCTTCCTCTCCCTTTCTGCAATCAATAAAAATATACATTTTTTAAAAGGGTAGATATAACTTGTCCCAAATGGTCATTTATCATCTACCCACTAGAAGAATTAGTCTAATCTAATACAATATCTCTGTTTTAGTATGTAAGTAGTGAGTAGCAGGATTTTCGGATTAAAAGAATGAAAAAAACCAAAACCATTGTGCTTAAAGATAAGCAGCTAAATTCTTAATTTTAAAGGAAAAATAGGCCCTGGCTGGGTAGCTCAGTTAGAGCATTATTCTGATACACCAAGGTTGTGGGTTCAATCCCCAGTCAGGGCACATACAAGAAGCAACCAATGAATGCATAAATAAGTAGAATCATAAATCTGTCTCTCTCTCTCTCTCAAATCAATTAAAAAATTAAAAAAGAAAAAAAAATAACTAAAAAACAATTGAATTTAACAGGTACGTCAAAGGGATTATGTATTAAATATAGAGATGAGCAGCAAAAATATGTGAGAGGAATTACATTTTAACTCAGATTAATTCTAACATCCTATTAATTGAATACCATGACCAAATGGTTAATGAGTCCATTTACAGGAGAATATGAAATCAATTGTTTTTATTGTGTGTTTTTTAACTTATATTCCCTTAATAAAGAAAAACTGATAAATTACATTGTAAAATCAGTATTTGTAACCAGAAAATGAATTGTTATTACAATAACTTTGCTGAGGTATGTAGCCTACAGTGTAATTGCTGGTGTTCAAGAATTGTCTATTTGCCAGGCTAGGTTGGTGGAGATAAGAGTTAAAATACCATACCTGACATTGCTATCCTAAGAATGGTCTGATTGTAAGGTTGGCCCTTGGATGGCATCTGGGAACCTGGATTTCAGGATGGTTCTCATCATTTCCAGAACTGACAAGGGTGGCTCAATGTGTCTAAACTGTTTGCAAAAGAAATTGTTTTATGTTGAGCTTCTACTTTCCTTTTGTGAGTGTGGAATTGTAATATATGATTGACAGAGGGAACCTATGTGAACCTAACCTAATAAAAAGCCCAGCTGCTGAGTCTCTAATGGGTTTCCCTGGGCAGAAACATCATGCATATATTACTTCATTGTAGTTGCTGGGGGAAACTGTGCTCTGAGTGACCCTTCATTGGAAGAAGAGAGCAAAAGAAATCGCACACATGGATTCCTACTGTCTATTCCCCTCTTGATATGGCTGTCTATCCATATTATATCACTGTAATAAATCTTAGCTGTGTGTACAACTACACTGAGTGGCCAGATTATTATGATCTCTGAACGCATAATAATCTTGCCACTCAGTGTATATGCTGAGTTCCATGCATCCTTCTAGTGAATCTCCAAAAGTGGGGGTGGTCTTGGAGACTCACAGCACAGCCATGTTCTATGAGCATTTTACATGCTTTAATTTTAAAAGCAGAACTGAGATATGGTAATGTGTTTCATCGGAAAGTTGTGGAAAGACTTGGTGTCTCACCTCTGTTCTGACAAGATAAATAAAACTCCAAATATATTTGCAATCTGTAATTTCAATACATCAGCTTGCAACAAACATTCTACACAGTAAGAAACTCTGGAAGGGAATCAGGAAGGCAGTGAACGCACACAACAGAAAAATAAGCAGAATTATCATTGTTCCTTTAAACTTGGACACAATTATTCTTTGTTCTGAGAATTGTGAGGAAAAAATCTAAGAAGCTATAAGAAAATATCCTGTGGACTTCCAAAAATATCAGCAGAGGGTGAAAGTGGGAAGAGACAGAGAGGGACCATCTTATATAATAAAAGGGTAATATGCAAATTGACCGAATGGCAGAATGACCGGTCAATATGATGCACACTGACCACCAGGGGGCATACGGTCAATGCAGGAGTTGCCCCATGGTGGTCAGTGCACTCCCACAGGGGGAGCATCACTCATCCACAAGCCGGGCTGATGACTGTCGAGTGCAGCAGTGGTGGTGGGAGCCTCTCCCACCTCCACAGCAGCACTAAGGATGTTGGAATGACAGCTTAGGCCTTCTCTCCAAGTGGGCCTAAGCTGTCAGTCAGAAATCCCCTGAGGGCTTCCAGACTGCTAAAGGGCACAGGCCAGGTTGAGGGACCCCTACCTCCCCTCCCCCTGAGTGCACAAATGTCATGCACTGGGCCTCTAGTGTTATTAATGAATGTCTTCCTTTAAAATTACAATAACATTACATTCACTAAAACATCACTATGTGTTTTGTCTAGCCTTCTTTTTAGGTGTTGGAGGGCTATGAATATTTGTGAACAAAGGAAGGAAAAATACTCAAACAGTATGTTTTGAAATGGAATTAAAAACAAAAGAATAAAGCAGAGTGTTCATTAAGATCATCACATTAAAAGAAAAGATGGCCCTCACCAGTTTGGTTCAGTGAATAGCATGTCAGCCAGCAGACTGAAGGATCCCTATTTTTATTTTGGTTAAGGGCACATACCTCAGTTGCAGGCTCAATCCTTGGCCCTGATCGGTCCTGGATGTGAGGCAATCAATCAATTTGTCTCTCTCACATCAATGTTTCTCTCTCTCTGTCTCTCCCCCTCCCTTCCACTCTCTCTAAAAAAAAACAATGGAGAGAAGAACCAAGATGACAACAAAGGTAAACACCTGTACTTGCTGCTCCCACAACCACATCAAAATTACAACTAAAACACACAACAACCATCATCCACAACTGCAGGAAAGCTGGCTAAATGGAAGTACTACACCTAGAGAGGTAAAAAAGAAAGCACATTGAGACTGGTAGGAGGTGCAGAGGCACGGAACAGGCTGGTCTAGTACCTGGGCATGCCGCTTCTTTAATTGGGAGGGAGATAGCATCTGCAGAGGCTGCCTGGAGGAACAAGGTGTCCCAGCCCCACACCAGACCCACAGCCAAGGGTCCCAGAGCTGGGGAAAGAAGTCTCTACGGGCAATAAAAACTATGGGCTGTAAAAACCAGTGAGGATTGGGGCTGAGTGACACACAGGTTTCTGGAGACCCAGCTGCTCCTCTTAAGGGGCTGGCACTGCGAACTGAATTTACAAGCTCCTGCTTGCTCTCAGTTCCAGTGCCTGAAAAGTCTCTGGGGGACCCAGACACATACAGGGAGAAACTGAACTATCTGGCATAGGGGCAGGAACTTGGGGGCAGCTTTCTTTCAGATGGAGGTGCTCACAGAGGTCATTGTTCCTGTGCTGGGACCTCCCTGGTGCTGAGCTGACTGTCAGCCATTTCTGTTGACTCCACCCTGGTGATTCCCTGAGACCCCACCCCACCCAAGCTATGCACAGCAGCTTTTGCACATGAATGGCCTGTCCTTTCTTAGCCTAAAGCCTGTCAAACAGGCAGCAGCTGTGTCAGGGAGCCCTAAAGCTATCAATTAAAGACACAAGGCTGACACCAGCACCAGCCGGCCTTGCTTCACAGCTTGGCCTTGAATGGACACTTCCAAACCCTATACAAAGAGAAGGAATCTGAAGATCTCTCTGTAGCTCCTGCTGGGTGGCCCCAGGAAGTGGCTAACTTTGCACCTCACTGGAGACCCAAGAGACAGTGTACCCAGTGGTCAGTGTGAGACCATACCAGATTACAAATCTTCACATCCATAAGTGACACACTCGGGGCAGACTCAGTGAGCACCAAAGCCTCACTGAAGCAGGTCCTGCTCCATAAGGATGTCTCCTGTACAGCAGCTTTTCCATTGTAGTTGCAGCTGGTCCCCACAGCCAATTGGCCAGAAGGTCAATTCCTCCCAGTGATACCAACAACAATCAAGGCTCAACTACAACAAAACTGTGCACACAGCCCACAAAGGGATACACCAAGAGTGTTTACCTCAGGTGATTGGGGAGGCTGAGCCACTGGGCCCTATATGACACCTACTACACAAGACCACTTGATCAACTCAAGGAGACTTAGCAGCTACCCAATACATAGAAACGAACACAGGGAAGCAACCAAAATATGGAGACAAAGAAACATGTCACAAATGAAAGAAATGGAAGAAAGCACACTACCGGATATAGAGTTCAAAACCACAGTTATAAGGTTACTCAAGAATCTTCTAGAAACCTCCGAGGAACTTAGTGAGAACTTCAAGGATCTTAGTGAGAATGACCAGTCAGAAATTAAGCATACACTGACTGAAATAAATAATAATCTACAGGGATTCCACAATAGACTAGAGGATCCTGAGAATCAAGTCAATGATTTGAAATACAAGGAAGCAAAAAACACCCAACCAGAAGAGCAAAAAGAAAAAATAATCCAAAACTATGAAGATAGTCTAAGGAGCCTCTGAGACAACTTCAAGTGTACCAACATATGAATTTTGGCTGTGCCAGAAGAAGAGAGAAAGCAAGATATTTAAAACCTACTTGAAGAAATAATGACAGAAAACTTCCCCTACCTGGTGAAAGAAATAGACATACAAGTCCAGGAAGCAGATAACCCCAAATAAGAGGAATCCAAAGAGGACCACACCGAGACACATAATTAAAATGCCAAGGGCAAAAGACAAAGAGAAAATCTTAAAAGCAGCAAGAGAAAAACAGTTAGTTACCTACAAAGGAATGCCAATATGACTGTCAGCTGATCTCTCGACAGAAACTATTCAGGGCAGAAGGAGTGGAAAGAAATATTCAAAGTGATGAATAGCAAGAACCTACAACCAAGATTACTCTACCCAACAAAGCTATCATTTAGAATTGAAGGTCAGATAAAGAGTTTCACAGGCAAGAAAAAGCTAAAGGAGTTCATCACCACCAAACTAGTATTATATGAAAGGCTGAAGGGTATTCATCAAGAAAGGAAGAAGAAGGAAAAGGTAAAGTTAAAAAAAATTATGAACAACAAAGTGACAACAAATGCATATCTATCAAGTGAATCTAAAAATCAAATGAATAAAAAATCTGATGAACAGAATAAACTGGTGAATGGAATAGAATCAGGGGCATGGAAATGAAACAGACTGAGTATTCTCGAGTGAAGGGGATGTGGGAGGCTGCAGGAAGAGATTAGACAAAGGTCTTATATGCATGTATGCATTACCTATGGAGACAGACAACAGGGTGGCAGGGGCCTGGGGTGGGTTGGGAACCAAGTGGAGGGGAGCTATGGGGGGAAAAAAAGAGGAACATCTGTAATAATCTCAACAATAAAGATTTAAAAAAAAAAAAAAAAGAGCCGAAACCGGTTTGGCTCAGTGGATAGAGCGTCGGCCTGGGGACTGAAGGGTCCCAGGTTCGATTCCGGTCAAGGGCATGTACCTTGGTTGTGGGCACATCCCCAGCGGGGGGTGTGCAGGAGGCAGCTGATCGATGTTTCTAGCTCTCTATCCCTCTCCCTTCCTCTCTGTGAAATATCAATAAAATATATTTTTAAAAAAATAAAAATAAAAATAAAAAATAAAAAAAAACTCAAAAAATCAATGGAAAAATATCCTTGGGTGAGGATTAACAATAAATAAATAAATAAATAAATAATAAAGCCTGATATCATACAGGATTAATATGCCAATTGCATATGTTATGAAGAGCTACTGTGACACAATATAAAATGTTGGGAAACAATAATGCAATGTACATCTCCTATGTGTCACTATAATTTTTTCTCATACTTTAAAGCAATATGATTTTTCAGTATGCATAAAGTGCAATGTTATGATAGTGTTTAACAATTTTATATAGTTTCACAGAGTGTTCCTAAAAAATGAGTAATAATTTAAGAGATTTAATCTATGGAGAGTATGGCTCAAAATTACTTTCCTTTACTATAGTGACATTTATGCATATTTAGCATCTGTCCCCCTTGTTTTTCCCATTGCCTCTCACTTACTTCTTTATAATTAACTTTATTTTTTCCCTACCAACTAAATGACTTTTTAAAGGAAGAGAAGTTAAAAGACTGGCCTTAAGAGGAAATGAGTTTTGATTAAAAGTTGCAAGAGGATAGGATTAAAAGAAGAAAGGTAGTGAGAGTGAGAGTTTGAGGACAATCACTGGCATGGAGTTACTCTAATTGTAATGTGCAAGTCCATTGAAATATTCTCATTAAAATAGAAGTGATGTAACAAATAATTGTGTCTATCAAAGAATTTTAATATTGTCATAAAAAGGTTTATTTCCCAATACTCTCAGCTAAGAATATATAAATCACTTGTAACAAAATTTTTTTTATTTCTGTTACATTTTTCATAATAAAGGTGAATGTATTTAGCTTCCTAAAAATACTTTCTATTAAGACTTTAAACTCCTTTAACAAAGAAGTAAATCGATTGCTCCTTACTTAGATTTCTCTCCCTATACCCTCAGATTTTTTTCTTATTCATTGTCGGTATTTTTATTTACTTCCCTGAACATAATTAAAATAGCTCCTTTAATATCTATATCTATATCTATATATCTATATCTATATCTATCTATATATCTATATCTATAGATATAGATCTCTATATAGATATAGATAGATAGATAGATGATAGATAGATAGATAGATAGATAGATAGATAAAAGGCTAAGTGTCCATCCATCTGACCAGTAGCTATGATGCACACTGACCACCAGGGGGCAGATGCTCAATGCAGGAGCTGCCATGACACACACTGGCCATTTAAAAGTAAACAGCACCACGGACCTGGCACCAACAAACCAACACTCGGCTTCCCCCAAGTGGGACACAGGCCCTGCCACCATCCTGGAGCTACACCCCACCAAATCGCAGCCAATGCTGCCAAGACCCCATGACACAATATGTGGCCCACAGCCCAGCCCAGCTCAGAAAAGGTCACTGTGGGTGCCAGGTAATGATGTCATGTAGCAACGCCTGGCTTCCTCTCCCTAGAGACTAGCCTCCTTGGTGTTTCTTCAGCCCAGGAACCCAACTTGCTTTATAGACAGGTGCAAACATTTTACAGTTTAACCAAATGTCTGTGACATGTTTTCCTGTGCCTCATCTCATTTGATCCTCACAGAAGTCCTGGAGTAGGTAGATAGGAGACTTGGTAGAATCCTATTTTCTTTTCATTAGCCGGAAAATTGAGATTTAGAAAGTTTAGAAACTTGACTCGACTGAAAAGAAGTAAGAAATGGTGGAATTTGAAAATTATAGTGACACATAGGAGATGTGCATTGCATTGTTGTTTTCCAACATTTTATATTGTGTCACAGTAGCTCTCACTGCACAAAATATAGTCAGACACTGCTACACTTAAATATTTTATCCTTTGTTCTCCCTGTGTGATCTACAATAATAATATGCTTTGTGTTGATATTTACTGCTGTGTTTCTGACAATTACCTGAAAGAGAAGTTGGGGTGCTTCACTGGGCTGGAAAAAGTTTAGCTAAATCAGAAAGCAGGTCTAAGTAAGCAAGTTTATTCTATATACTAGCATATATATATAAAAGGCTAAGTTTACTCATGCATGTGCAATACATATAAAGCTCTCTCTGGCGCCAATCACACGTGTGTGTTTCCATCTGTCATTTTCTATCATGAATTTGGTTGACACTTATAGAGAAAGGATGAAAGCGATATTAAAATATTTCTTCTAATTAATTTCCTTTCAATGTGCACAAATCCATGCACCAAGACACTAGTTCTTGTATAATAATTTAAATAACTGGATCATCTTAGGGTTGTTCTCTGTTGATTGTCTTTTCTACTAAAATTAGGCCATGTTTCTCTGTTTTGTTATGTAATTTTGGATTTTCACTCTGGATATTGTGAATGCTATGTCATAGACTCTCGATTCTGTGACAGTTTCCTGAAGAGTTGATTTTTATATTTTGTTTGTATGTTTATTTTTAAGTCAGGTATATCATTTGGTTGGTTTCAAACCTCATGGTCTGAACCTCCTGAGGTTGCAACATCTCAAATTTCAGTTCTTTTAGATTTAGCTGTATTAATTTGAGTCTATCCCAGCACATGTGTGGTTCAGAGGTCAGCCACAGAATTGAGCAAAGTTTGTGAAAAGAAATTGGTGCACTCCTCCCTTGTCTCCTTTCCAATGTTACCCCTTACTTTGCAGTGGCTGTGGTTGCCCTGAACTCTGTTCTCTGGTTCTTCAGGCCACAAATACTGCATATTTTCTATACGTTTTAGTCACTCCATGTAGAGATATATTTGTTCTGTCCATAGGCTAAAAGATGTAAAACTGGCACTGCACTATGTTCCTTCTTCCAAGTTTCAAATTCCTTCCAGCATCTACCTTTTTGTTGTTGTTTATTTTCCTATGCCTCTAAATCATTGTTTTGTGTTATTTTTTGTATTTTTTCCAGAATTTTTAATTGCTTCCTATGGCAGGTTTGGCTCTAGGAGAATTACTTTCCTATACTAATAGCAAAACTTTATAGCTCTGAAAGATTTAAAGTATTGTAAAAGAGTAAGTGGCATTACAGAAGACATAAGGTGAGAAGTAAATACAAAGACTGTGACCTTGATTCTAAACCATTGTAGATAAAGACATTGGACCTCAATACAGGTTTTCTTCCTCAATGTGATGTGGGTTGGCAAGAGCTCTCTTTCATTTAGTGACTCAGGGATCCAGGTTCCCACCATATTGTGATGTTTCTCTGCTATAGGGAAAGAAACAGCCAGTGAGTTGCTTGCACTCAGGATTTTTATAGCATAAAATGGCATGCCATTTCTGTCTCCATCCCATTGGCTAAAATTCAGTGAAATAGTCCCAATACATCTATAAGGGAATTTGGGAATGTTGTCTTTCTGTGTGTCTGAGAAAAGTAAATGCTATGGTGAGCACATAGCATTGTGGATGCCATATCCTGCTTTTTTTGGGGGGGGGGGGAGGGAGTATGACTTTTACTCCACATTTCTTTTCTTTTTTGTAAAATTTTATTTATTAAATTGATTGGGGTGTCATTGGTCAACATGAACATACAGGTTTCATGTGTCAGTTTCTTTGTTACAAGATCTCTATATTGCACCATGTGCCCACAACCCAAAGTCAAATGTTTTCTTAATAAGAGAAAAAAACTACTGTCCTTCCATAGTTGGTACTTCTTGCTTCTTGCATCTATATACACTGAGTGGCCAGATCATTAAGATCTCTGAACGCATAATAATCTGGCCACTCAGTATATATATATATATTAGAGGCCCGATGCATGAATTTGTGCATGGGTGGGGTCCGGCCAGCCTGGCCAGGGGGAGGGGATATGGGCGGTTGGCCGGCCTGCCTGCTGGTCAAACTCCTGGTCAAGGGGACAATTTGCATATTAGCCTTTTATTATATAGGATATACACTGAGTGGCCAGATTATTATGGGTTCAGAGATCATAATAATCTGGCCACTCAGTGTATATAAAGAGCCAGGGTTGTCACGACCAAATAAGAGGCTGTGTGGGGCAACCAGGCCAGCAGGGTGGGCAGTGAGGGATGACCAAAAGACTGGGCCTTAGGCCCTGGGCCCTGGCTGGGGTCAGCGGCCTAAGGGAGCTCTGGGCCCTGGACGGGACATGGCAGAACTGTGATGGGGGCATGGTCGGTCTTCAAACCCGGGGCTCAGAATTCCCTCCCACAGGAGTGAAGCAGCGGAAGGGAAGTCTGGGCCCCGGCCGAGACCAGCAGAACTCTGGGTCTCCCGGGATCAGGGCATGGCTGGCCTTCAAACCGAGGCTCCAGAGCTCTCTGTCATCACCCCCAGCTGGGGCTCAGAATTCCCTCCTGCCTGGGCGCAGCGGCAGAAGGGAGCTTTGGGCCCCTGCCGAGACCAGCAGAACTGCAATTGGGACATGGCTGGCCTTCAAATCTGGGGCCCAGACCTCCCTGTCACTGCCGGGGCTCAGAATTCCCTCTGGCTGGGGCACAGAGGCTGAAGGGAGGTCTGGGCCCAGCGGGACCAGGGGAACTCTGGGTCTCCTGTGATGGGGGTGAGGCCGGCCTTCAAACCTGGGGCCCAGAGCTCCCTGCAGAAAGTGCTTCTGTCTGTTTGGTCCATTGGTTTTAAATCAGATTACACTCCCACAAATGGGGTAAGAGAAAACTGTTCAACGTGCCTTCGGCAAATCGCAAACTCTTGCTGAACTTGAGCTAACCCTTCCTGGCATAGCTGTCTTTGTGCTTCTCAGGGCACTTTTGAAGTAAGGAAAGGGACCCAGCGTCCCTATGGCTCTCCAGCAGGGACAGAGGTGGAAAAGCAAAGTTTCCCAAGGAGGTGGAAGTGCAGTGGGAGCCCTCCCAGCTGGGGGAGGGGCGCACCCAGACGCCCCCTGTGCTCCAGGGCTGGGGCAGGGCACATGGAGTGTGACATCAAGTGGTAAAGGTCCAGCAGACGCCAGGCCTACAGGCCGCCTGAGGAGGGGTGTCAGATGCATGAAGGAAAGGCTTAGCATCTCTGTCATCACTTTGGTTTTCAGAATTCCCTGCTCCCCATCTGTTGGCTCCCTCCCTCTGAGGGGTGCTGTCGTCACAGGGGTGCAACTGGAATATTGTATCTTGAGAGGATTGCCCCAATGTACGTATCCTTTTATCCAGCGGTGAAAAAAATCCCAAAGAACAAGAATGGAGACAGACTACTGTCCTTTAGGCTTAAAAAAACCCAGAAGTGTCCCGCAAAGAGCTGAGACTTGGTTCTGTCCACGCACCTCAGAGAGATTGGATGAGGAAATGGCCTGGCTTGGTCCTGACTTGACCCACTTGTTACTTTGAAGGTGTCTTGCCACAATGTGAATAAACTGCCACCTTTTGGAATAGGGGCTCATATGAAAGTCTGCATTCCCAACTTTTCTTGAAACAGATCTATGTTCTGCAGCTGTGACCACTGTCTTGAGATCAGGTCCTGTCGACCAGGTCCTGTCACTGGGGTCACGTGCCCTTTTACATTCAGAGATTGAGCTGAACTCACTTTGGGGGAGGCCTGGCAAGTTTGACAGGTGTCACAGATGGAAGGATGGAGAAGGAAGAGGCAGACACTCTGCTCGGTCTCTCCCTGGGTGGGGTCAGGCAGATGAAGGCTGGCCAGCCCACCCCACAATTGGGTGAGATAGCATCCTCTATATCGACCTCTCATCCTGTGGGCCCAGCCACTCCCCTCAGCTCTGGGCAGCCCTCTGCATTCCATGACAGGATGCTCTGCCCTCACATGCTGCTCACCCTAAGTGAGAAGGAGGAGAGCAGTTGGCCCACAGACAACTACACAGAAAGATAAGGCTCACGGCTGGTCAGCACAGTGGCAGTGGCAGGAGCCTCTCCTGCCTCCATAGCAACACTAAGGAGCAGTGAATTGAGTGGTAAGGAGCAGCAAGCAGGTGGGCGGTAAGGAGCGAGGGGTCCCAGACTGGGAGAGGGATTTCCAACTGTCGGTTTAGGCCCATTCCCTGGGGGGAATGGAGAGCCTAAGCCAGCAGGCGGATATCCCCTGAGGGGTCCTGGACTGCAAGAGGGTGCAGGCTAGGCTGAGGGACCCCCTCCCCCCACACACACACACCCAGTGCACAAATTTCATGCACCGGGCCTCTAGTATTACAAGAATATTGACAGGACCAAGATTACCACAGAAAATTATTTATGCAGTTGATCCAAAGAGAGCAAAGGGGCCTACTTACAATGGAGAGTAATATGTTTACTTATAGACAGAATTATATTTGGGAGGATTCTGGTGTTTTAAAAGATGTTATTTCTGCTCCCTTTTCTCAGTGGTCTTAGCAATCTGCTCTATGTTACAAGGGCAATATAGAGTATGTGGTTATTATATAATAAGAGATATAGTATATATATAGTTTTTATATACAAGAAAGTAATAGCCTATATGTATGGTAGGAGCACTGGAAACCTGCCACTGAGGGTCAGTGTAGTTGGGACTGCCTTCATGCTGATTGCTTTTTATCCCCAGGGAGGCTAGTGGGCTGGGTTTTAACCATTCACTGTTGGGGAATCTCTGTACTAACTTGTGAGAGAAACCTATATGTAACCCATTCAGAACTCAAAGTCTAAAAGGTTCTCACTGATTACTGATTCTCCCTTTAAAAGTATTTCCTACGTTGGATTTTGGACTTAATCTGCATGGGTTGTTTTATTGTTATTTAGGATTTAATTTTTTAGAAATGTTAGAATTTCTTAGCTGATCTTTCATAGTCTATCTGGTGGGTTTCTCTGTGTTATTGTAACTATCTAAATTGAAACTCCTCAATTTTGCTAAGTAAATATTTAATGTACTTGGTTTTATTCTTTTAGGTATTTTCAACAATATATACAGAGAGGGGGAGAAGTGGAGAGAGAAACTAAAATATACAGGAATAGACAGAGACTTCTATATATAATATAGTATTCTTGTATGGAAATTATAAAAATTATTTTATGAAATAGCCAATATATCTTTTAGGATAGATAATTTTAGTAAAAATTGTTTTAATGTATTTTTACTGATTTCAGAGAGGGAGAGATAGAAACATCAATGATATTCGGAATCTCAGAGGGAAGGTGGCAGAGGGTGGGTGTGTGGGAAGAGATCAACCAAAGAACTTATATGCATATATATGGACATAGACAATAGGGTGGTGGGGGTCTGGGGTAGGGGCCAGGGGCTGGCTAGAGGGTATCAATGGGGGGAAAAAGGGGACATATGTAATACTCTCAATAATAAAGAATTTTTTTAAAAAGGAAACATCAATGATGAGAGAGAATCATTGATGGGCTGCCTCCTGCACACCCCCTACTGGATATTAAGCTGGCAATCTGAGCATGTGCCTTGACCTGGAATCAAACTGTGACCTCCTGGTTCATAGGTTGGAGCTCAACCACTGAGCAACACTGGCCAGGCAAAAAATTATTTTAATGTAATATATAATATTTTCTAGAATTATATATATTATATAACATTATCAAATATATTATAATATAAATAAATTTAATATATTTTATAAATTATGTCATATTTTCTAGAATTTATACAATAACAAGTATATAAAAATACCCCAAAATTTCAAAAGAAAAACAAGCCCTAGCTGGTACTAGATACAAGAAAAATAAATAATTTTTACTAAAATTATCTATCGAACCTGGGACCCTTCAGTCTGCAGGCCAACACTCTATCCACTGAGTCAAACCAGCTAGGGCTTGTTTTTCTTTGAAATTTTGGGGTATTTTTATATACTTGTTATTGTATAAATTCTAGAAAATATGACATAATTTATAAAATATATTAATTTAATTAATTTATTTACATTATAATGTATTCAATAATGTTATGTAATATATATAATTCTAGAAAATATTATATATTACATTAAAATAATTTATAAACTTAATGATTTTTATAAATGGATAGAGAGCAAATCCACTACAAAGTCATGAACAGCTGGTTAGCTGAGGAAGCAGACTGTAGAAATCGAGAGACTGGAAAATTTGAGACATTGACATTAGAAGAGCATAGAGCAACTAAAATAAGGACTAAAATATTATAAAAATATGTAGTCCTAACATTTTTAAGGGGAAAGTGATAAGCCACAAGCAAAATTCCTTAGATCAAGAACAATCTCTAGTGCTAGTTCCTTGATAGGAAAAAATCAAGAGATACCTCATAAGCCCCCAGTACAGAAAACAAACCTGTTATTAGTCAACTCAAAGACTGATAACATTAGCCCTAAGAGCCCTGCAGGACTTCAAAGTAACCAAAGTGCCTCAGAGTGCTGCTCTTCCCGATGGAAACCAACAGCATGACGTAAAACTAATTAATTTAATATTATGGCCCAAGCTTGCAATTTCCTCACTAGATACAAGAAAAATAAATTATTTTGTTTATATTTATAATATACTTTATAAGCAACTATAGCATCTTTTTTTAATAAGAACTGCCTTTCCATTTATGATTGATAACAGAAAAAAATGCACATTCAAGTGGTGGTTTTATTTATTATTGAGTTCAAAATTGAATAAGAAATGACTGTAAAAGCTCAGGAACTTATATAGAATCTTTAAATAATTCATAGGGGAGCATAACTGAAAGAAGGAAGGGAAAAGACTGGGAAGAAGGTAAGAGCAAAGGAGGGA
This sequence comes from Plecotus auritus, assembly GCF_963455305.1. Classification (NCBI taxonomy): domain Eukaryota; kingdom Metazoa; phylum Chordata; class Mammalia; order Chiroptera; family Vespertilionidae; genus Plecotus; species Plecotus auritus. Next base: position 60,930,082 of record NC_137784.1, read on the forward strand.
AGAGGGAAGGCAAGTGGGAGGCAGGATTGTTTCTTAAGCTTTGAATAGATTTTATTTTTAAAAGGAATTAGCCATGCATATGATGAAGTTACCAAATTCAATCTGAAAATCTCCATTACCAAGGTTCTTAAATGGCTTTTAAAAAGTACCTGTTTAAAACACTGACCTGACTAGTTTTTCAGTTTACTTTTGGGAATTAGTTCTTTTGTTTCTAATTAAGCCAAGTGTGGCAGGCTGAATAATGACCCCCAAAAACTATCCATATCTTATTCCCAGGAACCTGTGAATATATCGTCTAACATGGAAAAAGGGTTTTTGAAGATGTGTTAAGGATCTTGAGATGAGAAGATTAGCCTGCATTATTTAAGTGGGCCTTAAATGTAACCACAAGGGTTCTTATAAGAGGAATATAGAGGAAGATTTGGCAACGGAAAAGGAAAAGTGACAAAGGAAGCAAGAGGTTGGAGAGAAGTAAGAGATTGTAGTGATTTAAGAAAGGGGGTGAAAGAGACCACTAGCCAAACAGTACAGATGACTTCCAAAAGAAATTCTCCACTGAAGTCTCCAGAAAGAACCCAACCCTGCCAATGACATGATTTTAGACTTTTTATGTTGTTTTAAGTCAGTAAATTTGTGGTGATTTATTACAGTAAGATAGGAAATTAATACAGCAATCCAGTTTGCATAGATCTAAAAGCTAATTAAAGGGTTTATAGATATTAATATATATATATATAAGCTATATATTCAAAGCTATTGATATATTCATAAATATTGATATATAAAAAGTTTATTCATATAAATAGCTACATGTATATGAAGTCAAATATCTGACATTTTAGGTTTTTAATAAAAATGGAAAATACTACACATTTCTCTGGAATCATCTGAAGGTACAGTTGTGATATGCAATACCAGAATATGACTTATACTACACTCAATCTTAGTCCAAGGGCAGAGATGCAATTACTACACCACTTGTTATTGTGGTAAAACACAGATGAAATTTAAAGATGGAGGAAACTCTGTTAAACTGACCTCCTCCATTAATTGATGGTTTCCATTTCAACTGTAAAACATACTAACCAATTTCACAGCACATTGAATACCCTTGGGCAATACTACTCATGCCTACTTCTGATCCCACTAGTTAAGTTGTCTGCTCTAAGAATAGTTGTGTTTGTTCCCAAACCAAATTATTTCAATTTTACAGCCATAATTTGATTACATATAATTTTTATATGGACAGTTTAATTCCATAAGTTGACAAAATATATAATAAATTGCTGAAATATAAATTGGAAAATAAACCTGTTTTTATGAAAATGCTTTGGAAAAATTTAATGTAAATGAATTGCTAATAAAATTGATGTTAAAGTACGTATGGGAGAGACAATTTAAGAGCTTGGGGAAAATAATAAAAATCTGGAAGGATTCTTTACTTAGATTGCTTCACAAATGTCTTTATTTTCTTTTAAAAGCCCTTCTCTAAAAACACCCAGAAATGGAAATTAGAGATGATGTTGTACTGGTTAAGAATGTAAACTTGGAAGCCAGACAACCTGTATTTTAACCTTATCTCTATCATTTACCATGTGATCTTAGGCAAGTTTCTTAACCTCATATGCAAAATGAGGGTGATAATTGCTACCTCAGAGATACTGGAAAGATTAAAAGTGCCCGACACATAGTAAGTGCTCAACTATTACTATTAATCTTATTACTGCTACTATATATGTGGTTTATTCAAGAATGACTATCCGGACCATCTGCTGATGGAGCCATACTCAAAGAAGAGTCCTGGGCCTTATATGAAAAAACTGTTAACTAAATACAAATGTAGTTTTATGTTAAAACTAGAGGTCTGGTGCATTAAATTTGTGCATGGGGGTGAGGAGGGGATGTCCCTCAGCCTGACCTGCACCCTCTCCAAATCTGGGACCCATCGGGGGATGCCTGACTGCTGGTTTAGGCCCAATTCCTCTTGGGACCACTGGCCCCTAACTGCTCGTCTGCCTGCCTGATCGCCCCTAACCACTTGCCTGCCTGTCTGATCACCCCAAACCGCCTCTGCC